>NC_064252.1:66849123-67465789 GCF_003254725.2 Canis lupus dingo | reverse complement strand
AAAGAAAGGAAACTGATGGCAATAAGATATCTCCTGAGACATGGATGCTTCTCTGGCTCCCCATTTTACCCATTAAGGACAAGATTTGCTAGTCATCTAGCAGTAACCGACTAGTTTTCTTTCACAGTTTAAAGTCATCAGCGAGGGTAAGGTGAACAAAATGAACCAAAACGAACCAAAATGAACCAAAACGAACCAAAATGAACCACTGGTTTCCAATTCAACTAGGATACCTTCTTGGTGTCTTTCTAATACATTCTACATCACAGTAGAATGTGTCTACCCTAACACATTGTTTAAGATTTCTTTATTCTTGATCTTTTAATCATGATCTGGATTCAGTTATACCATCATGAAATACACACCATTTATCGAACACTTACTCTGTATCAGGTATTGGGTCAAGTCCCACAAATGTATTTTCTTATTCATTCTTTCCACAACGTCTAAGGTAGATTCTAGTTTTATTCCCATTTTACATGAGAAAATTGAAGCTTAGAGTTCTCAGTGATTTGCTTAATTTAACATTATGCGTTTAACTATTACACTGTACTTCTCCAGACGAACCATGCAGTCTGGCTACCCAAACTCAGGATCTCTTCACAGACATGGTTATCTTTGTTTCTTGACACTAATATCTGTGAGCCAGAGTTGCAGCTGTAGGCGATGGCAGGTACAACTCAAGAACTAGAGCTCATTTGCCTCCGTTTTTATCCAAAAGTCGCAGAAGCAGGTGGGTGGGGTTCATGCTATTTCCAGCCTCTAAGTAAGTACTGATGAACCATTCTCAAAGAAATGATGCAGAGCCCTTTGCTGTGGTGTCTTTTGGGCAAGATATGGATTTGAGCCAAAATGCCTTCTGTTTCTCTGTCAGATGTACAAAAATAAAGGATATATGGAAAATAAAACAGGTCACGAATTCACAGCCAAAACATTTGTTCTTAGTTTGGGGGCTAGATAGAATTGTGTCTGTGTAGTTGGACATTTATTTTTTCCTACTAAAAAAAAAAAAAAAATCCAGAGTGATTTTTTTTTTCTGATCTTTTTTGAATCCTCCTCTTCCCCCTCTTCCTCCCTCCTCCTCCTCCTCCTCCTCCTTCTCTTCAGCCACTATTTCTGAGCCAGGAAGTTAGGACTCATTGAATGATTAGGAATATATAGATGAAGACGGAGGACATAGAAATCTGGTGAAGGGACCACCTATTAATCTGTCAGTTACAAATGATTTTCATGGGTTGTCTATTAACATTCCAAGAAAATAGTTCTGCAGATGTCTCTGGAGGAAACACTGCTCTTGCCCCACCATTTCTTTGTTACCAGTTGAAAAGTTGGAGCTCAGAGAAGTTAAGAATTTTACCCAGCTTTGCACTGCAAGTTGACTCTCTTATCTCCTAGTTCAGCATTCATTCAACACATATTATGAAACATTTACTATGTGCCAGGAACTGAATAAATTCAATTTGCTGTGTATCCCAAACTTAGATTTTAGGAAAGAAAAAAAAAAGTGTATCTTAATACCATGAAGGAATGTTCTGTTTCCTTTTTCATCTGTTATGTATTTGTCCATTCTCTAGTTTCTGATGCTTAATGTTTCCTTATTAATAATCTACAGAATGCTGTAATAGGTCTAGGGTAGAAAGAACATTTTAGACTGCAGTGACTTAAAAAGAAATGACTGTTTAGCACAAAGATCCCCACTTTTTTTTTTTTGAGAACATGCTATTTTACATTTCTTAGTTTTTTTTTTTTTTTTTTAAGAAAGTTAAGTGGAGCCAAAAGTGAAAATCCTATTAAGCTGAATTTCCTTCTTTTTAGTATGACCCACAATAAGACATACATTGTTACTCAGCATTTGTGTGTACCTGTAAATAGATATACATACAAAGAGGTACACATCTAAATAGACAGTTGACCCTTGTGCTTGCTTTGGCAGCACATGTACTAAAATAGACAGTTGACCCTTGAACAACGTATGTTTGAGTTGTACAGCTCCACTTATACACGGATTTTTTACAGTATAGTACTGTATGTGTATTTTCTCTTCCTTATAATTTTCTTAACATTCTAATTTTTCTAGCTTACTTTATTATAAGAATGTAGTACATAATACATATAACATGCAAAATATGTGTTAATCACCTGTTTATGTTATTGATAAGGCTTCCTTCCAGTCGACAGTAGGCTATTAGTAGTTAAGTTTTGGGGGAATCAAAAGCCATACTCAGATTTTTCAACCACGCGCAAGGGTTGGCACCCCTCAACCCTGTGTTGTTCAAGGGTCAGTTGTAATTGAAACATGAAAACTTCCATGAAATAATACTCTCGTATGATATAATAAAAATAACATATTTTACACCAAATGTGACCTTACTATTATTTAAACGCTACAAGATGTGTCACATAGTCTATTCTACTTCATATTTTTTTTAAAGCTAAACAAAGTTCAATAAATTAACCAAAGCAATTTGGGCAAATGTTTCAATTCTCTATTTAATTTTGCTTGTAAAAATACCAAAAGGTCAGGTGGCCAGTGATTTTTGTCTGGTTCAGCCCTTGATCACAGTTGGAGTCATTTGCCATTCAACTGCGAAGGGTACAATGGGAAATCTGCCCCCAATTTCTCTTCAGCCTTTAGATTTCCTGAAATCTAATCATATGAGCTACCTAGCGCCATGTCTCAACCTCCCTGAACTTTCATCACACATGTTGAATGGGGGGAGGGGAGGCCTGTGTGACTCTCATGATCTTTTCCAGCTTCAAAGGTCTGTGATAATTTTCATGTGAAACCTGGGTACCTGTGGAAATAAAGTCGCCTCAAATGTATTCAGTGGATAAAGTAAGAATTTCTAGAACCAAAAGTATATTCTGTTTGAAGTTTCTCTAAAATGTTGACAGATGTGAAAGGGAACATTATCAAATGCTTGGTTTTACATTTGCATTCAGATCTGCTGTTTCATTGGGGGCATTTTTTATAAAACAAAAATGTATGACTGCTGTTCTTGGAATTCTCCTGCTTCTGCAATGGATTTAATTAGCTAAAGTGCTGGATACTTCTGTGCACTTTGGTTTTTGAGAGGTTTAGCTGTTGTTGGGTTTAGGGAATCCCAGGAAGAAAGAGGTTCGGGTTTTCAAGCTATTAGGACTGTTAGTACCTCCAGCTGTGTGCGGGAATCCCAGTGGCCCCAGCACTAGCACCAGTGGCTCTTCTGCAGTCGTCAGGGGCATGGATATGGCGTTTAGCTAAGTTTAGTAGAAGTAATCCAGGTAACAGCCTGAAATGATACTACCTTTATTGCTTAGGTAGCTCACTGGCCAAAAAAGGTAAATTGTTTTTATAGTTTCTTCGTACATGGCTGTGTGAACATTTGACCCTTGAATCTTTAGATCAGTAAACCCCATGAATCAACTGAGGTAGCACTCAGGGACATGGAGCGCTCGTGAAACTGGCATAGAGAGTTTGGCAATCACTGAAAGCTTGGGAAATCTTTATTCTTCTAGTCCTAAAGCAAGTGAACCAAAGTTTTTGTCAAATTGATTTTCTATAGAACAGAGCCAATTCTATCTACATTTACAGTGAGGATTGTCATGTGGCCTGGAATCGTTATTTGGCTGAGCATGACCTGTGTGTAGTTGCACCATTGGCATCCTGCGCCAAACATAACCAGCAGCTTGTGAGGTGCAATAAGGGGCGTCGGTTACATAAGTGGAATAGTTCATTCCGTACGGCCAAGACAGTCTGTGTGTCTGTCTTTAAAAAAAAAAAAAAAAAAAGGACTTGAAAAAAAGTCCTTGAAGAAAGGATTTGCCCCAGCCTGTTGGCTAAGCCTCCTTTTCCACTAGACAGCGATTAGATTCTGGAAAGAATATCATCTACCTTTCAGTGCTGCTGTGAATGATAGAGATAGCACACACCTAGCACAGTGTCTGCCGCCTTATAGACCTGCTTGTAAAATGATGGTTATTTTAACCTTTGTGACAGGGCTTCTGTGCCCCACCAAGTACTCTTCTTCACTTCTGCATGGACATTTTCTTTCTTTCCTCTATTGTGCACGTAATAATAATAATTGTAGATATTTACAACATTCAGAAATGCACCCAAAAAAGGATAAAATAAGTATAATCTATGCAGACAAGGAACAAAACCCTCTCATTAATATTTTAGTATATGGTTTTCCTTTAAATGTGGCTCCATTTGAAATGTCTTTCTCTAAGATGGAAGGACAGCACTTATTTGATGCCAATAAAAGGGACACTATATTCACCCTTTGTTTAAGATCTGACCTAGTTCATCTGACCCACATAAAAGTTTTTTTTTTTTTTTTTTTTTTTTTTTGTAATTCAATTCTACCTTCTTCATCTCTGGCCAAGTAAAATGAGAAATAAAATTTCTGGATTCAGTCTTCAGATCACACTAAGTCAAGTAGGTAAGTAGCAGAGCAGAAATAACTGGTGGGGAAAACATTTTTGGTGTTGTTATTTGTGGCATAATTCCTGATAGCCTGAATTGCAGACCTAGGATAGAGCTGGGGTAAAGGTGAGGAAGGAGTTGAGGGAGGGCAGAGAGAGGTAGGGAAAGGGAAAGAGGACAGGGGAGGTGTTTAGCTTTCATTTGCAAGCGTGATACCCGCTGCTTTGTTTATGGATTTGATGCTATTCATACAGTCTTTGCAATATTAATTTTTAATTTATGATGCTCATTAGGAGACACTTAAAACAGAACAATTATCATTTATCTTGATATATTATTTACTAGGACTGACTGTCATGGTTAGGGGCCCATGATTAGTGAGAGGGGCATCGAGAAGAGCTTCTAAAAGGTGCTGGGGTAAAAGAATAGGAGCTTAGGAAGCGGTTGTCAAAACCCAAGACCCAAAGTTCTGATGTCAATGCGAAAGCCACACAATCCCTAATCAAGACTCAGGAGGCCCCCTCCAAGACAAGCCTGGAACAGTACTTAATGAAACTGCAGGATTATATTAATGAGACTCTCTGTTAGGCCACCAGCTCATCAATTATTCATCCAGCTGCATTCCTGATACTTTGCTGTCTTCCTCCTCTTTTTGCGTTGGTGTGATTACTTTTTTTAACCCTCGATTTCCTTACCTGGAGTGTAAACAAAGCCTCCTGTTCTATAGTTTCCTTTTCTTCTGCTTAAACAGCATCTCCTTTCAGTTCTCATCCGAGATGTCACATATGATGATGGAAGTCTACTGGAGGGAAGTCTAACTCTGGAGTCTCAGGGAATTAGGGCACCTCTGACTTTGCACTTCTCTAATACTTTAGGCCTGTCTCCGACAGGGTGCTTATCACATTATGTTATAATCATCTGTTTGTGTGTGCCTCTACCCCCACAAGACTGCGAATTCTTAGAGACAGAGCTTACATTGTATTTAGCTTTGTATTTTCAATTCCCAACACAATGCCTGACACATGACACTGAATGAATGAGTGAATGAATGCATGAATGAATGAATTATGGGTACTTGATCATGCCTAATATTCACTAATATCCAGCCCTACCCATTTATAATCAAGCAGATTGGGAGGTGGAGGCCTGAGTACTACCTGCATGTTTCACAGGAAAATAAAACAAAACTTTACATTTACAATCAGGTTCATGTAGGTGAAGGTGTGTCTGTGGGCTGGAGGCAAAGTACCCGAGTCTGTTTGGTACTCAGCTCTACATATACTTATTCGTTTCTTTTAGAAATTACTTATTAAAATTGGGCGTAGTTTTAGGAACAAATTTGTGTTGTAGTAGGGCTGACTGTCGTGGTCTAGACGGCTAGATGATTGTGAGGACGATTTCAGTGAGCTTTCACAGTAAACACCCCTGAGGCTAGAATGGGCTTTGGAGCAGGACAGAGGCCAAGGGCTGGGACTTAGACCCAGAGTCTATTATTTGTTTCACTCACTCAAGGTCAACAAGAAAACCAAGCAAGCGAGTTTCTATTCCTCAGGAGGTAGGATGTTGGAGAGGGTGTAACACGGACCCAAGTCATTACCTCATGCAGTAAGGACGGGAAGTACTTCCCTTTGTCCTGGACAGGGAGGATGATGGAGAATAGAGGCATGTTGACAAACCAAAGGAAAGGCAGAGACGGGTGCAAGGAAATGTTTGATATTCCACCCCAACCAGCTATAATACTCAAAAAGCCACGTCGGCTGGCATGTAAGATCACTGCCTCAGCCACACTCTCTGCAATGTGTCTGCACTCTGCCACCAAGTAAACTTTCCCAAATGCCATGTCACTGCCCCCCACCTCCCCCAAGCATCTGTAGTGGCCTTCTGATGCAAAAACTAACAAACAAAAACAAACACAACCAAGCAAAAGAACAAATACTAGAAAAAAAGAGCAAGGATACAAATTCTCTGAAAGAATAAAAAGAAACGAGAAGACATGGATGTAAATCCTCAGTTTTGTCAAGGTAGATAGATTGCAAAGCCAAAGGCAAGTAGTGACTTTGGCCAAATGGATTCTAATTTGTTACATCGCAACGAGTCACTACTCTACAGAATTATATGTAGCGAAAGATTGTCTGGAAGTTCTTTCCATAGATTTCAATAATCTCTCCATAGATCATCAGTGTGCTGGGCTGAGAATGGGGTATGAGCTCTTGTTCTTCTTTCTCCTTAAGGCACATGGGTGGGCTTGATCTGCTGGGGTCTTCAGACTGGTTGCCCCGGACTAAGAGAAATCGTACTCATTCGTCCTTAGTCGATGGATTTGAAGATGTACATCTTTTTCCTCATTTCACATTTCCGAAATACAAATGTTTTTCCTTATCAATATTTTGCGATTGCTTTTGGCCAGGTGGGAGTGATGAGGTAGTTGTCATAGTCTGCACATAAATTTAATGAGGTAGTTTTCATATCTTGCACACAGACTCACTAAACCTGGTTGCAGCTGTTCATATTGTCCTAACTTTAACTGAGGGGGTGGGGTACGTCATTGGACTGCTTACACTGAGTTGAGTTCCCCCAAAATGTCTTCATTAAAATACATTACGATTCAACATTGAAGCAAAAAAAAAAGTTATTGTGTGCACAGAATGGCATGGAAACAGAGATGTGGATGTAAATGTGACTTTGTTGAAGCAAAATATGCCATAGGAAGGACGAATAGTCAAATGCTTTATGAGTCTGAGGAAAGGAAGATGCCCAGCAACAGATGAGACGTATCAGAAGCCAAGCTCTGCTATTACAGGTGGGAGAAATTATTCTTTTCTTTCTTAGTGGCACATAAAATAATGGTATATCTTTGGGTGGCTAGATTTTCAGCTTCTAACCTGTTCTGTGTGTGCCATGATATGAACCACATAGAGAAGAATGGTTTTAAGTTCCTGGATTTTGGGGTTTTCTTCACGCCAGCTTTCTGGTAAAGAAATAATTTTAATTCAACTTAACAACTTTAAAATTATTAGAATAAAAGTATTGATTGTATTCAAAAAGAGCAAACTTGGCATTAATTTACCTCTGTTATATGTTATTTTCTATCTAATTTCAGTTTAGCTTCACATGATAAAGATGCAATTGAACTGTGACCCCTAAAGCAGGGATTCACATAAGCAGTGGGCTCTGGGTCCCCCATTGTTATTCCCATTGGGAACAGTGGGAAGTGCCCAGAGAGTTAGAGGTAATAGGCTCTTTCTGTGTTATCTGTGGTATTTATATGACACACCCCAAATGGACTGCATGTGATTAAAAAGAGTACAGCCTCTCTTATTTTTGAAGGTGTAATTAGGGGCTGGCCCCCTACTATCATTGACCTCTTCATCAAAACAATGTGGGTCATTCTGGAAATATAACTCTAGGATATGAATTACAAAATCAAATCATTATATGTAGAAATTATATCAGATAATTTAGTTCAGTTCTTTCATGTTACAAATGAGTAATCCAAAGCCCAAATGACTTGGCCTCCTGGGATCTCAGTTTGTTCAGGGCAATAACTGGGTCTTTGGCACTTGATGGGGGGCCCTGCTACCATCACACACACACTTCTTACAGGGCAAATTTTCATATAAACAAAATGTAGAACTGTTTCTGTCCTTGGTTATGCACGAAACTTTATTACATTTAATTCTTCTACTAAATCCTTGTCCTGTTAGCATTGATGAACATTTATTGAGGTTTTTCACTGGTTAGGGACTTATTAATCCAGAGTTTAACAGACAACTATATCCCAGAAGTTTTTCCTTTTCGGTAATTATAACCTTGGTGATTTTCACCCTCTATTCTCTACTCTTATTTCTATTTTCCCAATTAAAATGCAGAAATCTGGAAGAACATAAATCTGGAAAAATGCATGCTACAGTCTGTAAAAATGCACCAACATAACTATAACCAAGAGGGTGGAGATGGGGCGAGGAGGTAGCAATAGTCATTACCTCTCCTGCCTACTCTGCTCCTTACAGTAGAGTTGACATCATTTGCACGGGCCTGTTAACCAAAAAAATACCTTCTGGATGGAGTGATCCACTGTTCTGGTTTTAGGATAGGACTTTTAAGGGCATATGAAAAATAACAGAGATGGCTTGTCAATATATCTTAGTATACAGCAAAATGAGGTCTACTCTGCCTTTTAAAAAATATTTTGCTGCAGATGAGACTTCAAAACCAAAATTGAAAGGAAGTAATTCATAGTGTGTGTGTTTTTGTAGATTTATGAGTGTACATGACATAATGTATGTGCATGCACATGTATTCCTATGAATTTAATACAACAAAGATTTTTATTCCTTCATAAGGGATCTTAAAGTCTAAGGAGAAGACCATGATCTTATTTCTCCACAAATGTCTCAATTAAGTATCTCTCTTCTCTATATAGAACCTTACATTTCCTTGAATAGTTGTCCTAAGGATGAACTTCATCTTGGTCTTGTGGTTTATCTGGAGCAAGTGTCAAGTATTTCAAATTAAAAAAAAAAAAAAAAAGAAGAAGGTAACAAAGAACTTTAAAATAAGCCAAGACTATAAGAAGGAAGAAGGAAAAAGGAAAAAGAAGAGCCTTTCTTCCCCAGAAGCAAATGAAAGGGGCATGATATAATAATCTGAGGGCCTTTGAAAAATCACATTTGAAAGCCTGGTACCTGGACAGGTGACACATGATGAATATTGAAATCTATGGCCTGAACCACTATAAAAAGAAACAGTATATATATTATAAATCTTTCTCTTGACTATCTATAGACAGACAGAGGCTATTACGGTGAATAATCCATTCCATAAAAAAAGAGTATATGCAAACTTCCATTCAAAATAGAAGTACCTTATTTTACTTAACTCTACCTATTACTATTTTATAACATGAGGAGCTTTGCTAATTTTTTCCTCTAAGGTGTTTCCTTGTTGTTTTAAAAAAACCTTTGGGGAAATAATTCGAAGCATATGGGATTCAGTGTTGAGCCATGCAATGTACACAGAAGAAGAGGTGAAGTATGATGGTCAGTCCCTACCAGGGACTCACAGGGTAACTTAGGGAACCACAGCCAGTGGTGGGCGGTCCTGGGTCCGTGTGTCCCCGACTGTGAGGGGGTGGCTAAGTTCATTGCTGTCATCACTTTTAGCTTTAACCTTCTGTGGTTCATTTGCTTATCTTCCATTATAAAATCTGTGTGGAAGCTTTAGCTGTTCGATCATAAGAGCAAATTTTAGTTAAAAAATGTGAAATCTCCTCCCCCTGAAAATCCTTTTCTGGCCTCAATTACCAGCACATACACTTGCTAAGAAATAAAATTTGTCCATTCGTATTTCTAATCGCTAGCAGGGCATTATATTTTCAAAATGCCATTTGTGATCATTCCCCCTCAATATGGTGAAGCATCCGAGTTGAATGTCAGCCTAGGCTTTCTTCCCTTAGCCCTCGTGTCTTAGTCATTTAAAGAACAATGCTTTTGAGTAACAGAGTTACTCTTTCCTCCTGATTTCTTTTTCTGACAAAATTCAGTTTCCTGGGCGGCTTCTTGGGGGAAAATTCAATCATGAGATGTACTGTAGAAGAGGGCACCATGCTACTTTTAATATTAGCCCCTTTTAATCTGGGTAAGGTCATCGAAGTTTTCTGATTTTTGCCTAGGGAGAACTTTCCCCTTATTTTGTAATTGACTTTATCCCTTTTTTCATTTATTTCCCTGTCTCCTGGTTGTAGCATCTTCTCCCTGGAGTCTCAGGTTAGAAGTTTTCCCTTTTGTGAAACCATGACAGGTGCCTAATTGAATGATGAATGTCCCTTTATTACTCTGTAATTGAACTGCCAGCTTTTTGATTGGTTTGTAGAGATGCTCCCCCCCTCATCAAGCACTGCAGGGGGCTTGGTAGTTGGCAGTCTGGTCCTACACTCCATCTGTCTAATCCCATCTAGCCCCCACTTGCTTTTTGGGGGGTGGTGATAGAGGTAGGGAGTGAGGGGGAGGGGAGTCATAATAAATTATGCTAATTTGATGTGGCTCTGACAATGAGAAGATCGTATTGTTCCATGCATCTTGGGGGTAAATGCTTCAAGACATTTTGTCGTCATGGGTGCCTAGCCTGACAGGACCACGATGAAGATTAATGGGCCTCACCTGAGTGACAGAACAGGGGATTGTGGGGAAGAGAGGGTCATTCATCATACTCTGACAGGTGTCATTCAATCCGACAGCAGCTCCACCGTCACCCGGCGAGCAGTTCCATTTTTCTGCCAGTTAAGCAAGGAGTTTAATAACATCCCCAGAATTAAAACTCATTCTTTGTAGCAGGTCTGACAGCTGAAAATAAGAAAATCAATTCTTCACATGTTATAGCACAGTTAACTGACTGGGGCTTTGACTCTAATTTAGTCTTTGGGCTGCATTTCAAGCAAAGAGCTTTTTGTAAGACATCATCTATTAAAATTTATCCACAGTGCTAACTTTGGTGGTGTTGTTATTGTGGGTGCATTAAAGATTCAGGCTTTCATAGCCAGTGTCCTTTTATTCACTGCGTGTTGAAATGTATCCCCACAGTAGCTGGGTCTCTTCCGCTCCATCCTCATTAGCAATGTTTACTGCTTCTCTCTTCATTAATATTGATCCCCTCCCCAATTACCGGCAACAACAAGACAGACACTAATTTGGAACATTTGGTGTCATTAAACTGTTTGGATTTCAGATTTCAGGAATCTTGGAAAGCAGAGAAGATGGTTCAAAGATGAGAAAGGGAGTTAAACTTTGGGGTTGTAGGGTTGGCCTGATGAATGATGATTCTCATCAACGAAGAGAACAGTGGACTATAAAACATGGCTCTGGATTGCTTTAACTTGTCTTCTCCTCCTGGAGGAGGAGTCTCTTCGTCCACCTCCATGAATCTGGGCTGTCTGAGCCTGTCACTTGTTTTGGCCAATGGGATATAGTGATGCTGTGTAACTTTGGAGACAGGGGCTCAAGAGCTCTACATCTTCTTCCACTCATTGTGAAAGTGAGCCACCATGTACGATGTCAGTTCACCATGCTGTGAGGAAGCCCAAGCTAGCTACATGGAGAAAGAGAGACTACACAGAAATGCACTGAGGTACCAGACATATAAATGAAGAATTTTTGGACCTTTCAGTCTTTCTCAGCTGCCAGCTGCATACAGCCATCTGTCTTGGATGGTCCCAACCCCAGCTAATGCCATATGGAACAGAAAAACTGCCCTACTGAGCACTGTCCAAATTTCTGGCCCACAGAAGTGTGACCAAATGAAGTGGTTGTACTTTAAAGCCATTAACTTTGGAGATGGTTTGTTATAAAGCAATGGAGAGCTGAAATAGAGAAGGTGAGATAATAGGGGCACAGTGCGAGGGAACTGGGTACACTCCTGATTTCTGTAACCCAGGTTTAGAATCCTTTTAGTTTGAGGGGAACATTTTTCCCTTCAAAGGCTCCTTGGTTGAGTAGCTTTGCCTTCTCATGTTGTGTACTCCTCCTACAACCCTCTTCTCCTTTAGGACAGGACAGTTTTTCAGTACATTTTCCTGGGTTGAGAGAAGTTGTGTTAATTGGCTGAAGAGGACTTGTCACATTTATTTTTCTGCTTCTTAGTTCCTTCCATAACCATTTTGTACAGTTAAGGTCAAAAAAGGACTCTTTGAAAAAAATTCTGAAATTGGATATTTAATCCATGGCTTCCCACTAAGCATGATTAAAGGGTTGTGCATTATATGTAGTGATTAAGTTAACCAGATTACTGATCAATGTCACAGGATGCTGTATACACGTATACACAAAGTACGTATAGATAATTATTTTCTTGTGAATCATCTCTTTCTGTTCTCAATAGTAATCAGATTGGTGGAAGACATTGGTAAAATAATCTATTGGGGCATCAAAACAGAAAAAGTATCATATCTCTGTTGCTTACAAGGAGCCAAACACCATAACTGCAACTCTTTATATTTCTGAGTAATAATCTTGGAAAGACCTGGGACAAAAATGTGGGGTGTGGGATAGCTGTCTGTCTAAAGAGAAATTCTATAAAGGCACATCCTAAAAGCACACAGAGGGCATGCAATAGCTATTTTGAATTTTCCAAATTCACGTATCATGCCTATTCATTATAGCAGAACATCAGAAGCTTGGGAAGAGGAGATGAATTCAGAGGGTAGTAGCATCTTGAGAAAGATCTTAAGCCTATAGTTAATTCCAGGGAAAGAAGAAAACTGAAGATCACTGTGGCAATTTTTATTATAATGATTTACACCACAGAGCTTTTCCTTTCCTTGAGGCCATCCTTCAAAACAAACCTCTGAACGTCAGAATTGGGATCATGAAACCAGTAAAAATTACTTGACTGAAGTGTCTTAAAATGAGGCCACTATGGCTGAGGCCATATTTGCTATACTGTTGCTGTGACCTTGAGCGGACTGTCTGTATTGGCATTGCCTTCTTAAGAATTCGCACTGTCCTTAGTTTCAAATTGCCTGGAAAACTCACATGCCTGTTCAGAGTCAGTCTCTTTCAATCACCATACAATTACAGTCCAACTAGGTGATTTGAAGGCATCTCCTTAAGTAACTGCGATATTTTTTCCTATTTCAGATTTTGCTACTGTGTTCCAACATTGGTATCATAAAGGAACCCCAACCTAATACTCCACCCCTAGTATTAAAGAGTGGATCCCCTAGGGTTCATTATGTCCTCCCACTGGGCCTGAAACCAAGAATTAATTACAAAAACAAATTTTTGGCACCTAGAATGATAGGCTCTTTTTAGAGCATCTGGGATGATGCTCCAATACAAAGTATACTATATTCATTGATAGCTTATAAGCTCGTAGAGAGTCTGGCACATAATAAGTGCTCAAAAAAATGATTGTAAATAAGTATTAACAAGCCAATCCATAATTATCATCTGCTTACTGCCTATTGCAGGTAGGAGTTTGCATATTTGAAAAAGGCACATTTGCTAACTTCTAAAGATGTTGAGGCTAGCAAGGCAGTTTTGCATATGGACCAGCCATCGCTGCAAGATAGAAAAAAATAGTCAATAAAACCCACTGCTCTGAATCTATGAATTTCTTAGATCCACAATGAAGTAGCAGACTTTACCATCCAAGTGAAATTTTGGAGGTAGAACTTTGGATTAAGAGTCAGAAGACTTGGATTCTTGTCATGTAGGCTTTGCTGCTTATGAGGTAACTTTGGGCAAGTCACCTCACATGTCTAAGCACCAATTTTCTTACTTATAAAACTGAATTATGGGCACCTGGGTAGCTCATTCAGCTAAGTGTCTGACTCTTGATCTCAGCTCAGGTCTTGATCTCGGGATCATGAGTTCAAGCCCTGCAGTGGGCTCTACACTGGGCATGGAGCCTACTTATGTGGAATATAAGAAACAGTGCAGAGGATCATAGGAAGCAAACTGAGGGTTTCTGGAAAGGAGGTAGGTGGAGGGATGGGTAACTGGGTGATGGGCATTAAGGAGAGCATGTGATGTGATGAGCACTGGGTGTTATATAAGACTGATGAATGACTGAACTCTACATCTGAAACTATGATGTTAGCTAATTGAATTTATATAAAACAAAACAAAACAAAAAACAAACAACTGATTTAGTCTCTAGTCCTCCTACCCAAGGGATCATCTTACATGATGTATATTAAAACAGCCAAATCTTAAGTTAACTGTATGCCCACTACCCTCATCATCCTGTTGTCCCCAAACCAATAAGTCAAAACTTATTTAAATAGTTTTATATTGTGACTTTAACTCCAAACATTATATGTTTAAAAATCTTTAAAATAGTCATCTAGTAGCTCCTGAATTACATAAGTAGCTATATCAAACTTTTATTTTTTTCTAGTGCAGACGTTTCTGCGTAAACACGTATCCCATGGTATCTTTGCATATGCTATAAATGCTTCTCAACAGTAGACAACAAAATGTATACATGGGTTTTGTACATGATAAAGCACAAATGTTAATGGAAGAACAATCTGTATCAAGGAAGTCGTTATTTCTTGGGAACAGAAGATGAAGACAAAGAAAGTGGAAGAAGAATGACAAAAAGAAAAAAGTACTGAGAACAAGCACCTCATCATCAAAGGTGAAGGTTGTATGAAATCAGATGGTTTTGAGCAAAACTCAAAACTTGGGTTTAACAAATGTGCATGCTAACAACTACAGGAGCTCTGATGGCTGCCTTTTTGCTGGGGGTGGAAGAGGGAAAATAACTACCCACTGTAAAGATCCAAACAGGCCAGTAGCGCTGGCATGACAGCTACTTTGTAGCATGACATGTCGTTTCCACTCAGGGAAGCGCGAGCCGGAGAAACAGCATTCCAGTGGGTGGGTCTGATGTCAGGGAGGTGGATTCCATCCGACTTACAGCTGCACCAAAGGCTGACTTTGGCAGCAATTCCTGGGCTATAATTTTATAAACAGTCTTTTCTTTCCAGACTTCCAATGTGAATTTAGACCTCAGCACAGATTCCGCCTCACATCTTTATTTTGTGTCATCACATTCTAATCCGATGACAAACAGTTGGTCTGAGATTTCAGTATATTACTATATTAGTGCAATTTATGTCCTGTGTGGAAGTTGATGATGTGTAAAGGCTATATTGTGGACTCGCCTGGATTCTAATCCAGTACCTAAAAGGATAGCATTGCTGTGGTAGATCGCAGTGGCACTTTATCATGAAGCCAAATGGTTAGTGTGTGGTGCTGGTGCCAGTAGACCTTGGCAGCAATATTAATTTCCTCCCAAATGGGCCAAAGCTCTGCAATTTACCTTTGAACAATCATTATTATAATTTAGCATATCATTGTGCCATTGCTGCTGACACTGTTTATAGGAATATTGTCTTAAAATTTATACTTTACCTTAAAGAAGTAAGACACGTAGAATGGACTGGATCCAGCTGAGGAAGGGAGAGGATAACTACTTAGGTGACTCACAGAGCTGCCACTGCCTAGCCAAGTTGACAGTGGCTTGATTCTCCCTGCTTGGGACGACATGTGGTGCTGGATGGGAAACCAGTTAGCCAAGTGCATTCTCATTCCAAGCCTCCTTCAGTCATTTTATTAAGAGAAGTTTCCACGACTTGAAAGCAATGCAGTCTTCGAGCACACCCGAGAAGAAGTAGACCTGAAATAGATGAGCTCAAGAAGAATAGAAAGTAAATCAATTTCCATTTTCACAAGCCTGAGTCTGCTCATTTTCGGAGAGGACAAATCATGCAGAAAATAGTGCCAAATTACTCATGGTTTAATGACAATTTCACAGAAGAGACAACTGATCTCCCATGTTGTTATGCTCCGGACTATGTCTGGATAGAGGTGCGTTAGGCCTGGATGGGGACATCAGGGCAAGTACTCAAAGCCTCAGGGACCGAAGCCTCACTCCTTTCTTCCCGCCATGCCCTGTTGATGTAAACAAGTTGCTCTTCCCTCGGCAGCTGCTGAGTTCTTCTGCAGCCCTGCATGGGTTGTCGTGTCTCCCTGTGGCTGGCCTTTTATCCTCGCTGAGATAAAAGAGATCAAACAATGTCATGTGATATTACATAAATAAATTCTTGGCAAACTCAACGATTCACATGGTACCCTCTGGTTTAAGACTTTCCTTTGCTAGATCAACAGATATTTTTCAGACCACGTTCCTTTTTCAAGGTGTCATTATATGGGGTTTGGGAGGGACCACTTACTAATTTTGTTGCACTATCTTAAGACTTTTAAAAGAAACAAGAGAGGCTGATGAAGCCTTAAGTCATGGGACTCAACCTAGTTTCTCATAATGTTTAATAGGCAGATGTTAACTTACTGGGCTATTTTTTCCTTGTTACTTAAGATATGAAGTCAGTGAGACATCATCAGATGAGGTGTGGGATACTAGTACATTGTCTACAAGTATGTATCAATTTTTCTATCTTATAAGCCTTGCCTTTATAAACATTTCCTATTTTCTCCACTAGAAGAAAGTTGGCTTGTAAAGCTCTAAACTAGTGCTGTCCAAGAAAAATGTGGCATGAGCCATATAGATAATTTTACATTTTATATTCGCCACATTAAAAAAGTAACAAAAGAGTGAAAGTAATTTTAATAGTACATTTTATTTAACCCATATATCTAATATATTATTTTAATACATACAAAATCATACAAAACATTACTGAGATATATTGCACATCCCTTTTTTCATACTATATCTCAGAAATCCAGTATGTACAAAACATCTCAATTTGGTCTAGCTAGCT
The DNA here is from genome assembly GCF_003254725.2 of Canis lupus dingo. Classification (NCBI taxonomy): domain Eukaryota; kingdom Metazoa; phylum Chordata; class Mammalia; order Carnivora; family Canidae; genus Canis; species Canis lupus. Next base: position 67,449,095 of record NC_064252.1, on the reverse strand, counting down.
ATATTTCAAGTGCTCAATAGCCAGATGTGGGTAGTGGCTACCATATTAGATAGCATAGATCTAGACCCCATATGGCTACTCCAACAGTTTTCTTTTTCTCTTCTTTTTTTTCTTTTCTTCTCTTCTTTTCTCCTCTATTTTCTTTTTTCTTTCTTTTCTTTTCTTTCCCCTCTCTCTCTTTCTTTCTTAAAGAATTGTTTGTTTGAGAAAGAGTGAGAATATGAGCTGGAAGAGGGGCAGAGGGAGAGGGATAGAATCTCTAACAGACTCCCCGCTGAGTTTACATCCCATCATGGGATGGGGCTTGATCATACAACCCTGTGATCATGACCTGAGCTGAAATCAAGAGTCAGCTTAACTGATTGAGCCACCCAGGCACTCCTACCCCCAAAGTTTTCAAAGTGTATTTCTGATACCAATGTGCATCTCTAAGATTTTGGAATATTCAGAACAATCTAGTCTAGATTCTGAACAATCTAGTTCAGATTTCATCTGAACATTTTCAGTTTCTCAAGGCATAAAATAAGTGTATATTTGCCAGCAAGATTCCTTCTTACTCACCTTTTTTCAACACCAAAGATGCCAGTATCCCATAGTGAAACCATAAATATTAGACCATTATTCCATCTTTCAATGACATGGCAGAAATTTCGACCAAACAAAGGTGAAAAATGTGTACCAAACGAGGAAGAAAATACTCTTTATTACTTCAGCCAAAATCATACTATTTTCTTAACTAAACAAAGTAACATGATAAGAAAACTCTAGATCAAATTTTAGGCTGTTACATCAGGGAAATACAGATCAAAACCACAATGAGATACCACCTCACACCAGTGAGAATGGTGAAAATTAAAAAGACAGGAGACAATAAATGTTGGAGAGGATGTGGAGAAAGGGGAACCCTCTTGCTCTGTTGGTGGGAATGTGAACTGGTGCAGCCACTCTGGAAAACTGTGTGGAGGTTCCTCAAAAAGTTAAAAATAGACCTGCCCTACGACCCAGCAATTGCACTGCTGGGGATTTACCCCAAAGATACAGATGCAATGAAACGAAGACTATAGTGAGAGATGAAGAGGGACACTATATCATACTTAAAGGATCTATCCAAGAAGAGGACTTAACAATCATCAATATATATGCCCCGAATGTGGGAGCTGCCAAATATATCAATCAATTAATAACCAAAGTTAAGACATACTTAGATAATAATACACTTATACTTGGCGACTTCAATCTAGCGCTTTCTACACTCGATAGGTCTTCTAAGCACAACATCTCCACAGATGCAAAGAAATGCCGGGACACCTGCACCCCGATGTTTATAGCAGCAATGTCCACAATAGCCACACTGTGGAAGGAGCCTCGGTGTCCATCAAAAGAAGAATGGATAAAGAAACTGTGGTCTCTGTATACAATGGAATATTCCTCAGCCATTAGAAGCAACAAATACCCACCATTTGCTTCGACGTGGATGGAACTGGAGGGTATTATGCTGAGTGAAGTAAGTCAATCGGAGAAGGACAAACATTATATGGTCTCATTCATTTGGGGAATATAAAAAATAATGAAAGGGAATAAAGGGGAAAGGAGAAAAAAATGAGTGGGAAATATTAGAAAGGGAGACAGAACATGAGAGACTCCTAACTCTGGAAAACGAACTAGGGGTGGTGGAAGGGGAGGTGGGCGGGGGTGGGGGTGACTGGGTGACTGAGGGGGGCACTTGATGGGATGAGCACTGGGTGTTATTCTATATGTTGGCAAATTGAACACCAATAAAAAATAAATTTATAAAAAAATTAAGCTGTTAAAGATATCCTTGGCTTAGAAATATTCTAGAGCCAGAAAAGTAAGACGATGCTGGTGTGGACTTGTGGTAGAACATTACTTGTGTGCGTGGAAGTAAATGCTCATTAGAGTTGCGGTTGAAATCAGAGGTGATCCTATCCCACTCAGGGACAATGATACCCCACATTAAGCCCACTCTGCCAAGACTTGAGACAGATACCTGATGTAGCTAGTCCTAGCTCATGAATCCTAGTCATTATCTCCCCAATCATTCTAGGGTTTCTGTATTCTCAGCCAACTAAGTAGTTGGGGTCTTCCTCCCCGAGGGGTCTAGCCCTTAGTTGCCTTACCTTTGTCACGTTGTAATTGCTACAATTGTCCTTTTACTCTTCTTCCAGTCTTGACAGTACACAGAGGTGCCCTGTGACTCCTCAAAATCCATATACACTACTCACTGCCCATATTATAAAGCAGCAACACCAATTCCTCATGATGAATCCAGCCAATTACTCTTGTCATTGTGGTAAACTCTTTCATTGCCTCTGGTTCCCCAATAGGCGGAGCTCAACAAGACTAGGCAGTAAACATAAGCTTTCGGTTTATTAAACTCTTTAATGTGTCCTCACCTGAACACATTCCTCAGTCTCCTACTCTACTCCCTACTGGGACCCAGAACCTGTAATCAACAAAATCTCAAGTGAGGGTGATAGGACATCCAAATTCCATAGGTGGATCACCAAGAGATTGTGCGCCTCTGTATTCTAGCTACTGGGGCACAGCACCTTGTATCACATGCAGGGTTTTTACATTCACTACATCCTGGAGCATAGCACCCTAACCCTGTCAGTTGGAAATCATGAGCTGGCATCCTAGTGGATTTTTTTGATTTTGGCCAAGTGGAAATTTTAATATGACATTCCAATGTCTTATCAGCCAACTGCTTCCAACTGATGCCATATATGACAGCCAGGATGGATCCTATGCTCCCATGCTCATGTGCTCATTGTTGCATCTTCTTTACTGAATAATGAGAAGCATTGATCAAATGCTTAGCCAATAAAGGCAAAGTCATTGTTTTGGTTAGTGAATGAAGATGTATGCTGCTTCAAAAGGTTATAATATGAGACTGTGACTGTCAGGGTGATCAAGAAGGCTTTCCTGAGGAGGTGATAATTGAGTTACTATTTGGAAGGTGTTTATAAATTAACTACGTGAGGAGGAGTAGGAAGAGTGGTCCAGGCAGAAAGCACTGCAGGCCCCCCAAAATGAAAGGTCTCCTGACTTTGAGTAGCATTTGGGGGTGGATGATATGAGGAAAGAATGGAGAGAGGGAGAGGACGCAGACCATGAAAGGGCCTTAGAGGTCAAATGAAGGAGGTTTTGTCTTCTCTGCAGTAAAACGGAAAGCCATTTAAGCACAGTGTGTACGAGGGCTTGTGTGTATGAAAAGGAGGTGGGGATAGAGAGAGAATTGGTTTTGCAACTCGTCTTTACAAAGCCCACCCTGGGTGTGTATGGAGAAGACACCAGAAGGGGCCAGAGAGAGGATACGAGTAGATCCATTTGGAGGCCACTGAGTGTCCAGGTGGGAGCTAATGGTAGCTTGGCTGATAGGAAACTTTCAATAAATTATGGTTGCTGGAGTCGTTATTGCTGTCCCATAAGGTAGAGAATAGGCTCGTGCTGGTTGGAAAGCATAAACCTTTTGGATTTAGGTGACATTTTTGCTCTTTCAGGAGTGAGTGTGTCCCATGAAGCGTAGGCGGCAGAGAGAGAAGCAGAGGCACAGCACACACATATCAGTGCTGCTCAGCTGGCACCTCTGCTCATTTTTAAAGTCTGTAACTTGGACCCAAAGCATTGCTTTATTAGTGTGGTGCTGCTCACAACTGAGTGGCCACATCCACAGAAGAGAATTGGATGAGGATGGAGTGGCCTGGATAAACACAGGAGTGAAAAAGGGAGAGTTAGCATGAAGGTTTTTAACCTTTAATTCCTAATCTTTTACTTTTCTAGGGGTTTCAGGATTTCAGATAGCTGCGTTTCAGATCTGTTACTTCTACTACGGAGGGTGAATCTCCAGGCCAGGCTTCTCTGGGTCAAGAGATCTGTTCTGCCTAGAACAGTTCACCACTCACCTCCTTTCCTTCAGTAACATAGTCACTTCTTAGAACGCTAATCAGTTCACGAGTCACTTGCTCCAGGTCTTTTCTGACAGCTCACCCCACCCAGGCTGGGTTGCTGCTTCTCCTCTGTGTTCCCAGAGTCCTTTCTGCTTAGCCCCTTCCCTGCCTTTCCACAGTAGACTCTGATCATATGTCACTCTCTCTGGGCTGGGAAGGCTCAGGTGATGGCATCGCATTCATTTTTGTATCCTTAGCATATCGCCAGAAATTTAAATATAGGCACAAATGAGTGATTGAACAAGGAATGGATAAAAGTAAACACCATGTGCATTTAAGATAAAACACAGACAGATGAGGCTTAATCATCGTCGAGCGAGAGGAGAAGGCTTGTTTGGGGAAGGGCAGCAAGCTTTGCCTGGTGTACTGGTGGTGCTGTGATTGTTATGTAGATGTTTGCTATCTTTTCCACCCCTCCATAGTATCATCCTCTTTTTCTGCTGGGTCGACTCCTTCTCATCCTCTAACACCCTGGGCTGCACTCATGACATTCTTTTGTCTGGTTCTGCGGTGAGGTAAGTGGGCGTAGAGTTGAGTCGAAGGGCTGGTGGGAGGGTAGAGAGGGGAGGGGCCATTGCCCCGTGTTGGGGTCAGCCTCCCTGATTGTGGGTAGGGCTTATACCAATGATTATCAAAATTAAAGTTAGTTACATAATTCATTGTTAGAGGGTTGTTTTAAAAATAATTTTTAAAAACTAAACTCAACTTATTATCCTCTTCAAATTGGTGTCCACGGGTAGAGTATGGAGTCAAAGTATAAAGAAGAAATAGTAATAACCATATATATCACCTTTCAATTCTTGGCCCTGATCCCTCCTACCTCAGGAGTCTTGCACAAGCCCCTTCACTTCAGGGAACCCCAATTTCGTTGTCTGTAACTGGAGATAAAGCTCACTGTTTCCTGATAGAGGTGATGTGAAGACGAAATGATATGACTGCTCCTTAGCACAAAGCCTGGCACATGGCGTGCGGGGGAGAATGTTAGCCAGAGCCTCCGTAATAGATTCGTTTTCACTCTATGCAACTGTATGTTTTAAATCGTTCCATTTGCTCAGTTGTTTCACTTGTGAATCTTTCCAGTACAAGGATCATTCTCATGCATCCGTTCTGCAAATGATTCTGCAGTTATTATCAAGGTTCAGCAGACAAATATAAAAACCGAGTATATCTTAGAATAGGATCATCATTTTGCTCCAGTTTATTTTATCTTTTTGAGCTAAAAATATGTGCTCTACCCTTTTATCCTTTGGAATTTATCAAAACTGTACTTGTCCAAGTTATTCAACCCTGAGTGGTTCTCAGTAGCATTATCTCAACTGGGAGATATAAAATTAGTATAACGTTACCTCCTTCCACTTTATCGGATATGCCTAAACTTAGCCGCTCCGGGGAGCCACGTTCCTGTGAGGTGGGTAAAACAACCACTGTTTTAGCTCCTGGCAAATACAGACGTCTCTTTCAGGAAGAATGGAAATTGGGCAAAATAAATCACTTACCCATAATGACATTTACAGAGATTATTAGCTTTTCTGAAATGTGGTCCATTTAGGGTTTAGACTAAAGGCGACTTATTGTACTAGAGGGAGCATAAGATCAGGGATCTGGATTACCAGTTTAATCCTTACTAGCTGTGTGACCTTGTACAAGTCACTTAATCTTCTCATATTTTATGCTACTGATAAATGAGGCTAAAGTAATACCTTATCTCTGTGAATATTGATGGAGATTTTATTATTGTTGTCATGATATGACGTACATCACCCAGTCCTTTCCCCAGAGGACAGGGTTTCTCAGGTGTGCTAAGATTCAAATACATGTCCATATCAGAGGGCACAGAACTGGTGCTGTCAGCAACAGCGAGACCTATTTATCTCATACCTGCTATAAAATCAACCACGATATACCTATAGTTCTCTAATCCAATCAAGAATATACAAGAGAAAGAGAGAGAAATAAAATGTAAACAATTTACCCAAAGACAAATATGTTTCCAAGATACCAGATTCTTTAACACGGAAAATTTATTGAAGTGGAGCAGACTTTTCTTTCAATGCAGGCTCTAAATGATTCCCCTTTTGGGTAAGTTTGCTGAGCATTAGGAATCCCACTACTTGATTAAGGAAAAAAGGAATCACCGCATAATACAATAAAGTTCCACCTTTTCTAGTTCTTTCAACTTAGTTCATATTTTTATTTCGCTTTGTGATTCTGAGAAGCAATTATCCTGTTACCCGGGGGAGCCACTCTTCAGTAACTTACCTCAGAGTCTCCGTCTCCCCGGGGAGACCTGCCTCTGCTATTCTCATGAAGCTCCATCTCTGAGCCCTCTTCCCTTGGCCAAGGGTGTAAATCAAGAAGCCAGTTCAATTTGGAATTTAGACCTTAGTCTCAGTTGGTGTAAGAAACTGACCGGGTTGTTTATAGCCGTGAGTGTCCAGGTTTTCATCACCACAGACGGTTGGGTGTTTGAGAGCATTCACCTTTAAGATCTCCAGAATACAAGCTGTTGATCCTCTGTGGATTGTAAATTTCTAGAGTTGGGCTTCTTGGTTCTTGCCGGTGAGGCAAGTTTTATGATCACCATTACATGAGCTCTTCTGAAATGTTGGGAAGCTGGGAGCCTCCTTCCTATTAGGAAGCCTTGTCTTGACTTTCATACCAATAAAGTTGTTCTTAGACTAGAGTTCATCCTAATAAGCATCTTGAGAATTGCACCTGAACTAAGAAATATTTCCCCCTCTGTCCTCCCTAAGCCTCGGAATCTCAAGCAGCCTACATGCTTTGAATCTAAGACAAGGCTTACAGCCTAACAGCTTTTTTATCACCTTCCATCAAGCAGAAAAGCCTCCAGGTGGATTAGACTGAGTGTGTAAGAAGCTTACAAGGTAGCAGATGTCAAGCCTCAGTAAAGGTCATTCTATTAGGGCTATTCTCTTTCAGGGCACAGATTTCCTCCTGGACTAGTGTAGACCCGGGAAGGAGGACTTGGTATTCGGCCACAGACCTTTGGAATGCTTAAGGGGAAGGGTTATGCGTGACAGATGTGCACACGGTTTAAGAATCTAAGCTTCAAAGGGGCAGCATGTAATAGGACAATGGAATACAAATGGGAAAATGTTCCTTGAGAAATCTTCCCAAGCAAGAGACACCAGTGATTGCTGGAATGTAATGGCGTTGTGGTTTCTCGACGAAGAATCTTTTGCTTATGCAGAAATAACCCCTTTCTTCATCAGACAAAGTAAGTTAGAAGTCCACACATGGTTCCGTCTGAGAAAGAAAGATTGAGGAAAGTTCTCCACCACCTAACCAGGATTGAAGCCTAACGCTCTTACCTAATTGAATGTGGCACAATGAGTTGCTGAAAGGATACAAAGCCAATGTGTTAGAGCAGAGGGAAAAAAATTGGCTTTAATAAACTCTTCCTAAGAGCCAAGCTCCACATTATGGTGGCAAGCTGCACAATAGCGGAATTGTCTTTGGGATATAAAAACTTTGTACAGAATGTTGGCTTAATGCTCTGGTTCAGTTGAGTTGAGTGACTTTGGCCAAGTAATGGCTGTTGATGCGTCACTCACTGGTGGACCATTGGAGTAATGTGATTAATCCTGCCGTTTATCAGTCAAAATGACTCTCTGTCACCAGTGCAAGTGCCAGGATCACACCAACGGATGGGGGTGAAGCACGGTGCGTTTCTTGAGTTGCTTTAGTCAGCCAGTATCTAGTTGCATAGCACCGTGTTCTCCTGTTCCCAACTTTTCCAAGAACTCTGGCCTTCCAGCCGACATCCCAAATTAATGTCAAGTACAAATGGGTTCTCTGTAAAAACATTTGACTAATTCATTGCCTAGATCTTACCATTTGTGGCCAAATTTCCAGTCTTCCTGCTGAATAACTTCTTGTTGGAAAACGTCAAAAAGGGGGAGACATCAGAGGCTTCTGAGTCAAACGGTTTCCTCCCACACACCTGAGTCACGGGTCAAGGGTTTTACCAATTTCCTCTCTAAGATTTTTGCTAGGCTCCCATCGGAAAAGAGGTTAGTGCCAGATGGGTGGGAAGGAGGGATGTGATTAGGAAATCATTTGTATTTTTTTAATGCTGGATATAATCTTATTGCCAGGGATTTCCATTCACTGTCTTTGAATAGAAATCTGGTATTTCTGAGGAAGTGGTGGTGGTAGGAGGATGTCTTTACATGGCAATACAAAACCTGTCGCAATCTGGTGAGCCCTAAGAGTGTCTTGCTTAAAAGGGTTCTTGTCGCTGGGAGTACTCACTGGAGCCAAGCCAGTTCCCTGGGGAAGGCTGGTGTCTGCTACTTGCAGAGCTGGCTGTCAGGTTGGTCCTGTGTGTTTGTAATTAACTACGATGTCTGGATGTTGATAGAGTGAGTCTGGCCAATGGTTCCCCTCCAAAGAGGGGTTTCCTGGCTAGCTCTCCTGTGTCAGAAATGCCAAGTTGGGAGTTGCTTGGAGACTCCAGAGATGCAGATTTGTTTGGCTGGGCTCCGGATGTGAAGCCAAGTGCCGAGAAAGCAAATCGGAGACCTAACCTGAATTGTAATCAGTGGGCTTCTCCAACCATTTGGCTCCTCTGCTTTCCAATGTTATGTTTAATGTTTTAAAGCATATTTAGTAAACATGTCACTAGCAATTGCCAGTCTTTAGTCTCTCCCCACTCTTTCCTTAATGATTTTTCCCTTTCCTTTTTGGGTTAGTGTGGTAGGCTGGTCTTGCAATGTGTGTGTGTATGTGTGTGTGTGCGCGCGCACGTGTGCACATGCACACACGTGTGCGCTGATGTACACATGTGTATGCATGCATGTTTCAGGCTAGAAAGATTGGCTAGACAGCTTATTTATTTTTACTAGCTCAGTAGCTTGTTTATAGCATCCACTTCTTAGAGGAAGTGGCAAATAAAGGCAAACAATCTTTATTCCTTGCTTTTCTCGTCAAATTTGGCCAAGTCTCCTCTCCTGAGATAGCTGAGTTTAGAGTACTCAACAATTAGCATTAACACAGTCTTAATTTTTAACCTCATGCAAAGTGTACTTTTTTTTTTCCTGAAATGAGTTTGATGAGCAATATTTCTGTGTTTTACCTCCTGTAGACTATAGCCACATTCACCAACCGGGAAGTAGATGGCTTCTCATTAATTCTCAAATGTCAATATGGGATAAAGTTGGGACCCTTGGTGTTCCCAGTTCCTGCCTCCCTCTTATTCCTTATCTCTCCTCCTCCTCCCTACATATATGTTTTACCCCATTTTCTAACTTTGTGTAGATCCCCAAATGTGTTGTTTCCATGTCTCTTGTCTTCACACATTGTATTAGTTTCCTATGGAAACCACAGACGTGGTGGCTTAAGCAGCAAACATTTATTTTTCTCCGTTTTGGGGGCTAGAAGTCCAAAATCAAGGTTCAGCTGGTACGTGTTCTCTCTGTAGGCCCCAGTGAAGAATTTGTTCTATGCCTTCTCCAATTTCTGGTGGCTGCTGGCATTCCTTGGCTTGTGCTCACATTATTCTAGTCTCTGTCTCTCTGGTCACATTGCCTTATCCTCCTCTGTCAGTGTCAAATCTCCCTCATTCTCCCAGTTGTGAAGGATACTTGTGATTACATTTAGCACACACCCAGATAATCCAGGATAATCTCCTCATCTCAAGATCATTAACTGAATCACGTCTGCAAAAATCCTTTTTCCATTAAGATAACATTTAGAGGTTCTAGGGATTAGGACCTGGATGTGCTTTGGGAACTCACACGCATGATTCTCTTCTACCCTTTGTTACCCAGTCAGTGCTTCTCAGACTATCTCTGATAAAAGATCATTTTTTTTAAATTAAATTCCACTTTGTTGCAGACTGATACTTTAAAAGCATCACACGCTTGGACTTTGCAGCAATACCAAATTTCTAAAAGTCTTCTAAACTCTTACTCTTGTCTCAAACCAGGCCAGCAACAGTTTGAAGGCTGCCACTAGTTCACAGAGCATACTTGGAATAGCACTGATCTAAAAGATACCTGTTCATTTAAGCACTATCTTTCCAAGGAATTTTTTTTCGGCTCACCATTTTGGCCCTCACCTATGTTTCTGTAGTTCCTAGAATACTTTATTCTGCTTCTTATCACCATTTTCTTCAATATTTGCCCTCTTCTCTAGCTTTAAGCTCTTTAAAAGCAAGAACCATGCTCTGGTGAGCTTTGAGCCTACCATAGATCCTGATACATAGTAGATGCTCAATAAATATTGTGGAATGAATGTGTGACATTCAGAGGTTTGACCCAAGACAAACAGAAAAAGGACTTTTTTGGGGAAATATGAGGAAAGAATGAAGCTAATAAAAACTTAAAGGACCCTAGGATGGTGTGGTAGATTGCAAAAATGGTCTTCCTATCGAAAGGGGGATCTATTTCCTTATCTTTTAAATCTGGGCTAATGATTTGCCTTGACCAATAGAATGTGGTCTGAACATGAGGTCTGAACCAGCAGTAAGAAACATCACAGTTTCTATTGCCCTTTGCCACCATATGAACAAGTCTGGTTTAGGTTGCTGGAGAATGAGAGACCTTGCAAAGAGACATACCGGCCATCTGTCTGAGCCTTCCAGATATGTGCATAAGCTCAATCAAGAGCAACAGGGACCACAGTAGTCCAGTAGAGCCACCTGGCTGAGCCCAGCCCAAAGTGATAACACACAGAATCATGAGCTACATAAAATGGTCATTATTTTAAGCCATTAAGGATGGGTGGTTTGTTATACAGCAAAAAGCTAACTGATCCAGACAGCTGACAGGACTGCTCCCAGGGCAGAATTGAGGTGTGTTCACATTGTGATGGAGAAGATTAGGGTTAAAGGTCAGAAAACTTTTTTTTTTTTTTTTCCAGACCAAAACACTAACAGAGCCAGCAAGAGAGTTTAACACAGATGTAGTTTGAGTCTCTGGCTATGGATCAGAGTGTGTTAACAGAACTTACACCACCAAGACCTGTCTTTAGTAAGAGTCAACAGGCAGTGGTTGATGTTTGCTCAGCTCATCTCAACTATATAAAAAATGGCAATGAGTTTGTCAGAAATCCACAAACAATACTAAAAAGGTAAGAGGAAAGCAATAGAGAAATACAGCTTTTGACTCTGATAACTACTATTGAACTTGTGCTTTTTGTTCCTCGTGATGCATTTGGTCATCCTCGTGATCATCCCTTCCACGCATACATACTGTCGTCTCCCATGTGCTGGGCAGAGCTACAATCCAGCTATTCAGTGGTGAGTAGAGCAGACACAGACCTCACAGATCTTATAGTTTGGCAGGAAAGACAATCCAACAGGTGACTATTAAGCTTTTAACCTTAGGCTTTTTGCTGACACGTCAGGCCATTCCTTTCTGCCTCTGAGATGCCTGCTATCGTGTATAGCCAGCCTCCATCAAGGCTGTGGCATCTTACCTTTCAGCATGATGCTTACACTACTTCATGACTAGTCTACCATCAACCATTTGAAATCATGCATTGCTAAGTGTTTGATATGGATCATAACTAAATCAAGGGTAGAATCAGAAGATGTGAGAAAAGAAATATAACACAGCAGGTGGAGGCTTTTATGAGCTTACAGGTGAGCCTATTTGTACCAGGCTATGGTGTACATTTTAAATTTCAGCTATAAAACATCTGAGGCCTGGGGTCACAAATCAGATATATTACACCTAATGTTAAAAACTTCTCATAATTGACCATAGTAAATCAATCAGTGTTTTCCGAGAAATACTGGAATTAAAACAAGAGTTGAGTCAAAAGGGAAAAATCTCTAGAGGTTTAGTTTACTTACAGATATTTCTTAAAATATTGAATCCCAATGGCTAGAACTCTGTATTAGAGAGATACTTGAAAGATATTTTTACAAGTTATGGAAGAATGGCTTCCCGAAAGTCATTTATTGTTTGTCAGATGGAACCCAATTTGCTAAATCACTAAAACAGTAAGCTCTTAACTACCTGGGAGCCAATTATTCCAAATCTGTGCTTCTTTGATCCTTGTGTCCATTTCACCTCATATTACCACTACTATGCAGAGGATTGCTGAAGAAGGTAGAGGACACGTAGTTCAAATCAGGTGAAAGTGAACAGCACATCACCTATGCCCATTCTTTGAATAGCTTTGTGAGAGACGGGCTTCATCTTCCTAACAAGGTAGCCTTGTATATTTGTGGATTTTATTTATTCCATTGTCCTTATCTGAAATGACAACAGTAGATCACCATGAGTGAATGAACAGAATACGGTTTTCTATTTCTCCCATTAATTTTGTTTATATCTTTTAGTTTTTTAACATGCTACCCCTCACCCTCCAAAAAAAGAAAAAGCTTACCCTTCCAAAAAGTCCTCAGCAAGGTGAAGTGGAAAGATGGGACCGGGTACCAGGAAACAGACTTCTAATCAATGCTCAGAGACCATCTAACTTCTCAATTTTCAGGTTTTTTATCTAACAAATAGACACAAAATAATACATTCTAGTCTTTGTTGTGGGAGGAGGGTGTTACACTAATCAATGAGAGGGGAGGTACTTTATAGAGATTAAAAGCACTATATAAATGTAATGTAACATCTTATTTTGTTTTATTTGTAATATAACATTTTAAGTTCAAAATCCTTGATATTATGCTCTTTCAAAACTACTCCTGAAACAGCTGTTGGTTCTGACTCAGGGGTGAAGTGAGGTTGTAGAGGGCTGGCTGTGGAAACTTTCCTTCCATGTTTGAAGGTGCATCCCCCTCATCGCTGAGGTCTTTTCTTCTTGTTTTGGCGTCAGAACCCAGCAGCTCATCTTTCCCGGGTTGGCAGTTGGCCATTTGCTGTCTCCCGAGAAACTCTAATTGGCCTAACTTTTTAATTCACAGGCATGACATTAAACTTGGGAATTATAAGATTATTTCTTCCAAATCACAATATTCAGTGTGCACACAGCACATTTTAGGATTTGAAATCTTAAGAGCGTTTCATTAAATTTCTCTGCTGTATCAATTCCAAAACCTTAGAGGCATTTTCCTTAATAAGAGGATACTGTTGAGAATTTGAGTCATTGAATTCCTTTAAATCATTCTCCTTTGATGAAGAAAGCCCTATAGACATCATATCTTGCTCTGCTTAAACTGCAAATGAAAACACACACATCTCCATACAGACCCACACATATATACTCCAGAAACAGGAAATGCTCCATTGTTAAACACTAAGCTGATTATGTCTCTCTATTACATAAAATAAATAAGTAAGTACATCATATATTTCTTAGTGGCTCCAGTAAAGTACGCTTTACCTTTTAAAAACATAGCAAATGTTGACAAAGAGGTCAGAGGCACTCATCAGGTTGGCCACACAGTACAAGGGAAGGGCTCTTGGACCAAGGACCAGGAGACTTCTGCTATGAACTTGTGAGCACGGTAAAACGCTGAACTCTCTGAACCTCAGTAAAGATGGATTGGGCTCAGTAGTATTTATGAGATTCCTTCCAACTTTAATATTGGATTTTGATACCAAGAGCAATTCCAGTCTACTGATTTCTTTGGATTTTACCATGTTTGGGGTCTAGGATAGCTTTTTTTTCCTTCTCTCTCCCTTCTTCCTTTCCTTCCTTCTGTAAGAATGATTTCTATGCTAGTCTGTGATGTTTCTAGCACACTGTTAGGAGTGATAAGATAGTAACAAAGACGGTCCCTGCCTTCATGTAGCTTGTATCAGTGAACCCAGAGAATAAATAATGAGTCCAGTAAAGTCTGTGAAGGATGGCTTCTGCTATCTTGGATAGCCAAAGGTGATGTACTATTTTAGGAAAAGCCAGGTTAGATCCCTGCTGGTCACTTAGGAGGATTTTACTAATTTGTATTGTCTAAAAGGAGAAAGTTTACATGTAGAGGCGAGAGCCTGGAAGGCAAAGGGTAGAGCATCCACTAATGGGTGCCGATCTCCCAATTCTTTGGTCCTACAGTCTGTTTTCTAATCTCTAGACCAGGTGTCCTGACCTGGTCACTTAGCAACAATAGCTGAGTTTCCTATTTGTTAGGGAGAGTACTGACTGCCCCCACCCATCCCCTCCCTGCAACCACAGGGCACTACATGGTTACAGATGATGAACCAGAGAGACGACCTGTATTTTAAATAGCTGCCATGTATGAAAAACTCTTCATGAAAAGAGCTTTTGTCTCCTTTGTTGATATTCAAAAAAAAAGGGGGGGGGGTAAAGATAAGGTGATTCAAGACATAGTTTGGAGAAATTTCCTGAAAAATTGATCTGAAACTAGTGATAATCTTTTGCCAAATGAAACTGGCCCAGATTCCTCAGTTCAGATGCCATCCAGCACCTCCAGGAGTCATTACAACTCTTCTTATCTCCCCCAAGAGGAGTTGACAATCTACAGATTGTCTTATCGCACAAAAGAAGGGATCATCATAGATATCAAATGGAGGTTTATGTCCCTCATTTCATAATCCAGCAAGTCATGCTAGGGAAGCAAGGCCTTCTACGAGGATTAAATGAGTTAGCAGGTGTAAACAGCTTAGCACAGTACTTGACACATAATGGAGGTCCAGGGAATTGTAGGAACTGATAGATACTTGGGTGATAAGTTACACTCCTGCATCATGTGAAGTCACACACACAAAAAAATGCTTAAGTGGTTTGATATGCTGGAAATAAACACAGGCTTTATTTTATTTTCTTTGCTTGATTTTTTTTTTTTTTTTTTTAGTAAAAACTACATATTTATTTCATTTTGTAATACCAGTCAGGTACTCACACGTCAAAATACCACTGCTTTCTCTAGTTGTTATAGGGCCAGAAATTCATCACTTAAGTTTCAATTGTAGAGAATGGGAATTTTTCTGTTTTCAGAATTCTTCAGGGTATTCTTTGGGAGAGGGAGGGAGAACTTCAGCTTCTTTAGACCAGCATCTAATGAGACAGTTGGGAAGAACCAAATAAACCAAATAATTCTTGAAAACAGCCCTCAAATACAATTGTGATCCAAGAGGGAAAATGGAAACTGTTAACTGTTGAGAGACTGCTCCTTATTAGAGCAATATTAGACATTTTCACCCGATTTTTCATTTAAGTCATTTAAGTGAAAGTGGTTATGTCTGTTTTAATAAGTGAGTATATTATGGTTCAGAGGGCTTAAGTGCTAATCGTTAGTGCTTCCATGGTTAGGTGCTACAGTTTAGGATCTGGTTTGCCTAATTTCAAAGTCAGATCCATTTCTCATACTGCCGAAGGTAGGAGGAAGAGTAGACAGTAAGACAAAGGGTTAGGTTGAAGTGGGAGGGCTCCTAAGGCAAAACTGGCATTTGCTTGGGACAAGGCTTGGGATAAAAACAGATAAACAGGAGAATATGCCTATCTTAGTCTGCTTGGGCTGCCATACAGAATACTATAGACTGAGTGGCATAAACAATAGACACTTATTTTCTCACAGTTCTGGATGCTGGAAGTCTGAAATCAGGGAGCCCGAATAGTTGGTTTCTTTTTTTTTCTTAAGATTTTATTTATTTGTTCATAAGACACACACAGAGAGAGGCAGAGGCACAGACAGAGGGAGATGCAGGCTTCCTGCCTGATGCAGGGCTCAATACCCAGACCCCAGGATCATTACCTGAGCCAAAGGCAGATGCTCAACTACTGAGCCACCCAGGTGCCCCAGAATAGTTGGTTTCTTGTGAGGTTTCTCTTCCTGGCTTGTTGGCCACCATTAGTGTATAAGCTTATATGACCTAAACACAAGGGGAGAGGGAAGAGAAAGAGAGAGACAGAAAGAGAGAACACACACTCAGGAGCAAGAGGGAGAGGTAGAGGCAAGTGAACAAGTGCACACTCTCTGGTGCCTCTTCTTATAAGAACACTAATCCTGTCAGATCAGGGCCCCATCCTTATGACCTCATTTAACCTTTATTATACCTCCTTACAGACCCTATCTCCAAATACAGTCACACTGGTTCGGGCTTCAATGTATGAATGTGGGGGGGGGGGCGGTGCACAATTCAGTCCATGGCAATACTTTTCTCCGAGTTAATGCTTGTCTACATCTGCTTTATTTTTATGTTCCCAATGCTTAATATGGCTCCCATAATAAAACACGGTAACTTATTTTGCGTGAAACAGTAAATGAATATATGAATAAAAGCAGTTGGAGGTTCTTGCTGTCTGAGAGGCTATAAAAATTAATGCTTAGGTACAATAGGATTGTAAAAGGACCTTTCAGCAGTTTAATTTTCTTTTTTCTCTCTTTTTCTCTCTTCTTTTTTTTAAAAGTAATCTCTTCACACACTATGGGGCTTGAACTCATGACCCAGAGCTCAAGAGTCTCATGCTCTACCAACTGAGCCAGCCAGGTGCCCCGTGGCTTAATTTTCTTTAAAAATTTCCCAAGAGTTTCCATTAGATAACCTACT
Organism: Canis lupus dingo; assembly: GCF_003254725.2. Classification (NCBI taxonomy): domain Eukaryota; kingdom Metazoa; phylum Chordata; class Mammalia; order Carnivora; family Canidae; genus Canis; species Canis lupus. The sequence goes on along the minus strand of NC_064252.1, from coordinate 67,432,690 downwards.
AGATATTTAATTTTAATCTAGAGCAGGGTTTCTCAACAAAGACACTATAGGTATTACGGACCAGATAACTCCTTGTGGGGGCTGTACGGTGCCTTGTAGGATGTTTAGAAGCATCCGTGGCCTCTACCCACTAGATTCTACTAGTGCTGCTCCACCCCAATCCTGATAATACGGATTAATGTCCAGGCATCACCAAATGCCCCCAGGCAGGGATGAGGGTTTGTCAAACTCATTTGAGAACCACCAATCTAGCATCGAGATTCTAGACTATAGATTATTATGGATCATACAAAGGCTTCCCAATTTCAAAGCAGAGAATCTGTTTCAGCTTCATTAGGATGCATGAGCCTTTGAGCCTTCCCTGATTTCTCAAGCTATCGCCCCTTTATTGACTTCACGTACGTCTTACCTTAGTTTTTGCCTCATGTAACTCACACAGATTTCCTACGTCGCCCTCATCTTCCTTTATCACTTGTCCTGCTGCTGTTCTGCTCTTGACAGTTCCTAGTCCTTGGAAGTGCCCATTCTCCGATCCTGCTCCCAGTAAAGGTCAATTAAATAAGCAACAAATATGCACGTCTTCCTAGTTCTGCGGCAAACGTATGCTCTCTAACCTCAGCTAAGCAGTGATCTACAGTTTGCTTCTCAACTTTATAGTGACTCCCCCACTCTCAGATTCTATCATCAGATGAAGCCCATCTACTACTTTACTTAAAAGTTCAAGACTCTCTGGTTTGGCTGCTCTTAACTTCTATCTCCACTTCAGGAACTCCCTCTTTACTTGGCTCTGAAGGAAAGTCCATTCCCCTCTCCAAGCATTCTTGGTCTTCTTTCTCATTACCTTTTTCATATTATGTCCCTCTCCCCAAGTTTCACTACCCTCACTTGCATCTTTTTTTATTTTTAAAGATTTTATTTATTTATACATGAGAGACACACAGAGAGAGGCAGAGACACAGGCAGAGGGAGAAACAGGCTCCCTGGGGGGAGCCTGATGCAGGACTTGATCCCAGGACCCCGGGATCATGACCTGAGCCAAAGGCAGACACTCAACCACTGAACCACTCAGATGCTCTCACTTGCATCTTTAGTTTCTCCCAATTCAGTAGTCTTTTCTTCTGTTCCTAAACACTTGCTTAGTTCTGTCCACCCTAAATTGAAAACCAAAAATCTTCTTAATCCAGGGCTTTTCAATCAGGAGAGATTTAACTCATAGTGGACATTTCATAATATCCAGAGACATTTTTTTCTTGTCACACCTAAAAGGGAGGATGCCTACTGGTATCTGGTGGTAGAAACCAAGGGTGCTACAAAATATCCCCCCAAAAATCACAGGGCAGTCCACTCGTCCCAAACAAAGACTTCCCTGACTCCAGATGTCAGCTGTTCCTGAGGTTGAGAGTGCTCAACCCTATAATTCCTTGGACATATTGCATCACTTCTGCTCTCTCCTTTGCTTTTTAAGTTTTTAGAAAATTCACACACATCTGCTGTTCTGCTTACCGTTCAGTCACTTTCACTTATTCCTCAATCTACTACAATCTAGTTTCCTCCTATTGGCCACCAAATCATCAAATCAAGTGACTCCAGTCTAGCCCTTAGCTTCCTAAGCTTCTTTGAAATAAGTGATGCTACTTTCCCAGCCGGTAGTTTGGGAAATGAGGGAAGGTCAAGGGATCATGCATTCCAATAAGGCTGAAGCAGAGTCTCTGTTTGGAATTGGGAAGTCTTCTAGGATTCACTGTACTCTATGATCTAGAAACTAGACTCTAGATCAGTGGTTCTCAAGTGAATTTGCCACCCTTTCTACAACCTGCTCCCCAACTAGGAACAATTTTTATTTCCAGGATTGGGGCCAGGGTGACTGTTGGCATTTAGCAGGTGGAGGCCAGGTATGCTGCTAAACATCCTCTAGTCTTCTTCTTCCTTTCTCAGCCTTGGGCTACCTTCTTTGGCTCAGCTCTGTCTTTATTTATTCTCCTCTAATCAGACTTATCTGTTTCCAGTATTCCTACAGTCTCCTCTTCCTCCTCCTCTTTGTTATCTACTCTGCCGGTTTGGAAGCTTACAGAGAGCATTTTAATCATCCTGGACATCTCTAATGCCTGTGGGTTGCCTTGCTTGGAGGATGACCCCCAAAATACTTGTTTGCTTGAATTAGTATTAAACTACCTAGATGTCTAAGTATAAAACAAAGTAAAACAAACAAAACCCTAACCTTGTGAAAAATGCTTGAGCAAAATTGGGAGCTTTTATATATCATGTGGTACACCTTACCTAAATTTTTCTGTGATAGTGAAATGGGCTTGTGGAGAGCCACAAGGTCAGGGTGACAGAACTTGGGTTTTCTTGCTGGCGATACTGCTAAGGAGCTGTGTGACTTTATGAAAGAAATTTGGTATTATTCTTGGGCACATTTCCTTATCTATAAAATAAAGGACCCTAGACCAGATAAGCATCAAGATTTTTTTTCCACCTCTGAATTTCTATGATCCTACATAGAAAACTCATGAAATTGGATTGCTAGGAAAACAGTTTTAGTAAAAGGGACACTCCGAAGTTGACCTAATCAATTAATACATTATCTACATTTTTATGGATCAAATATAGTGTTTAAGTGTGTATGTGTGTGAATATTTTCAACCTTCCATCAGGTGAAACTTGGTAAAACCAGGCTTTATTCCTAGATCAAATGTTTCAGAGGAGTTCTAAGTGAGTAAAACAAGTTAATCATAAAAACATGGATCAGCCTTAACAATTGTGTCAGAGATAATGACGGTGTAATGGAGGGAATTCAAGAAACAATCAGAAATTATGGTTTTTTTCCCCCCACAAAGCACATGTGAAATTAACCAGTAACCCTTGAAACTGTACATACCCGATGATTATTTTATGTTATCTCATGTTTTAAAGAATAGTTCTAAAATGCTAGATTTACAGCACCACAGAATCCCACACTGTTGCAATGCTGTCTTCAATTCAGCCACTTCATATTGAAATTTCACACACAATAATTGGCTGACCTTCACAGCTATGGCAGAAACTAATTAAAGCTGTAAGGCTGTGCTAGCAATGCTTTTGTGTGAAATGTGAAGTTTGGTGATAATGAAATATGGGGTGCAGATGTTATTGTCTTAGATAGACTGTGCCCTTGGTTCACACTAATGAAGAACAGCAATTATTAAACAAAAAGTATTTTTTTACCGATTAATTATTTTGTGTTGTGATAGTAGAAATAAAAACACAGTGGCATCTCTCCTACCAGCTTCTCCCCAAAGTAATTTTATGGAACTTTTCTAGCTGACTTCTGTTTCATTAGACATCCAGTTTCTACTTTCTTCTCCTACTGATCTTAGACCTTTGCGAGCCTCCAGCAAGAACCTGGTTAGGTTCAGAAAGCAAAGGGTAAAGGGCAAGCTAAAAATGGTCACCCATAAAGATTTTCAGACAGCTGGAAGATTAAATAAATGAAGCTTTTTGGAAATAGCTTCACACACCAAACAGAGATGTCAGTAGAAATATGATGCCCTCCACACTGTTGGTGTATGATAGACAAAGGTCACTGCTGCTATTGAGGTGCAAGTGGAGAAATAAAGCAGGCCTGAGCTCTGTTTCTTGGTTGTTAGGAGGCTGAGTTTCTATTAATAGGTCAGTGTGACTTGCGAGACTTCCACTGGGTCAAATATAACAAATCACAGATTTGCAACAATTGAAGAAAAACACTAGAATAAATAAAAGGCACATTGTGTAGTTAAGTCTTAACTTTTCATGAACTAATGATCGAGTCTGCTTCTCTTTATCCCTCTCCTCAATGACTGTAGGTCACTAGGCTCTCATTAACAGTGTAGAGATGGGAGGGACATGAGTCAGAAATCAAATCAGTCAATTCCCCTATTTGGGCAAAGAAATTAGTTGCTAAAAGTAAGATTTAATGATTACTTGTCTAATTTTGTCTGTTACGTGTGTCCCATATTATCCGTATTCCACTACGTTGGCATCTTAAGGCACTATGAGGTATCAGCTACTAAAACACAGTGATGATGAGGGGTAGGAAATAGAGACGAAGCGGCGGGGGAAGCGGGCATCACTGATCCATGTCACCTCAGATTAGGCAAGGAAACAAAGCTTAGTACTTGGGAGGAAAAGGACTAATGACCACGGAAATACTGTGTAGGGGAGGATGTGCTGTAGAATATAGTTAGTCGTTTGGGAACAGAATGTTCAGTGGGACTATGAATTTGAGGAGTAATTAATAAAGGTAGTGATGGGTGAAAGGACTGTTGAGACATTATATCTCTTCATGTTAGGGAAATGGTAAGAACTTATTCACTTCTACAAAGGATAGCTACATACTGGAGGATAAAAACATAGACTGATTTGGTGGTGGTAAAGAAATTCAATTGTGTAGAGAAGGGTACATGTTGTACCTGAATAGCAAGAGGTAGACTGTACCAGTACCAGTTGTTCGACTCTTGCCTCGCAACGCCCAATCTACCCTTCAGTGTACTGCTTTTGGGGATGAAACATTTCTTCCTTGCCAGCATGCACCATGTTAAGCTGTTTAGTAGAGAAGATCCTGCAGGGACACTCGAGAAGGCAAGGGCCTGTCTTCCTGGCTTCACGTGCTCTCTATTTGCGTCTGCAGTGTAAGGTGGCCAGGAGCTCATGGGACACCAGTAGAGTGCTAAGCCCCAGCAAGTTTCATGAGCATTACCCTCTTGGGTGGCTTCTCCCACACTCCAGAGAGTAGCTTTGCAGAGTTGCACTGGTGCAGCATACTTCTCTGCCATGCAGTGGGTCATGATCGCATGCTTTTCAAGGAGGTCTGCATCTCAGTCCTTGAGGGAAGGAGGGCTCTCTGGGGTCCTTTGCCTCAACTCTAGAGGCAATGGCTGCTCCCCCCATCCATTTCTTTCATCCTGCCCCCCTCCCTTATGTAAGAGTTACCTATTGCTAGTAGATAATCCCCTCTGGTAGTCAATAATCTTTTTCATTAAACTTTCCTTGTTCGGATTACTGTGTCATTTCTGTCTCCTGATTGGAATCTGACTGATTCAATGATCCTCCCATCTTCAGTTCAACAACTTATAAAAGAAATAAATGAAGCCCTTTATTATCATGACTGATTGAGTTAAATATGAAAAATGTGCTGGGAAAGGAGGTATTGGTAATAGTAGAAGTAGTAGAATGTAGGATATAATTGAAGCAATTATCAGCTTTCAGAAGAAATAGCCATGAATTACAAAAGATTAAAATCCCATACAATTTCCAACACAAAGAACAAGACAAGAATGTACCAACATTTTTAACTTTACAATATGCCAAATAAACTAGTAAATGAGAGACTGAAAACACAGCAAATGCAAAAAGGTGGTGACGCAGACACATCGTCCCATGTCAAAATTATAGTGTATCCACTTAGGGATTACACAAGGCTTCTCATGTTAAATCCTTTGAGGCAAAATGTGAAACAACAACTTTTGGAGTAGCCCTGGCTTCCAGTGTAGAAGGCAACATTAGACTGTCTTAATCTCAGGGACTGGTTTTGCTCCTAACACCATTCATCCAGAATACATCTCCAGTGCATTTATTTGAGGCAGACTCCATAGCATCACTAAATTGTATAGACACAAGATCCCATATACCACCCTCTCTTTACAGGGTAATCATCATTTTCCTCAGCAAATGTACCATTACACACAATATGATCAATAATGGAGTGGATGCAGTTAAGTAGAGCAGGAAAGAGGCCTAGCTGGGCACATTAATGAGAGGCAAGGCAGAGCAATGGAAGCCTGCCCTTCTCTAGGAGAGAAATTGCCCCCAGGATGTCAAACCATGTTTCTCCTTAGGTTCCTTGGCACATGGACCTATCGATACCAGGAGTGGAGCTTTGTGAAGGTAGAGGCTGCTCATGGGACTGGCATCTGGGGACAGCAATTCAAGAAAAAAAAAAAAACGAGAGGGTTTTAACTTGTTCAGTGGGAAATATTATCATGCTCCTGACCAGGTGTCTTGTCTGACACGTCAATGCTAGAGGTGCCCCTTTGGCAGAGAAAAAAAATAATGTCAAACTTTGTTTCCCGCCAGAGCCCTGGGGACAGCTAAAACTGGGTTGCTGCAAAGAACTACTTTTTAACCAGAAGCTGAACAATGTGCTGCTGATAAAACATCAGATGTCTTTATGGTAGTTTCTTTCAGACGAGGCTGGCTTTTGAATGATGGACCTTTGGCATCTACCTGTTTGTAGCAACGTTCTAACTGTGAGTTCCTGTTTGTGTTGGGATCTTATTTGCCCTCATGAGGGTAATATTGCTTTATGTTGGAAATTGAGAATGACAATGACTGGGAAGTCATTTCTTGTGCCTCTAGGCTACCCAGGGAGGGCAGTTTGCACTCCTTCTACCCACTACTGTTAGGAGCACGGGTAAATTGCTACCCTACTCTACCGGTGATAGTGTATTGCTGGGCGTCTCACTAAATCAATAGTTTCTAAACCAGGCATGCTTTTGGGATGAGCCCTGCCTCTGGATATTCAGATTGAGTAGCTCCTGGGTGGAGGAAAAGCATCTGTATTTTGAACCAGTATCCCAGTTGATTTCCACACAACCATTCCAGGGACTAGATTTAGCCATCACTACACCTTAATGATACAGATTCTTCAAAGGCCAAGATGGCCTGATGGGTGTTTTTGGAACTTATTGCAAATTAGGAGACCTGGCAATTTGGAGAGGTCTGTATTAAACTAGCAAAAATAAAGATGGGAGAGTTTATACTGTCTGTGGTATGCGCAGCAGAACTTTGGTATAAGATCTGGCACAGTCTGAGTCCAGTATTCCCAGTACCATATCATACATCCCCAGGAGATACATTCCTGTCGTGTCTTCTGTCAATGACGTCCCTTGGAGCACAGTTGGAAACTGTGTTCAGTAATCAACACATCAGAAGCATCCTCAATATGGTTCAATCCACATGTTTGCTTCATCATTATGGCCTTCAGGTCAGGGAGAGGTAACAATTGTTGACCAAACGGGATCTGCAACTGAAGTGGTAGGTGGTAAAGATTCCAAGGATGATGAGAAATTGGGAGAACTCTTGGTCTGCATCACTTTGTAGTTTGGAGCATATGAGGCAATTTGCTATTCTTAGTTCCAAATTAAGAAGAATTTGCTTATGGAATGTTCTGGGAGAATATCTGTTATTTCCCCATAGTGGGGATTCATTTATGCCAGTTTATTCACATTCTTTTACTAGGAATTCATTAAAAACAGTAGTGCAAAGTAGAAAGACACAGGTGATTGATGTCAGGGCACAGCCCATAGTCAGGTAACAGGACAAAGATTGGTTGTCCATGGAGGGTTCACACACATAATTGCCCTGTCAACAACCAACATATGTTAAAGTCAGGTTCACACAGGCAAAATACTTGTTGACTAGTCTTAAGGGTGATGCATGTTCCATGTAGATTCACATGAAAATAACATACCCAAAATATATATCACAATTCTGAACAATTATTTTGTAGTTACACATTCCATGTCTCCTTCCAGGGAAACTTTTGCAGTTAAGACATCTTATACCAAGTTGATTAAGTTTTCTTAGTCATGTTCATTAAAACCTGGGTTAAAGGTCACCTTCTTAATCATTCATTGAGTCACATAATATTACTGTTACTACATGTGTGTTTGGAAACGTCTCAGGCCAAATACAGTTTCCCAGCAAAAACAATTAAAAAATAGTCAAAACCTGATAATGTATTTCCTTGATTCAAAGCAATCATTTGCTTTGAATTCATCCTCAAATATTTTGAAGTAAAAAAAAAAATATATATATATACATATATATGTAAAACCCCAAACATTAAGTGCACATGTGATTCATAAGTAATATCTTGGTTTTAGAAATGTGAAAATGTAAAAAAAAAAAAAAAAGAAGAAGAAGAAAAGAAAAGAAAAGAAAAGAAAAGAAAAGAAAAGAAAAGAAAAAACAAAACCAGAGAACCAGATATCTTAAAACTGAAGAAGATGCAAGCTACTATGAAAGAAGTTCTTCCTGTGCCTTGACACTGTATCATAAAAAGAACTAGGATATTTTGGTGTACAAGATAGTGTCATTTGTGAACTTTGACAAATTCTACTACTAATTCAACAATAATAATATATTCAATTTTAAAAGAGGAACATCCAGAGAATTGTTTAAAATACACACGCCAAAAGGAGATTTAATCTTTTCAAACCTCTTTATTATGATTATTAAGCTTTTATTTTAATTCCAATATAGTTAACATACAGTGTTATTATTAGTTTGGGGTATACAATATAATGATTCAACTACTCCATACATCATCCTGTGCTCATCACAGACAAGTGCCCTCCTCAATCCTCATCTCCTGTTTCACCCAATCCCCCACCTACCTCCCTCTAGTAACCATCAGTTTGTTCTCTATAGTTAAGCGTCTGTTTTTTGGTTTGTCTCTCTCTCCTTTGTTTTCCTCTTCTCTCATTTGTTTTGTTTCTTAAACTCCACAGGTGAATGAGATCATATGGTGTTTATCTTTCTCTGACTTATTTTGCTTAGCATCATACTCTAGCTAGCCAATGATAAGATTTCATTCTTTTATATGGTTGATAAATATTCCGTGTGTGTGTGTGTGTGTGTGTGTGTGTGTGTACATATACCACATTGTCTTTATCCATTCATCTATTGATGGACACTTGGCTGCTTCCATAATTTGGCTGGCTATTGTAAATAATGCTCTTTATAAACATAGGGGTATATATATATCCCTTTGAATTAATGTTTTTGTATTTTTTGGGGGGGGGGAATATCCTGTAGTATGATTGCTGGCTTATAATGTAATTCTATTTTTAACTTTTTGAGGAACTTCCATACTGTTTTCCACAGTGGCTGCAACAATTTGTGTTCCTGCCAACAGTGAAGAGGATTCCTTTTTCTCCAAATCCTCACTAACACTTGTTGTCTCTTGTGTTTTTGATTGTAGCCATTCTGACCTGGCGTGGGGTGGTATCTTGTTTTGATTTGCATTTCCTTGATGATAAATGATGTTGAGCATCTTTTCATTTGTCTGTTTGCCATCTCTCTCTCCTCAAGATTTTATCTTGACTTCATACATCTTTGTTAAAGATTTTCTGGGCAAATTTGCGGGATGTATCGATGTGCTAAGTAGGGTCTTATGTATAAGAGACAGAGACATCTCTTAGGAAAAACTGAATGGTAAGAAGAGAGATCCCCTAGGCATAGAAACTTTATCTAATGGCATCAAAAGACAGCTTTCAGATCAGCCTACATGAATTTTCACTTGAGTTCTAGGGATTGTGAGTAAATTAAAGCAAATGAAAGTAAATTCAGAAGGATCCGTTTGTTTTTGTTTGTTTGGCTGGTTGTGTAGTTTGTTCGTTTATTATACTTTTGTTTTTTTTGTGTGGGTTTTTTTGGTAAATCTATGGAGACATAGCTTATGTAAGAGAGTGTAACATAAGAGGGGTAGAAGGTCTGACAAGGTTAAAGCACATTCAAGTGCAAATACCAGGGTTCAAGCCACAGTAGACTAATGTGCAGCTCATACGTAGAAGAAAATTGAAGAGGACTTCATGCATTGTTGGTGTCACAGGCAGCAACAAAGACAGGAACACACTTGGAGGGCATCAGTGATATTATATTGGTTTCACCAAAGTCTTGGATGGTCACTAATAGTGGAGATGTAGCAGCAATTGCCCGACACTTAAAGTCAGCTGAAGTAGATGTCTCCAGAGAAAGCCAAACAGGAGAGGAGAAAAATGTTGGATGCCAGATTATAACCACAGGCTCATGAGAGACACTCTGAGAAACCTTCCCAAAATTGTGTTTGTAGGTAAAGAGAGAGTGGATAAGGAATGTGACTTTCTTTCACTTCTGGGTGGGGACAGAGCCCACAAAAAAATATTGTTATGGTTTTTAACTTAATTTTAACAGATTGGTCTAGTAAGGTAATCCCAGTTTATAGTTGTCAAAGTATTGGAAAGACATTTTGTATGTTCTAAATCAACTTCCATTTTAATAGCTCACATTAAATAATTCCATGCCGTCTGTGCTCAATATTTTAAAGAAATCATACAAAATACATTACTCTGCTATTAAATATAGATAATTTAATCCTGAGTACTCTAGAGATATATCATTTTCCTATTGTCTCTTCCAATAAGAAAGAGCAAATTAAGTTAGTCAAGTGGTTCCAAATAGAACGTTTGTTTATTATTACACAGCAGTGTTAAAAAGTATGGAATTAAACTCTGTGTCGTACCTGTATTACCAGATTTAAACATCTAGATATTTGGGACTCCTGGGTGGCTCAGTGGTTGAGCATCTGCCTTTGGCTCAGGGCGTGATCCCGGGGTCCTGGAATCAAGTCCCACTTCGGGCTCCCCACAGGGAGCCTGCTTCTCCCTCTGCCTCTCTCTCTGTGTCTCTCATGAATAAATAAATAAAATCTTTTAAAAAATCTAGATGTTTCTAAGACTTGAGGACTAAATATCTAAATAAAGAGTTCACTGCTCAGTAGGATTTTTAAATGACATTTTGTTATGATTCAAAATATATTGCAATAAAATGATCAAACAATTTAAGAAATTATGTACATATCCACATGAGTTCATATACTATGTGTGTGTATTTTCTTTAAATGAGGTGCAACATTAACAATTTGTATGTTGGTATCATAAAATACACCTGGTGTCTCAGCCTTGTTTCCCTTTTCCCTTTCTCTGTGGCATTTATGGTAACTTTAAAATCGGTTGGACACTAAAAATGGAAGAAATACAAATAAGTAAATATATTTATTTAATAGATGCTTATTTTTATTTAGAATCTTAAATGACACTTAAAAAAGAAACATGCTAACATTTCAACAGGGACAGCTCATAATTTTATAGCGTGTTCCTGGGATCTGTGTGGATCTCACCTTGTCTTTGTTACACAGAGCATCAAGTCAATGCATGTTACCATGATAGACAAAAAAAGGAAAAAAAAAGTTATGCTTACCCTTTCTTAATGCTTGTAGCTTTTTTAGGACTAATGTGTGCTAGCCCATACACTCCCATGTGATAGTCTTAGGCCCAACAAATGAGTCAGTAAAGATGGAAATGGTTGAGTGTATCAATGACACTCTGAAAAAAAAGTTCTTGTGTTCTCCACTAGCTAAGACAGACGCACATAGTGTCTGCTTTGATGTGTGTTTGCAGATAAATAAACACAATGAGACAGAAACTCTAATTTGATATGAACCCAAAAGGTGCAAGAAGTTATATTCATTTAATCTCCAGTGAAGTAACAAGGTAACATTAACATTGGTATTTAAAGACTGGAATGCATGGGACAGAAATACATCGGGAGGTTATTTTTATGAAAATTATTTGGAAGGGTTTTTCTTCCTAGACCTTGGTTTGTAATAATTCAGGATCCAAAAAAGGCATTTTAATTATAACTCTCAAATTCTGTCATCTTTCTTCCTTTTTTCTTTTTCTTCTTCTTCTCCTTCTCATTCTTCTTCTCCTTCTCCTCCTCCTCGTCCTCCTCCTCCTTCTTCTTCTTCTTCAAATGCCAATCCCCTGACCTCCAACTTCCACTGCATATAATCTATACATTTTGGTCTTGACTGGGAGTCATCTGAAGCACAGACTTGAAGATTTAAGAAGTGAAACTTGATAAAGTTTCTTCTTTCCTATAAATTAGAAAATAAAAGTTATGTCTTTCAAAGTATTACATTTTATTAAATAACTGAATACACACTTTGTTTCTACCCGGGGTCCCTACCCAGACCAGGGTGTTCGGATTTTTGTCTGCAAGGGATGTTTCAACTCTGAAGTCAGTAGGGATTTTCATTGGGTTGACTGCATTGAATCCAAATATCTGACTAGATTGAGTAAGTTTCTGAGAAATAGGAACAGTGCAATCCATGCTAGAAATGTTATCATTAAACAGAACTTCGTGGGACCTGGTTGGCTCAGTGGTTGGGCATCTGCCTTTGGCCCAGGGCATGATCCCGGAGTCCTGGGACCGAGTCCCACATTGGGGTCCCCGCAGGGAGCCTGCTTCTCCCTCTGCCTGTGTCTCTGCCTTTCTCTCTCTCTGTGGCTCTCATGAATAAATAATTATAATCTTTAAAAAAAAAAACAGAACTTCAGAAGCTGGCAAATGTTACTAGATTTAATTTAATTCTGAATATTTTAGGAATATTGCCAAAGTGGCAGCTAAAAATCCCAGAGAGGGGGGAAAAAGGGGAAGATGTCAAGGCTGTTGGCTCGTGGAAGTATTTTTCAAAACATTACAGTCTGTCTTTCTATGAGTTTTTGTGTGTCTCACTGAACAAACAGGAATGTTAGTAGCTGTGCATTAACTCATTAGGACAAGGCTTTTTAGTGATGTGACTGTGTTTATACAAGGAACAGCTCGTAACCTTGCACGGGCCCTGCTTTTGGGGTTCCACACCTGCTGATTACCTCCCTTTAGCTTAACCAGTTCAAACGCTTAATCGCTGAGATTCACAGACCCTTTTTCTTCAAGCACCTTGACAGAGTCTAAAAGTCAACTAACAGTATCTTCAGAAAGCTCTATTGTGAAGCTGAATTTTGGTAACTGACACCAATAACATAACAGCATTAAATCATCTATATTTTTATAGTGGATAAGCTAGTCTGCTTGTAAATATGTTCAAGGATAGCATGTAGGTGGCAGAAGAATTACGCTACAACTTTAACAGCTAATAAATCTTTATTTAAGCAGGGGACCTCTAAAATTTAATTAGGCATATGAAAGCAGAGATCATTCTGAGGGTAAAAATATGCCAATTCTCACAAGAAAAGACATCTGCCTTGTGGAAAAACTTCAAGTTAAAATTTACTCTTCTGTTACTTTGTCAATAGAAAGGCTTTCTGGTAGAAGAGCAAATATCTAACTTAAAAAAAAAAATGACAGAAGCAGACAGGAGGCATTCCTGGCACACCCTAGAGGGGAGAAAGAAAGGCCCATTTGTGAACTCTGTGTGCATTATTTAGCTAATGCAGGTAGACACCCCTCTCTTTTTCTCTCTTCCTCCTTCCTGGGTCATGTAGAGGTAGTCAAGGAACTACAATAGATTCAGCAGGACCCAAGATGTAGAATTGGCGGTCACTTTGCAATTCGAGACTTTTCAATGCCGTGCTTGCTCCCTCACTTCTCCCAACCTAAAAATGTCTCCTCTGCTCACATCACAAAGTATGGCTACCCTAAGGTAATACCCTCCCTCCCCAAGTTTAGAGCATATATCTAAATCACAATTGGCTCTTGAGTTCTTTACAGGTTACAAATGCCTCAGTACCTACCCCTCGCCCCTGGTAAAAATGCAAAGACACCTGGGACTGGTTACATTCTAATTCCAGATTCTAGACTTGAGCTTGTGTCTTCTCTTGATTTCCTTCTCAAGAGGGCTTCGGTCATTATGACATAAAATGATGACTTTGGGAAAGAGAGTAACAAATTTTGATCATCAGTGATGTGCTTTTAGCAGATTTTCTCCTTCTTTAGTGTAGAATTTGGTAGGCAATGTGGAGGAAGATGTAGAAGTCACAGCCTCTACTCTCCGAGAGCTTGAGCTGGTTCAGGAGATGAGATGTAAATGGTTGAAGCATGCGGTGGCATTTCAGTTGTAGAAAGCAGAGCCCAAGGCAATTTATACATATGTGCCACAGGACTAGGATAAATAACTTAAGTTTTGTCCATGGGCCAAACCCAGTCCTGGAGCCAACGAAGTTGCTTTTGTTGTTCTTTGTTTGCTTTTCATTTCTCAGGGGTCCTTCATCTAAGAACAGGATAATGTATTTTAACAAAATTAGCTTCATGAATGAAGGCAACCTTTGTTTTTAACATTTGCTGCTTGGAGATGCGCAGATGAAGACGAGTGAACATCATGAAAACATCTAGTTTATGATAGGATGTTTTAATTGTTTTTCTGCTACCATTTGATACATCTTGTAGATGGTATTTCCTCCGCATCACTTATTTAATGCTAAGAAGGTAACACCGGTGACTTACTTCAAATGTCAACAAACATCATAAATAATGAATTCAGAATCAAGCCATATTGCCCAATTAAATAGTTCTTTCATCTGATCAAATGCCATTCAGGCCCCTTTGTGTACTTTATGCTACTTTAAAGTCATCCTGGTGTTGTTTTTAAAGAATAAGTAAAGTAGGAGCTCTCTTTCACGAAAGACTTTAGATCTAGCCTTAAATGGCAACAGAATGCAATTTAATGAAAATAGAAGAAGCTATGATATAAGGAGAAATGCATTTAGGTATCCTTTCCAAGCTTCTGGAACTAGGCAATCCTACACTAGGTGCCCCCGATGAGAACTTGGAGACCTTGGGACTGCATCTGAAAGGCAGTGCTCAGTGGAATGGGTGGGAATCAGGTACCTGGCTTGGCCCTGCTGCTAGGAGCCGAATGGGGGGACATGCGGTGGTTTCTTAATTCTCTAGCCATGATATTTGAGACTTGGACCAGATGGCCTCTGAACTTCCTTTCAGTTCTAAAATTCTATGAACTAGCCCAATTCCATCAAAAGGCTACTGTATAATGCTTAATAAAGACTTGAGTCTTGTTTCTATTAATGTGAGAAACTGAAAATTTTGTTAGAATACAAATGGTTTTGATCTTCCCAGAACTTACATTTGGCTAGAGTCTGCAATAGGCTCTCAGCCTTTTGGGAAATGACAGAGACTTATTGGGAACACTGGGGGGTTTCTGCATCATTGCATGAAGCAGAACAATGCTTTACAGAAAGTACAGAAAATTTCTTTGCAAACTCCTTGATGAAGAGGGAGAGTTTTGTAGCGACCTGACACAACCACCATGTTGCTATTCATGATCGTGTTGGTTGGGAATGTGGGCAGGGCTCAGAGGTGTCTGCTCATTTTTGCTTTATAATGTGCTGGCCAGAGCTAGAGTGGCTCAGTGCTTATCCATGTGGCCTTTCCCTCCATGTGGCTTTTCTCCTCCAAGGGACAGAAAATTTCTCTCCATTATGACCTATCTGTTCAGTGGGATAGGCTAGACTTTTTTGGCATCGCAGTGGGTTTCCAAGAGTGAAAACAGGTCTGGATATGGAAGTCCTGGAAAACCATTTCTGTGGCATTTTATTGGTTGAGGCAAGTCACCATACCAACCCAGATTTAAGGAATGGGGAAACAGACTCAACCTTTTGATGGGAAGGACAGCAAAGTCACTTTGCAATTAGCATGGATCCAGGGAGGCTTGGTTTATTGGGGACCATTTTAAACTATCAACCACACCTCAAATAAGGCCTGGCACATGGTAGGCACTTGATGAATGGATAACATCTTACATGTTGCAACTTTCATTACATTCAACCTTATTAGGGAGGCAGCACATAGTAACTCTGTGAGTTGAGGAAACTGGGAAGAAATGTTGTGTTGGTTGTCCAAATTAATGCAGTGACTGAGTGATAATATTAGGACTTAAACAGAATTTTCTTGACTCCAAGTTCTTTCTACTATGAATTCCAGCTGATAAACTGGAAAGAAATTGAAATATAGAAAATGATCACTGACAACACCATGGCTAGGGAGCCTAACAGGGCTTTGATATTTTAGAAAACTATACTTCTTTGTGTATGAGTCAAAAATTGGTTGAAAACAATGAAAGAAGAATATGTTCTTGACTACATTTCTTAGATAGGTTTCTCTTAAAATTTAATTACCTCTGGGGGCAACTTTGTCACTAAGCTCTAGACTTATATTTAATAGCAAATGATTTCTTGGAAATATATCCAAACTTTCACATAGTTTGATCCTCAACTAAGAAGTCTATGGAAAAAACAATAAAGATATTGGAGTTGGAGCAGGTATGATCTGAAATCTATGCCTATCATGATCTCCTGAATTCAATCTCTGTTTATTCTTTTCCTCCTTCAAATTTGGTATGAAAACTAAAACTATTTTCCAGCAAGTAAGCGGAATAAAGAATAGGAAAATATATTGATATTTTTTTTGAAAATATAGAGTACTCATTATAGTACAAGTCATTATATCATGTTTATATAATACTTAACATAAATATATGAAACTCTTTATATAAAAGTGTCATACAAAGATTTTTATTCTTTGCATTTTAGTTGTTATTGTTGTCATTATTTTGATTGAGTCCCTTGTTGAACTCTGAATTCTATTTGAACCTGAAACGGTAATCAAAATGTGGGCTATTTGATAATCCCCATGAATATGACTGAGAAGTTTTCTTGAAAGCCCTACAGACTGAACCCATTGAATTTAGAATAGTTCTCATTCTGGTAGAAAGAAGCAGATGTCCCAGACCAAACACACTTGGTTTAATATACTTTTACATTGGCTTTAATGGACAGATGTTTTGACTATGACATGGCAAGACAAGGATTTGAAATGGTGGATTGGAAAGATTTTGTTCATAAAAGTAATTGCTCTTACATTACAAAGTGCAGGATTTACATGTGGAAAATGTCAGCCTGTTGCAGCATCTCATGATGGATCGTGTTACCACAAGCCATGGAATTCACTAGAAATAACCAACTTACTTCTGAGGGGCCCTTTTAATAGGCATCGCATACAGAATGGCAGGGAGGGGGAGCCTCAAGTCTAGAGTCATTCTAGTTATGTAGTTGATCCTTGATTATACAGTTGCAGGATTATCTATGACTTTTTTTTTTTTTTCCCAGTAGAATTTGGCTTCTGTCTATATTATTTTACAGGCTTAAAGCAATTCTTACGTGCCAAGCAGCATTCAAAGAGCTTTACAAGCATAAGTAACCTATTTTATCCTCATAAGAACTCTTAGGAACAGGTGAGAAAAACGATGCACAGAGAAGCCGTGTGACTCACTGAAGGTCACACTGTGAGTAAATGACAAAAACGCTGTCTCAGTAGCTTCAGGGTCCATGCTCTTAACTCAGACTCTGCTCTTATTTTTATTCTTCAACAAGTGGGTGGTAAGAGCTACATCTAATTATTTCTGTGGTTTAAGAATTCCTTAGGTGAGACTGAATTAGGGAAGTGAAACTATTGCCCCCACACTTCAAATATTACCTTGTAACTTATGCAGAAGTCAGTTCACCAACAATTTTCTTGCCAAATTTGGAAGTCCGAGGGTCTTCCAGCCCATTAAAGAGTCACAAAGGCCTTACACCGATTCCATGCACTTTATGCCTTGTGCCCTGCTTCCTAGTGCTTATTTTAACATATGAAATGAGAGGGAAAGGGACAGAAAATTTAGAAAACATAAACCTATTTGTTCTCCTACATAACATAATAAAAAAATTCATGATAATGGCTCTGTGTTATTAGCGAAAGGTCAACTAATGTCCACTACCCTTTATTTAGAAGGTAGGGAAATAGGCAATACATATTGAGGTCTTTCCTCAAAAATGCCCAAAGTTTTAAACTTTGGTTGCTCTGCAGGCTAAGCCTCTATAGTGAGAGATCATATTTGTGGAAACCCTGTTCCCAGCAGTGCCAGATAACTAAGTAAAAGACGCATCGTTGTGGAAAGAACACAGGGTGTGCTGGAGACACTCTCCCACTAGCTCGCTGATAAATGGTCTGGGCAGGTCATTTATCCTCTCTGTGCCTCAGACTGCTTATATGCCTCCCTCAAAGAGTTATTGTAAGGATGAAATGAAATAATGTATGTGAAAGTGCCTAGTATGTAGTGTGTTCTCAATAAATATTTATTAAAGAAAAAAGTAGCATTGCATTCCAATGTCAAAAATGAGTTATTTTTGAATTATGCCTTGGATATTGTTTGTGCAATAATCTACATGTGGAAATGTGGATAAAGGAACGGAAGTGATTGTCCTGGGATTCTTCAGTAATTACACTACCTTCCTTTTGATTTATCCAACTTTTTTTTTTTTTTTTTTTTTTGGCTTTTACCTACTTTGAAGAATATGACTATTCAAAGACAGAATCTTTCCCTTTGATAAAACCCAGATGCACAGGGCAAAATGCATTTCCCACAGAGATTCATTTGGGGACCAAAGGATCCAGGAACTGTTCTCTTATAATCCCACTGCTCGTCCGTTTTGTTTTCCCTTGCAGGTGGGGAGGGAGAGTGGATTGTGGCAAGAGAATGACTGAGAAAGAATCAAGCGGGTCATCAGCTTTTTCCACACACAACCCCAGGCTCCAAGTGTGACAATCGATGTAAAAATCTATTTTATTGTTTAAAACAATTTTTAACTTGATGGGGGGTGGTGGGTAGAGGCAGAGGATGGGGAGGATTCCACATTATCAAAAAGACCTGGAATTTTTTTTTTTTAAATATAAAAATGTATCATGTCTCCCTCCTTCACCCAAAATTTTAGATATTTTCTCTGGGGTGGAAGAGGAGACATGAATATTTTCTCATACCTTGCCAGGAAATTCTGATAACTGCCCGCTAACCATGAGCACTACTGGTCTAGTATATTAATTACATCTGTCTACAGTTTGACTCACCTCATGGCTGCTATCCATCCTCAGGGCCACAGTGAACTGAAGATGATCACCAGCTGCCCCCTTTAGGCAGGGCTGACGCCCTCGGCATCCCCTTCGTGAAGTGCGGCATGTGTCTCTTATGCTAGGCCTACCGAATCCGTATTGCGGTCTGCCCGGCCTTTATTGACCTTCAGACATTGGCAAGCATGCTTTTTAGCGAGCGCCATCCTAGCCTTCTTTCGGCCATGCCTCTGTCCATAGCCTGAGGAGGCCTTGGAACCAAGCAGCTACCCTTCCTACCCTCTACCCACCACACCCCTTCCTTTTTGTTTGTGTTTTGCTAACCCAAATGTGTTTAAGAAACACCTGAGGATCTTGCCAACGTGCAGATTCTAATTTAGGCATCCTGGAGCAGATCTGAGATGCTGCATTTCTAATTATGTCCCTGGTGCTGTGCGTAGCAAAGGTCTACATCATGCTTCAGCTAGTGGCTCCTGGTATCCCTCGAGCGAATGATGTCAAGCCTTCATGGCCTCTCTCCGGGGTCTTGAAGACAGGCTGTGTGGTCAGCATGGTGCACGAGGCCTGAGAGGTGGTCCAGGAAGTGCTTAGGGTTGAGGATCTGTGAACACAGTTTAGATATATGAGGCCCTTGAGGTGCACAACAGAGTCAGAAGTCTGATAAAAGGGGGCAATCACAGGATTGATACAGTGAGTGGAGATACGGGCCAGGAGCCAACTCTCCCCATATCACTATATTCCAACACAGAATTCCAAGTAGCCCAAGAATTCTAAATTCAATATTGGCCTTCCAGGTTGTTATTTAACATAGGAAAAGAGAACACGTTTTACCCTAACAGCACATTACCCTGACTGTATATATTTTTCAGCATTGTTTTTATGTTTTCATGTGGTCTGTGCACCTCCATTTGCATTCTTGCTGCAAACCCCCAAATTGTTAGAAGCACGCCAGTCAGTAGGCACCCGACTTTGTAACCAGCCTTTCCCCCTCATCTAGATCATTCAGATCATAAACTTGAAAGGACGAAAAGATCAAGGGACATTATTACTTTCGACTTGGACCTTTCTTGTGCAGCTGCCTGCGTTTATTTCCAATGTCATGTGACTCTATTTCACTTGCCACACGTGTTTCTTTCCTATACAACTTTAATATGTATATTGGGCTACGCAGTACTGAACGGTCTGGGGTGTGGAGGAGCCTTTGGTTAGCAATATTTGCAAATGTGACTCCAGAGTTTCAGGACAATGAAACCCACTCAGCTCAAAAGAGAAGGCTGGCTTGCAGTACTCTGACTTTTCTTTCTTTTTGAACCCCTTCTCTCCTCCCGTTACTGTAGTATACAGTTTTACGAATCCTGGGTTAGGGTCAAATCTTCATCCCACCATTTATAAGCTCTGTGATTCTAACTTTCCGGGGCCTCAATTTCCTTCACCAGTGAAATGGAGACCAATACTGTTCACCTCTTAGGGTTATTAAGAGGGTCTAAGGAGGTAATACACGTGAAAAGTATTCAGAATTGTCTTTGCGTCTACCTGATACAGAGTGATCTTTCAAACAGTATTTTCTATTATTTAGCTTATTCTATTTTTACAGTTTTATTGAGGTATAATTGATTTATATAGAAAATTACACGTATTTAACATCTGCATTTTGAAGAGTTTGAATATACGCACATCCCACCGCCACAATCAAGGTAATACTTTCTCCAGGTTTTTTTTTCCTCCAGGTTTTACCTCCGTATTGAAGCTATATAAATGCTTTCTTGTCCCACTGATTTGTCTTTTATTTGAAGGCCTTCATCTTTGACAGTCATTATTTTGCTATTTAACTTTTACTTATGTTCCATTGCATATTATAGTATAACATGGTTTTTCTCGTTATCTTATAATAGGTTTTAGGTCAAGGAAAATACCTTTATTTATTTTCTATCCTCCGCAGCTCAGTGTGTAACACCGAATGTGAGAAAGACCCTCAAATCTCTTTTGAGTGTTCAATTAAATTATTGTAAAGGAGTATTCAAGAACAGACAGGGCTGACCTGGTTTGAGTGTGTAAGAGAGATGGAAAGAGGAAACAGTGCATATAGGAAAGGGGGTCAGAATCACCAAAAAGCAAGGGTCAGAGAAGGGGAAAACCGTGGATTTGCTGAGCGGGAACCGAGATTAAACAACCGAATGTCATCTGGCAGGACTTGGTGTAAAGGTGGACATGCTCCTCCAACTGGGTGAAGGGGGTAGGGTTGCTTAAGTTCGAGTTGGGTAAGGACCTCTTACCTCAGACATAGGCTTATCTCTTTGCCTGGCCTCCGAAACTCTCAGAGCATAGCGATCGTAAGCCTGGGCCCTGAGAGCACTGATTGACCTAGGGGTCATGGAGACAGAACAGGATGAGGGTGCAGGGGTTTTGCAAAGGCAGTGGTGTGCACACTTGTCTCCTGCCTTTGCACCCCGGCAGCACCGCTGACCCACGGGGAAGGGAAGCAGAGCCCCAAGCCAAGACCCCGTCCTCTCCTCGGCCCAGGGCGTCAAGCAGGGCCTACTTTGGCTGGGGAGAGTGTCGAGCTGGTCCTAGGCCACGACGTAGGGGCGACACAACCGAAGGATCTAGCGAAATCCTAAGCTGTGGACCTCCTCGGGCCAGGGCAGCGCTTGCGTTGGTCTCTGGGGCCGGGGCGTGCTGTGGAGTTCAAGGGTCCTGACACGCTAACACCCCAGTGAGGTCAGGAGCCCATTTGTCCTTCGTTAATCGGTTGGTGACTATACTTGGGTTTCCACTTCACACCAAAAAATGCAGGAGGGGACGCGGTTTTGACATTGTTTCTTCGCCCCTGCGCTCCGTGTAAACAGAGGCTGTGTGTCTGGCTGTGCAGCGCTGCATGTAAAGCCCCTGTTTACTTAATCTGAACGGCCGTGTCTTTTCTGCTTGGTCTGCAAAAGAAATGAAATGAAAAAGCGTGCCGGAATCCGAATTGCTGCGAGTCTGAGAAAGACATTTGGGTCACCGAGTAACTAAAAGCGCCCTCTGTTTACATGTTTCTGCAGTTTCTGTCACTGCAGCTGTGTTACAGCTTATAACAACTAATCTCCTTTTATTTGTGTTTTGCTTTATTTTATTTTGTATTAAAGGCACTCTTTAAGCCCTGTCTTCCAAATGTGTGCAAGGTTTCATAACTGTCTTAATGGTGTATACACATTACAGTGATGGCAGCGAACCTCCTCCAATCTGGATTTTGTTAAGAGCGACTTTAAGAATAGTTCGTAGGACAATTAAAATGTGTTAATCTGTATTTGAAAACTTGATCCAGTTAAAAATCAGTTTTCCATCCACTTACATTTTGCCAAAGTTTTCTTATGTCACGTAGCTGGGTTTTCTTGAGAGGCGGGAGAGGGGGCCGAGGGGAAGGGAGTGTTCCAGAAAGCCTGGGAGTTAGGCTAGATTTTAGGCCTCTGGGCTGATGTCCTCTTAACCTAACCCATGTTCTGCTTCAGGGGAAAAATAAAAAAAAATGATGCACTGAATGGTTGGAAATGGGGCTTGAGCAAAAGCACACTTTTCATGCTCAACAAAGCCTAACGTCATTTCACTATACAATTTGAGTTATGTGTGTGCTTTTAATAAACCAATCCTTACAAAAAATAAATAGATTTGTTCTGCTTAAACTGGCATACAGAGGGCTTGGGGGAAAAAAAAATCCTTAACACCTCTGGGGGATTGGAAGGTAACTTCACACTCCAGCTTCATGTCGGGAACGTGTGATAACAATTTGAAAGGAAATAAGTGGATCGTGTCTCAGGCCTGGGCAGGAGACCCTGGAGCTTGATGGTGGGAGTCTGAGGGCCGGCGAGCTTCCCGCCCAGCAGGGGGTAGCCAAGTGCCAGGAAATGGGAAGGAATTCGGCTCCATAGGATCCAGTCTGCGCCAGCAACGCAGCCCACATTCTGCAGGCGGGTGTTCTTCTCCGGGGTCGATTGTGTGCCCCCCAAGGAGCCACTCACCTCGGCCTCCAGCTGAGGGCCTGAGCCTCTGGAACGGGTCCTGTTCGCAAAGGGATCCCCGTAAAGGGGTGGCAAGAGTGCGTCTATCTGCCCAGGGCTCCCGGGGCAAGCTGGTGGGTCGAGGGGCAAGCTTTGCTTTTCCTTCTGATTCTGCTCCCCTCTCTCCCACTTGGTAGGAGGCCAGGATCCCCTGGGGGAGGCTGGAGAGAGACCGAGAAGCCAGGCCTGCCACCCTGGCTCTGCATGCACGTGAGTGTGCGTGTGTGTGTGTGCACACGTGTGTGGTTTCGGGGAAGCCAGGGGACAGCATCCCCGTAAGGTCCCCCGAGATGAGCTGGGCTCCGCAGGTGAGGCCCGGGCCGCCCAGGCCGCCCAGGCAAGCCTGAGAGGGAGACAACCCGCTGGGCCGCTGGGCTGCTGGCGGGAGGAGATGCCAAGCCGAGCCCCTGGGAGGGAGAAGGAGGGAGAAGGAGGGAGAAGGAGGGAGAAGGAGGGAGAAGGAGGGAGCAGCGGCTCAGGAGGTCACTAAAGAAAAAACATTTTGGAGGAAACCTGTGTTCCTTACCATCTGCTGTGGAAGGAGCTTGAGGCTGCGCCACTGCCCGGGCCCAGCGAGAACATTCCAGCCCCCTGGGCCTCCCCGGCCCGCTTCACCTTGTTGCTTCCCACTCAGGCCATTTTCGGTCGATGCTGCTTTTCTTTGTTCTGTTTTCTCCCAGTGCAATGAACCCTTACGTTATGGGTTTCTGTTGTAGTTTTAACCTCTAATACACAACCATTACATCTTATCTCGTCTTCTAAATTACTCTAAAATCCAATTATAAACCCCCCTCTCCTTTAAGAGCACACAACTTGCCACATTAGTGAAATGCTGGGCTGCTCTTTTGTTTTTCTAAATTAATAATAACTACCATTTTCCGTCTGCTCTTTGCATGGGAGTCTTTTATATCACCACGCAGCTTTCCGAAACGCATATTATGATTCCTTTCTGCGTCTTTGCTGGGCTGCAAAAGAGCTAAGGATGATTTTCCAAATATTCATAAAAGATCTGTCGGTTGGTTTTTAATATCAAAACATGGGGAACGTGACAGTCTTTACAAGAGAAAGAATTTTTAAATCTATCAGTTAAAAGTTGACTACGGCTTAGCTTTGTCAGGGTGACCTAGGAGTCTGTCCCTTTAAAGGTCTTCAAAGTTTAGATTGGATTTTGTTTATGAAAATTTTTATGGGTTGAAAACTCTTGGCTCTACTAAGGCTTCAAAAGCACACGTGAGTTTTTAGATCCCACGCCCATCGTGAGTTTCTTGAATCTGCAGGAGTGGGACGGCCGCCTTCAAGACAGACTGGGCATCTATAAAGCTATAGGAGCGTCTAAGTGAACATGCCAGGAACATTGTGGGCAAAACTCCAACACCCCCAAGAAGATCCGCAAATACTTTTATCTGACAAAGGGGTGACTGTGATTCGTAGTAGAAAATTGCTCTGAGGAAAACACGGTAAATTCAAATCTGATATTAGAAAAAGAAATCTGACTTGTTTTAGTGTTTTATAATCACAGGTATGTGATTGAATGGTGTCTGCTAATTTCTTTCTTTTTTTTTTTTTTAAGATTTTATTTATTCTTGAGAGATACACAGAGAGAGGCAGAGACACAGGTAGAGGGAGAAGCAGGCTCCATGCGGGGAGCCCGACGTGGGACTTGATCCTGGGACCCCGGGATTGGAACCTGAGCCGAAGGTAGACACTCAACTGCTGAGCCACCCAGGTGCCTCAGCATTTGCTATTTTCATTTACAAATTCATTTAGTTTTAGGGATCCCTGGGTGGCGCAGCGGTTTGACGCCTGCCTTTGGCCCAGGGCGCGATCCTGGAGACCAGGATCGAATCCCACATTGGGCTCCCGGTACTTGGAGTCTGCTTCTCCCTCTGCCTGTGTCTCTGCCTCTCTCTCTCTCTCTCTCTCTCTCTGTGACTATCATAAATAAATAAAAATTAAAAAAAAATAAAAAAAACAAATTCATTTAGTTTTAGAGAGAAAGTTTATTTGATATGCCTAAGGCATCTGATCATGCAGCAACAAAATACACTTTATATATAATTATTAAAAATATGTGGATGCCCGGGTGGCTCAGCAGTTGAGCATCTGCCTTCGGCTCAGGTCGTGACCCTTGGGTCCCAGGATCGAGTCCCACGTCGGGCTCCCTGCATGGGGCCTGCTTCTCCCTCTGCCCGTGTCTCTGCTTCTCTCTCTGTGTGTCTCTCATGAATGAATAAATAAAATCTTTAAAAAAAAAAAGTATATGGCTAATCGGCCACTATGCGTTGAACTTCACAAGCTTGGGCAAGGTTCAGGGGAGCTTTTCTGTGTAAAGTTTGGACGTGTGAGTCCTTTCTCACCATCAGGATTTCGCAGCTCAGGATAAGTATATTATGACATGTTGGGAAAATTGGAGAATTCCTAAGGCGCATGCTAAATTTCAGTTGAACATTTTAATAATAATATCTCTAGTTAGATATTTGGTACGTGTATCGTACCCTGTAGTTAAGTCTTTATCCCTTTAAATCTTAAATACGTACGAGGTAGGTTATTTTGCTTAAATAAAGTAGGTGTCTTCAGAGGCCTAAGTGAAGACCAAGAAAGAAGACAAAGGGCAACTAAAGTGGCACCACTTGAAACTTACAGGCTGAGGACATGATAATCGCTTAATAACATAATCAAACACAAAATATAGGAACATGATTGCTAGCATCGCGAAAAGTCAGGGAAAATGCAGCTCAGGAAAAAGAAAATCATAAACTACACACACAAAAAAACAAAAATTAGCGTTTTTCATTCTTACAGTAATTATGTATCATGTGTACAATACTTATCCGTATGCGAATATATGCTGTATATTGTATGTTCTTTTTAATTGTCCCGAACAAATAGACTGTACTGTCTTAATGTAATCACGATGAAAGCATTACACTGTCATTTCATATTTCAACAGCCCTAATGGAACTTCCTTCCTCCCTCCCTTCCTTTTTCCCCTTCCTTTCTTCCTTTTTCTCTTTCTGGCTTTTTAAGATTTTCAGTGAAAATAAAACATAGCCAGGATTATTTTTCCCTTGCACTTCTAAATTCTGAATATTATTTTACAATTTCAGTGCATCCTAAACGCCACCTTTTAGTCTTGTCGGGCGGAAGATAGCGCAACTCATACATGTCTTTAAAGTTTAGATGTTTGGAGAATTGACATTGTTGACTTTGCTTAGAAATCTTAGAAATGTGCTCAAGCATTCTTCCAATGTGTTCTTTAAGGCCTTCTGACTTGTTCCTCTTATTCCTAATTTTAAATACGTTTTTTAACCATCTGGACAAACAGATTCAATTCACACAACTCAAACATAGGGGTACCTTTGTGGAATTGACTTTTTGGTATCCAAAGTGCGTTTCCCATTGTGTATACATCTTGCATAGCAAATTTTAAAAGGAACATTTAAATCTATAATCACATCATTTTGCATACTTCATGGGGCTTCGTGTTTTTATATTTTAAATTAAGATTTTTGGGGCTTCTTGGCAGGTTAAAACATGGACTGTTTGATCGTTAAACCTTTTTTTAAAAAATCTATTATTTATATCTGCTAAACAAATCAAAAGCGACTATATCATACATGACATTTAAAAAATAGTATCTAGAAGATAAACCATATTCCCCTAATTTATAAGCCACCCCTAGCAAGACTTTGAGATTTCATGTCGATTTGGAGATAGACCAGGCCTTGGGCCGCAGGAGCACCATTTGGGGTGATGTAGCAGTAAATTACTCTGTAGTACCCTAGAGGCCCAGCAGAGTTAATGCAGCTTCCAGGAAAACGGAACACCTGGCTAGTAACTCAGGCAGGAGGACAGCCTGATTGAATGTGTCACGAGCATGTCTCAATCATGATTTTTAAAGAGCACGATGTGACAGTGCAACAGGGCTTTCTCCCCTCTTCCTTTTCATCCTATGTTTCTGGGGGACTGAGCACCCATGCACCCTCCCTGCAGCACTGGGATGTGATTATGGTCTTAAACGCGAAAGCCTATAATTTAAAGTCATAATTCCACCTTTAAAATGGAGATTGAAATACAGTAATATAAAACACGTAAGGCATCAAGATGTAGCAAATGTCTCCTCCCATTAGATTTCTCTATTTACAAAGGGGACAAGAATAACAAGCGTATTTTCCTTATGATTGTGTAGCTTCCCCCTTTAAAAAGGGGCAAGTGCTGTGCCAGACCCCAATTTCTTTTAATGCCTATGAAATGAAATTCCCTGGATCTAAAATAAGACAAAATAAAATAAAATTTAAAAGCCCAGAAAAAGAGCCTCCAACTTTTTCAGACATTGAATATTTCTTAGAAAACAATAGATTGATCAGATAGATGTAAAATGAACCAGGAGAGACTCCTAACTCTGGGAAACAAAGGGCTGAGGAAGGGGAGGAGGATGAGGGGAGGACGGAGTAACCAGGTGATGGGCACTGAGGAGGCCACGTGATGGGATGAGCACTGGGTGTTAGGTTATATGTTGGCGGATTGAATTTAAATGAAAAAAAAAAAGATGTAAATGAACATACAGACTATGTTTCCCTTAATAGAGCAGTAGCCTACCCAAAATTAAAAAAAGGCCAAGTGAAGAAAGGATTACCACTGTCAGCTTCTTGACTTTAGAAACAAAGGAGCCCAAAAGACACTTGACAAACTCAAGCCATCCCCTCCCCCACCTTTAAAAGTCATGCTTAATGTATTTATTTTTTACAACACTTCAAAGCTTCTTCCTGATGCTGTGTACTGATTGGAAAATACCAGTTTTAAATACTAAATAATGGAGAGAGAAAATTGTCTGCGAATCAGTTTTTCAGCCACGTGAAGAGAAAAACTATATGGAAAATGATTCTACTTTCCCAAGGAAGGAAATGTCACAGGCCTCTGAATTGGGGATTAAAAAAAAAAATTCTCACAGTGGTGCCTATTGGAAATTACTCAGCATAAGTATCTTTTTTTTTCCCTTGAAATAAAGTTCAAGGTAACATTTAAATGAATAATTATTTACCATTTTGTTAAATGCTGGCATGTATGGCAGGAATCATCTATTAGTACAAATGCTTTTTCTGCTTAGAATGGCTCATTAGTTTCTTTGTAGGCTGCACTGGTTTTAAGATTCAAATTCAAAATCTCCTCTGATTTTGCTGTTCCATTTCTGGCAGCTGGCCAGCAGCAGATATGCATAATATTTCACTGTTAGACCTTGCAAACATTATATCCTGCTGTGCTAAAGAAAACATTGTGTTTCTTACCACATGAAAATAATCCATCACTTTTCAATCAGCACACAAAAAAAGCTCTACCTGTTTTTTCCATCAGACTCAAGAAAAATTAATGGCCCCAATGTGAAAGGTGGACCCTCCATGCATGATCCATTAAAGTACAAACTAATCAAAATATATCTAGCATCTGATTTGCTAAGCAAGATGGAACAAAAGAGGTGTGATGAAAAAAATAGATCCTTCAAGACCCATACAACCTTGTTCTATCAGTATTAACCTTATTTATTTTAAATGTGGGAGGACATAAATAAAAGATCATGAAGTGGATCCGTGGGATTCAATCACTTCAAATAGACACTCTCTATTTATCTGGAAGAGATGGCTGAAGGCGCCTACTGTGGATTGAAGGAAAATGTTACAAAATGAAAAAAAAAAAGGTTTTGAGAAAGTAAAGACCGACAGTTATAAGCCCCCCAGCTCCCCCAAGTCCGTTGCTAGACAGCGTCGTATATTAAAGTAAAAATTTTCTTTGGGAGTAAAAAATCCTAGTATTTTGTCAACTTGCTCGTGCCTTTAAAAATAATTTCGTGTCTTTAGCCATGCTGATGTTACAGCTAGATTTAAGTGAGGCATGAGGACTCCTCTCGACTGCCATGTGACGTTTGCTACAATAGTCGAATCAGAAGGACGGCCACACTCAGGGAGGGCCAGTCAAAAAACAATCTATTTTATAACTGTTTAATCATTCCATGGGATTGCTTGGATTTCTTCACCACCACTGGGTTTCTGAAGCCCATTCTCTCTCTCTCTCTCTCTCTCTCTCTCTCATTCCTACTCTCTTGGCACAACATGGGTCTTGCAGTTTCCTGCATTAATAAAAGTGTACTAAGAAAAATGCAGACAGGAGAATAGAACACTAATGCTAAGAAAGTATCTATACTGGTAAATAATTGTTCACATCAAATATGTGGGTTTTTTGTATTTTTATAACTTTGAAATACCATGCTGCGTTTTTAACAGGTATTCCAGTTTCCACCCTTTCTTTCTTTTGTTCTCTTTTCTTTCTTCCTTCCTTCCTTCTTTCTTTCCTTCCTTCCTTCCTCTCTCTTTTTCTTTCCTTTTTCTTTCCTTCTCTCTAATTCACGTTGAAAATGGTCCTTAGGTTGGTCTTCCTAAAACATAACTGATCCCCTCACTTCTCACATCTTAATTTCCCTTTTTGCTGATCCCCATTGAATGAGAAAACAGAGTTCCAGAGTGGAGAGGTTCAAAACCCATCATTTTGTGTTTAAGGAAGGTGACGTTTACAGATCTGAGGGGACTTATCCAGGGACACTCAGTATGGGATTGATAACGTTGGGATCCTCAGGAACCCCAGTGCAGTGCTTTCTTCACAGTACAGGTGGCTCCCCTCTCCCAGAGGCGTGCCTCTCAAACTTTAACTTGTATCCTACACAATCTTGGGATCTTGCTAAAATGTGGAATTTAAATTAGTCGGTCTGAGGTTCAGCAGAAAATCTGCATTTCTAACAAGATTCCAGAGCATCGTGGTGCCTATCCCGAGAGATCACTCTTGGAACAGCAAGGATCAGAGAGCTCTGTCGTATGCTTAGATGGGCTCTCAAGGTTTCTCGAAGGGGAGTCCTATTTTCCTGTGGTCTACGTGAACGCTTCCGTAGAAGCATTGTATTGAGTACTTGCTCACTTTATTGAATATCCTTTGAGTGTTTTGACTTAGATTTCCTTATTTGTTTCTCTGCCTCCTTTTGCTTCTTTGTAATTGTCTCCTTTTTTCAACAAATAAACTTAAATCTCAACTTTTCCATGACGATATTCTCATGATCAAATACAGAACAATCTTTCCCTCCTCTATTTCTATCACTCCTTTCTTCCATCCTACCCTCTTTCCTTCCTTCCTCACTGAGATCATTTTAAACTATTGTTCTGATAGTTTTATTATGTAAGCACTCAATACAAATGTTGAGTTCCTAATAAAGAGAAGAATATCATTAAACTAATCAGTACAGATGAATGCATCTGAATTATTATAATCTACTTTGTTCTTGATTATTAAAGAGCATTTATGGAAAATATAAATTTAGTAGTAAGATATTATAAGTGTATGTGCATCTGATTTGACAGTTATATGAATATATTTCAGTCTACATTATGTTTCAATGGACTTCTTTTCTCAAGTTAGTAGTTTCTCAGAAACCATTTTTTTTTTTTCCAAAAACTATTTCATCATGGACCAAGCTTTCAGGGCTTTGTTACTTTGAAAGAAAACAATACCTAAAAAAATGTAGGCATGTCTTAAATGAATATTCTTGAACTGTTCTCTAACACCTCGGCATTGGAAAGGCTACAGAAAGATTGGAAGAAAGGACAAAAGAAGTTGAGAAGGTCAAAGGTAAACTGTGTGAAGAAAGGACCCATTGATAATAAAGGATCCATTAATGGATTGACTCATTGAAATAAGCCTAGGATTGGCAGACTCAGCTATGCTAAGGCATTGTGCAGGGGGCGAAAGGTAGGGTATTAAAGTTGCATTGTCCAGAAAAATCTCTCCTTATAAGCTCCTCTACAATTGGAGAGAAAATTATAAGTCCTTAATTTTTCATGACATTACTGGCTGGTTATTTGAAAGACTCTAAATAGTAAAGAGTTTACCACAAGCATATTTCCTCAGCTATATTTATATTACTATGGTTATTTGTTAGAGATAAATGTTCTCCATATATTTGTGTCTATATGTATATAAAAGCATTGTTTTCTTGAGTCCATCTCTTTACATAAGAATAGAAAGCCTTTAATAGAAAAGCATGCACACAAGCAATACTCGCCAGAGATTAATACACTTTTGGGACTATTTAAGAAAAAAAAAATCCCAACCAGTGGTCCCATTAGTATAATTTGAGCCAAGTGATTTTATTCATTTTTTTATTTCTTTATTACACCTTCATTGAGGGAGAGTTGATGTTCAATAAGCTGTATGAATTTAGTTTGCAATTTGATGCACTTTGGCCTAAGTGTCCACTCTGAAACCATCCTCGCAATAAGATGATGAGCATATGCATCACCCCCATGAGTTTCTCCATGCCTCCTTGTGATTTGTGATCTGTCTTTCCCCCTGATTAATCTATAGCAGCCACTGCCCTATTTTCAATCACTGTAGATGATAGTTTTGTCTGGCTTCTTTCACTGAACATAATTGTTTTGAGTTTCATCTCTGTTACCGTGCATATCAACAGTTCATTCTTCCCTCTTGCTGAGTAGTAGTCCAGTGTAGGATGGATGTATGATAATCTGTTCATCTGTTTCCCTGTTAAAAGACATTTTGGTGTTTAAATTTTGGCTATTGCAAGTAAACTTGTCTCTTTACAGACATATACTTTTATTTCTCAGGCTAATGCGTAGGAACAGGATGCTGGATATGTGGTAAATGCATGTTTAACTTTTCAAGAATATACAGGACAGTTTTCCAGAAGGCACCATTCCACACTGGTAAGATGTAATGTGCCACCAGCAGTGTATGCCGGTTTCAGTTCCTTCACATCTTCAGTAATACCTCGTGGTTAGTATTTTTTTTTTATTTTTTTAAGGATTTTATTTGTTTGAGAGTTAGGGGAAGAGAGAGAAAAAGAGCATGAGTGCAAGAGTGGGGGGAGGGACAGAGAGACAAACAGACTCCCTGCTGAGTGGGGAGCCCAGCTTCGGGCTCAGTCCCAAGACCTCAAGATCCTGACCTGAGCTGAAGTCAGAAGCTTAATCAACTGAGCCACCCAGGTCCCCCAGTATTGTTAATGTTAGCCATTCTAATTAGTGTGTAGTTCTATTTCAGTGGGACTTTAGCTAAGTGGTTTTAAAGACTTCTTTGCTAGGGAAATGGGAAGTAAGAAAACATGTTTCGTCTTCTTTTTCTTTCTGTCCTGTCCCCGGTACCTCAGGTTGAGCATCTCTTCTAAAACATTTGTCTCTGCTCTACCAGGGTCAAAGAAGTTCATTCACCTTTCCCTTTTGACTCTAGCACACAATTGCATACCCCTAAAGGAACTACAGCCAGAATTAGGAGTTCCCTGAAGCAGGGTAGAATTTAGCCCATGTAATCAATCATATCTGCTTCACTGAACTATAATGACCCGTGTACAGGAAAACATCTTCAGTGAGGCAGACTTATTTCCATGAAGTCCTACATTTCTAAATGTGACAAGTTATTTCCACATTTAGTTTCTACCGTGCTCAGTCTTACCTAGTCTTTTCTCCTTGGGCATATAGTGAATTGTATTGGTGCGCAGTTACAGTGGCATATCAGAATATAAGGATAAGTAGATCAGTAGATCACCTAGCCTGCTTTTTTTTTTTTAAATGCTGTCATTAATAATTCAAGCTAAGGAACAGGGTCAGTTACATAATATCCGACATCACAATAGCCATTTACAAATAGTGAATAGTGGCAGCTGCCCTGGGTTTCATCAAGAATTATTCCCTCCAAATCAAGTAAAGTAAAAGACTTGGAGATATATGACTTCGAGAAACAATTTCCAAGAGACACAAAGAAAAACAATTTACCCGTGTCAGCACTGGGGAAAGTAGCTATAATGTTGTATGGACTCATCAAATTATGATAGTGGCCAATAAAACTATTATAAATCCCAAGCATATGCAGCGTTTATAGCAGAAGTCACTTTATAATTCAGTTTTCTGGTTTCTGTTATCATTGAAGTTCAGGTACACACTTAGGATTTCGTTCAGCTACTGAAGAGCTGAGATTAAGGCTTTAAGATACATGGCTTTCTTTGTGCATATATCTCATAAGTCATTCCAAACTACTCTCATACAACATAAAGGAGAAATTGGGAAAAAATCTCTAGTCGACCTCCACCCTTTGGAAAATTATTCCTAAATTAGATGTGATATAGTGGACATCATGACCTCTAGGAGTCTAATCTACATCTAATCTAAGTGTCTAATCTTGACCAAGATGATGGTCTTGATGATAGTGATGATGAAGTTGATGATGAAGATGAAGACGTTAATGATGATGATGGTAGGAATAATCCTCCTAATGATAATGGCAGCTAACATTTTCAAAGTGCTTACTCTGGGCCAGCACTCGGCTAAGCACTTTGCATGAATTGTCTCATTTAATCTGTGCAAAGCCCTGTCAGGTTGGTCCTATTATTATCTCCCCTTTACAAGGAAGTTCAGTGAAATAAATTACATACACCATGCACCACTCTGTAAGCTCTCTCTATTCTAGTCCTGTCTCTGTTGCTCCAAAAAAAAAAAAAATGGGACTTAGTTCTAATAATTATTATTAGTGAAGAAATTGGAGGACAGACAACGTACAATTTGGTTGGAGGAAGAGCTCGATAGCTCTCAGCCTGGATAACAATCAGTTAATGGAGGTAGATATCAGGAATAGGGAGAAAGCTCTTCACGCAGGAGATCATTATGCAGCAGCTCAGCATGTTTATTAATCATTGTGCACAATTAAAATGCCATTTCATCCCTCTAATTAAAACAAGTAGTTCCCTGAGGCTAGCACCTGAACTAATGAAGCCTGGTTGCCTAAGGATCTTATTCAGGAAAGGGAATTAAACAGTGGAGGAAGCAGTATGTTTACCAAGTTGCCCAGACAACGTCAAACTATATATGACATCATGAGGGAGTGGACCAGTTGAGACCATGATTTTAAAGATCCAGGGATGCTTCTGTTCCCGAGCAAAGGCTGGGCTTAAACATTGAAAGTATTCTGGCTTTTGAACCGTCAGGTCCCATCTTTCATCATCCTATATACTTAACAATTGATTCTGAGTAATTTTCCTTCTTAGTATGTGGAACGGGAGTCCTAATATTCAGAGGAAAGGGTTCCAGGGATTGTATGTTAGCATCTAGGTATTTGAGGGCAGGCAAGGATTCCTGAAATTGGTTGATTCTGTAAATAAAAGGGGATATAGACAGCTGTGTAGCACAGTTTAAAACAGTAGAAAAATGAATGGGCTAGATGAGGGAGAACCCAAGATTCAGTCCCAGCATTGCCATCTCAACTGAATAACCCTGAACAAGACTCTTCCTTTATCATAAGATAAGGAGATTGGACTAGATAATCATCAAGTTTTCTGTTAACTCTAAAATTTTGTGGCTTTGGGAGAACTCGTGATTAACAAAGCAGCTCAAAGAGTTTTCATCATATCCTAATACCTTTACAAATTTCACTGATATCAAGGCTTGCCTATTCTTCCCCTCTCATTCTTGTTTCATTTACCAGGATATCTGTAGTGTCTGGCATTACACTTTGTACATAATGTAGCTGTTCAATTAAATATCAATAGACAACAAGAATCAGGTGAAATACACAGAAGCCAGTAGCTCAGTGGTTCCAGAGATCTCCTAAATATGGGGTACTCCAAAGAGAAGAACCATTCAACGTAGAGTTCTGCATTACTTATCTGTGGAATGGCAAATCTGAGGATTATGAGAGTTGCTTTCATTTTGACCAGTGTGTCAACTCAGTTCCCTACAATTCTGTGCTTGAAAGATATGGCTCCATGTTGCCTCTACTTGTACTTGGGAAAAAGCCACGGTTAATTTTTCCTCTGCTTTACCTGTTACTCTTTTGGTCCTCATGGTGTCCCAGAAAAATATCTATGACTAGAAGTTTGAAGAACTTAGGAATTTTCATTCTTGACCTAGTTTTTATGGGTCACAGATTTCTGTGAGAATCTATGTTTTGTGGAACCTTGCACCAGGAAAATTGCTTGGAACAATTTTGCAATCATCTGTGGAGTGAGGGGTTCATAGGCTTCCTAACACTCATCTATGGAGGCCACAGTAAGTTAAGAATCCTTATTTTAAAGGATTGTGGAAGAACTTCTATCAGATATTCCTTCTGATAGAGACAGGAGCAGTACATATGCAGGTTGATGATGAGTTGTTTTGATAAGTTGTTTTTGTATGGCCAGCAGGCTCCAGGATGAGAGATCACAATTTCAGGTAACTCTTATACCTTCTTCATTTATAATCAGCCAGATGTCTGCAATGTCTTTGTTTTAAACAAAGTAAAGAACAACAACAACAACAACAACAACAAAAACCAATAATGAGATGGTAGTAGCCATACTAGTAAAAACAGGTCAATTAT
Organism: Canis lupus dingo; assembly: GCF_003254725.2. Lineage (NCBI taxonomy): Eukaryota > Metazoa > Chordata > Mammalia > Carnivora > Canidae > Canis > Canis lupus. Next base: position 67,397,738 of record NC_064252.1, on the reverse strand, counting down.
ATAAAATCTTAAGACCTGAATTTTTTCATACTATCTTATTTTGGGGGCCAGGAGGAAGTTGGTAACTGAAACTGCAAACTTAGGTCTTAGGATCTAAGAATTTAAGAATTTAATCTTTCTTATTTGGGGCAATTATTCATATGCTGAGCCTAAATTTTTCTTTTCAAACCAAAGCTCCGTTTCTCTTGTACGTCATAGTGGGAAATATAACTTGGTCAATAAGACATCCAGAAATCAGCCAGTAACTCAGATTAAGTGACATGATAATTAGGTTTCATAAGCATTTTTTTGGTATTAAAACAAGTTAATCAACCATAAAACACAAACTCATCAGAATCTAAGGTCTTATTCAATTAACTTCTGGCCTCAAACACTTAAGGTTCTCTTTTTTCTTTCCTTCAAATTTTTATGTCATATTTTGCCAAGAAAGAAAGGATTTCTAGGATGGGAAATTCCAGAGATGAAATAAGAGCCAATTCTTTTAAACTGTATCATTTTATCCATAATTATTATTTTTAGTAAAAAGTGAAAACAAAAGTTTTCTTTTTGCCTAGAAGGGGGATCAAATCTTGAACTTAGAAGTTCAAGCAGAGGGACTGAGGTTCTATAGCTTTTTGTTTGAAGTGACCCTATTATTCTTATATCATATTTACTCTAAAACATTGGATAAACTAGAAACTTGAGAGCCAAAATAACTATTAATATAATACCACCAACATATGATTTTGTGCCTAGATGCCATATTTTAACCTGATTTACAACTTCTTAATATTTTTTTCTTGGTATTAAGGTTCTAGATTTATAGTCAATGTAGACAAACACAAATTTTACTAGCTATAGCATGAGCCTATATGTTGCTATTACTGTGGTAGTTCAACGATCAGAAGAGTTGTTTTATTTCATTTTTGGCTAGACAAAACGGTGTTAAGATTCCATATTTAGCTATGTGCCCTGGGTAAGTTATTTGATCTATGTAAGTATAGTTTTCAGATCTATTTGAGAGAAAAATATTTCTTTCATAAAGTTCATGGTAGGCACACTCACAAAAAAATATCAGTTCCTCTCCTATTTCCTGGATCATCACTACATTTGGATGGCATCACGATAGCCTTAAAGATAATTTTAAAAAGGTGGAGTTAACTCTCTTAAGTAGGAAGTAATAAGGCAATGGGTCAGAATTTTGGTAGGTAACCTGAGGTGAAGGCATAAGTAATTGGTTTTCAGATATGAGTATAGACACTGGTCAAGAACATAGATATTTTCATCTAGAGTCAGGGTTGATAAAAGGAAACCCAGGGGGTTGAGCATGAGTAGTTTAGTATCAAAGCATAATCTGGCCAGCTAGGGAAGGGATAAAGGGATTCATTCATTTACTCAAAACGATGTACTGAGAATCTGCACTATTTCTTACTAGAGAAGTTAACAGTCTAGTTGGGGCGATAGACCACAAACACACATAAATTTTAATATGCTCTTGTTAAGTGCTTGTGATCTTAACAAAGTCCTTTGGGAATCAAGAGAGAAGAACAATTAACATAAGAATCAAGAAATATTCTTGGTTCACTAAATGTTTGTGGAATGAGGACAGAACATTTGATTTGGTGCTAAAGAATAGTAGAAGTTTGCCAAGGTGAAGGTGCAGGATGAGAGCATTCTAGTTTGAGGGATATAGAATAGATATAGCTTGAAATAATGAAGATCTGATGTGTAAAGAGAATGACATAAAATTTAATGGAGTCAAGGAGGTTGAGCAGGGAGGGAAATGGGCCCAGACTGTTTTTGTATGCTGATTCTGTTTATATTACATAGGCAATGGAAGGCTATCAGAGATTTACTAAAGTGTTGGATGATATGACAATTTTGGCTTTTATGGAAAATAACTCTAGTAGTGGATTGAGGATGCATTAGACTTAAGAGAAGTCAAGTCTCAGAAATATCAGGAAATTCACTGATTTAACAAATAGTTTAGTAATTTGTTGAGGGGTGGGGAATACTCATATTGAGCCTCTACATCTACAAATACCTTGAATTTTGGAGCACTTACAGTTTACAAAGCATTCTTATATCATTTGTTCTCTAAAGAGCTCTGTAAAGTAGATATCATGATTAGTAGTAGTTATATTTTATAGATAAACAAAGTGAAACTGAGAAGATAAAAGACATACTCATCTTCTAGTTACTAAATGGAATGCTGGTTTAACTCAGGTCTTTGATCTTGAAAATAAATTTTGCCTCTACCAAACAGACACTCAGAAGTTAATTGCATTTTCAGCTGAGCATGGAAATTATATTGTTGCAAAAATAGCTGCAATAACTCACCTTTCTGAGTCAACACATTTGGTTAGTTCCCTCACACCTTGACTTTGGACGTAACTATATTACTTCCTTTGGCCAACAGGACCATAGTAAACATTACTGGATTAGAGATTTTAAAAGTATTCGTGCAATGGGGCTTGCCCACGCTTGCTGTTCTTTGGAACCCTAAATCTGCCATGTAAAGAAGCTGTGGCTTGCCTTCTGTATGAGAAGAGACATGTACCCAAATCATCCTCGTTGTCCCAGCTGACTTTACTACAACCACAAGACATATGAGGAAGGCCATCCTCGGTCATCTGGCCCCAGCTGAGGCAACCCAGATCAGAAGAATTACCCCGGTGACTCACAGACTTTACTTATTGTTTTAAGTCATTAACTTTAGGAGCTATGATGCAACAAATGCTAACCTCTAGTTCAATACAGGGTATTTCTGCAAATACTGTTTCGCACCTACAGATATTCTAAAAAAGCAACAAACAATATATTTATTTCTACCGAATAGAGTGATGATGTTCAAACTTTATCATATGAGAGTTACTTGGTAACTTGTTAAAAAAAAAAAAAAACCCTCAGATTCGGGATCACCCCATGTCTACTGAATCAACATTTCTGTGACAAGAGTCTAGAAAGGCTACCTTTTTAACAAACTACCCTGTAATTCTTAGATTCATTAAAATGTCAACTAAACTAGCATATTATTTTCCTTATATTCTCAAATATTCTCACATGAATGTCCTTTATTAGTTTGATAAGTTCCTGGAAATTACCTTTAAACCCACTTTAAAAGAACAAGAGTCACTGAAAGTTTGCTATTTTTAACATAATGTCCTTCTTCGTAGTCTCTATAGATTTATAACATAAGAAGAAATAAAACACAAAAATATAGACAGTGGCTGAACATGAGATGTTACTAAGTTGGCAACAAGTATATAAGTTAAATATTTACTTTTATAGTAAGCTTAAGTTACTAGTGGAAAGAGAAATGAAATGGGGAAGATGCGAAGGGGAAAATGGCAGGTATGAATGTCCTGTAAGAGAGTAAGGGGAGACTTAATCACTGGGGAGTGTGTGGCCTCCCAAAGTAAGGTACAGACAGAAATAGAGGGGAGAAGGGTCAATAAGAAAAGTAGGATAGACTTGCTAAAGTATCACCCCAACACAGCTTAAGATTAATACCTACAGTAGCTGTCTCAGGTTTCTTCTGTGAACTTATACAGTATCATAAAGACAACAAGATTCATGAAGCATAAAAGAACAATACAATACCTGCTAAAGTACCAGTGTCTCCTAACTAAAGGAAAGGGGAGCTGAGAGCCAACTCCCAGTGAATGAGGGGGTCCAGTTACACCATGAGCTCAATTAAGAGAAAATCAACTGGCTCATTATTATACACAAGGACATTCATTCTTCTGAGCAAGGAGAATGATTACAACTTGAATAGGAAAGCCACAAACCACTAATCAGGGTATCTCAGGTTTGACCTATTCAAGTATATTCCAAATTACCCAATTAGCTGGATTGCCAATAAATTCCTTGTAGCAGCTATATTGGCACTGATGATACCATAATCAGTTGTCTTAATCAAGCTTTTGAAAACAAAAATGATGGGCTGAATATACTCATAACAAGGACTGGAAAATTAGAGTCACCAGGTCACTGCTGTCAGGTCACTCAACATTCTGCTCTGGCAACTGCTCTCAGTGGACTGCGTGAGTTTTATTTTGTGTGGCTTTGTATTGCCACTCACCTACCCAACCTATTCTCAGGCTTTGCTCCTCTTCCTAATGTTCCAGCCTCTCTTGAGGTAGGTAGCACCATTGAGGTAGCCCTTTTCCTGGTCCTGAATCCCCTGGGCTTCTTTGGCTATATCTTGGTAGCCTGGATTCTTAGCTTTCTTGTTTGCTACTCATCAGCCTGGGCTGGGTCTATAATCCCTAAACTGCAGATGATGGAAAATGAAAGACCTTCTGCACCCCAGACTTTTCTGATGATGACAGAGTACTTCCTGTTTGTTGGGCAGTGATAGTTATTTGAGGGCAGGGACTGTTCATCCCAATAGCTTCAGAAAACATGCCTCATGCATAGTACATGTTTCAAATGCTCAATAAATGAATTAATAAACACTTGGGGAAAATGATATTTTAGGTCAGTCATAACACCGTTCCAGTAGAAATAAGATATAGTATTTTATAATAAGTCTACCCCAGCAAACAGAGACTTTATATCAGTTATTTTCCCTTGGGCCCAGAATGATACCTGGAGCAGCACTTACACTCAAGAAAAATTGTTTTGAATAAAAGGCTGAGTACCAATCATATTTTTTCTGGTGAAAGTCATGCAAAGGGCTAAGGTGAAGATGTTAAAGCTAGGGTGGAGATAAAGGAACAGTCACAAACTGCAGAGCAGGGGACAAGAATTCAGCATTCACTGGAACCTGGAGTTAGAGACCAGAAAATTCTAAACCCATAGAAAACAAATAATCTTGAAGAAGTCACTGACTTTTCTACTGCTTAAGGAATAGAGGTTTGAATTAGTTCTAAGAAGAGGCTAAGGCACAGGACACTAGAACTGGGCCACTGGGTGACCCAATTAGTTAAACCAACAATCACTGCCATAACAAAGTGCAGTCCTGTTGGAATGAAAAGGCTGAATGATTGTTTAACTGTGGCTAAGATGACGAAAAATCCAAAGAGGTTGTATTTAGGCTGGTCTTTTAAAACATTATTTACAACTATGGGTGCAAAAGTTCAAGACGTGGTCTCTGTGTTGGTTTGGGTTCCCCTAAACACAGACCCTAAGACGAATATTCAAGGTGAGTGGTTTCTTTGGAAGGTAGTCCCTGGTAGGAAACCGGATAAGGAAGTGGGAAACTGAATCCGGGAAGGTGTGGAATCTGGTCAGTTACCTGACAGCCCCTGAAGGTCAGGCTCCCTAGGAAACTGGTGGACAATGTAGGACCATTCTCAGAGTTACTCCAATGGAAGCGCCAAAAGCAGGGGGCATTCTTGCACCAGCTGTCCGCCATTGGTGGAAGAGCTGCTCTTAGAGACACAAACTCTTCATGCCTTGTCCTGTAAGTAAGTCAAGCACGATTCTTGGGCAGACCATCGCCCAGTCCACTACAGCCTCTGACTACACAGTGATAATACGGAAATCAATCCAACATCGGCATAACTGGATTCTGCTTTTGCTTTTGCAACTGCTTTCTTTTCCCCTTCCTCCAACTGGGGCTCTATCATAACACAAGAGAGTTAAAGAAGGCATTGTCCCTTTTGTTCTTGCTCAACTAAGACCTGAAGCAAAGTTGGATTTCTTCCACAGAACAGAGTGGTTGGATTTCCTGGACCAGGCCAGGCAGCAAAGTTTCTATAGGGTAGAGCCTCATTGATGCCCCTGGCCCCTTTTCTCTTTCCAGTCACCTGTACAGACAAATAAACAGTGCTCAGTTCTCTAGACCCCTGGGTAATTGTTTGATTCTCTTTGGAGTCTTCTGACATTTCTGAAACTGCTTCCATATCCTGGACTCTAATCTCTCTGCTCAACTTTCTGGAAGCAATGCCATTATGTTGCGAACCTCTTAAGGGCAAAGTCTGATGACTTTGTATCAGGTTTGTATTCTTTCCTGCCTCTAGAATTGCACCTGGAGCCCAAAAGATGCTAAAGAATACATGGATGTTGGGTGGATGGATGGATATATGAGGAATGAGTGAAGAAGTAAGTGAATGGTTGACTCCTGTTCCCTGTAATATTCTGTTGACTAGCATTGGGGATCCATTTGCTTCACCATCCTGATCCTAGTTCATTTTTTTTTCAAGTTATTCAACTTTCCAAAATAAGATGCCTTCCCTTCCCAAAGATCTACGATGTTATTGCTCAGGACACTGGCTCTTACAGAACTGTGCCTAAAACACCAACTTCAACCCTTCTCCTTCCCACATTTCGCCCTCTCAGCTTTTCATTTGCTCATTTGCTTTCCCTGCCCCTTTGGTACACAAGTCCTCTCAGGGAAGCAGGATGCTGATTTAGAATAAGCTCTATCAACTCTTAGTATACACCTCTTAAGGAATATTTTTACTTTGAAATACGATGCTAATATTTACCTAAAAGATGTTATTGCCATGTTCCCAAAATGAGTAGGATATCTGATTCAGAACTGGAGCCCTGACTGTGACCTAATTTTGCCATGCTGTCACCTCTCTCCCTCCCCCACAGGCAGAGATTAGGCACAGAGATGTGACTTTCCTACCCTGTCAACTGAGAGCAAATTGTATTTCTCCATAACTATTTACCTATCTTATTCCCTCATTTCCCAACAAGAAGACAGGACCCAGTTTGGGGATTTTAACATTCAAGTTAAGTAATGAGGCTTATGGGCTGTGTTTTAGATTATTCTTGACATCAGATATCTCTACCTATGTGGCAATTCCTGCCACAGAACACTGTACTACCAGCAAAGCCCCACGGTCCTTGGAGTAAATCTGGCAAGGATGGTGGATAGAGTACTGAGGAAGCGAGATTCGGACCAAGGGTTCCATAGATTAATTCCAAAATGAGTAAAAATGGCTCCAAAGTTCCAGATACACATGTGAAGAGAAAATGAGTAAGAGAAATAAGCCCCTGGTCTCTAACAGGAAAAGGCAATGTTTTGGGGTCAGAAAGGTTTGCAGGCTTTAAGTTTCCTTTAAAAATTATTTTAAGTTTCCTTTAAAAAGGAACCCACACCTGAATAACTTAAGGATGATGCAAAGCTTATGAATAATAACTAGACTAAATGGATCATTCTCATCAAAGGGAGATCCTGGGTGATGGCAGAAGGTGGTATGGAGAGGAGGTAAGGTTCTGAGAAGAAGAGTTGAAAGGTGGCAAAGGACGAATTTTCCTAGAAAGATGCAGGTGATTTCTTGACTTAATTTTATGCAGGGTGTAACAAAATCTTACTTGCAGAATGAATTCAAATTGTTTGGATATGAACACTATTGCATGTATTGAAATATAATGATGAATAGAACAGGGCAATGGTACCTGACGATACATCATGGGGAAGAGAGATTGTTAGTGCAAAATTCGAAAGCCTTTTTTTTTTTCCAGTTTCATTAAACATCTTCATTAATGCTCTACAGAAGGGAGTAAACAATAATGTAGTATTGAAATCTGCACATTTAAATTGAAAAGCAAACTCCAGTGACAGCTGACAAAATGATGAAAAGCAATATTAAGAAATTAGAAATTGGGCCAGAAAATAAAAGTTGAAAGGAAAAGATACATATACACGGGATGTATATACACACATATATACGTATATACACACAATGTGTATATGTGTGTCATATGCATGTACATACATCACATGTAATGTATATATATGTATATGTATGTGTATATGTCTTCTGAAAATCACTGTAAACAAATAATTCTTCTAGAAGAAAATCTAGAAGGCAACATATTTAGCAATATTGGAAAAGATTTTACAAGCACATGGGGCAGGAAGTGCCCTTAAGAGGGTACGTGGTTTGGTATGGCCACATAGAGCAATAAAATATCCATTTGGTAAGAAACCTCGGAAATCTAATCTTTTTGTCCCAATCCTTTCAGACTCACACCTCTCTGTCCTGGACACACACACACACACACACACACACACATGAATTTCCTACAAGGAAAGAACAATCAGTGTTCTTAAGGGTTGGGTATTTTTTTTTATCAACTTATATTTTTACTAGTTACTGGTATTGTTGGAAAAATTATTTTTTTGTTTTTACACTAGATATAGTCTTTAAAAGTGAAGACTAGGGAATTTGATTCAAGAGGGAACAAATCAAAATTAAATTTCTCAAATGGGCTGAATGCTACCAAACATGCTGCATTTTCATGCATTTTTCCCTTTTCATTTAGACCAGTGTTTCTCACATTTTTAAAAAGATTTTATTTATTTATTTGAGAGAGAGAGAGACTACACATATGCTAGCAGTGGAGGAGCAGAGGGAGAGGGAGAAGTATACTCCCTGCTGAGCATGGAGACCGACTCAGGGCTCAATCCCACCACCCTGAGATCATGACCTGAGTCAAAATCAAGAATCAGGTGCTTAACCCACTCAGTCATCCAGGCACCTCTCACAGGTTTTGATCACAAGACCCTGTCACTCCTGAAATCAGTGAGGACCCCAAAGAGCTTTGATTTATGTGGGGTATAGCTATCAATATTTACTGTATTAGACATTAAAACTGATAAAATTTAAGTACATATATTTTATTTAAAATAACAATAAACTCAGTATACAATCACATAACATTTGATGAAAAATAATTATGACAAAAAATTAATGCAAAGTGAAAATAATTAATTGAAAATGGCATTGTTTTACGTTTTTGCAAATCCCTTTAATATTTGGCTTCATAGATACAGCTGAGTTCTCATATTGGCTTCTGTATTCAATCTACTGGATATTTTGTCTTTGTCAAAATATATGGAGGAAATTCAGCCTTGCAGAAATACGTAATTGGAAGAGAAGGGATAATGCAGACCATCTGATAGAGTGTTAGGGGACTCCAGGGCTGGGGTCTCAAACTCTGAGAATCCTACTATAGGTCAAAATAAATTATATCATTTAGTGCCTGTATATGCTGAGATGAATCCTTTTAGAAAAGAAATCATATTTTTATGCATGGAAGAAACATTTGGTAGAAAGATTTGAGTTTTGGGGATATGCAGTGAGGTACTAAAAACACTTTTAGATCTAACACCTACAGTTTAATAAAGCCACAATTCCATGAGATGAGATCAGAGTATTTTAAAAAATCAGATATAACTAGAAAAAGCTCTTGGGCTCCAGTGTAGTAGCTCATATGAAATTGAATATATTTTACAAATTCACTTGCATCATTACCAGTAGAAGCGCAAATCATTTCCAATGCTGAATGCTTGATTTTGGTTAACAAAATTATGGAGGCTACAAAACTTGAAGGTCACCCAAGGATAATCTCTGGAGCATAAACTAAAACTTAAAGATTGAGTTGTGTTACTGAAGGAAGTCCAAAGACAAACAATAGCACTATTCTGTAGAATGATGAGCTCAGAGAAATACTCTTAAATTGTTCCAAGTCAGACCATTGGGTCATCTTTCAGACTGAATTGGCCAATGAGTTTGGCAAATATTTTTACTGTGCTGATCAGTAGTTTGAATGACTTGACCAAATAGTTGTTTTGGCATTCTCTACAATATTACCAAAGTATTTGAAGTGTCTTTTTTTTTTTTTTTTTTTGATTATGTAACTCCGTTACTTGCTCAGATTTCTTCAAAGACTTCTTTCTGTGGTGTGGTCCAAAAATCACATAGGGGGATTTTTTTTAAAAATGCAGACTCCCAGTGCCCACCTTAGGCAATTGAGCTAGGATTTTTGAGGAGGTACGTTCTGGGAATACATATTTTTTTCTTTTCTTTTTTTTTTTTTTTTTTAACTTTCTCTCTGAGAGAGTCTTTGGTATTCAACTTACTGATAAAAGTCTAATCTTTGTAGAATTAAATAAAAGATTCTTCATGAGCCCCTAGACACCCCAGCTTAATTCAAGATTACTCAACTCATATACTACCCACACCAACTACTTACAATTCCCAAAATGTGCCCCATTTCCTCATTTCTCTTTACCTTTGACTCTGTTCTTCCTTCACCCTCAGTCTTGGCTGCATTTGGTCAGTTAGCATTCCTTCAAAAGTGGGATCAATATCAGCTCTTCTGTGATGCCTTCCCTGATTTACCCAAAGCGTATGGTTTCCTTTGCACACTGCACCTCAACTACAGTATTACATGATTTATCCCATTGTAGAATAAGGGTCTGTTTTCTTGATCTCATCTCTATGAACTGTTAGGTCTTCAGTGGCATAAGCTGTATTTTTTTCACCCACATATTCCAAACACTTAGCCCAGGGCCTAGAACACTGGACACGCTAACCAAAATATTGTGAAAATGAACATGGTAGTTCATAGAAAATATAATGATAAGGGGAAAACTCTGAAAGCATGCTTTAAAGTCAATTTTTTCTTTAGTTGTAAAGGTAGGAAGTTGAAAACATAAGGAAAGAGAGAGAGAGAGAGGGAGAGAGAGGTCATCGCATAAAAAATTGGCTAATGTAAATCAGTTTTATACAAATAACAAATGAATTTGGAAAAAGGGGGAGCTGCCACACATCTCTGAGGCAGAAAGTCTCATTAGTATGCAATGGAATATACAATGGATTCCAAACTCAAACTCAAAACAGTAATAAATCAAAGCAATAAGGTGAAAAATGATGGGATCAGCAACAGTAGTGGCTATTAGCATGTGCACCTGCTGTGAGACCAAGCAACCCAGGGAGATGCTTGGGAGAAAATTCCAGTGCTGAGAACAAGAGCAAAGATATAATTTGGAAATGAGTGAGAGATGAAGCAGAGCTTCAGGATGCTTTGAACATTGTTTGCAAGGTCAGAATGGAACACTGAGCTGCCCCAGAATCCCTTTTTTAATGACAAATGAGCTCCGGGTAGTATTTTTAAGGGAAAGTTGGTTAGTATCTTCTGAAGATATCTAATGGAATAGGCTCATGGACTCCTCCTCTTGGTTTTGTTGATATCTTGCAGTTCTGGATAGTTAAGATAATCTAATTATCTCTGGAGATATAAAACGCTATTAGCTTGTCTCAAAACTTCTAGATCTGCAGCCAAACAGGTCTGTTTCATTCATACCTAATTGCCATAACACTATTCATGGATGGCTTGCTAACCATATGAGAGCCTAAAACTGTCACATTTTCTAATGCTAGTGCCATGTGCAGATATTGGCATCACTTCTTAGAGGGATTTACCAGTTGGTTTTTTGTTTGTTTCGAGTGAAAGCAGCCAATAGCCACAGAAAAATCACTTCTGTTTGCTTCTAATAAGGTCAATAAAAACATTGTACATGATCCTTGTATGTTAAGTTTTTACAAGTCAATCAGACTTATTATGTTTTTGTTTTTTTTTTAAATAGATAGTTCAACAATCGGGTGTTACAAGAATCAGTGTCTTTAAGAAAATGTGGATTGTGGTTCTATTAAATATTGTGACACTATTTAAAGCCAAATCTTATCGCTAGCAAAGCACTTGACTTCGAACATGGTGAAAATATTTCTGAAACATTCTGTTTCCCAATATCTCCACATCAAAATCAAGGCAAATTCATAATCCAGCAAAAAAGTAAGCTATGTAATAATGAGAGAAGCTTCCTAAATAACACAAGTAAACATTTTTGCAGTTGGTATAAACTTTCTTTGAATTCTGGCAGCAAAATGTTTAGCATATACTCAGAAATCACCATAGCTCCCATTTATTAAGGACTGTGCGTTAAGCACAGTGGTTTTCCCACCATCCCCAGGTGCACGAGTGAGGGAAAGGGCATTGCAACGGCAGTCGCATGTCCCAAGTTTGAGAGTTATGAGAAAATAAAGCACATTCATTTGAGAAATGAATCTGATTTACTTTCAAATAACTTGGAAACATGATTTCCTCATGAAAGCCATTTCTTTGGCTGCTCCTTCGCTATGAGAGCCAGACTAGGGAAGATGTCTAATTTCTATAGCATTCATTCTTCTCGCCAGCTGTTTACTGGTCACTATTGATGCCTCTGTCTGTCCTGAGCAGATAGTTGCAAAATCTACTGAGATTAATTTCTTTCAATTCTTTATACTCTTCCTGTGTGGCTGCTGTGAACGGCAATTCTAATCCCATCTCAACCTCACCTCCTTGCCCCTTGCTGCCACTGCTTTGATCCTGAAGCGCTTTCACGCTGCCCGCTTTGCAACCACCACCACCACCACCACCATAACGCAACAAATTGGCTCAGAATGCAATATTCAGTTCCAGATAATTTTCAAATAATGAAACATAAACAAATATGCAGTGAACTGAGTCTCTTCTTTGTGGTGATTAAACTTAGCTGTCAGGGATTTCCTACATGTTAACCACAGCACTAGAAAATAAAGTACAGGAGTGGAACATAAATATCAAAAATTTACTTAATGAATCCTGTGAAGACGCTGAGACATCAGCTGAATCAGGAGAAAGCATTGCGGATTGCAAATCATTAGACTGCTACTCAGCTGAGCAAATTATTATATAAACCATAACTCACAACAGGGAGTACCTGCAGCGCCCAACTCTCTTATACTCCGGAAGTGCTGAAGTTTCAGAGGCGATATATTACCTGACGAATATCTACCTGTGGTTAAGCAGCGCACACACATACACGCGTCTATGCATCTATGCGTCTCTCTGTCCGTATACTTATAAATATTATACATGTCTCTTTCTTCAAAGAACAATTTTTTTTCAAAGAACAATTTAAAGCAAAATTGCATATTGCTATTTAACGTTTTAAGTTGCTAACTGAAGATTTCTGTTTCCAGAGTTGATATTGAATTTTAGAAGACCTCAAAGCTTTAGGTATACACTTAAGAAATCCAGCAGTCACTGGATAAGAAAACTGCTAATCTAAATAAATCAAGGTGTGAGCAGGGAAGCCTCCCTTTTATTTTAAGTATGAAAATTCTGATTCTATTTGAGGTTTGCCCCATGATAGCTCTATTAGGGGTTCAACTCCTTGCAGTGTGTTCTCTGCTATAACCAAGTAGTGAGTAGAAGGGAAAGAGCCCCGGGAACCCAGGAACAGACATCTCATCTAGGCCTGCAGCTTACAAGTAAGCATGATGTGACGTGTAGAGCCCATGTTGTCCCTGGACTTCAACAGAACCAGGTGATCCCTAATGTTAGGACTGTTTTATTCTCCAGGCATATATGATGGTAATGTTAGGACTAAAGGGAGATGTGTGTATGACAGAGGAGGAGTTGTCAGTAGACCAAATACATCCATGCACGCACATTGATATTTAATTAAAACTTAAAAACAGATTTAATGAAAATAAAAGAAAAAACATAATTCTACATTCCTCCTTTGAAGGAAGTTCCCCAAAAGCCCTATTGGATCCTACAGGGGGAAATGGGAGACCTATGTTACCTATGCCTTTTGGAATTGGACATGTGGTGAGGCTTAAATAGGGCCTTGGAAAGACTGAATAGGAATATTTGGACATGCCGAATGGAGACCCTCTCTTTATACCTTTTTTTAAAAAAATTATTTTATTTTATTTTATTTTATTTTATTTTATTTATTTTATTTTATTTTATTTTACTTTTTTATTTTATTTTATTTTATTTTATTTTATTTTATTTTATTATTTTATTTTATTTTATTTTTTTGCTGGAGAAAAGAAATTGAGCAGATGCTTCGGTGACAGTCACATACAGGACATGCACCTGGGAGAAAACCATGGCTGGTAGGTGCTGACTGAATTTATTCACAGCAACCTGTATTTATCGGGTGCTCACTATGTGTCAGGCTTTACAAGGAACATCTCATCTTGTCTGTATAACAACACTATGAAGTGTGTATATTATTATTTCTACTTTTTTAAGGATGAAAACTAATCTAGCCAATTGGAAGTGCTGAGGTTCTCACATAAGCGGTTTGGTGACACAGCCTAGTCACATAAGCAATAATCTTCCCTGCCTCCTGGGTTCATGAGTGGCTATGATCTTTTGGGAGGCAGAGCGATTTTATCTGTTAGTAGAGAGCATGATCTTCCAGGCTTCTCCTACTTTCTATTTTCTGCCCTATAGTCACAACATTATGATTTCCTACATATGCCATATTCCCCCACCGTTTAGTTAATTTTATTATTGTTTATCATGATCTCACAGCACTGGCTGCACAAATAGGGAACATGTGTGCACTCAGTTGTCCCTGGCCAGGGGACTTAGCAGATGGAGATAAGATGACAGAGTGCTCTGGGATGATCATTCAAAAAGAAAAGAAACTCGTGGAATAGTGTCAAAAGGAAGATTTGCTGTCTTGAAACAGGAGACAAGATGATGGACCAAGAACCAGGAATATGTTCTTAAATAAGCAGAGCAGACAAGCAGCCTGTTAAAAGGAAGGAAGCAATACGTTCCCATTATAGTTTCATTATAGTTTATATTACTTAAAAAAAATAATCTATTATTGAAGTCCAATATGTGTTAGTCTCTCCCCTTCCCCGGAGATAGAGTAATACACTCTTTTGAAGCTATTTGAATCAATCACATACACGTTACATCTCCGTAGAAGGAGAGACAGAAACACAGCATATTTAGTTACTACATATGTCAGTGTGACCCATGTTAGATTCAGACAGGAAAGAAGATTTGTCAAAGCAACATTATTTAAAGGGTATCTGGGTATGTTCTAGTGGTCAGTCTGCTGGTCCCAGGCCTCCCCAAGTGGGATCTGGGATCTAGCTCACAGTGATAACTGGCTGATAATACACCCTCCATTGGATTCCTTCCCTTTCTCGCCCTACTCCCTACTCCTCTACTGGTGTTTCCTGTGATCATTTTCAACATAAACGCCTCACATTCAGATTCTCATCCTGGGGAGGGGGTCTGCTTCTGGGGATACTAATCCACTACCAATATGAGAAATTTGTACTTGAAATATGTCAGTATATCAGTGGGAAAAGATGCCATGGATGTAAAGATCACATGGAGAGAATATGAAGTAATAAGAGAAGAAGTAAAGAATCTTCCTCGAAGAACGCCAACGGTTAAGGGTTGGGAAGACAGTGCCTCCGCAGGAGTGTCAGAGGAAGTTGCAAAGAGAGAGGTGGTGGAAAGAACAAAGGAGGGGTTTCAAGGAAAGATTTTTTTTAAGATTGAAAGGAACTTTTGAACTTGCTTGAATGTTGATGGAAAGAATACAATAGAAGAATTTGAAAATGCAGGTATATTAAAGGATTAATAGTAAATGTTCTAAGATTCTCGAGAGTAAGATGAAATTGGATACAGATTCCAAGTGATGGGATAAACTTTGTGAGGGATTTGGCAGGTTTGGTTATGGAAAATACAGGAAGTTCCTATCTGATGTTTTGGATAATTGCGTGTTTGGGAACAATAAAATAAACTGACTTTCCCTCTTAGTTTTATCTGAACATTTGACAAACCTAAGGAGCATTGGCTGGACTGAAACTCAGAACAAAATGAATTCCATTTTTTTCCTTAATAAACTGTCACTTTAAAAAACAAATTGGATGGACCTGGAATTTAAGGAGAAGGTTTTTGTTTTATTTAACTAACTTAAACTCTCTTCCTCTATTCACCAACCTGACTTAGAATAGGAGTTCCTAATCAAGGACCTCCAAATGGGGAAATGCTCTAGTGATTCTCATAGGTTTCATGTCATGTATGGATATAGACAATTTCCACATGAATCTCATTGAATTATATTAATTTTAAAAATTCACTACCGCCTAACATATTTTGGTTTCGTCTCTGTTACAGAGACTCTACATTGAGTAAAATAATTGTAGGACTACTTAAACTCTGGTCTATTAGCCATGGCCCATTAGCACCCACATCATGGTGCTAGAGGTTAACATGGCTAATATGATCCTGGCTGAGGAATTAGATTAAAAATTAAATTTTTAATGCAATATAAAAAACACCAAAAATGGTTAGAAGCAATAAAAATATAAGTTCCCATATATAGGTTAAGAAAATCTGACCTTTACTTTGTGCCTAGGCCTTAATAGGCTATAGCAAAATATATACAAGAAGAAAAAAGTGTAGTCCTACTCTCTGTCTCTAACTATAAGATACTTGAGGTAAAATAAAAGGATGGGCCTCAGTTATTCTAGTACAACCATGATATTTATAAAGAATAAAGACCTATAATCAAATGTTTAAAACAAAACTCTTTGAAATGGTTTGAAATCCCACATAGAAATCTATTTATTATTTTATAAACAGTTTAGTAAAATCAAATAACAGAACATTGTAATAGTTGAATTATAAAAGTATATAAAAGTATTTTGGAAAGGTTTTTTTTTTTCTCCCATATGGGGCGTGTGTGTGTGTGTGTGTGTGTGTGTGTGTCTGTCTGTATTTAGCACGGTGTTGTTCTACTATATGGGATTGGATATTTTCTTTGCTCCTGCTAGCTACCCTTTTCCTCTCCTTCCCCACCCTGGAAGGTTATGAAAGCAAAAAGGAGGGGGTTGGTGAGGAGGAAATATGAATTATTTAAACAGTGTAAAAATACTGGAATAAAATGAACATTCAAAGCTCCTATGGTTGAATTTAATCTTTTGTTCAACTCATTCACTGAGAAAATCTGTCTTCAAATGGTTCATATTGCAGAATATGATGACTCCAGTCACCTATCCTAGACTCTACATTTGCTATAAAGACTATTGTGGCATGATGATAGATGAGGAAATTTACTCCTATAGTCTGCGGGGGAGTCAAGTACCAATAATTTAAGACTTTCGATGATACAGTACTAACTTTATATTCTAAGCAATCACAACCTATATTTATCCACCTGCTGTTTTTATGTCTTAGAAATCACACTATTTGTTTGTGATGGCAATTTATTATATTATAGAAGAAGATTTTCAAATTACAGTCTTGCATTGAGTTAGGGGAAGGAATTACAATACTACTCCTTTCCATAAATAAAAATAGTTCGTTCAATAGATTGAGGGCTCTCAAGGAAATGAGACTCTTGGTCATTTTTGGAGTTTTCATTTGTGAACAAAATCTGGGAACATGTTTAAATTTTAGGTGAGAGAAGGCTAGAAATTAGTTTTTAATAAGTAGAGAAGGGTGTTACCTACAGCATGTTGACGGACTTCATTATGTGTAATATCTTCTCATTGGCTGTCTAAAAGCCATTAAAATAAGATTTCTCTTACTTTAGGTATTTGACAACTACCTTTATAATGTCTGCCATAGTCTGTGTTACATTTCATGATTATTTGCCTAATTTTTCTTCAAATAAACTCATTTTTAAATTACTTAGCATGGAAGCCAATACTACTAGTGATATACCTCCCACTCTTTGGAAAACACTACATCAAAATAGTAATTTTCAGCTACATTCATTGGCAGTGTTCTACCCACATTTAACCACAATTTGATGAGATCTAAAAATGTTTCCTTTTTCTCAATATCTCAGTGATGGTTGGTTTCTACTGAACTATTTTAACTTGTATTTGAATCATTCTACCATAATATGGATTCATCCATAATTAAGCTATATGTTGCTAATAAATTGCTCTTTATCATCTCTTAATTTAAATAGTCTTTTATCATTTTTCTTAACTCCATGCCCAATTGCCAGGCATAATTAAATGTCTATGAACATGTGCCTTTCTCTTTCAATGATATTACTTACATAAAAAGAATAGATGGCCCATTTCACAGTTTTTAAAAATACTCTTCTGTGGTTGGGTATAAGGATGTTCACTGCAAAATTATGTTAACTTTTTTATATTGTTGAAAATTAATAAAAAATTGGGGGAAAATCCCAATTTATACTTCATGACAACAAAAACATGCATCTTTGAATTTGTTCCCAAGATAGTGGTTAAAAGCAAGTGAAATAAGCTGCGGCTAAATGAGAATATTACTAAATTTTCTTTATATAGGTTGTGCGTTCTTAGAATCTTATTTATGGAAGGTCACAAATTCCTTGAGGTATTGACTGGTATTGATAAGTGTGCATATTTGGTTTATTTCTTCTACCAACAGTCAACAGTTACCAACAGTTACTGCAGATATTAAAGTCAATCTTTTAAAAAAAATTCATGGTTTTTGTTATAACAAAGTTTTCCTGAATTTAAGTGCTGGAAAGGTACAAAAGGTAATATTCAGATTTAAAGAGGATACTGACTTGAACTGTTGTAAAAGCATGAGCAATTCATCCCTTTTTGTTCATTCTGTGTCAATTTACTTGACATATTCTCTCAAGGAAATATATTAACACATTTATTACTTGATGAATTTTTACCTTAATTTCCACTGGTCAATTTCCACTGTCATCTACACACCCATGTACAATGATATATATATATATATATATATATATATATATATATATATATATATATATATATCTCCCAGTGGGTAGAACACTGCCAATGAATGTAGCTCTCCCTATTCATTCTGAAAAGCTGTAAACAATTGTGGAATATGTTACATTATTGTCCTCAAATAGGCATAAGAGTTTTAAATGTTTAAAACTAAACATTCTAAAATGTTTAAATGTTTAAAAAGATTTTAAAAAATCTTTGTAGTGATTTTTGGGGCACATTTGCAGTGTGATATGGCACATTGTAATATACAACAAGCAGTTTCCTGAATACAGAATAATACATATGACAGTTCTGTGGTGTGAATAGTCCTCATTACCTTTCAACAAATAATAGTGACTCATCAAATAAAAATTAATGATTTTGGTGAAGAATCATTGGAACCTGCTGTTATTAAAGACAGACAGATGCATTGATTGATGCGCATAGTAACATGCCCTGAAATATGACTACAATAGGTCTTTACTCTTCTCGATTGATATGCAAGCTATAATAAAGCTTTTACTGTTATTCAATATCAGCAATGGTGTTGGCAATATAATTTGAGTTGCTTGTTGGAGAAGAACTGAAAACAAAGATCATTGAATATTGTTGTTTGATTTCAAGGTTTAAGATCTTAACTTCATTAAACTTGGTTATATCCAGATTCCTAGAGAAAAGGAACTGAACAAAGGGAAAAAAAGTAGAATATGTGAAATATATTCAGAAGTATGTTTATTCTTAAAACAGCTTTTCAAAAATTTAAATCTCCATTAATTATTTGTGATACGATAAGGACAAAACATTCTTATGACAAATATTTTAAGTCTGGTGCTAAAATACCACTTTGATAGGTCGGCCGTACAGCATCTTGTAAAATTCATTTCATATTTTCTTCATTGCAATGATTAATTACAACTGCCATGGCTTAAAATAAAAATCACAGTGCCCATTCTTTCTAATGCCCAATAGCTTCAATCAGTGTTGCATAGTGTATATGATTAAAGACTGAAGATGTTTTCTAGGATAGCACATCCTTCTTCACCCCGGAAATTTCTGATCATTGACCCTCGATGTAAAATGATCCATCGTCCACCTGCCACACGGACTGTGCCATGTCTTAAGCTTTAAAGTTTCATGGGATTAGCTTAACCCACAGGGTACTGGCTTATTTGAATTTCAGCTGACATCCTTGAGGATGGATGATCTGGAGAAAGAATGGTCATGGTCAACCCAGAACACATTGAATTTGTCTGTACCTAAGCCATTTGCCTCCAGAATTGTTTTCTTAATTGAAGGAGTTCAGACCATATAATCTATGGGCCATCTACTCAAACATGTGATATTTGTTTACCACAGTTATTTTAACTCCCAGTCTGGTTTGACATACACAAATAAATTGACACTCATGGAGTCAAAGGGATTTTGAGGAAAACAAAAAGCAATATGGTTTACCATGTGCCCTAATAAATAGTGTTATAAGATTTAAGACTCTTATGCAGATTTGAGGGCAATATTGTAACATATTCCACAATTGTTTACAGCTTTTCAGAATGACTAGGCAAGTTGTTTGTTATTCAGTAATGTTCTCAAGTTGTAGAAGGAAAATAGTAAGTTTGGAAAGCTAAGAATAGTTGCCATAAAATTCTAGAGTCATAGAACTGAAAAGAATATAATAGAAAGAATTAAAATATCTGGCACTTCCTCTCTGTCCAATCAAAAAACACTTACTACTACGTGCCGGGTTTTGATGATGAAAAGATACAAAAAGCACATTCTATGCTTGGACGAGTGTAGAACTGAGAGGGAGAGATACACACCAAGGACACAATTAAATAGAAACATTGACAGGAGCTTTGGGAGAAAAGAGGACACTGCAAACCTCTTTGAAGGCAGGAAGACATTCCTTCCTCTGAGGTCTTTCTATTTTTTCTCTTCTCATGAGCTTCTCCAAATGACACTTGTGTTCTCCTTAATCCTTCACTGACAGTGTTTGATGATGGCATTGAATGGGAGTTTGCTATTCATAATAAGGGAAGACGAAAATGTCTTATCATGAGAGCATTCACATTAAAACATATGCATATATGTATGCAACAATTCCTAGTAGAAAATTCTTAACCAAGAATGTGTCAAGGTGTACTTGTGCTCTCCCGATTTAACTAGATCATTGTTCAGAGTTAGGTTAGTTGTCCTCAATCTTGGTTGCATATTAGATTTACCTGCAGAACTTTTAAGAAGTACATGTTTGGTTTCCATCTCAGACAGTTTGATTTAACTGGTTTGGGATAGACTGAGGGAGATAGTATTTTTAAAGAGGTCCCCAGTTGATTTGGTCTTTCCTAGGGTTGAGAGTCTTTGGTTTAGATGAGTGGCCCTTTTCAACTTATCCTCAACTTGATCTGAGTAAATCCTGACACTTCCAAGTACCACATTAGTGGGACTCACTTTATTAAGATAGAAAAGATACACAACACCCTGAATTAATCACCCTGTGCTTTTTCTGAAGGCTCAGAAGACGTGGCACTCTTCCTGCTTTATTCTCTTTTCCTTGAAAAGCCTGCCATAATTCTAGTAGTATGGTGTACTTCTCTTATTGTTGGTAAATTGCCTTGTCTAGTTTTTAAGATGCTTTTTTTTGTTGTAAACTGCTTTCAATTTTCTTCTCTCTCTCTCTCTCCTCTCTCTCTTTTTTTTGGAAAATAATGTTATTTTTCTGTAAATCATGTATTTTCATAGAAAAATTTTAAAACATAAAGCATAAAATTAAGAACAAAGTTCACCCTAATACTACAAGGACAAACAATACTGCTCTGTAACACATATTTTCAGCCTTTTTTCCTGTGTTAATAGATATATAAACATTTTATTTACAAAGTTAGAGTTCTAAGGTATCAAAATATGTTTTGCAATCAATATTTCACCTGAAAAATTTTATCTTGAAGAATTTCAATACTTGGGCAGCCCAGGTGGCTCAGCAGTTTAGTGCCTGCCTTCAACCCAGGGCATGATCCTGGAGACTCCGGATCGAGTTCCACGTCAGACTCCCTGCATGGAGCCTGCTTCTCTCTCTGCCTGTGTCTCTGCCTCTCTCTCTCTGTGTCCCTCATGAATAAATAAATAAAATCTTAAAAAAAAAAAGAATGTCAATACTTCTAACTAATCTTGAAGATCATAATTTTTTAAGGTGCTTGGTATTTTGTTGAATACGTAATAGTTTTTTTTTTAATTGAAGTTTGATTTGCCAACATATTATAATAGGTTTTTCTTTTTAACTAGTTTCTTATTTGGGACATTTAGGTTGGTGCCTTTTTGTTTGTTTGCTTCTTACTTGAAAGGATCTATCATTAGATTTGGTTTCTTGATACCAGGCTAGAATCTTTGGGGACTTTAAATCATTCAGGATGTTTGGAGTAGATTGCAAGTTTAGCCTTCTTCCGTGTCATCTCATGCTCTCTCCCTCTTGTCAAAAGGCTACTTTCCTTTTATTTTCCTGCTCATCATTTGACCTTCAGTGATGAAAGTGAGTTGGGCTGGGCGTCAACACAATGGCAATCTCCTCATATGCTGCTGGATCTGTCCTTTGCTTTCAGCTCCCTTATTCCAGGAAATACTGGGACCACTCTACCAGAATCTCTTCCTCCCTTCTCCTAAGACATATGTTCTCCCAAATATGGATCAGAACTGGATTTACTTCAGTGTAGCCTAAATCTCACAGAATTTCTTAGAAGTTTCTGGTATTTGTGTATTAGTATCCCTAGTTCTGAGTGCTACTATGTTTTCCTTTACATAATACCGTATCAGTCAGAAGCAGTAGTTCTGCGTAGAGATTTGAGACTCAGACAGGAAGGAACATTAATCAACCTTCCAAATTTATTCATTTTATGCATTCATGCAATCATGTAACTCTCTAAATCTCAGGTTTCTCACCTAGGTGATAGGGAATAATAATAGGGAATAGTAATTGTACCTACTTCATAAGGTTATTATATGGATTACATGAGATAGTACTTATTAGCACAAAGTATGCCATGAAGAGGTACTTAATGAATGTTAGTTTGAGGAGGAGGAGGGAGCTGATGATGAGGATGAAGATTTCAGTGGAAATCTTAGGTTGTCTTTACCCCCTGCACCATTTGGTGAGGAGTGAGTAAAAAGGAACCTGATTATTTTATTGGAAGTACGTTGTTTTGAGCCAATATAGACATAGATTACGTTATAAGATCTTGTAATAAGTTATTGAAAGAATGTTTTTAAATTGTTCAGTTTAAAGTTGAATCACTCTGTGATTCAATAAGCTTTTCTTATTTCATAGGGAAAGGTATGTTTCTAACATTTATAATCCCCAAATTTATGCTACTGCTTAAACCACCTGTGGGCTGAATTGTGTCCCCCATCCAAATTCACTTGTTGAAGTCCTAACTCCTCATACCACAGGATGTGACTGTATCTGGAGATAAGATCTTCAAGGATTAAAGTTAAGGTAATTAGGATAATTAAGGTTAAAGAGGTCAGTAGAGTGGGCCCTAATCCATTAAGTCTGGTGACCTTATAAAAAAAGAAGATTAGGGCACAAATACATACAGAGAAAAGATCACATGATAACACGAGAAGATAGCCCCTTACAAGCTAAGGAGAGAGGGTTTAGGAGAAACCAACCCTGCCAACACCTTGATCTTAGACTTCCAGCCTCCAGGACTATGAAAAAATAAAGGTTTGTTTTTTAAGCCACCAAGACTATGGTACTTTGTTATGGCAGCCCTAGCAAACTAACATAGATCATATTTAATTTTTGCCCTTTGTAGAGCTTAAAAATTTGTTGGTTAGCCTTTTTAAGACACATCATCATCATCATCATCATCATCATCATGCTGCTTTTCAGCGAAGTAGCCTTAGTTCTTATAAATGTCTCTCATTAATCCTATTTTCCAAGTATTTTGGCAAAGGCTACAAAGCTGAAGATTTTATTTATTTATTTATTTATTTATTTATTTATTTAATTTATTTTTTTTTCTGAAAAGATTTTAAAGGAGGATTTCTTTATTGTGGATATTTGCTTTCTTAAAAGACTGCTTTTTGTTTACATCTTCACTTTCCACCCTGGTCTTACTGTACTGTTTCCAAAACAATCGTATGCTGAAAAGTTCATTCCAGTGTTTTCATTGTTGGTTTACCTTTTCTTGTTAGACAACAGGTGGTCTCCTAAAGTGCCCACTCACTTTATATATGTACGCATACATAGATGTATGGATATGTATATATGTTCATTCTTATAATCTCATATATCTTCAACATATACATATATATGTACATACATACATACATACACATACATATCTATATATATGAACAGACTCTCCTTTTGGTATAGTCTTTTCTAAGAGCTCATTTTCTCTCTTAAATATACAGAGACAGTATATGAGTGCTCCATAAAAGTTACTTGTTTGCGTGAATGTTGAGAAGATAATCAGTGAAGAGATTGAAGTTGCAGTTGTGTAAGACCAACAGAGCCAAGCAAGAATTACAGCTGATTTTTCAGAGTTCTGTAATCCACAAAGTTGAATTTTTGTATTTTGCTTGAACTTAACTCAATTAGCAGCCTTTGAAAAATAAGCTAGCTTTACTTATTTACCCATATTTCTACCTAATAACGAAAAGGAGTCAAGAAAACTCTCTCTTTTCTCATTAAAAGGGAGCTCTTTGAGATTTAAAAAACATATTTATATGCCACTGCAGCTATCCAGAATTCAGAACATGGAGGTGTCCATTAGTGGTTTTTGCTGGTGGAGAGATTTGCCAAATGTGAAAAGCTATTGTCATGAACAGAAAAAGTGTGGTCATTGTTAAGATAATGTCTCTCTTCATCTGAATAATTGTTGATGAAGACTCTGAAAATGGGAAGGAGAATATTCTTGGGACACTCATGCTTAGTGTTTTTCTCCTTAGAATCAGTAAATAGATGTAAACTTCAAATTAACATAAATATTTCATATTTTAAGATATTTTCCAAGAAAAGTATTTTAGAAGCATAGCATAATTAGATAACTAGATGCTATCTCAAGAGCCAATTTTGTTCATTTTCCAAGGTTTTAGGGAATATAACAAGACTACTCTGGATGAATTATTATATATAAGTTTTTAAAGAACTTTACAGACAGTGACTCTACAACCATACATAAATATATTTTCATTTCATGTCTGTATTTGAATTACAGGAAGAATTAGGACACATTACATTGCTAGAGTCTTAAAAATGTTAGAAAAAGGAATACATTTAGGAGCTGTTGGTCCTATTCAGGAGGTCTCATTCCCTAAGTCTGGTTTTCTTTCTCCTGTCTCCCAATCCCAAGATAATTACTCTTAATTTGTTTTATGGCATAGCAACATTTCTGAGTGAGAGTTAGTGTCCCAATTTTAACTACAGCTCCTTATCAATACCACACATCCTTCCCCATCAATTTTATTCTTTGCAGTTGGTATGTACTTTTGCCTTATCAAAATTTAACATACTGGTCAACTTTTTAATCATATTTGAAGCTTACTGGGTTCAGGGGTACTATCATTGCCATGTTCACTAGATGCCCTTCCTATAGTGTAAATTAAGTCACTGAATTCAGTTATAGTCATTTCCTGCCAGAGAGAGGCAATTAAACCATGTGGGTCCAAAGCTGGTAATGACTTCACAATTATAGAGCAACCACAGACCATGGTGTTCCGTATAAATGATCAGAGCAGACCAATGTGGTCTTTCGTGAGAGCCTGTACTTAAAAGATGCATGGCAAAGCTTTGTAGCTAACTATATCATTTTAGCTTATGTCTCTTGACACTGAAATTTTCATTGTTACCAGCAAGTCTTCTCTTCAATGGAGCACTATGGAGTATTTTTATTCTAACCACATATTGATTCATCTAATTTCATACTTGAAGAGTGGTAATTTATTCAATTTATAGAGTTCTAGATGTTTAGTTTATGTGGTCTATTTGTTTTATAGTTGGATTCTTTTCCTTTCCCTGAATGAAGTATCCCACTAAAATCTCAGTTTATATGTTCTGACACTGCCAACAGGACACCGTGAGCAATAGCTTAGGATGGTTTTTATTTCATCTAGAGAAAGATGAGAGTGGGTGTCCATTTCTTTCAACTCCTCAGCTCTTTCACCAACTGTCTTAGTCTGTGTGTGGTTACTCAAGTCACAGCATTAATAATAGCTATGAAAATAACAGTCTGTGGGTTAAAGGTCAAGGAAAATATATAAAAGACTTCAGGGTGAACTGATAGTAAAGTAACTCATTTAGTCATGTAAATGCTAGACTAGCATGGCCTTGGTGGGATCAGGGGTTAGTGGGAGCAAGAAGAATAAATGGGGACATCTCCAAGTAGTTTACTCTTGTTAAAATAAAAAAGAAAAGATGATAATAACATTACCCAACAAGTACGCTAGAGGCAATTTTCTTAATTACAGTGCTGACCTAGCAGTGTACACAGAGTGGTCTTGCTGTTGGCATGAAAGCTTTTACTTTCCAATAATATTAACCCTTCTTGGTACTCTTTGTCTTAATTAAGATTACTCCTAAAAGTGCTGCCAACATCCACAGTTTTATGTTCCTGTTGGTGTTTTTATAAGTCATTTGTGAAAGATGGGAGCTTCGGGGTCCTGGCACAGAGTCCAGTTCCTCCATCCAAGCAACTTTTTTAGTGAATCTAAATGAAAATCTCACAACACTCGGTTTTATTGGGTTAGCTAGTTAATATTACACTAAACAAATTCTTGAGAGAGAGAGAAAAGAGAGAGAGAGAGAGGGAGGTCACTATGGTCCCATAAGATTGTCAGGGACAACAGAAACCATGCCACACAATCCATACAAAAAATACATTATTTGATTTTAAATATAAAATTGGCATTTATAGCCTTGAAGCTCAATTGTTGGGTATAATTAGTTGGGTATAATTAATTATAACACATTCTTAACTTGTAGTATATAAAAGTACTAAAGCAATTGCTGGTAGTAATTATATAATGGAAGAATCATTGAAATTTCATTTTAACATCTGAAAACACAAGGTTGCTATAACTTTTAAACAAATTTTTACACTTCTTTGCCCCTGGAGGGATCCAGGAAGAAACCTTTGAAATTCTTCAGAGAATAATCATAGTTAATTTATGGTTACTTAAAGAATTGCTTTTGAAAAGAAACCTAGAATATATAATGTCACTCCAAAATATGTTTTTCTAATTTCTCTGGGTGGAAATGTGAAATGTGCCCTCTCTGAGAGAACTCATGATTCCCTTAAATAGTAGGCATATCAAGAATCAAGTGCAAGAGAAATGTGAATATTATTTGATGAACTTGAGTTTCTGAATATTTTAATTAGGTATCTATGCATCAGCAACTTTATGGGCAATGGCCAAGTCTGGTTAGAAAGAGGGATAATATTTTCCCATGGGTTGATTGGAACAACTGGCCCTATTCTGTTTCATAAATTTCATAGAGTCTTTCATAAATTCAAAGATTTGTTTATTTGAGAGAGAGAGAAAACAGATATATGTGCACAAGCAAGGGGAGGGGCAGATGGAGAAGGAGAGAGAGAATCCTCAAGCCAACTCCCTGCAAGGCATGGAGCCAGATGCAGGGCTGGGTTCTAGGACCCGGATCATGACCTGAGCCAAGATCAAGAATTGGCTGCTCAACCAACTGAGCCACCCAGGCACTCTACGGTAGTTTCTTTAGATCTCTCTTATCTTATACAGGTTACTTGTTAGTTATGCTATTTTTTTTAGGGCAAGCATACTTTCAAACATTTGTTGAGTTTATGAATTATCTTCAAACTTCACACACCAAATATATTAGCAAACCTTTCTTTACAGTCCACATTATAAGAGTATGAGATAATGCAAGCACATATTTTTCTGTTGGAAAAAGTTTCTAGGTTCTAACTAGAGCCACCTCTGCCCACGGTGCCATGTTGGCAAACCAGCACTTAGTTTTGTGTCTTTGCAAATGCTCTGCTTGATCAGACACGGAGTGCATCCAGTCGGCCAATCCCCAATGCCAGCCAGCTCTCGGCTCTGTAATACTTCCTTGTTCCTTCTCACACCAAACCAGGTTGATTATGTAGCCCCAGCCAATCAGATATTTTCTGTTTCCCTTCCTTACTCTTTATTCTTTATCCTATAAAATCTTTCTGCCTCTGTCCTATTTCGCAGTTTTCTGGAGATGATGTTTCAAGAAGTATTAAATAAAACCCATACCCCCTAAATTATCTTCTTTAATAATTTTTAATAATTCCTTTAATTTTTTATGTACTCAAACTGGCAACCGTAAAACAATTTTTTTCAACTTCATGAAAAATGTTATTCTTCTGGTCCTTGTTTCTGGGGGGTGGTTAGGTTCTATTATTGAGTCTTCTTTTAAGAGCTCCTTCTTTCAAGAGTTTATCTGCTGCATCTGACTTTCTAGGAACTTTTACAAATGGCATTAGAATCTTTGGAGAACTGAATTTGGCACTTAATTGGATAATGTGCTCTGTAGCCAGGAATGGCTATAGATTTTGGTAACTTAAAGATAGAGATGAAAACTTTTCCTTTAGTGTAAATATTCTCACTTTAAAGCAAACAAATAAATAAATCATAGCTAATAAAAAATAGTTTCTTTATTATTTTTAAGACTATGATATTTGTCCATACTCTAGAAAAATCTTAATAGTACAGTATATATTATATATATACTAATGTACATATTAGTACATATATATTAATAGACAGTATATATTACATACATGGGAAAAAATCAATAGTAGATTTATTTCTTAAAAATCCAAATAAAATGAACAGTATAATTGTTAACCACACTCAGCCAAAACTTTTGAAGATAAAAAAAAAAAAAAAAAAAACTTTTGAAAATCAGCTTCAACACTTCCACTTGATTTTTTTCCTTATTGAAGTGTGGAGTAGACATAGCATCTTACAGCATCAGAATTCCAAAAAAAAAAAAAAAAAAAAAAAAAAAGCACATTTCTCCCAGCAGAGGTGGAAAGGAAGAACATAAACAAATGTGATTTATCATTACCACGTTTTAAAGATTTTTATTTATTTACTTGAGAGAGAGAGTGTGAGGCAGAGAGAGAGAAAGAGCACGCACACAAGCAGCAGGATGGGGAGAGGGAGAAGCAGACTCCCCTCAAGCAGGGAACCTGACTCGGGGCTGATCCCAGGGTCCTGAGATCATAACCTGAACCCAAAGCAGGCACTTAACTGACTGAGCCACCCAAGGGCCCCATCATTACCATTTTTAAAATGAATGCTATAATAATGTATTAGGTATAAAAACAATGCCAGGTAACTCCAAAGAAGATGATAAATTAATATAGGGCTTCAGGGGGCTATTTGAACAATAGCAAAAATAAAATCTTATTTCCATTTCAGAAGATGGGAATTTAAATTACAGGGACAGAATATTTCATTGGAATGTAGTGACCTGAGGGGGATGAAATTTTAGTGGAATGGGATGAAATATAAGAAAGGGTTAAATATAAGGATGAAGGAGTAGAAATATTGGAAATATTAAAAAGTTATACCTAGTAATGAATTTGTAATTAGTAGTAAAAGTTACCTTTCTCTACCTCAATTATTTATTCTTCTAGGAATTTTTTCAGCACGAAGTTAAATCTTATTATATGTCTCACTTTTATATATTTGGGAAAATTGCCTCCTGTTTATAACAAACCGCATCTAAAATACTTCTAAAATCTTTGTTAAGGTGGAAAAGAAGAAATAAAGATCATAGCAATCAAAACTATGGAGAACAGTTCGAAGTTCACGTATTAAATGTGTTTTCTTGAGCAAATACTAGCTTCTCGGAATCTACATTTCTTCTTCCTCTGTAAAGTGAGGTTGAAACAGCTGAACTTTACTATCCATTTAAGTTGCATTTGTCAACTGGGAGATGAGCTGGACTTGTTGGCAGACTGTCACCCTTTCTGAAACTTGCCAACTCTCCATGTTCCTGGCCAAATTATAGCTCAGCCTACCTACTGCTCTGTGGAGCTACCAGGATAGTCACCACCTCAAACCTTAGAGCGACTTCCAGAACTCTTCACCAGAGGCTGTACCTTTAAGCTTAGCCTGCCCTTGCCAAAATGTAGCGTGCCATACTGATGAGCTTTGACGCACCCTCACTCCGCAAAGGGATGCAGGGTCTTGTCCATTTTCTTTCCATCCAGAGAAACTGGGAGACACTGTGAGTCTTGATCTAAATGTGTCAGGGTGGGAGGGGAGCAGATATCTTTTCTGGCATCATATTGAGGAAGGACACAGAATCGTGACAAAATGATCCTGGGGACTGGCACACATTCGATTATGGGAAACTGGAAAAGTTCACAAAATGAATAAATTATGACCGTGCGATCAATGAACGTGTTAAGACTAGATTACGTTTGATGGGACCCTAGATTTTTCCGACCAAAATGTGACTTGCCATGAAGTGATATGGGTTCATACCAGAACCTTGTGTCAAAGAGACAACACTCTCTTTAAAGAATTAAATTTAGGTCTCTGAATAAAAGGCAGTGAAAATGTCTTTGATATGCCCAGGTTCCTGTGGTTCTTCCCTCTGATTATGTTTCTGTTTATCTTTGTAGCCACTATTTTTCTGGTGGACCTCAGAAAAATTCCTTTACATTCTTTAGTTAAGATTTTCTCCCTCTTCTGTGAAAACTACTTCAGAGACACTGAGAATATGAACACAATACTGTTCTGAGTTGCTTATCAATGAGCATTTCTTGAATCCAGCCCACGTGCTCAGTGACACGGGCTGCTGTGGAAGGGTAGACAGACATCTTCCATAGATCTCAAGAGTGAGATAGAGATGAAATAAGCAGCCACATCAAACTTCCTCTCCCCTCAGACTTCTAATCTGCCCACTTGACATGGAGATAAGACAACTTTGACCTGGGGAACCTAAGGTAGCTCAGTGGTTGAGCATCTGCCTTTGGCTCAGGTCATGATCCTGGGGTCCCCGGATCGAGTCCCGCATCGGGCTCCCCATGGGGAGACTGCTTCTCCCTCTGCCTGTGTCTCTGCCTCTCTCTCTTTCTCTGTGTCTCTCGTGAATAAATAAATAAAATCTTAAAAAAAAAGAAGACCTTGACCTGATTTCCCTCACTCCCAGCCTTGCCCCTCCCGAAATGCCTTCTATTGCAGTTAGTGACTCACAGAGCCATAAAACAAGAACTCTGAAAGGGACAATAGGAATGACATTTTACAGAAGCTGGGGAAGGGAACTGATCAGACTGGGGTCAGAGAGCTAGTTATTGGCAACTCATAAGTAAAACTCAGGTCTCTTTTCAGGTCTCATACGCAGCCTCTCTGACCCCAGGCAACTTTCAGAGAATTCTGTAACTCCTCATAACCTGTATTAGGGTGTTTTAGGTTTTTAGGGTTGCTATAACAAACGACCACAAGCCACGTGGCTTGATAAGGAAGAGAGATCTTTGCTCACAGTGCTGGAGCATTTAGAAGTCCAAAGGCAAGGTGTTAGCAAATCCAAGTTCCCTCCGAAGCCTATAGGTAGATTCCTTATCTCTTCCTAGCTTTCTGTGGTGGCCAGCAATTTTTGGCATTTCTTGTCTTCTAGATACATCATTCCAATCTCTTCCTCTGCTTTCACACGATCTTCCCTGTGTGTCTGTCTCTGCATCATCTTCCCTCTCCTTATAAGGACATCAACCATATTAGATTAAGGGCCCGCCCTATTCTAGTATGACCTTAACTTAACTAGTTACATCTGCAATAACCTTACTTCCAAATACAGTTGACCCTTATACAAGGCTTGCACTAGAACTACTTGGTTCTGCTTATATACAGGTTTTTTTTTTTTTTCAATAAAAAGACTACAGTACCATAAATGCATTTTCTCTTCCATATGACTTTCTTAATAACATTTTCTTTCCCCTAGCTTGCTTTATTGTAAGCATATAGTCTATAACACATACAACATACAAAATATGGATCAGTTGACTGTTTATGTTATATCGGTGAGGCCTCCATTTAATTATTTGTAGTTAAGCCTGGGGCGAGTGTCAAAACTATACATAGACTTTTGACGGCATCACAGGGGGGTTGGTGTGCGTAACCCCCGTGTTGTTCAAGGGTCAACTTTAAGTCCATATTCAGAGGCACAAGGAGTCGGGAGTTCACAGTTCACAGCGTGGGGCGGGGTGTGTACACAGTTCAATTCATGACATATCCCATAATTTGTAGGCTGGGGCCTACCAAGATCGAGAGGGAGAGTGAAGAAGTTAGTCAAGAGAGTTCTTTCAGGTCTCTGTCAGTTGTTTCCCCTTCCTCAGTTGTTCCTCTCTTGTCTCTTCCCAAAGCATTTCATGGTCCCCCTTTGGAGAAACCATGGCCCCTCCCTCTCCTCCTCACCCACTGCTTCCTGTGTCTCCCTCACGGCCGGTAAGCCTCACCCGCCTGGCCTGGCGCACAGTCATTACTCGCTGACCTGGCACAGAGCATCACAATGGCTAATGGAAACTTTCTCCTCGGCATAAACCATGCAGTTCTCTAATTTGTTTAGCTAAACTGCATTAGTCATACTGAAAGTTTTATTATCAGAGTCAAATACAGGAAGCTGGAGCGGACATGCTGTATTTTAAAAAATTAAAGCATTTTTAAAAATAAGCTTGGCATATTGATTAGCTAATTTTCTAAACAAGAGGCTCATTCCTTTTAATCCTCGGCATTACTGTAAATTCTATTTCCGCCTATAGGTCATACTGTTCAAAATGGGATTAAAAAAACCTCCAACAACAACACACTCATATTTCATGTTAGGTTTTGCTTTAAGATCACCTTTGCTAAGATGTTATTGAATTGGGTGAGAGAGGTATGGCCCTGGATTTCTACAATAAATTTAGAAGGATGAACAGAGATTCTTTGCCTAGTTGATAAGCGTGATTTTTGTATGTTTTCCCGGTGGTCCCAGACAAGAAGTTCGGGGCAATTATTCTATTATTTCTATGGAGGTCTCTTTCTTTGACTTGTTTTTTATTTCTTTTAGCCTTTTGTAGGCATGAAACCTTAAGCATGTCTTTTCTTTCTCTCACTACTTGTTGTCATCATTATTTGCTTGCTATAACAGATCGGGAACAAATGGCCTTTGTCAAGGACTCAGTCACTGCTACTGGATAAGCCTTATTATTATTGTGTCAGACATATTACGAGTGGACTAGATCCTGTTAGGTGAGGGAGCCTTTTCATCATAATGCATAATGTTTTTTAGGGACTATCACTCAGATTTCAAGTGTTATCATATACTCAGCCCACTTGAAATCTTCCCTTCCAAATAAGCCTGATTGATTGCAGCTTCCATTTTGTTAGATTCACTATTATTCTTTTCAGTGCTGAGCATGGAGCTCATATCATAGTGAGTCTCAATAATCTGTTGCATAATAGTAAAGAACAAGTAGACGACTGTTTCTTAATCTAAATTTAAAAACAGAATTTCTTATTCTTGGTCCTGAATGTAGCCACTCCTACAGTGAAGGTTTCACTACACCCTTTTATTGATGAAAACTCCTCATATTACACGAGCAGAGGAAAAGTGTGTGATTTGAAAAATTCTCAAATCAATCATCCTACAGTAAATGTTTTAGGTTCATGGATTGAGTATGTGCTAAAGCAGAAAAAAATAACTTGAAAGAAAATGGTGGGAAAGTTTATGTATTTTCTCTCAAAGTTAAGCTCAAATAATTAAATTAGAAAACCAACCACTTGATGTTTGCTCCTAGAGTTTGTTTGGGATAAGCAATTTATTTAGCAGATTCTGCAATTGCCAAGTTAATTTTTTATGACATTTGCAAATGGATCAGACAATGTAACATTACCTCCTTCTTCCTGCAAAAAAGAAAAAAAAAAAAAGCCAAATAAACAACCCAGCAGCACCAAAAATAAATGTCCTAGGCATAGCTCTCACATAATTCAAATTACCCAATTCAGTGTTTGAAGCCAATCTAAATGGCTTTACCCATCCCTACCTCTGCCCTCCCACACTGGAAATACACCCCCCTGTAAGATGTCTTCATGATGAATGAGCTAATGTTTATGAAGCACTTAGAGATCCTTGGGCAAGACACTATCTAATTACAAAGTATAGTTCTCATTATTAAATGGAAGCTATTTCCCCCTGTGTTTTTTGTTACCCATACCATTTCCATGCCATACATTCCTGATGGTTTCCATTGCAAAGTGGAATCCGCTTCTTAAAAATAAGGGGTGGAGGGGGGGCATGAGAGCTCAATAATTTTAAGTCACAGTGCATTGCACAAGCCCAGAAAAGCCTAGATCACTTCCAAATTCAAGGACTAATAAAAATTGGAAGCACTCCAGTAATTTTAAATTGCTTTGCACATTGAAGAGTGATTTAAAATCATTGAAGTGATTCAATTTTTTTTTATATATGCACTTCAATTTAGAAGTGAGTCAGACAGACAGCATCATAGTGTAGAATGTAAGTCCAAGACATTGAATTACTGTTTAAAAAGTTGGGAATTAGACTAAAATATAACTGGAGGAACCAAGATCAAACAATCACCAGAGCCTATTAGACCATTACATTGAAGGACCATGGTGAATTTCTGGACACATTTTCCAAGGCCTGTCCTCACCTTGTGTGTGTGTGGCCGTCTCTTTTCCTTCTGAACTAACAGTATTGACAGTCCTATTGAGAATTTGTAAATTAGCCTTTGTATATGCCTTTTAACAATTTTTTCAGATTTGATTTTTACTATTGTTATTTATTTTGTCTGGTCATTTAATGTTCATACAAATGAAAATTTATGTAGAGATATGAATTACAAAGGCAATCAACATATGCAATTTAAAATTTTCTAGAGCCACAGGTATTTATTTGTTTATTTAAAAGATTTTATTTATTCATGACAGACACACAGAGAGAGAGAGAGATGCAGAGGCACAGACAGAGGGAGAAGCAGGCTCCATGCAGGGAGCCCGATGTGGGACTCGATCCCGAGTCTCCAGGATCAGGCCCTGGGCTGAAGGCGGCGCTAAACCACTGAGCCACCTGGACTGCCCTAGAGCCACATTTAAAAAGGAAAAATGTGACATTAATTTTAATAGTATATTTTATTTAATATATTTAAAATATGGCTTTTTAATGCATTATTAATAAGCAAAATTATTGAGATATTTCACATTCTTTTCCTTTCTTTTTTTTCTTTGAAATCTGGTGTGTATTTTACACTTACAGCACATCTCAATTTACAGTGGCTGCACTTCAAATGCTCAGTAGCCATGTGTTGTCTGTGGCTACCATATTGGACAGTGCAGCAGGACTATAAGCACCTTGAAGTTACGGACTGTGTTCTTTACTTTGCAACCGCAATTATACTTTGGTTTTATATTTTTAATTACTTTTATCATCTCACTTCACTTTGTGACTATAATAGTGAACAGTGCAGATTTATTAGCATAAAAAGAAAGCAAAACAAAGGAAAATTGAACAACGCAGCGATCATTCTTCAGGCCACATGCAGTTTGACAACACATCTACCTGAACTGCTTGTAGGATTGAAACAGAAAGCTGACATATGGAGTTTCCTGAAGGCCTAAGGCTGAATTTTAGCATCTATGCATTTATGCATAAAATTCAAACATGGCCAAGGAAAAGACCTCTTTATTAACTATGACAGAAAGAAGAAAAAGGAAATGCAAGAATAATTTTTGGCCATCAAATTGAGCAAGAGTTTATTCACAGCTACAAAGAAAGGAGCATAATTTTCCCAGTAAAGACTCTGGTCAATGATTGGCTCCTATCTCAAGTCTCTGCTGGAAAAGGCATTCTACACCCAGGGGACAGATTTTTCAGGGCCTCCCAGGGCAGCCCTGGATATGAGCAAATGTAAAAAAGATGGCACAACACAGTGGATGCATTGTCAGGAAAGCAAATGATTTTACATGATTCAGAGCAAAGAAAGGATGTATAAAGGCACAAATGACAGTTTGATGGGTAGAGATGGATGGCCAAAAAGAAACCTCGCCTAAAATTCTTTCCTTGAAAAATCCTCCTCTGAATAATTTCATACAATTACACTGCATTTCTTTTCTTTCCTTTTTATTTTTCTGCCTTTTAAGTATTTACTTGCTTAATTGTAAAAGCCATACATGTTCTTTATAGCAATTCCGAAAGTATAAGAAAGAAAAAGTAATAAGGAAAAATGACCTTTCTTCCCATCAGGGAGAGGAAATCATTGTTACCATATTGATTGATTTCCTTCCAGTCTTTCTTTTATGGATTTTTATGTTGTTGACATATTATTGTGCTTTCTTCATTTTACATTTTAATGTGAGCATTTTCCTATGTAATTAAAAACCTCTTAGACTACAGTTGACTTTGTTACTCCAGTAACACTTTTTCCATTATAAATGATGCTGTGATGAACATCTTTTCACTTAAATCCTTTTCTACATTTCAAGTTGTTTGCTTAAAACAGATTGCAAATCGAACTCCAATAAAAAAATACACACACAAAAAAAGATCAGAAAAGAAAAAAATGAAATTTATGTATGTATGTAAAAAAAAACAGATTGCAAAGAGAAGTTACTAGGTCAAAAATGTAAACTTTTAAGGGTTTTGAAATCATATTGCTGCACTCTCTTCAAAAAAAGCTACATTTTCCTTTTAAGGTATCTCTACCGTGTGGGCACACAACATAAAACCAGATCATCTTGACACCTTTATTTCTAGTTTTGTTCCCCAAATAATTGTTTTAATTCTTATGTAGCTTTGTTCATAATATCCCATAAGTTGTAGTCAGTAATTTGGTAAAATATCCCCACCCCAGCAACAACCCACCTTTAGCATGTACTCAAGCTATTTGTGAACAGACAGAGAGGAGAATTTTTGGAAATACTTGGCTCCATTAAAATGTATTATTGCCTTAATTTCCACAGATGGATCATGGAAAAAGGATTTGGGGGGAAGATTCCCTTTCCATGTATTCTAAGAAAGTTCTATTTGATAACCCTCACTTCTTGTGCCTGGTGAACTAATTATCTTTTCAGCTTTGTAATAACATACATTTATTGAGAATTAACTATACTCCAGACACTCTATATCTTGGATTTTGTCGTTTTATCCTAACAATAACTGTATGAGAAGATACCATTATCAGTGCCTTTTTACTATTAAGGGACCTCAGGCTTAGGCTGAGAATAAATAATTTACTTATGTTCCAATGCTGTTAAATATCAAGATTCCAACCTAGAATCAAGAGAGTCTGTTTCAAGAATAATTGCCTGTTCCAACTGTTCCTAACTGCTACCACAATGCTATAAAGCCTCAAATTTGTTTAGAACTTCCCTTCCCTCACTTATATCTCCACTGTCCTATACATTCTGTTTGCTTTGTGCTTGTAACTCTTTCCTGCACATGTCTGTTTACCAGTTGACTGTAAGTTGGTGCCCTGCTCATTCTCCTATCTCTACTGCCTAACACCGTGCCAGGCACCTCATAGGTGCTTAAGAAACATTTATTGAATAAATGCTGTGACTCAAAATTCTTGGAAGAAAGAAATAAGATGATATTTTGTCATGTTATTCTTTAAAAAGTGTGGAGTTGTTCCAGAGTAGATGGTCTTGTTCTTAGGAGTACAATTTAAAATAATCACCCAGAGAAACTGAATCATCTAGTATTATGAGAATTTTGGCTACTAAAATGGCATTTAGGGTACCCTGGGTTATATCTGGCTAAAAAACTAGCCAACACTCCTTCGCAGATTTCCTAACTATTGTAAACCAAGAGCCCATCTTTTTTAACAAGTCTAAATTGATGTCTAATAACTTAGTTAGAAGCTATGTTTTCATGACTTCATGGTTTCAATTGTTTTACTTTGATTCTTTTTTTTTAAGTGCAGTTAAGCAAATGTAACCCACACAAACAAACAAAAAAAGGAGTTTGCACAGTCTTTGGAAACGAAGATGCATGATACTCACAGCTTTATTCAGCAACCCAAGGGGGCCAACATATCCAGCATTGCAATCTATCACATTAAGAGAAATAAAGACTCCTCAGGCAGTTGGAAAATAGTGTTTAAAAACTGAATAACTAGGAGACCATTTAATGACTCTTGTATGTGTTTATGACTTACGTGTGTTTACGACTTCTGTGTGATTTTTAAATAAGGATGGATGTGCCCTTTGTAAAGAAGTTGTGTGAAACTCCAAATGCTCAGGTTAGGTCTCAAGAATGACAAAATGTCTTCCTCACAAAGAATTCCTGGGTTAAAAAAATAGTTTTCAGTCTAATGACTGAGAAACAAGCTCCCACTTGCCTGGATCATGCAGTTCAGGAAGGAATGATGCATGGTTAGAAATATGCCTATTTTACTCTTACAATTTATTTAATATTTAAAGATAAAGGACCACTTTGGAGTTTTTGTACACATTGTCTTTGGCTTTATGTCCATTTTGTGGGCAGGAGAGCTTGGCATTATTATTTATACTTTTTTTTCTTTACATTACAGCACTGCTATACCTAAGTGAAATTAATATGGGAAAAATGCAGCTGAACATGAAAGAACTATTTAGGAGTATGGTTAGGGCCAGGAGCTTGGTATATATATTACTAGAAGCACATCGTGTGTGTGTGTGTGTGTGTGTGTGTATGAGTGAATTTATGTATATTTATATATGCATATGCTTATTTTGTGTATATATGTATATCTGTATCTTTGACGTTCTTATACATACTTATGGGACTTTTCTAAATTACCTCTATGTAGAATTTCCCCCTTCCTCTTTTATATTCCCATAGCCTTCTATGCCTTCTGTTTTCAGAAGCGTATTGATACTAATTTCGAAGTATACTTAGACAAAAAATAATTTTTTTCTTATGTCATTTGTTTGTGGATTACCAATATGTTTGCAATAAGAGACACTCATTTTTTGTAGAAATCTGAAATATTTTTCTATCATTAATTACATAAAATGCTCCACAGTAATGTAATTTGAATGCTTGGGGTACCTCAATGTGGTGGCTATGCAGAGATGTGGAATGTACTGCGTCAGTCCTAGGAAAAAGGTGAGATACAGTCTGTGACCAAGTAGCAGCATCCTGAAAAAAAAAAAAAGAGTGACCACCGATATCAAAAGTTGAAGTGGCACCAAGAAGATGTTCTGAAAATTGTAGTTCAATAATGGATTGAAATTAAACAATAAAAAGCTTGATTAGATAGATGTAACTGACTTCAAGTGTTTCATGAAAATTTTCCCTAATGATTTTCTTTTGTTCTTGCATTGTTTGTGTCCAGATTTCACTACTCTGTATTGACTTAAATGTATTTCTCAAATGTCAGTTGAGCCTCAGTATTTAAGTTCTGCTTGTATTAAGTTCTGCTTTGGTGCCACCAGAAGTCTAGTTCAATTCAATTCAGGCTAATAGAGACTAGAATCACCCTGATTCAGGGTTTATGTGTGGGTGAAGTGGAGACGGAATACTAGCAAAGCAAAATCTGAGATTTAAAACCATGGGTGGGAACAACAGTGGAGCAAATGACTTTTGGATATTATACATTACTCTTCTGGGATAGACAGATGGACCAGAAATGGTCCAGTCAGACTTAATCTTCCACCTGAGGAGGCATTGCTTATAAATAATGAGTATTTTACCAGAATTCCTCTGTGAAGTGAGTCAGGACAGTCACCTGGATATCTGAGAAATTCTAGACCAGATCTGGAGTTTCTCTGAGGTACCTCAAGGAATGTTAAGGGGTAGGTTGGGGCAGGAGGGAGAATAATTAAAGGGAAGTGCTCTGGACCTTCCACCTCTACTTCAACCAGAGTAATCCCACATAATGTTTCACTTGAATAAAGAAAGGACATTAGCATTAAAAGCACTCTAAGGACCTCTGCTTTAGATAATTATTTACATGCACATTGATGTAGTGTCCACATACTTCACTGATAATAAAAGTCCACATACTTCCCTGATAATAAGAACCATCACTGCTGACTACTGCCTTGAGGCATAACAGGTCTTTAGTAGAAGAACCCTATGCTGAATAATGAGGAAGATCAATGTCTCCTGTGATCGTTGGGCAGAACTGTTCCTGTGCAACAGACCTTTTTTGGACCCTGGTATATTTTTTATAAATAGCTGTGACACACTCGAAGTTAAAATGAAGTACTAGTGCAGATTATAATAGGAGGCAGTAGTCATTGAGTACCATAGTGTTGAGGAAGTCACAGGTATTGAAAAGCATGCACTGAGCCTTGGAGATAATGTGAGCATGCTGGGTGGTGCTAGGTGTTTGTTTTCAGTGGCTCTAGCAGTCTTAGAACACTGCACTAGGTAGAGGTTATCTACCTGGATTTCAATAGCATAGTGATGTGCTCTAGGAACGTGATTCAGGACAAACTCACATCCTTCAAACTGCTTGCATTTGGAATGTGTTGGTGCAGCTTCTATGAATAAATTGGTGGTAAAAGCCTAGGCTATAAAATAGGTCAAGATGGGGGCACCTGGGAGGCTCAGTGGTTGAGCATCTGCCTTTGGCTCAGGGAGTGATCCCCGGGTCCTGGGATCAAGTCCCGCATTGGGCTCCCTGCAGGAAGCCTGCTTCTCCCTCTGCCTCTGTCTCTGCCTTTCTCTGTGTGTCTCTCATGAATAAATAAAATCTTAAAAAATAAAAAGGTTAAAAAATAGATCAAGACATTACATTGGAATACAATATCTTCTGTACCTAGGAATAAATAATACTCTATTCTAGAACTTCTGAAAGAGGATGGTATCACAGATACTTATATTCCCGCTATATCAGTGTATACTCAGTAAGTTTATGGGTCATCCAGGGGATATCTAGTCCATGTGTGTTGGATCATCAACCTAATATGAAACTTCCTTTAGGAAGCTAATCAGACTAACTGGGTCAGAGGTTTTGTTGTCATACTCCAGAGGCATACATTTGTTTTGAATAGGGTGATTAGTATCTTGATAGAGTGGTCAAAAAAAGCCCACATAATTGTTGACCAAGTCTTGGTTTGGATTTTGGAAGTTTGATCATTTTATATATTAGCATTAAGTGTATAATGTAAACCATGGAAATATTTTATATTGTTGATGGGTAACTTTAGTGTTCATATTTTCATTTTCCAAAATGTCTTGCAGTGACTTTGAATTACATTTATGATCAGAAAGATAATGAAATCATAAAGTTTTTATATCTCCTACTGGCTCAGGTTTAAATAGAACCCAGGTCTTACCTAGATGTTACAAGAAAGCAAGGGCCCTCCAGTGCCAATTAATTGAGTGAGAAGACTAAATGAAAAGTTTTGGACAATTCTCATAAAACGACTTTAGGTACTCCAGAAAAGGAGCAAAGACATGGCGTCAGCTGTCATGAAGAACTTACTCTTCTGAGGCAGGAGTTGCACCCGCTGTGGAATGTGGACTATTCTTGGCAAAAAGAAGCAATTCTTTGTAAGCAATAAAAAATATTATAGCTGACTGGGCAGACTTTGGTAGAATTGTGTTATATTGCACGTAAGGCAGAAAATGGAAAGAAAAAATATGGTGGCATATTTAGTCAGCTTTATATGATTCAGTAATAACACTTGGGATACTATTAATAATTTCTTACCAGCAATAAACAGATTTTGTGAACTGAAAAAAACAGCTAGACAGCAAATGGGTAGTTGGTACTGAATCCATTCAAGAAATTTCTGAAATCTAGTGCAAGAAAGATGTTCAGGCCAATGAGAGGACTGTATTCAACCACAGAAGATGCACACCTGGTTTCTTTCCAGAAATATCTTGACAAATTCCGCCACTTCGCTTTCTGCTCCCATGGGATTATCGTTATTTAATTTCCGTCGTGTCCAACAACTTTCGTCCAATGGCACTACTTTTGTCTCACACACTGCTTAGTTTCAGACACTTATATTCCCACATACTCTAGGATCATCAAGTTAAGGGACTTTTGATGAGGCCACAATGAATACAACCGTGTTTCAAATATGTTCTGTCCTGTGCATTTATTAATATTGTTGCATATTTCCTGTCACTCTCAAGGTCCCTAAGGCTTTTATGATATCTTTTCTTCATTTATATCATATTACAAAAGAATTGCCTCTCAAATACTACCATAATTATTGACTTCCATAATGGCCACTTTAATTGGAATCATTTGGGATTTCCCAAAGGTAGTCATTCAAGTGCAATATAAAACAATGACCTATTAGCAATTGAAATGCTACTCGTTATTAACAAGAAGTCCCCTTGCATCCATCTTTTATACAAGGATTCTATCATTTCAACAGGAGCAAATCTATGTCTCTTCAGGAGTCTGTCAACTAACACTGGGCTTACTTACCATATGCCTTAATAATACACACCTCATGCGAGGCTTGATATTAATTTAGACAGTTTGTATGTGAGTTTTGTTATCATTCATAATAAGATTAATTATTCTTGGAATCGGAGATTGTTAGTGAACCCTAAAATTCTCATAGAAATCCTTCTTTCACAGACATCTTAATAAATTGGCAGGCATTGTGATCCTAAGTGTGATGCTATAAAAATATTATCTCTTTGGTAAGGAGGATTTAGAACCAGTTACCTTAACTACTTTGACCAGAATTTTACTAACAATAATTGACTATTTTTGCATTCAATTGATATGGATAAGCAATATCTAATAATTCATTATTTCAACATATTTTTTGAAGACTTTGTTGCGTGTATTATTGTAGATCCTACACGATCAGCACTTTTTTTGTAAAAATAATTTCAGTGCATATCCTATTATTTGGTACACG
The DNA here is from genome assembly GCF_003254725.2 of Canis lupus dingo. Classification (NCBI taxonomy): domain Eukaryota; kingdom Metazoa; phylum Chordata; class Mammalia; order Carnivora; family Canidae; genus Canis; species Canis lupus. The sequence continues at coordinate 67,355,634 of NC_064252.1, read as the reverse complement.
TTTACTTATATTCTCTTACTAAATGGAGACATTCAGCTGATTTACTTTCAAAACGAATTTCAGCAGAAATATTGAAACAGACAGTTATTACTCTGAATTAAAAACAGCAATAACAACAACAGCAACACAATTAACTTGAATTCCTAATGACCAGAGTACTCCATCTTGGGTTAATTGTGATTTTACATTATTTGGCACCATAGGACCTATAAGTACCTGTAAACTAAATATAGGCTTTTAGTAGGTGAGCAAAATAAAGGATATGACTCTGAAGTCAGTAGGTACTAGAGTAGGCTGCTCATACCTTTCTTTCTTTTAGAGATATAGATATTATAATGTCAAAACATCACTCCTTTTTCAATTCAGGGATTTTTTTACCTTATTAAGTTCTTTAGTGCTAGCGTGTCTTTACATGGAAAATTCCTATTGCTCAATATATTTCTAAGATAAATCTTTCTAGAGATTAGGTGAAGTTTTAGATTTTATAACATAAGTGAGCAAACTGTCTTTTAGACATTTATTGACACTATATCATGTTATTTAGGTTCCTACTTGACAGTTCTGTAATTTATTTTATTTTTTAATTTTTGTTCAACTGAATTGACCATTCAATCACAAAAGGCTTGTACATAATGTTTATTTATCATCACCACTCTCTACACAGTAAATATTTGGCAAAGTCTAATCAATTTGACCAGCATCTTCAAAATAGTCAAAATGTGCTCTTAAAATCTACAGAATGACCTGCTATTCAAATATCCTGAATTTTCAGACATTGTCAGAAAATAATACAAAACTTAAAAAACCTTCTAAATTTTCTGAGATTTGTCAGTATTAACTCACCTTGTAACGTTATTTCAAATTTTATTTTCTAAATTTAATATATGCTATTTTAGGTTTATCTCTCATTAGTTCTTATTATTCCTATGGCTGCTGGTCATTGTTATTAAGTAGCATAGATTTATGCCTAGATTTTTGTCAGTGTGAATGATGAGTAAGAGATTTATTTACCTTCAAATGATCATCTATAATGAGTTGCACAAAACATCACATAAATGTTAGTTTTATATGAGCCCCAGCATTTTACATTTCTTGTACAGATTTTCCTTGAATTACAGTGGGCTTACATTCTAATAAGCCCATCATAAGTTGAAAATATCATAAGCTGAAAATGTATTTAATACACCTAGCTTACCAAACATCATAGCTTAGCCCAGCCTACCTCAAATGTGTTCAGAGCACTTACATTAGCTTATAGTTTGGAAAAACCATTTAACGCAAAGCCTATTTTAACAGACACATGAAAAGATGCTCAACATCACTCATCATCAGAGAAATATAGATCAAAACTACAATGAGATATCACCTCACACCTGTCAGATAGCTAAAATTAATAACAACAGAGATTGGCAAAGATTTGATTAAAGGGGAACCCTGTTACTCTGTTGGTGGGAATGCAAACTGGTGCAGCCACTCTGGAAAACAGTATGGAGGTTCCTCAAAAAGTTACAAATAGAACCACCCTATGACCTAGCAATTGCACTGCTAGGTATTTACCTAAAAGATACAAAAATACTGATTTGAGAGAACACATACACCCTGATGTTTATAGCAGCATTATTGGTAATAGCCAAATTATGGAAAGAGCTCAAAGATCCATCAACTGATGAATGGATAAAGAAGATGTGGTTTATATATGCAATGGGACATTATTCAACCATTAAAAAGAGTGAAATCTTCCAATATTACAGCAATATTGATAGAACTAGAAAGTATTATGCTAAGCAAAATAATGCAGTCAGAGAAAGACAAATACCATATGATTCCACTCATATGTGGAATTTAAGAAACAAAACAGATGAACATAGGGGAAAAAAAGAGAGGCAAACCATAAAACAGACTCTTAATTCTAGAGAAAAAACTGAGAGTTGCTGGACAGGAGTTGGGTGGGGGAAGTGGGCTAAATGGGTGATGGGTATTAAGGAGGGCACTTTTTGTGATGAGCACTAGGTGTTATATGTAAGTGATGAATCACTGAGTTCTACTCCTGAAATTAATATTATACTGTATGTTAACTAACTGGAATTTAAGTAAAAACATGAAACAAATAAAACACAAAGCCTCTTTTATGATAAAGTGTCAAATACCTCATGTAATTTATTGAATCCTGTACTAAAAGTGGACGAGCAGAATGACTGTGTGGGTATAGAGCAGTTGTAAATGTATTATGTGGCTGACTTGAGAGCTGCAGTTCGTTGCCACTGCTCAGTACCATGAGAGAATATTGCATGTCCCTAGCCCAAGAAAATATCCAAATTCAAAGTGCAGTTTCCACTCAATGCATATTGCTTTTGCACCTTCATAAGTTGGGGACCATCTATAGTTCTAATACTAATTCTAATTTTATTCAGGGGAGAGGAAGAGTAATAGAATAAAATTTTTAAAAATAGAAAATATGAATCTTCTTAAGATTCGTATTTTGCTGGCAATAAATATTGAAGCCATTACACAAGCTGTTGGATAATCTTCCTTGACAAACTGGGTCAGGAAATATGTGTCCCATTCCAAAAAGAAACACTTAAATTGGGAAAGAAGGCTGATTATGCAAAAATTAACATGAAGCCTCTTTCAAAATGTCTGATTAGGTGCCAGAGGAGAAAAGTTTTAGAAGGGTCAATTGAATAAAAAAGAATAGAGAAATTTACTTTTTACATCAAGCAGCACATTTAAAAAGCACATTCTAGGCAGAATATCCAATTCAAATAAAAAGTTTGTCTTAGAAAAAAAAAATGGTGGCTGCTTGAATCCATACTCTACCTATCCTCCTAAAAATATGAAATCAACAGAAGTGCAAATAAAACCACACAGGACCCATTCCCCCACATTATTATGGGAATTTGACAATATTAGGAACTTTGCATAGAATGGAGAAAGAGTATGACCCTTGGAAATGTGATAGTTGAAGATAAAAAAAAAGTAGGATAAAAATTAAGGATCCTGATGAAAAGCCAACTTAAAGGTACAACAACCTCTCCCTCTATGCAAACAATAAAATCACCCATTTAAAAATTGCATTTTATTTTACTGACAGAAGAGGGAGCTTGTGAATGAGGACCCCTGTTTAACTACCTAGATATAGGAACCAATTTTATATAAAACTACTTTAAAAAGAAAAACAGAAAATAAGAATTGCAATATTTCAGATGATAAAAATTTCACCCTCTAAAATCATGAAGCAGGAGTGACCTGCTGTAACATAATACTCTCCACGTATATTCTTATTGTAATATACACATATTACAGCTATAATCAGAAATTCAAATATTAAGAACAGAATTGGACAATAACAGAATGGCAATAAGTGCAATGAGAACTGATAGAACTGAGCAAGGAAATTAAAGAAACAAAATTATCTAAGAAATTTAAAAATGAAGAATAAATTACAAGGTGCCCAATGGTGAAGAGGTTCAAATAAAAATTTTGTAAGGGACATTGAAAAATATCAGGAAAACTATAAAGAGAATGAAAATGAAATAAAGAAAGACATAAAAAAGAGCATAGAAAAACTGGTTGAAATGGAAGACATAAAAAGAAGAAATAAAATATGTATAAATGAAATTGGGAAGAAGAAAAATGAATATCCTCAGGGCCTTCAGGAAAATTCACGAATTATTTAAAAGGCTAAAACGTTGGGCTGGTTCAGATTACTCATGAGTAACACACAAGCCATAGCAACAACAGAATAGCATTTAAGAAACTCAAGCAAAGAAAATTTAACTCAAGGATTTTATATATCACCAAGCTGACTTTCAAGTATCAGGTGTTACAGAAAGACAGTTTTCAATGATTCAGAGAATAATTTATTCATTAACCCTTCTTAAAGAATCTGTTAAAGGCAGATCTTTATCTGGCTAAGAGATGACTGGGAAAACTTAGGTTAAAGAACTAATGGTGAGTATATAATATATATCATTATAGATGTAACCATAAAATAAAAGTGGAAAAATGGGTGGGATAATAGCATATAAATGTTATATGCTCAAAAATGGAAATAATACTACTTTTAAAATGTGAAGAAAAGGAATAGAGAAAACAAAGTAGACCAAGATTCTTAAATCTACTATAGGGAAAATAGGTGGGAGTTGAAACAATTCATAACTGACAAACCATTCACAAAAAGGTTAAGGAAAGAGGGGGTTTATAAAGGCCCTTAAAAGTCACAAATATGAAGGTAATCACCAGAACAAAAATTAAAACTACTTACTTATTTTTACTTAAGATATAATTGACATATAGCATTGTATTCATTTTAGGTGTACAACCTAGTGATTGGAATATGTGTATATTGTGAAATGATCACCACAATAAGTTTGGTTAACATATGCAGCTTGCAAATGTACAATACAATATTGCTAATTATACAAACCTTTCTTGATAACAAAATAAAGAAAAAAAAAGGGAAAAAAAAGAGCAAAAAGTCATACCACGTAGAGGAAAGAAACACACTAAAAATAACATAATATGCACAGAAATTATGACACAAAATATTATGACATTTTAAATGAAACATAACAGTCATATAAAGATATAGGATGGGCTGAGTTAGCCCATTAAAAGAAAAAGACCTTCACATTGGTTCATACAACAAAACCTCTCTGCTTGCATATACCTAAATAGAATATTCAAAAAGGCAAATGTATTTGCCAAAATAGGCATAAAATAGGCAGAGGGTAATAATAGAAAAGCAGATGTTTTAATCTTGACATCAAAGAGAATTCAGGCCCCAAAGCATTAAGCAAGACTTCTCTGTATTTCTAAAAGTTGTAATTTATAATGTAGATTTTAGTTATGGATATCTTTGAATCGAGTGAAAAGAAACATTGATAATAAAATGTTTTAACACTCCATACTTAGTATAAAAGAAGTCAACTGAACTAAAAAAATAAGAATATAGCAGAATTGAACAACATAATTAGTAATAAGATCTTACAGATACATAGCAAACAAAACACTCCAATAATAGAGAATGTAACTTCTTGTCAAGTGCACGTAGAATATTCACAAAAATTGAACATATAATAAGTTACTGAGTGATTGCATAAGTTATAGACCATTTAAATACTAAAGGCAACATTCTCTGATTATAATAGAATAAAGCTAAAAATAAAAAAAATAAATGGAAGCTTATTCTACTTGGAGATGTTAAAAAAAAATCTTTACTCTTAGCCAAAAGGGGAAATGCAAACAGAATTAAAGTATTTCTGAGAAATAATTATAATGAATAATATATACTTGACTTTATGTTATTCATCTGAAGTACAATCAGAAAACTTCACAGTTTTGAGCACGTGTATCAATATAAATAAAATAATAAAAGTAAATGAATTCAATTTCCAACTCAAAAATGTAGAGAAAGAAAAACAAAGTGAAGAAAAAAGAAGCACAAGGAAAGAATCAATAAAAATAAAAATAGCAATTAATGAGGTAGAACATAGTAGAATAGCAGGTCAATTTAATATACCAAAGTTCTGTTTCTTTGAAAAAAAAAATAAACACATAGGCACTATTTAATCAAGAAATAAGGAGAATGCACAAATATACAAAATAAGAAATGACAAGAACAAATAACTATTGATTCAGAGGAAATATTTAAAAACTCTAAGAAATTACTTAGCATGCCTCCATGCAAGTAAATTTGAAAAGCTAAATGAAATGTATGGTTTTCAAGGAAAATAAAGTTTATCAAAGTTAACCCATAGAGAGAGTTTTTTTTAAAGGAGGAAGTTAACAGGGAATTACTCAGAAAAAAGGGACTATGCCTAAATATCCCATAATTTTTCCAAGCCTTTATTGACTTGCTAGTTCCAATGCTAATTCTTTTATTAAAAGTAAACCCAATCCTCAAACTACACAAAATAACACAATCCAAATGTATTAAATTTTTAAATGTGAAAATGAAATTGTACAAATATAAGAATAAAGCATAGCCTAGGTGTAGGGGAAAGCTTTATTTAGAACAATGACTCAAAAATCCAGAAACAATAAAAGCTTTATATGTTTTACTAAATTAAAAAATTAATTTTTTTTCTAAAGATGTGGCAAATTTGGAAACAATATTTGCACGATATATCTTATTTAAAGGGATAATGTTTTATTCTACAAAGAACTTTTCAAGATTAAGGAAAAAAAGATAAAAATTTCAAAATGAGCAAAGCACCTAAATATGTAATTTTTAAAATGATATTAAAACGGCCTTCAAGTCTATTAAAAGACTTGTTCAACTTCCTTCATAAAGGAATGTTGTTAATAAATTCAACCCTGCACTCACTATTATCTCTCACTAGTTAGGAAAAATTTCCAAAAATTGACAATATAGTGTTGGAAAGGCTTTTGGAAAACAGGTTTTCTCATTCATCACTGGTAGCAATGCAAAGTGGAACAACACTTTTGAAGGAGAATCTGACAGTATTTAGCAAAATTATAAATGCATTTGGCCCAGAAATTCCACTTCTAGAAATTTAGCCTGAAGATCTACCTCTAACAATCATCTCTTGTAATTATAAACTACTGGCGGGATCCCTGGGTGGCGCAGCGGTTTGGCACCTGCCTTTGGCCCAGGGCGCGATCCTGGAGACCCGGGATTGAGTCCCACGTCGGCTCCCGGTGCATGGGGCCTGCTTCTCCCTCTGCCTGTGTCTCTGCCTCTCTCTCTCACTGTCTGCCTATCATAAATAAATAATAAAAAAAAATAAAAATAAATAAATAAACTACTGGCAATTCTGAATTCCCAGGACAGAGAATATAGTTCAGTGCATACACACAGTAGAGCACCATGCAACTATAAGAAAGAATGAAGATTTTTATGAACTTATAGAGATGAATTTCCAATATGTAGTGTTAAGAAGAGAAAAGCAAAGTACAAGCAAGTCTTTATAACATGCTATCCTGTATGCAAGAATGGAGAAAAGAAAATATGCTTATTTTTGTAAAAAGAACCATAGGAAAGGATAAACCAGAAACTTATGGGACTGATTTTTAGTGGGGAGGGGAGAGAGTTGTAACAAAGAGAGTAATTTTCTCTGCATATAGTGTTTTGTAGAATTCTGACTTTCAGAATCATAATTCTTTTTTTAAAAAAAAAGATTTATTTATTTTTGAGAGAGAGCAGCAGGAAGAGGAGAAGCAGAGGGAGAGGGAGAGAAAATCTTAAGCAGACTCTGTGCTGAGCAGAGCCTGACGTGGGGCTTGATCTCATGACCCTGAGATCATGACCTGAACCAAAACCAAGAGTCGGATGCTGAACTGACTGCAGCAGCCAGGTGCCCACACAGAATCATAAATATCCTCCATATTCAAAAAATGAAATAAAACCGACAAGGGTGGAGGTGAACTCTAAAATGAAATGCAAGGAGAAATAACTTATTTCAAACAAAATATTTGCAATTAAGGGGAAAAACTAATATAAGTGCCTTTCAAATTCAATACATTGATTCTATACTCTTAGTCTTAAAAACAAGAGGAAGAAGAAGAGAGGGCGGGAAGGAGGAGGAAGAAAAGAGGAGAAGGAAAAGGAAGAAAAAGTGTGCTGAAGACAAATCTCGAACTCTTAGTAGTAGGGATGTTTGCTGCGGTGTTACCTTAACCAAGGAATCAAAAGCAATGTCATTAATAAAGGGCACATGGACATCATATCCCTTCTGATGTAATAATCTGGAGGGAAATCTTGCTGATGCAGTATTCCAGCCAAAATGGACAACCTTCACCTAAGGAAACACCAGGAAAAAAACAAATAATGAGATTTTGTGTACAACAGTTGGCCTGTATTTTTTCAGTATTTTTGCATGTGAAATCCCAGAAAGACAAAGTCTGATGAGCTGTTCCAGATTAAAGGAGATCCTGGACCGCATCCTGTATTGGAAAACATTCTTATAAAGGATATTATTGGAAAAATCAAAGAAATTGAAATATGAGCTGCGTATTAGATAACAGCATTATATCAGCAGTCAATTTTCTGAATTCAAACACTTGCTTTTAGAAAATAAATAGCAAAACATTAAGGGTTAAAGGGCATGATGTATGCAGTTCTTCCCATATAGTTTGGGGGAAAAAATGCAAAATATCTACAGAGACAATGATAAAGCACTGTGGCAAAGCATTAAAACTTGGTGAATCCGGGTAAGAATATCCAGAAGTTTGGTGCACTCTTCTTATAATTTTTCTGTGAATTAGAAATTATTTTGAAAAGAAGTGTTTCTTTATTTAAAGGGACAGAAAAGAAATTGTGTTTGGGAACCTCACCCAGGCAATATTTTCAATAGTATTGCTGCATTTGGAAAAGAGTATTATTTACTAGACAGAGGTATACATTTTTCAAAATCATCCAAAAAAACCTACTTCCTTTACTGCGTTATAAGTGTTTTTAAACAGTTGACCTAAAAATGATCCTTAGGGCACCTGGGTGGCTCAGTCAGTTAAGTGCCTGACCAGTGGTTTTTTGGCTTAGGTCATGATCTCAGGGTCTTGAGATTGAGTTCTGCACAGGATCAGTGTAGAAGCTGCTTGAGATTCTCTCTCCCTCCCCCTCTAACTCCCTACCACATACATGCTCTCTCTCTCTCATATAAAGAAATCAAATCCAAAAATGATTCTTTATTCTCTGACAATGCTAGTACTCCTTGTATGGGATTTCACATAGCTCACTCATGAGCAACGGCGAGGTTTTCTTTTGCAAATTTCTACAGGCATAGCATGAAATTGTGAAACAATTTGAAAGGTATTTTTAAAAATTATATATGCAGGTGTTCCTCCAATTTTAGAAGTAAAAGATATTCTATTTAGAAAACTTGGGAACATGACTGAATGGTTAAAGAGATTGACTAAAAAACTTAGAAGACATAGAAAAGCATACAAAGTAGAAAATAAAACAAGTAGAAAAAAACAATGAGTAATGACTTAATTAAGGAGAAAAGAGTTTAAAATGTTTTTGCACTTTTTTGTTGAAGGATTATAATCATTTGCAAAAAAAAAGAGCATATATAGGAAAGAACAGTAGATGAAAATGTTGATTTACCAATGAAAATAAATCTACCATATTCCCCAAATAGGAAATTTGCACATGAGTTCACTAAATTTTCCTTCCAGAAAGCGATCTCCCTTATAAAAAATGAAAAACAATTTGCTGATATTCAGTTTCATTAGGTAGATAAATCAATAACTACATAAAGCCTTAGTAGCTTGTTGGCACAAACTTGCATGACCTTAATTTCACTTAAACGTATCAAGATATGTTCTGGCATTTAAAGCGAGACACTTCTAAGTTGTCAACCAAAAAAAAATCTATACAAACAAGTGAATAATTGAATTACTAACTTTTTATGCATATAATGGTAAAAGGGAGGTGGGGGGAAGAAAAAGAGGGAAAGACATAGACGAGAAGTTTCCAGGTTGCTGCTCAAAGCTGAAGAAGATAGTGATTGAGAAACAATCACAGCACTATGTAAAGATCCTAAAACATGCCTCATCCTGAACCAGGCCTATGGCCAATTATGGATTTAAGAGTAGAGGACTGCTGGGTCGCTTTCCCTTGAGCTCCTTTACCACCTACCCTTTCCCTGGTGTTCATGGTTTTTACTGCCTTTGGGTGAACTGGAAAGGGGGCCGGGACTTCCCTGCCCAGGGCCTCCTAAACAGTATGTGCATCGGTCACAGATCATATTATAGCACAGAAATGTTTAGTTTTGATCCTATTCATTTTAAATGGCAGGCGGTTATTATTGGAATGAAAAATTAAGCCATTATACCATCGAAGCCTTGCTGGATCTATCAAACTTACGGACTTAATGCAGCGAAATTATCTTTTATAGCTGATAAAAACAGCTGTATCTTTTCTTCAATAGGAAGAAATAAAATGGCAACCGTGTTGGGATGCCCCACACCAAGATGTAGGCATCAATGGTGATTGCTCATCTGGCAACACGTGAAGAGATACCCCGTAAGTGGATGGTAGTCTTATTTCCAGGGAGGGTTTTATTTTTATTAGTCTTTTTGTAGGAAGGAAACAAAAACCATACCTTCACATTTTCTAAAAATAAGCCTTTCCACTCCTTAAGTAGCATTGTTATTTATAGGTCTGCCATTTTTCTGTTATTTAGTGAATGTTTCAATTAACATTTACGTTATAAAAATATTCATGTAGCAATTACAACTTTTCAGAAACCAATGAACTGCAAGTATAGCTACTTCCTATTTATAAACCACTTTTGTAATATCTTTAGGAGCTGCTCATCTTTTGTAAAAGATTTGAGTCATAAAAAATGCAAAGCACAGTAAGTACTGATGTGGTGCTTTTCATTCCAAGCGCTTTATGGTGATAACTTATTCAGGCCACCTCTGTAAAGGTCACATTGATGACAGTACCCACTAGACCAGAACAGTATTGCATCCCTGGGGGGGTCCAGGTCTCTAGGGCATGCTTGACTGAACCAGCACATTAACACCTGGGTATTTTTCACACAAAATTCTTGAATCTTTTCTTGCCACATGTAATAATACCTAAATGCCAACAAGAGTAATATCTTAATCCTACCCTAAAGACTTAGATCAAGTATGTCATAGATTCTTCTTAATATCCATCTGGGTATATTATATATGAATGCTTTTTTTTTTTTTAAAGAAAATTGTTTGTTGAGTCTTTTGAGATGTTTTATTTTCTTTCTGGTTCCACGAAGATTATTTTATTCTAGCGCAGCTCGCCTTGGTAATCAGACACCGGCTTCACTTTTTGGAGAGAGGATCTATCTAAGTTCTGTTTCGTCAAGGATGTGCCTAGGAATGACCATTTTTGATCTTATCGTTGACATGAGAATTAAAAGGTAAACACATGGATGCAATTACCAAACTAGGTTCTGATGCAAAAATAAATCAACCCGGCCTAGCCTTTCTTTCTTCTTAAAGATGTAGTAGGTTTGGTTAAGCAAGAAGGATGTTGTTGAAGCGCAGGGCTATGGAGGAAGAGGAGAAATTCTGTGGTGGGATTATTGTTGTTGTTGGTTTCGGAGGGGGTTGGTTTTTTGACCTTCAAATATAAATTTACCATCAAAAAAAAAAAAAAAAAGGAGCAAAGGTGTTGGTCCTAGAGGCAGTGGAAAGAGTTGCTTTTTTTTTTTTTTTTCACAATAAGAATATGTATCAGGTATGGGATTTTCTCATGTGCCACATTTAATTCTTCATGTTCCATACACATTACTTCATTTTGTTGCATCATACCCGTTTCCCAGATGAGGAAGCTACCACATTTGTTGAAATTACTCGTGAAGACCATGTAGATAGATAATAAGTGGCCAGTGGAAATTCAGATCCAAGCAGCCTGCTCCCAGAGACCTTATCTCTTACCACTATATGGAAGGGCTTCCCCATCACGAGGGAACCTACTGAATGAAGCCCGTACTTTGGTGTTGTCAGTTGGTGGTCCAGGATCTACGTCAGAGCAATAGGCTGGTCTCTCCTAAGAGGCCTGGCCCCAGAAGCTCTGCCTGTGTTCCTCCCCTTGTTCACTCCGCTTTCCCCATCGGTCTTGGGGCAGGCGTGGCCCTGATGCTCTAGCATTTCTATGGCCCCTGTCTTAGTTGGAGCGTGTTATACTTCAGGCTGTAGCAGCTTCTTTGCCCTGGAGGTCATGCCTGATTCAACGCTTTATTGATTAATTTCACTGCTGCATCATTTCACTCCCTATGGACTTGCGAACCTCATAGTAAATGTAAAAGTGCTAAGGTCAGTAAATAAAGGAGTGATCATGTCAAAAGCATTCTCTTTATCAGAAATTGTATATTTTATGCTTACCCTTGATTTTGGAGAGATCTGTCTAAGTCATCATTACATATTAAGGCTGATTTTTTTTTTCTTAATTAGAAATTTGGATTCCGGTTATGCCATGTTCTAGATGCATGATTTTAGGCAAATTATTTGACTTTTCTAAACATTAAATTCACCATCTATGAAAATGATATAATAAGAACTGCATGGAGTTTCTGTGATGGTTAAGAGAGGAAGATAGTATATAACTTCTTAATAACCCCTGGTACAAGATAGGTGGTAGGGTCAATATTATCTCCCTTCAGACAACCTTCAAATACATTTAGAAAGAACATAGACGAGAGAAGACAAAATTTGGATCTAGGTTTACATTCTCAGTGATTGTGTTTTATTTTTACATACAGGGTAAAACACTAAGACTGCTGACAAGAGTAATATTTCGCGTTTGAGCTGAGCATTCCACCAAACGATTTATTTCATGAATTGAAAAGGACCTCTCCTTTCAATGTGGAAAGACATTATGGGATAAGGAGGAACAGGGCATCATTCACATGATTCTGGAATTTGTATTTGAGCTAAAAAATTCCAATGAAGAGTTTTGACCTTGGTCTTCATTCTTTGTTATGGCTGAATAATATTCCATAGCTTACATACACCACGTCTTCTTTATCCATTCATCTATCAATGGACATTTGGGCTGCTTCCATAATTTGACTATTGTAGCTAAAACTGCTATAAACATAGGAGTGCATGGATCCCCTTGAAAAATTTGAGTTTTAAAAAACTGCAATAATGTCACTCATAAATATTTAATTATCTTTACTTTCGATGAGGCGTGGTATGGTTAAAACTAACATTTTTTTCCTCAATGAATATTGATTGGTATGAATGAGAACAAGATGTCTCCGTAAATGATAATTTTACATTTAAAATGACAGTGATATATTTGCACTATGTTTAGTAATGGATAACGGTTACAAAGAGTGATCTATTTAGTTTTTAAATAAAATATAGAAGGAGTTAAAATGAGAAGTGACAACACTTACTTAATATTCTATGTGTTTCTAAAAGATACACCAGAAACTATGATGCTTTTAGTTTTCTGTTTTCAAGCAGCTAAGATGTACATGCCTAAACAGAGGGACTGCACATCCCCATGAATTAAAAATTACTTCAGTTCCCACAACAACAAAAAATGCAAGAGCTTAGAGGTATATGAAAATATGTTGGAAGAAACTCAGAATTTTAACACTAGAGGACATAATGGTTCTGTTTTCAAAGACAAAAATCAACTCTCTGACTTCAGCATGAGAACCAATTTAATGTAAAAAGTAAACTTTGGGGCGCCTGGGGGGGCTCAGTGGTTGAGCATATGCCTTTGACCCAGGGTGTGATCCTGGAGTTCAGGGATCAAGTCCCACATCGGCCTCCCTGTATGGAGCCTGCTTCTCCCTCTGCCTGTGTCTCTACCTCTCTCTGTGTCTCATGAATAAATAAATAAAATCTTAAAAAAAAAAGCCAAACTTTGATTAATTATGTACTGCCAAGAGCTGGTGTGACCAAACTCTTACTTGTCAACTTTATTTTGTATTTATTACGTATGTATGTGTATATTCATAAGCACCTATCTATACACGCACCTATGCATATGTATGTTCGTGTCTGTCTATATGTATACATATACGGGCGTGTGTAAGCAGGGCCACTGTTTTGGTCTATACATTCATACCATCCAAGGTAAACAGTGATCCTTGCTAATAACAAGCATCAACAGAAAGTGATTTAAAAGGGGGGCTAATATGAGAAAAGCTTGAGCTTATAGCAAAGTATTAACAACACGACTCTTTGGTTGCACCGTGGAAACGTGTGGCTTTGTTTCCATGCAGACTGTACTGAGAAATTCCATCTGGTCAGCAGTGCTCATGTGTATGCTTTGGAAGTTTTGTTCGAGTTTCATAAATCTTGTCATATATCAGGTTATTCTCAATACGGCCAAAGTAAATAATCTGCAGCCAGAAGACTGAAAGATCATTTGTGCCCTAATTGCAGAACAACATTCTCTCTCAGCCAATGCTACGGCTCTCCTTTCATTAATCAGGCCTTGGGTGACTAACATCTATTGATGTTTGAGGAGTTTTCTGTGAACAAGTTTCAGAATATAAACCAGTCTGGAATTAGGATATGTAATTGTTTGAGTGACAGTCAAAATAACCCTCGTGCAGCTTTTTCTTTTTAATAATCGCAATATTGAGAAACAAGAGAAACCCAAGAACCGTCAGAGAGGAATGTCAATCTTGGGAACTTGGAAACACGCATAAGTCCTCTTATCCTGGCTTAACCGTGACTCAGTTTCATGCTCTAGTTTGTAATGTCCTTCTGCGTACCATTTTCAGTTATTAATCTGTTGTGCTGCTCTGTCTTGACACTAAACTACTCAAAATTAACAAAACTTTACTCAGAATCTGGAAACACAGATTCTTTTATGTTTTTGTGTGAAAGCCGCTTTTATCTAGACATTTCCTTTACAAGCCCGTAAAAGTAAGATAGAATTATGACCTCCTGGTGGACTGCTTTAGGGCTCTTATGTCTTCTGTGACTCTTGAAGGGCCTCCAACAACACACTGGCTTGCTATTCAACATGTCCTCCTTGTACCTGGGATGTGATTCTCGTTACCTACAATCCTAGCAGGGCCCTTGCTTTGGATCCTTTGCCAGCTTCTTTCTCATTTCCCTCATCTAGGGAATGTGTTCCTCTATTACTACTTCCAATTTCTTGAATTCCTAAGAAGAGCTTGCTCATTCCACATGGCCTGTCTTACCTTGTTTAAGCAAAATTCACTTACATAATAAGATGCTAAGAGTAAAGAAGCCTGTTATAAAGGGTGGACCTACTCTTGGCAAAAAAACATACCTGAGATTCTCTACATATTCATTCATTCGTTCATTCATTCATTCAACAAATACGTATTGGGTGACCACTATGCTCCAGCACTGATACAATGATGACTAAGATGGAAGCCCCATTCTCCTAGAACTTGTATTCTAGTGGGGAATGACAGATGGTAAACAAATATGCAAATAATGTAGTTTCTTATATTGTCATATACCTTGAAGAAAATAAGAGAGTGTGACCATTGAGAAAAATGGTTTGGGGAGAAGCAGTTTGATATCAAGACAACTCTGAGAATGCCACATTTGAGCTGAATGAGAAGAGAGAGCTGGCTGTATGAGTGTATAGGGACATTGTAGTCAGAGGGAACAGCAACTGCAAAGACCTGGAGTCAGGAAAAGAGTGTTAGAGAAAACTGTATACAAGCCACTGTGGCGTTTGCCCCATGAGGATACATTCTCTAGATGGCAACTTGGGCATTTTCGTTCATCGAGACTTTTGATGGGGAGACTGTGGGAATACCTGCGTTTTGAAGGAACCACCCAGACTTTTTGACCACTAACTCTGTTTCTCAGAGTGTCTGTGGTCCAGCTGAGCCAGGTACTTGGATATTGGATTCCTCTGATTACTTCCTTGCATCTCATACAGTAACTGATCATCAAGAAAGCTAAAATCAAAACTGAGCATCTCTGAGGTATAACCTATGAGTCAGAAGTAAATGGCTTGTCTTTCTCATGTAGTAAATGACCAACAGTTGGTGAAAAGAAAGGGAGCAGGTGTCCTGGTAGCAGTTTTTCTTCCAGTCCTTTTTTCCAGTCCATTCCATCTTATCTCTTCCCTCAACTCCCTGACTTCTAATAATTTGGGGGGTTTTGGCCTTAATTCGGTATCTTCTTTCCAATTAAATGCTGCTCTTCAGACACATTCTAATGTGTTCAGGTCACTTTTCTGGCTGCTTAAAGGAATAAATAATTCTGATAAATGGAGGTCAGCTTTGAAAAGATTAAGTAAATAAGGATATTACTTACTTCTATAAGATGATTAAATTAATGAAATTAGGGCAGCCCCGGTGGCGCAGCGGTTTAGCGCCGCCTGAAGCCCCGGGCGTGATCTGGAGACCCTGGATCGAGTCCCACATCAGGCTCTCTACATGGAGCCTGCTTCTCCCTCTGCCTGTGTCTCTGCCTCTCTCTCTCTCTCTCTCTGCATCTCTATGAATAAAAAAATAAAAAAAAATGTATTAAAAAAAAAAAAAAAAAATTAATGAAATTATAAGGTTATTTTTTCAGGGGTCTTAGACATTTTTACCTTTGATCCCTAATTTGGGAACATGGGGACTACTCCTGTGGACCCAATCTTTAAAAATGACAACGAATTGTGATTTTTAAAATCAGCATTGCCTTATTTATCCATTTACTAGGGACTCCAGCGCTTCGACCTCTGGGTTGCTTAGAGATATGAACACATTGTGGTCTTCACTTCCATGGCCCCTACAGTGTATAGGGGATAGACACAGAAAGCAACTCCACAATAGTATAAAGAGCCATGTATGAAGTCTTAGGCCAGTCAGAAGTCAAGGCATTAACCTCGGAGAGACCACAAGCCAGGTTTGAGAACATAAGTCAGAGAATTGCTGGTGCAGGTGTCTTGACTCTAACCTCTTGAACATTTCCAGTTCTGGCTCACTGCCAGATTCATTCTAACCTTGCAAGTTTCTGGGAAGACGATGTTCTTTGGTATTTACCTTAAATCAGTTGCATAATTGTCACCCCAACTTTTCTGAACCACTGACTGAGCTATGACTGTAGTTCCTCAATTATTATTTTCAACACAACTGGTAACAATACTTTATAATTCCACAGTCCTTCAACATGAAGCCTGGCAAATTGACATTGCAAGTTTGATTATCTTTGCTTTCTTGACTAAACAGTCAAGGACAAGCGAGGAAAGAATCCTCAAGATTTAGTTGAGGTTTATGATGGGCAACTGAAACATGGATGCTGGAAAATTAAAAAAAGCAATTATAGACAAGGTTTCTATAGGCTCAATGTGGAAAAGAAGCTGGGAATTCATTTAAATCCTTCTCATTCAATACTTGTTTTCACCTGAGGGGTTCATTTGAGGAATGAGAGAAGGTTTCATCTGATTAGTGCAGACCTTGTTCATTGTCTCTAAATATCACAGTGTTAATAATTTTGAACCAAGAAAATAGGAAGATAATGATATCAATGCATCTAGGGCTTGTAATTTTGCCAGCCCCCACCCCCGACATACACATACACACAGAGCAGCCAAAGAAAAAGTCATTTTCAAGGCTTTTTACTAAAACACTGTATTATGTTCAACATGTTAGTAGCTAGTATAAGTTGTGAATAACAAAACTTGTCTTTGTCTGTAGATGTAGCCATAGAAAGTAAACAACATCACAGAACATTTGCGGAAAAATAGTCGGCTAGAAAAATGTGTTTCTAGGGCATGTCTTTTCATCCAAGAATTCTACTTATGAGAATGTATCCCTTGGCAGGGGAGGTGGAAGTATGTGGGATAGATTTAGCCATAAGAATGTTTATGGAAGCACTATTAGTAATAGGAAAAAATGAAAATCTAAATGTCTAATAAAGGAGGATCAGTTAATAAATTTCCACATAATGGAAAACTATGTGGAAATCATAGTAATTTATTATGGAAAGATATTCATGGTATATTTTAAAGGGAAAATGAATATTGGAAAATAGGATGTATAGATTGAATCATATGAAGGTGTTTTGTAGGTAAAAAGTGGTTGAAAATCAGTAATTTACTGATAAGCTAAACTATGATATCATATTTATAAACAATAAAAGTAAAATGACTGTTGAATATATGCAGTGGGTGCAGATAAAGACTGAAAATATATTTGCCAAGGTTTACAATAGTTGTCTTCAAGATAATAGGCTTAAGAGGTTTATTATAGTTATTATTATAATTATTATTCTAATTTTTACTCCTCCATATTTTCACTTTTTCTTTTAAAAGAATCGCTTTTCATAATGAGGAAAAACAATGAAATATACTTCATTTTGAAAAAACAACAAAAAAGGATGAATTGGATGCCATAAATTTGTATTCATTTCATTCTTTCATTCAAAAGCAGATTATTGCTTCTGCCATTATCCTGTACTCAGACTTGATTTCTCTTTTTTTGACTATAGTAAACGAACACATCCTTCATCCTAGAGTATGTATTCTAAAACATAGCCAGCAAAATGTGAGCAAAGAAGAAAAAAATACTTGATATAACGTCTAATTGGCACCTCCAATTAACCAAAATGTTCTCTTCCTTAAGCAATATCAAGAATTTGGCTAACACCTACACACACACACTTACATATCTGGTCGAGTTCATGTTTTGAGTCATTTTTAAATAGTTGCTAGTTGGTATAGTGCACAGCAGTGCTGAATATCTGCTGGGAACAACCTTGAGGACAAACAATCTATTTATATTCCAAATTAGTGCACAACTGAGATGTGCCCACGTGAGATGGAGCCCACGTGAGATGGAGCCCTCTGCCCTCATATTCTTTCCTTCCACCTAGTTCTATGACTTGACTGCTTTGGGGCTTGAACATTTCAGCAGAAGCTCATTCCAGCCCCATTCACACCCTTTGTGGATGCAAAAACCCAGACTTCAATTCACCCAAGACTTTTAATACCTATTCTCACCTCCCTAAGGCCATTTGCTCTCTTAGAATACTATAGATATAATACACATTTAGCCCAATATTTTATGGTCTTTATACCAACTGTTACTATCATTGGTGAGTGATAATGAAAATCACAGTTAGGGCTTTGAGAAAATGCAGGATCTTCAATCAGCAAAATAAAAATGAGATTCTCTTCACTTGACTCTTATTCGTAACAAAATAGTAGATTCATAATAAAGAATTTTTTTCTGAAACAAAACGTGAACCAAAATATTTTTTCCTGTAGACTCTATGGCAGTTATCTTTCAACTACATGAGCTGATTGTTTGGCACCATAAAAATTAATTAGCAGAACTCAATTATTTCACTAATTTCCACAAGAAACCCCTTTCCATCTAGCATTTCATAATTTGAGTCCTCTTTATTGAAGATGTATTCACATTGTGCCGGTGTGCCTACTTGTTTTCCCCACATTCCCACCTGATATCTCTGGTTTTCTGCTTGCAGTGGTTTTATAAATTCTTCTTAATGTGTAATAATCACCTGTGAAGTTTGTTGAAAATGAAGATTGAGAAGCTTCATGTACTGTGATTTTGAGCCAGTAGGTTTGGGACAAGATGAAAACGTGCCTTTTGATCAGATACCTCAGAGATTTTGATGCACTGTCATACTGGGAAAAGAATGCTTCTAGTCCTTCTTTTACCAAATGGCCCAATGAGATTTTTTTCTCCATCTTTTACCCTTTTCTTCCAAGGGCCCAATCTTTCTGGATATATACCAGATATCCTTCCCCACCCCCAATATTAAATTCTTCACCATTTTATTATGGACAACAATTTTATGATTATCTTTACTGATTTGACAGTTTCTTTGGGAACTTAGCTGCTACCCCAAGAACTGTAAGTGGCAAATTTTTTCCCAGAGAATGTTTAAACTTCTTATGTGAAGTTAAAACCTTCACTAATCAAAAAATTAAGTTATTCTAATTCAATGAGTCATTAATGTTTTGATATTTTTTTTTAACTTCAAAGGCTAATTTTAGTGAGGTCAACTGATACCCTTGACTACATCTAGGTCTTAGAAACCAAGGATTTATTTTCATGGCTTTCATCTATACTTTTTTGGTCAGTATTTAGTCCAAGATATAAAAAGGTAATATCAGAAAAAAAAAAGGTAATATCAGAAAACTAAACTCTCTTCTTAAGATTTTTTTAATGCATTTCAGGAAACAATAGCTGTGGCATTTTATTCCTGAAGCTACTCTTTGATGACAAATTTGGCTCTATGGGTAAAAAATGCAGAACATGGAGTCCACCTGCTTCCAGCTCACAGCCAGAGAACCCTCTGTATTGAAGTTGAGCTACAGAGTTCTCTGTTTCCCAGGCATCAGAGATCACTGGTCCAGCTGTGATATGCAGTCTCAAAACACAAAACATCTGGAGAAATGATATGAATAGTTCATCTTTCCTTATTTATGTTTGAAAGCTGAGGCAGTGTTTATGGAATGAAAAATTTGTTTAAACGAATGTCTGAACATTATGAATTCTTTGTCACACTTTATCTGGCTTCATAATTGATGTGGTGAACAAAGATCTCTCCATACATATATACATAAGCATGCAGCTGTGTAGCTATATATCCATTTTACATGTATGTATATATGTATCTATCTCTATCTGTATGTAGAGAGATTGCTATTTTTCTGTATGTACTCAGGGATATCTCTGAACCCACTAAGGCCATTGTGTTTATTTTTTCAAGATTTAAGAGTAGACTGGAAGAATGGGATAGAAGTATAACATGAAGTAATATTTATCACAAAACCATGGCTATTAAGAAGCTTGCATTCTTTGGTAGAATGTACAATTTGAAATTAAAGTCCTGTAACTCAATAATCTTCCTACAAGAAGAATGTTCGCATAAATCTATTACCCAAAATATTTTTGAAAGGCAATTCACCATTTTAAAGTCATAATTGCATGGAAAAATCTGTGCAGAGCAGTTTGGGTTAAATATGAATGAAAATATAAAGAACTATTATCATGTTACTGGGAAATTTGGGGCAGACAGCTTTGACCTGATTATTTTCTTGACCTTTCTCAATCTGATTTATCAAAGACAACTAAAAGTTCCTTGCAAACTATATTCCTAGCCTCTGAATTAATCACAATGACTTGTTTAGAAAAATATTCTGCAATCTCAACTGTATCCTGACCAAAATTTGACATATTAGGGGTCTCATAGCTTCGGTGGTTTGGGTTCTCAGTGGTCTTTGATGCACTTTTCCAACGTGCAACATTTGGATAGTGGAGAGTTTATAATTGACTAGCCATTGACTGACTTGGAGCCAGTGAAATGCCTATTGTTATGGTGCAAGAGTTGTCTATAATCTAAATTGAGCTAAATTCTTAGCTCTCAAAGCCATTAAGCAGTATCAAAAGATTATTTTTTGAGCCTCATCAAATTTATTTATATATCTTTTCACCTGATTTAAAACATAATTGAAATAGTTGTAAGATAAAAGTCTGATTTTGATTTACTAAAAAACAAAACAAAACCAACACCTAAAATAACCACTCCTAAGTTTCCATAGGTATTTACTTCTGTATCTCATGTGACATGGGTAGTTCCAATAATCAATTCCTTTTGTGACTTCTATTTGTGTATCCTTGTTCTCCTGTTAAACTCTAAATTAACATATTTGTGTGTATCTCTATATACGCATGTGTGTGCACATTTGTGTGAATTTACAAATGATTACTTGAGTGAATGTTAATTTATATCAATTGAACTGAAATAACATTTGGAAAATCCCATTTTGTTTCTCCATTTAAAGTTTTATTTTTAATAATAATTACTGAATATGTTTGTGTATTAATTTATTTCACATTTGTGTATTTTATTTTGTCTCAATGATCTTTGTTACCTTAAGGCCTAGAAAAATATTGGAGGCATTCAACATTTTTATGTTATATAAGTAAAGTGATTAGTAGGGAAAATGACAGCTACACCTTATAACATTATTTGCATCTTATAAGTCTTTAGTTTTGCTCTAGGAAATTCAAGTTAGGGAAACAATTCGATTTTCATTTACTGGTGGCTCTATTAATACCTAGAAATAGCAAAAGTTTGCCTTGACAGCTAAAGTGCAAGCACTTTTACAAATGTTTTACCTGTATATATTTTTAGGCATTTAAGTAGCTTTTAACATTGTTAAGATACACAATGTTTATATTTATATCCATATCCTAGTTAATTATGATTTTTTTGAATTATCCCTTAAAAATCTACACAAAGAGGGACCAAGTCTTCCATCATTTTGTAACTCTCACATTGCTTCATATAATGCCTTATACACAGATGTTATTTAAGTACTGTCTGTTGAATTGCTCCAGCCATGGTTAGTCAGTGGTCTTAGAGAATATACCAAGAATTAAGGAGACAGTAAGATATATATTACAAAGATAAAAAATTAATTGAATAGTAGAAATTTTGCTTCGAGCAATGGTAGACTGGTTCATTTTAGACCAAAATTCCTTACAGCAATAGAAATAGGGGAAACCTATTTTAAAAAATCTAATTGAAGGGATCAGAGATATCAAGACAGGATTGATTTGCTAACACCCAGGAAAGAATCAATCCCTGAGTTTGCTTATAGCTGGGAAGGAACCCTAATTTAAGACTCCTATTTCTGAACATGATGGAGTAACAGAAACTAAATTACTTATCCACCTTAAACAATCAAAATATGAGAAATATACCATACAATGATTTTCAAGATACTGGATACCAGGCAAAAAGGTCAATAATCCTTGAGCGACGAGAAACACACAAAACAAGCCCTACAATTGCCCAGATTACTGTCTTGAAAGACTTTACAGGCTGTAGTACAGGAATGAGAAACTGAGGCAGAACCTTGTGGACTCCCCAAGGTAAGGAGCTGAGAGTGTAGAGAGACCAAGCCAGCTAGGGTTCAGAGAAGAATGTGAGAGAGAAGAAATCTGCAAAGTGAGAAAAACATAAATAAATGAAAACACATCCCAAGTTCATGGGTTGGAAGACTTAATATCATTAAGATGTTAATAGTACCTAAATTGATCTACAAATTCAGTGCAATCCCTATCAAAATCCCAATGATGTGTTCTGCAGCAAAGTGTCCTGAATAGCTAACATGATCTTAAAAAAGAGAAAAGCTAGAGGGCTCACACTTTCTGATTTAAAACCTTTCCACAAAGCTAAAGTAATAAAAAACAGTGTGATATTGACATAAAGACAGATATATAGACCAGCAGAATAGACTAGAGAGCCTAAAGTTAAATGCTCATAAACGTATTAAAATGATTTTTGACAAGGGTGCTGAGATCTTGCAAGAGAGAAAAGACAGTCTTTTCAACAAATGATGCTAAACAGATATCCACATGCAAAAGAATTAAGATGGACCCTTACCTAATGCCACATACAAAAATTAACTCAAAGTGGATCAAAGATCTAAATGTAATACCTTAAAAAATAAAACTCTTAGAAAAGGAAGCAGGGACAAAATCATGACATTGGATTTGGTGATGATTTCTTAGATATGACATTAAAAGCACAGACAACAGAATAAAAAATAGATAAATGAGACACCTTTAAAATTTTGTGAATCAAGAGACATTACCAACAGAGTAAAATGGCAACCCATAGAGTAGGAGAAAATATTTCAGATCATGCATCTGTTCAGGCAATATCCAGATTACATGATGTAAATATATATATAAAACACTCTACATATTCTGGATATTAATATATATTATATATTATACACATATATAATTAACTATATTATGTATAATACATTATATAACAAATAGAGCATAATAGCAACAAAAATAATATTTAATATTCAGAATACATAGAGAACCACCAAAACTCAAAAATAACAAAATAAGCAACTGGATTAAAAAATGAGAAAAGGATTTGAATAGATATTTTTTCAAAGAAGATAAACAACAGGCCAACAAACACATGAAAAGATGGTCATCGCTAATCATTAGATAAATGCAAGTCAGAATTGCAGTATGACACCACCTCACACCGTTAGGATAGCTAGTATCAAAAATAAAACAGAAGATAACCAGGGTTGATGAGGATGTGGAGAAATTGGAACCCTGTGCCCTGAAGGGAATGTAAAATGGTATAGTCCCTTTGGAAAACAACATGACAGTCCTTAAAAATTCAAAAATAGAATTGTCATATGATCCAGCAATTCAGCTTCTATGTATATACCCCCCCCAAAATTGTATCCTATGTTCACAGCAGCATTAGTCACAGAAGCTTAAACATGGAAGCAATCAAGCATCTATCAATGAATAAATACATAAGTGAAAGTGGTACATACCAAAAATAGAATGCTACTCAGCCTCAAAAAGGAAATTCTGACATAAGCTACAGCATGGAGGAAACTTGAGGACAGTATGCTAAGTTAAATAAATAAGTCACACACACAAAAGAAAACCCCCCAAATATTGCCTCCTTCCACTTATATGAGATGCTCAGAATAGTCAAAATCATAGAGATAGAAAGTAGAATGATGGTTTCCAGGGTCCAGGGAGAGGGAAGAATGGGAGTTGTTTTTTCAATGGATTTGGAGCTTTAAAGATCTTAAAATATGAGAGAGCTAGGAAGATGGACAGTGGTGATAATTGCACAACATTAGGAATGAATTTAGTAACGCTAAAGTATACATTTAATAATGATTAAGGTGATAAATGTTATGTTATCTTTATTTTACCACAATAAAAAATTAACACACATACACATACACAAGTCGATTAATATAATTCATCGTATTAATAAAAAAAGGGTAATGAAAACATATAACTCATCTCAATAGACAAAAATATCTTTTTATAAAATCCAAGGTCCGTTCTTAATAAAATCTTCAGCAAAATAAGAAGAGAAACTTAGCCTGATAAAAGAGACCTCAGAAAAACCAGTAGGAAATATCATTATGCATAATGATAAAAAGACAATGATTTTGCCCTAAGATTAGGAATAAGAGAAGGATGGCCACTACTATTCAACATTGTTCTGGGGCCTTTGTCTTGAGTCTTCATACTCTGAATAGTGTTTTCAAAAAGTGCTCATTTTTAAAATTTGGTGAATTCAGCATATCAATTTGCTCTTTACAGATTGTGATTTTTATATCATACCTAAAGATTGTTGCCTATCTGAAGGTCAATACTCTCTTTTTTTTTTTCTGAAGGTTTTATACTTTTAACTTTTATATTTACAAACATGCTCTATACTCCATTTTGAGTTTAATTTTGTTTATAGTGAGAGATAGGGATAAAGGTTAATTTTCTTGTAAATGTGTATCCAATTGTCCTATCATAATTTAGTTAAAAGGCTACTATTTCTCTCCTTTCTACCTTTTTTTTTCAATTTAGTATGACTTTATTGTTTTCTTATTTTATTTGAGTATAGTTGACTCACAATGTTACATTAGTTTCGGATTTATATGTTAGTGATGTGACAAATTTATATGTTATGTTATATTCACCCCAAATATAGCTGCTACCTATATTAGCTACATCTCTGTCAAAATATCACTGACTGTATTCCTTATGCTCTGCTTTTGATTCCCGTGACTTACTCATTTCATAACTAGAAATGAGTATTGTATCTCCCTCTTCCTTTCACTCATTTTCCCCAACCCTTGACCCCCTCCCTTCTGGCAACCATTAGTTTGTTCTCTGTATTTATAGTTCTGATTCTATTTTTTGTTTATTATTTTTTTTTAAGATTCCATTTATGGATGGAATCATATGGCATTTGTCTTTCACAGTCTGAGTCATTTAACTCAGTGTAATCGCCTCTAGGTACATCCAGGTTGTTTCAAATGGCACAGTCTCATCCATCTTGATGGCTGGGTAAGATTCCCTTGTATAAGATTGCACACACCACGTTTTCCCTAACCAGTTATCTATTGATGGACACTTAGGTCACGTCCATGTCTTGACTATTGTAAATACTGCTGCGGTAAACACGGGGGTGCATGGGTCTTTTCAAGGTAGCCTTTTTGTCTCCTCTGGGTAAAAACTTAATAGTGGAATTATTGATCATATAGTTTTTCCTTTTTTAATATTTTGAGGAAACTCCATACTTTTTTTTTCACAGGGGCTGAACTAGCTTGAATTTCCACCAGTAATGCACAAGAGTTCTTTTCTCTCACGTCCTCACCAACATGTGTTGCTTCTTGTCTTCTTGATTTTAGCTATTCTAAGAAGTACAAGGTGATATTGTGATTTTGATTTGTGTGTCCCTGATGTTTAGTAACATTTATCATCTATTTATGTGTCTGTTGGCCATCTGTATGTTTTCTTTGGAAAAAAAAATCTATTCAAATCTTCTGCCCGTTTTTTAATTGGATTGTCTGGGTTTTTTGATGTTGAATTATTAGAATTCTTTATATAGTTTATATACTCACCCCTTACCAGATATGTCATTTGCAGATATCTTCTCCCATTCAGTAGGTTGCCTTTTGTTTTCTTGACTGTTTCCTTTTCTGTGCACAATCTTTTTATTTTTATGTAGTCCCAATAGTTATTTTTGCTTTTGTTTCTCTTGCCATAGGAAACATATCCAGAAAAATATTACTATGCCCAATACCAGGGAAATTATTGCCTGTGTTCTCTTCTGTTATTTTTATGGTTTTAGATCTCACACATGGGTCTTTAGTCCATTTTGAGTTTACTTTTGTGTATGGTGTTAGGAAGTAGTCCAGTTTCATTCTTTTACATGTAGTTGTACAGTTTTCCCAACACCATTTATTGAAGGGACTGTCTTTTCTCATTAAATATTCTTGCCTCCTTTGTCATAGATTAATTGACCATATAAATATAGGTTTATTTCTGGGGTCTTTATTCTGTTCTATTGATCTATGCATCTATTTTTGTGCAAGTTCCATACTGTTTTGGTTCCTATGGCTTTGTAGTCTATCATAAAATCTGGAATTATGATACCTGCACCTTTGTTCTTCCTCAGGTTTACTTTGGATATTTGGAGTCTACACAAATTACAGTATTATTTTTTCTAGTTTTGTGAAAAATGCTGTTGGTATTTTGATAGGGATTTCATTGAATCTGTAGATTGCTTTGGATAATATTGATATTTTGACAATATTATTTCTTCCAAATCTATGAGCATAGAATATCTTTCCATTTGTTTGTGTCATCCTCAATTTCTTTCATCAGTTTTTTATAGTTTTCCAAGTACAGATCTTTCGCCTTTTTGGTTAGGTTAATACTAGGTATTTTATTATTTTTGGTGTAATTGTATATGGTATTGCCTTTAAAGTTTCTCCTTCTGTGACTTTGTTGTTAATATATAGAATCACTATACTGAATTAATTTATTACTTCTAGTGGGTGCATTCTTTAGGATCTTCTGTGTATGGTATTTTATTTTCTGTATAAAAATTTTAGCCTTTGTTCTGTTGATGGTATTGTATGACATTAATTGATTTGTGAATATCGAACTATCCTTGCATCCTGGGAGTAAATTTCACCTGATTGTGGTGAATGATCTTTTAAATCTATTGTTGTATGTGGTTTGCTAATATTTTGTTGAGGATTTTTGCATTTATGTTCATCAGAGATATTGGCCCTATAGCTTGTGTGTGTGTGTGTGTGTGTGTGTGTGTGTGTGTGTGTGTTGTCTTTGGTTTTGGTATTAGGGAAATGCTGGCCTTGTAGAAGCTTTCCTTCCTCTTCTATTTCTTTGAGTAGTTAGAGGAGAATAGGTATTAACTCTTCTTTAAATGTCTGGTAGAACTCATCTGTGAAGCTATCTGGTCCTGAACTTGTATTTTCTGGTAGTTTTTGGATTACCAATCCAATTTCATTACTTGTAATCAGTCCAGATTTTCTGTCTTCCTGGTTCAGTCTCAGAAGATTGTATGTTTTTAGGAATTTCTCTGTTTCTTCTAGGTTGTAATATGGCTTTGTTTCTGAGTACTATTCTATAGGTAATCTCAATTGACTAACACTACACACCTATTAGAACTGCAAAAAAGCAAAGGAAAACATGAAATGCCAAGAGCTGATAAGGATGTAAAACCATAGGAATTTTATAAGTAGCTGGTGGGAGTATAATATGTATAGGAGAAATGTACATTATGCATAAATGCACAGTATAAAATGTACTATGAAAAAATTTGGCAATTTTTTATGAAGTTAAATATAGATTTATAATGTTACCCGTAGTTTTTGCTTGTAGTTGATCATCTAGGAGAAAAAAATAGCTTATGATCACAAAAAAATACCTGAATATTAGTGGTTGCTGTAATTGCTAAGCATTGGAAACAATTCAGATGCCTCTCAAGTGGTAAATGTATAAAGACACTGTGGTGTATCCATGCAGTTGAATACTATTTAGCAAGAAAATGGAACAAAATATTGATTCATACAAGAGTGGAGGATTCTTTAATCAGTGAAGAAGTGAAAACAAAAAATTTACAAATTATATAATGTTATTGGTATGGCATTCTGGAAAAGGCAAAATTTATTAAATTATAGGGCAGTGATTTCTATGAGTTGGGTGTTTAAGAACAAGTTGGTTACAAAGGAGTAGTTGGGGGAAAATTGGGAGTGATAGAGCTGTTCTATATTACAATGGTATTGAATAAAACTTTATGCATTTATCAAATGTGTAAAACCATCACAGTTTTCTAAATAACTACATCATTTTATATTCCCACCAGCAGTATATAAGAAGTTTCTGATTTCCTGATATCCTCATGATGCTTATTATTGGATTATAGCCATCCTAGTGAGTATGAATTGGTATTTCATTGTGGTTTTGATTTGCATTTTCTTGATGATTAATGCTGTTGGAAATATTTTTATGTGTTTATTGTCATTTGTACCTACGAAAGGTTTGTGTTCTTGAGTGACTAACAAATCTTATTGTCTTTCTTATAAATATACTTTACTATCATAATATTAAAGACCTTGTAAGAAAAAAACTGAATTATCATTCTGATCACCATACTCTTCCAAAAAATTACTAGACAAGATTTCAAGATTAAAGGCTAATTTAGGGGAAACTGTTTATAAAAGCATCCAATCACATCAAGAAATGGAGAAAGCCTTTAAATGAGAGCAGAAGGAATGAAGAAAATAATACCATTAGCATTCAGAACTTTATATTAAGACACAAACTATAATGTTTCAATAATAGGGAAGGGATTTAAATGATCAAAGACACATTTTCAAATGCTAATCATTATTCCTTGAAATAATATTTATTAGTTTATCAGTATATATGGAGTAGCTAGGATCTCAATTTTTGTTGAAATTTTAATAGATTATTACACAAAGGTTAACAGAAGTGTGCTTCATGTTGGTTATTAAGAGTTTATTTGCATATTGTACACTTTCTAATAATGCCTCCTATTGACAGTAGAAATTTTTCTCAAAGCAACATTTAGAAACTTTATCTTCAGCTTTTAATAGACAGAAAAAATCAATAAGCCACTCAAGTCATTTAATATTCTCAGTCCTCCCAATTCAGACCAAATGATGAAAGGAAAATCAGATAACACTGAAAAAAGTTATTATCAAATTCTTATTTCCCCTGTGTAAATAGAAAGTTCAAGTCACCTAGAGAGACGATTCTAGTATAGACAGATTCTAATGTGTTCAGGTCACTTTTCAGCTGCTTAAAGGAATAAATAATTCTGATAAATGGAGGTCAGCTTTAAAAAGATTAAGTAAACAATGATATAAAGCATATACTGAGGTGTCCAGTGGGATCAATTTTTTTTTTTTTTTGAAAAAAGGAAAAGCAGGTAGAAGGTTGTTTAAGGTTAATAGTAAAGCAGTAAAATGTTTTCTGGAATCACCATGACAAATACTTTATCACTATTTGTGATTAGAATGAGTGTATCCTAAAAAGCTGTACAATGCCTTACAGGTATCTTTGAGTTGGAAACTTTCATGCTTCTGGGTATATCTTGCAAGCATGTGTTAGGACCAGGGTCCTCTCAGCTGCCTCCAAAGTTCAAAGTTTTCCTTTCATAATCTACAAATACCTCATGGAAATCAACAGACATCCAAATGAGTGAGGATGTTTTTGAGATTTTTTTTTTTCTGAAGCATCTTTTGATAACAAACAGCAATCATTTCTTTAATTTACTTTGAAACCTATCTGTATATCTTTTGGTGATGGAGTTAATGTTCAACTAGAATATAAACGAGCTGAGATAGTTCTCTTAAGGCCAAAGAAGTAATTTCATTGAAGAAGGAAAAAAGACAAACAAGCCCTCCTTCATTAAACAGATGGGAATATTTCTCTCAAAGTCTTAAGTACTTTAATTAGAAACATAACAATTAAAATGGGTTAATTTATTCATTTATTTTTTTCAACGATATTCCTAACTCCTTACTATGTTTCAGGCATTACTCTAAGTGCTGTGGATATAGTATTAAACAAATTAAAAGACTCTACCCTCATAGAGTTTATGTTTTAACAAGGAAAAAAACAAAAGTATCGTGTTACATAGTGATAGGTGCATAGATGCTACAGGAAAGTAAAGCCATCAAGACAGAGAGCTAGATGGGACTAGATAGTCTCTCACCATAAATATTTACTTAATGCTTAATCCCAGTCTTTCTGAAACTATCCACAAAACAATGGATGTTGACATAGGTCAAAGGTGAATAGTAAAGGTAATATAATCCTTTATTTTTAGAAGCATTTGCTGAATGTGCCCATGTTTAATTATTGTTTATGAGTCTAAAATTTATCAGCCAATAACTACTAAAATTTTGTTCAAGAAAAATGAAGGCAAGATGTCAAGTGGCTAGTGAAATAACCTTTATGATGTTTATTGTCTATTTTTTTCTAATTTGATAAAGTAAAAATAATAAGTTTTTTCTCAAATAGTTTAGTCTGAGTGGTTTTCTTTTAAAATATTTTTATTGTGAAATATAATAGAGAGGAACATCTTAAAGCATAAATATTTATCTTAAATTATTGAAAAGAAAACACCCTTGAAAACAATTAGGTAAAGAAATAGATTGCTAGCCTCCCAGAAATTTCTCATGTACCATAATCCCTTCAATCCCTGAGTTAACCAGTATACCGATTACATGATTTCACTACATTAGTAAAAATTCCTATATAATAGAATTAATTTGCCTTAGTGTTATCAGAAATTTTAAAATTTGCCATTCTGAGAACTATGTAGGAGATTGCATTAACTATAGAGCAATTTGCACACTGATATCATTATACATTTGAATTTCCTAGTCCATAAATCTTGCATGTTTCTCAAGTTGTTTTGACTTCTTTTATATTTCTTAACAAAATTTTGAAGTTGTCCCCCAAGGTATTTTACACATCTTGTGTTAGGCGTGTTTCTAGGTACTTTATACTCTTGAAATTGTCATAATTAGCATTCTCTTTTTTGAAGCCCTCTAATATTGCCAGTTTATAAAAATAAAATTTATTTTTGTATATTACTGTCATATCCAGAATACTTGTAGAAATTTCTTAAAATGTTATGGTTTGTTTTTAGAATCTTTTGAGTTTTCTATATACAAATATCTTTGGTGAAAGTTTTCTTTGTTCTTTTAATCCTTAGCTATTTATATAGTATGTATGTGTGCATGTATTGTCTTACTGCACTGGTTAGAACCGTTAATGCAATTTTGCATAGAGTAGCAATAAATGCATACTTTTCTCGTTCTCAAATTTCAAAGGAACTGTGTTTAGTATTTACCATTAAACTGTTGAAGGCTTATAGATAATCATCAGATTAGGATTCTTTTTTTTTTTCCCACTATGCTAAGGGTTTTTATTTTTAGTATAGTGAATTTTATTAATTGCTTTGTCAAACTCAATGAGCACATTGTTTTATAGGCTTTAATTATTTACATTATATTAATTTAATTTTTTATGTTAGAAAGCTTGCATTCATAGGAAAAAAACAATTTGCTCATGATACTATCCTTTTTAGATATTGTTACACTCAAATTGCTAAAATTTAGTTTATTAGTAACAGAGGCTTCTCATATTTCTTTTAAGCATTGTTATTGGGTTTTGATATTAAGGTTATTGTAACCTCATAAAATGTGTGGGGCAATGTATCCTCATTTTCTATAAGCGTAAAAATATTTTTCCATTTATATTAGGTAGAAATCGCTAGTGAAACCATCTGGGTCTATTTTTTTCCCTAGTAGTAAGGTTTTAATTAAAAATAAAATTTATTTAAAACTGATAGGGCAAATAAAGTGTTCTATTTCTTCTTGCGTCACTTTTAGTAAGTAATTCTCCAAGAATTTCTTAATTTCATTAGATTGTCATATTTTTGGCATAACGTTTATAATATTTATTCATCACTTTTTAGTGCCTGAAGTATCTGTTATAATGTTTTCCTTTTCATTATTTTTTAAAATTCTCTTTTAATTATTTATGTGTCTGTGGTATTGTTATCTCTCCTCTTTAACTTGTGATTTTGTTATATGGGTCCTCTCTCTTTCTTTTCTTCGTGAGTTTGGCTAGAGGTTTATCAATTTGTTGATCATTTCAAAGAACCAGCTCCTAACTTCATTTATATTCTACTGTTTTCTTAGTTGTTGTTTTTTTTAAGTTTTTATCTTAAATCTAGTTAGTTAACATACAGTATTGTATTAGTTTCAGGTGTACAATATGATGATTTAACTATTTCATACATAACCCTGCGCTCATCAGGACAAGGGCAGTCCTTAATCTCCATCACCTATTTAACCTATCCCCCCACCCACCTCTCCTCTGGTAACCATCAATTTGTTCTCTGTAATTAAGAGTCTGTTTCTTGATTTGCTGGCTCAGTGCAAATTTTCCTAAAGCAGTTCGTGTGCCCCTAATAGCCCCTGGAGCACAGCTGCTGCCCTGCACCGTGTCCTGCCCTCCCCCCTGCCAGCTGCCTTTATGTGCTCCCAGTCCACTAAGACAGACTGAGAGTAGTGACATCCAAGTAACAATAAACATGCTTATTACCCAGTATTGGTTACTATTTACCATTTCCCATTAGAAGTAAGTCTCCTTAGGAAAAATGGCTGATTCCAGGGCCTGCCTGAGTGGGGAGAAACAAGATGAACTGAAATAATTTTTAATGCCAGGAAGTAAGTACTTTAAAATGAAAAATTTTGTCAAAAGCACACAGATATTAACTTGAAGGAGCTCTCACTGATCAAATCTGGAACAATTTGAGCATTAAAATAGATATTTATAATAATGGATTGTAATCATTGGAATAAAACAGGAATTCTCAAGATCACACTAATATAAATTAATCATACCTCTACCTTGCAAAAAAAATCAACTAATAAAACTAATACTAATAAACTAATACTAATAAAC
Source organism: Canis lupus dingo (assembly GCF_003254725.2). Taxonomy (NCBI): domain Eukaryota; kingdom Metazoa; phylum Chordata; class Mammalia; order Carnivora; family Canidae; genus Canis; species Canis lupus. Next base: position 67,322,863 of record NC_064252.1, on the reverse strand, counting down.
TAATACAACTAATAAAAAATACTATTATTTCAATAACACAGCTAAAGAAATTGAAACAAACTGAGACTTGGAAAGGTTAATCAACTTTCTCATTGTCACTGAACTAATAAGTATTATATAAAGGTCATAAACCTAAATTTGCCTGACTTAAGAATCCAAATTCTTAACCAGTACATTTAGTCTTCCATTTCTGATTTTTGGACTTTCAAACCAAATAACCTCCTGGACTGATTGCTGGCATTCTCTGGGGCCTTGGCAACCAGCCTGGTAATTGTAATCACGTAATGGAGTCCCAAGTCCAGTAGCTACCCTTATAGCTAAAACCACTTTTTAACTTTTCCTGAAACTTTCCTTAACCTTCTACTCTTTGCACAACTTCCCCAGCTTCTGAAACAAACGTTGTGAGTGAGTGAACATTCAAACTCATAAAATTGTCCCAGGTTGGTTTTTGTTTTTAGGGATTAGAATTACCGTCAATGTGATTTTTAAAAAGACCTCAGTTAAACAAAACCTTTTTTTTTTTTTTTTTTTGGGGGGGGGGCGGAGGACTCAGTTTAGCAGGCACAAATTCATACCCTACTGCCCCTTGGTTCTAAAAGAGTAAAACCAGCCAGCAACTCAGATGACAGACTATATTTTGCAACAGACTCTCGACTGGCTTTGTATAAGATACCAGATGCCAGCCAAATGCAACCTTCCCTACTGTCTCTTATGCTAGAACTTTCCTTTCTAATTACGGTAAAAGGTTTGCAGGCATTGAAAAATTAAAAATAAAATCAGGCTTGTTCAAAACAGGTTCACTCTTGAAATAGGGCAAATTAGATGTAGTCTGGGTTTTTAATACCATTTGACTGGCTGGCTAGCTAAGAATTGGCTCCCACACAGCACAATAGCACTGAGATTTAAGAAAAGGTCTTTTAGTTTGACCACATGATCCTATAACCACCAGTTGACACATAGCCACATGCCCTTCTCCGTACCACAATTTGGCAATAGCCTATATTTTGTGCTCTGAAATATTGAAATTCTAAGCCAAATATGTGAGAGAATTAATCATGGATTTTGTTTCTCTTTGACTTCATACATTAAAGGTAAAGTTGTGAATGTTAATAATCACAATTATGGGTTTGGCATGCAACACTAATGATACTGTATCATATGCCTAGTTTCATCACATTACAAGGTAGAGTTCTTAGCCAAAACCCATCAGGACTGGGTTAAGAACCTGTAGGGGGTGGGGACACAGGAATTTGCCAACCTCCTTTTCTTCTGTCCCTCTTTTCAGTTACTTAAAGATTATCCTTAAAGGAAATATTTATTATCTATTTATTATTATTCACAGTGAAAAAGCAAAATAATTGCAATGCAAGTGATATATAAATCACAAATCAAATATAATGCTTCCATTGAAGGTCCAATTTGAACATAAACGATGCATAAATTAGGATGTACTGTTTATGGGTTACACAGAAACCTTTGACTTTTAGTCTGAACCTGAATACTAGAAAGTAACTGCCTTAACTAAGTGTGACTTATAAATTAAAGTGATATGCTTTCTTCAGACCTGATGGGCAGGCCGGAGATAAGAGTCTTAGATGATTTCTATCTCTTTTGTTTCTGTTTATCTCCTGAGAGGATGCTTTCATATGCCAACTAGGAATCCTTACTGTGCAAGTGTTCCTTATCTGTAACCACAGCAATGCTCTTCCTTAATTAGGTGTTTTAGCCCCATTTCTATCTCAGCTGCCACGGCCACCATCACCTTCAACATTATCATCAATTAATATTGAGTGCTCATTAAATGATAAATACTAAGTTAAACCAAAGCATTCCACATGTAAACAAAAAAGACAGCAAAATGTCTCAGAATATCAGAGAAGTATGGATGTTTATGGTCCCCCCACCACCAAAGAAGACTCTATAAATTATGTAGTCCAAATCTTTTTTTGCTGTAACTTGCTTACGTCTTCATCTAGATTTTATGGGAAGCCTAACATCGCCCTGCTAGTATCTCTGAGGAGTTTTGGTAGAGGGTCTTCTCTACCTGAGATTTCCTGCTCCCATTCAGTTGTTGCTCACCACCCTGCCTCCCTCCACCTCCTGCATTTCCCATCCCTTGTATTGTTACAGTGCACCTTGATAGACTTTGCTTCAAGCTCAGTCTGTTACTTCCTCCAAAGTACCTCAAGACCAAAACAGATTTTTACTAAGAGTAAGTGTGTGTGTGTGTGTGTGTGTGTAGATGTTCAGCACATAAAAGCAACAACAAAACTACTTAAAATTAAATATTATTAGTCTTCTAAATTCATTAAAGTCTCGACAGTACCTTCCACTAGGAATGTCTTTGTAGACTGTTCCTTCTTAGACCCTGGTCTCCTACTATCTTCTGCTTTCGTCATCCTTTCTCACCTTTCCTCATCTCTCTAGCTTCTTACCATATCCCCTATTTGCCCTTCTCTTCTTAGGTTGCCAAACACTTAAAATTTTATATATCATAGAGTCTTATTTTGTTGCTGCTGTTGTTATGTCCCTGTATCTTTCAGACTATGTTTGGCATATGTCTAACAATATTTTTTATTGTGGTAAAATACAAAATTTACTATCTTAATCACTTTCAAGTGTACACTATAGTGATACTAAGTATATTCATACTGTGTAACCATGACTAGTGTTGTTTATAATCAAATGACCAAAAGGTGATGATTCTGTTAAGAAAAAAAAAAAAAAAAAACCTAAACTATTCTAAGATAGTGTTTTTGTGGAGTTTTTTTAAAGATTTATTTATTTGATAGAGAGTGCTAGCAGGGAGAAGGACAGAGGGAGAGGAGAGAGAGAATCTGAAGCAGATTCTCCACTGGGCACAGAGCCCAATACAGGCTCTTCTTTTCGAAATGCAACATGACTGCCTTAGATTGGTCTACCTGTCACTTAGAAAAAACTGGCAAATTTTACGGATTGTTATATCCTCCTAAAACAAAGAATTCAGTATGTAAAACATGACCAATAATGTATATTTTATATATATAAATATAGAAATATAGAAAAATATATAAACTTCATATATATATGAGCTTTATATATATATGTAAACCTTATATATATTTATATATCTATATCTATATCTATATATATAGATATAGATATATATGTAAACTTTTGTGGACAAAGGAACAATGGGGGGAAGTTTATATTGCATATTACATGCCATACTTCCCCTCACATTCTCTAAATACTTCTTTTACCAACATTTAAATTCCTATGTCAACTACCACTTCCTTTCTTGTTCCTTCAACTTACACTTTCTTCTCTCGGTCTTTGTCCCTTCAGATTCTCTCCCCTTCCCTGTTGTCTGTATCTGCTCTTCTTCTCTTCCTCTATACAGGATCTGATCTTTTTTTCCAAGTCTTCCTATCCTTTTGATGCAGATCAATTTAATATACTAATGTACTGTGGGTTTCTTCAATTTGAGTCAACACTTACCACCGTGCTCAGCATAATAAGGGACCTTTATTTTTCTAAGTTAGTGGCAAGGGATTATAAATTCTGACAATATTTTTTAGATTCAACATTTATTAAATGAGAATGCATCAAAAGTTCAAATGCCCATAACGTTTATCCTAGCCATTACCTTAGGAATTTATTTGTAAATATATTTGCACACATAATGTATGTATAAAGTTAGCTATTGTAGCATTGTTTTTTAATAGATAACGGTAGGGGAAAACCTGACAGCCCATTAAAAAGGGACAACTTAATAATGTACATTTATACACTAGAATATCATTCAGGTGACATAAAATATTCATAAAAAAATTATATTGAAGTGATAAGATTTCTATGGTATACTAGTAAGTGAGAAATCAAGTCACAGAAGAAGAGTTTACAGAGTATACGGCCATTTGAAAATATATGTGTGTGTGTGTATCAATTTTTGCTTTTATTTACACAAAAGTCTCTGGAATACTAAGCAGGAAATAACAATGGTATAGAGATGAAAGCTTGTTGGACCCTGTTTGGGATGGATGAGATTCATATGTAGAAAACTCTGTGCCTTAAAAACAGAAAACACATTTTAGTTTCTTCCAGTACTAATGGAAAAAGTGACTATGGGATAGCATTTAAAGATAATAAAAATTAATGCATCCAAACTTTTTATGAAGCCAATATATCACATCAAAGCCTAAAAATGCATAAAAAGAATAGTGCACATTGTGAATATCCCTTATGAATATCAAAGTAAATGCTGAATAATGTATTATTAGGAAGAATCTAACAGTATATGAAAATGATATATTCTCCTGACCAAGTGGGGTTTATTCCAGGGATGCAGCAATATTGCTCCGTGTTGGTAGATTAAAAGGGGAAAAAAATAAGCATCTTTATAGGTGCTGACAAGTCATTTGACAAAATTCTACATCAACTCTTGACTTAAAAAAGAGCCAAGAGCCAGGCTCAGACAGTTAAGTGCCTGACTCTCCATCTCTGCTGCGGTCTTGATCTCAGGGTTATTAATTCAAGCCCCACATTGGGCTCCATGCTGGGCTGGAGCCTACTCAAAAAATAATAATAATGGGGGTGTCTGGGTGGTTCAGTCAGTTAAGCATCTGTCTTAGGCTCAGGTGGTAGTTCTGGGGTCCTGGGATCGAGCTCCACATCGGGCTCTCTGCTCAGCGGGGAGCCTACTTCTTCCTCTTTCTCTGCCTGCCACTCCTTCTGCTTTTGCTCCCTCTCTCTGTCAAATAAGTGAATAAAGTCATCATCGTCGTCATCATCATCATCATCATCATCATCATCAATAATTAAAAAGATCCAGGGATAAGAAAAGAAATACACAAATATTTTAAATAAAATAAGGATTAATACTTCCTAACAAAATGGAAATTGACTCATGTATTTCAACTCTAAGGTCAATATCCTGCCTATTAGACACTAGATGCATGACCAGTATATTCCAGAACACCAACATGTCACATATCGCTACTGTTATTTACCACTGTTCTAGTAGTAACAGCCATTGTAATGAAGGAGGAAAATAGAGGTAAAAGTAATTTAAACTGGAAAGTAGAATGTAAAATTATCTTTTTTTTTTTTTTTTTTATGAGAAGCGGGGAAGGGGCAAAAGGACAGAGGGATAAGGAAAAAGAATCTTTCTTTTTTTTTTTTTTTTCTTGAAGATTTTATTTGCTTATTCATGAGAGACACAGAGAGGGAAAGACAGAGATACAGGCAGAGGGAGAAGCAGGCTCCATGTAGGGAGCCCGATGTGGGACTCTATCCTGGGGCTCCAGGATCACACCCTAAGCTGAAGGCAGGCACTTAACCACTGAGCCACCCAGGCATTCCTGGAAAAGAGAATCTTAAGCAAGCTTCATGCCCAGTGCAGAGCTCAATGCAGGGCTCAGTGTCACAACCCTGAGATCATGACCTGAACTGAAATCAAGAGTCAGATACTTACCCAACTGAGCCATCCAGGTACCCTAAAATTATCATTTTTAATGTTCTGATTGTACACATGAAAAATCCTTAAAGACTCGACTGAATGATCTATTCCAAACAATCAGATAATACAGAAATGTGGAAAAGAACAAAACTAGTATCCCAAATCCAGGATCTTCTTATGTAGAAATAGCAACAAATTACAAAATATCATGGAGGAAAAAAAATCCCAATTACAATAGCAAAATAGTAACAATAAGAGATTATAGGGAAAAAACAAGCAAATAGAATCTATAATTTTGTATTCCACAAGAAGAAAACATTAACATTGAGGGGCAAAAAGAAGGCTTTAACAACCAGAAAAGATGGATTTATTCAATAATATATGTCTTTTTTTGGCCAAATGGGTACAGATCATTGTACTCTTGCATGCTCTCTGGTCTCTTATACCTTAGAAGAACTGTGGTCTCTAATTCTCTCTTTCAGCAGACATTTGCCTTCTGCACTTAGTCAATCACTGTATAACTCCTCTTTACCCTTGCATTTTCTTATCAGATCCTTCTTGATTCACCCTATCCTCCGCCCCATCCCCCTGACTCTTTCTATCTTGGAATAGAAAACAGGCCTCAAAATTTTTATTAAGTCAACTCTTCAGAAAACCAGAGTACATTATTCAATACTACAAGTAAAATGTAAAGGTGTCAGTGACTGTTGTGTTACAGATACAGTCAGACCAAGACAGGACCAAGCACAAGCAAAACTATTTTTGGAGAAAAAAAAAATATTGTGAAACACACACACACAAACATGCAGAGAGGGACTTTCTCTCAATTACGTCTCATTTAGCACCAAAACCAATTTACTATTGGGTATTACTTTCTGTTTTAACTCTTCCAGAAGTCCTTAAACCCATTTCACTTCCGAATAGAATCCCCCAGGAAAAAGATATGAACTTAAATCAGCTTTATTTTACCCAATCACTTTCTGAATTTCTCCATTAAGTTTTACTACATCGCATAAATCCAGATGTCTCCAACAAAGTTGTTTCTGCTCCCATTGACCTCAAAGACCTCAAATTCCCTGTAAAGATGGCTTCCTTTTTATGGTGCTTTAATGTCCTAGGATAGAAAACCTTTATTTAAGTAAATAACTTAATGCAGAAGTATCTAATGTTACTGCACACTAAGAGTCCTTCTAAACATTATATAATATTTATCTCCATTGAGACTTAACAAATATTTATTCCTTATCTACAATGCCAGACATTGAAGAAAAAAACTTTGAAAAAAAAATTCCTAAGCCTAGCTGTTTCCAAATATTTCAATATTTCATATAATATAGAAAAAAACATAAAGAAAATTTTGTCTGACACTGTTTTTATTTGAATTTTAAATTAATGATCCCATCTTTTTATGGAAGTGCATCAAATGGTCCCTTGGAGGTAGACATATTCTATTCCTAATCATTTCTACTATGGAATAGTTAAGTCAGGAAATGTAAGAACTAAAATCTCTCTCCTGATCTCCAGACCTGGATGTCCACTGTCTTCAAGATATTCTCATCTGGTTGTCCCTTAGGGGGTTGTGATTCCATGGGTCTTCCTCAGAATCCAATACCTTTTCCTGTCACATCCTGTTCAGGGACTGACATCTATCTTGTAACTCAGGGCAGAAACTCTTGTCTCAGTTTTGACTCTTTCTTTTTTTTTTTTTTTTTCTGATAAATTCAGGAAGTCACCCGTCTTGTTAGAAAAATTGTAACACACACACACACACACACACACACACCTCTTACCAATGAGATACTGAAAGACAATCAGCTCTTAACTGAATTGACCATTTAATTTCTCTCTTAAACTCATCTTGTCGCCTCCAAATTATTCTTGACACTGTAAACAGTGATCTCTTTCAATAAAAAAAAAAAAAAGTGAAACAGTGACTTCTCTACACTGCAAATCTGATCATGTAACTACTCTACTTAGAATTTGTAATACAACACATTGGCCTGAAGAGCTAAGTGAAAATTCTCGCAGCTCTAAGGCTGGCCACAAACAGACCCCTGCTTATGACTCTGGCCTCGTGTTTTCTCCCTGAGTTCCAGCCCTACCAAACCACTTAGAGTCTTCTCAATATTCTGAACACTTTTTCCTGCCTCCAACCCTTTGTAGATGCACTTACTCCTGTTTAACTGCTTGTTCAGCCTCAGCTTGGATTTCAGATCTTCCAAGGTTTTGCCAGACCCTCCTCAGCCCCACATCTCTGCCAAGACTGGGTCAATGGGCCCGTGTCTGACCTACAGCTTCTGCAACCTGTGTTTACTCGTGTCATATGAGGCATTACCTATATTAAAAATGTCCATTTTTTTACTCTGTATCACTTAGCAAGTAATGAAAAATTTAACAGAGAGACGGGCCCCTGACCCAGCGCACTTCCTGGTCACAAGAAGTGTTTGTTGCATGATTAAGTGAATGAGCGAATGAATGAATGAATCTGAATCTCAATGCCCCATACCTTCAAGGTGGAATCAATATTCCAAGACAAGCCCATGTCCCAAAGGACCTGGAGACTCCAGGCAGTCAGAAACCCAGAGGAACAGCAGTCTTCTTCTCATTAAGAACCACAATCTTGGTAGATGCCCTTACGGAAGAAAATATCTGTTCATGGATGCCAAACTGCCCTGTGGACAGTAAAGTCTGATTCCTGGGATCCTCCCCCAGTGTTTCTGGACCTGCAGCACCACAGGTCTGTGTGCAAAGAATAGAAGGCAATCCGTGGGCCTCTCTGTCAGAAAGACTATTTCCAATAAAGACTTCTAGAAAGAGTAAGTGGTTATTTCTCTCCTTTCTTCCTCCCTTCTTTCTTTCATTCCTTTTTCTCTTTCTTCACGGAGTTGGGCTTCAAGCACGCACATACATGCACACACAAAGGCCCACGCTTACAAGGTGCCACCGCATCTTCTTGTCATAGACGAGCAGGGCAAGTACACACACAGGCAGCATTTCACAAGTATCTAAAGTGAGCGCTCTGTTGCATTAAATATTTATCAGTCGGTATCTTTCCATTGAGTACTTAGGTATATTTAATTTTCTTTAGTGTTATTTTCTGTCTGGAATTAAAATACTGGCCTTAGTCAAAGATAGAAAGGCTTTATAATGCAGATGTATACAGCAGAGCCTCCTGGAAACGCCTATCCTTAAGTCACCGTTTTGATGTAAGATTAGCAAGGTGCACCTACCCTCAGAAACATTCGGAGCATCTGTCTGCTTCACTTTGCATCACGAGAGAGAAAAAGATATGGTGGGAAGAGTTGGTAATTGTGGTATAAATTATTTGGTCTTAAGGGCTATTTCACCCCTAAAGAGAAAAGGAATTAGCCTTAGGCCAGCCTGACGAGGAGAACATCAAGTTTATTGACACTGCTAACTGGAGGAAGGGCTGGGAAGGGCTTGAGAGGGCATCTGGCTCCTCATTTTCCTAGGGCAGCTGTCGCCCCTAAATGTGGCACTGATAATAAGATGATATACTTTCAGTCAACAGCATGCATAGTTTTCCTCGCCTCCCCCCAGCTATTAAAGCTGTATTCAGTGGGAGACACATAGTAATTTGTTGAAAATCACTATTTGCTAAGAAACTCTCACAAAACCCCAAGAGCCTATTATATTAACAGAAGTGACAAGAAAATAAATGTTTTTGACAAGGAAGTGCTCCTATCCAGGGAAGATGGCTGCAGCATCGGTGATTATTCAGCGAATCAAACTTATTTAAACACACTGTCTCTGATACTTAATAAATGTTATAGTGTGGCTTTTTGTGGCTAATAAAACTTGGTTTACATTCCACCCCGTGTCTTCCATGATTCGCCTCCCCGGACTCACTTAAAGTGCATTAAGAAGCAGCAAGCAAGATCAGGACGATTTGCTGCAAAACTTAAATAATTCATTTATGCACCACTGCTTTCAGACTGTGTTTTTACAAATGCTGTAATGAGACAAGCTGTGAAATGTTTTACATGGGGAAAAAGGCAAGGAAATCACTGAAAGAAAACCCCCTTTCTGTGCCATATTTGCTTGAGGCTCAGGACTAAAACAGGGAAAGCATGTCTTACATAAACATTTGTACTACTTACCTACACCCCATACATATGACATCAACTAGATCCCATTTATATTTTCCATTAACTAGAATTAAAGTCATGTCATATTTGAGAGCCTTGACTCCTGAGTTAATTTATAAAACTGATGCATGTCTAATCAAATTCTCAAAAAGATATTTAGACTGAAAGGCTTTGTGAGGTAATTTCAAAATTTATCCAAATGAATAACTGGGCAAGAATAGCCAACAAATATTGTAAAATAAAAAATGATAATAAAGTGCATTATAAAGCCACGATATTTAAAAGAGTGTGGCGCTAACCATGAAATAAATAAGCAATGGGAAGGTCTGAAAAGGACTAGGTGAAATAGGTAGCAACAGTCTAGAAACAAATGAAAAATATTTACATATTCAATATATAATAAAAGGAGCACTGCAAATGAATGAGAGAATATATATATACATTTTTAAAGATTCAAAAATAGTTATTTGAAAAAAGGATTGTATTCAAGGTACTTACCAACTGAAATTCCAAATAGAGGGATGACTTAAATATCACAAGTAAGATTTAAAAGATCTATGAAAGATTTATAAAGGATTTAGAAAAAAATATAAATATTTATATATATAAAATATATATATATTTGTATAATTTTGAAGAGGGGAAGATCATCCAAACATAGCACAGATAAATTGCAAATGAAGAAATTATTATATTTTATTACTGAAAAATATGAAAATAGACACCTGTATGAGAAAATACCATTAGCATAAAAGATAAGTAACAAATTAGAAAAAAATATTATAGTGTATAGAGCATGGGATTACTATTATACAGATTTTCTACAATTCAAAAAGGGAATATAAGGGAAGGGAGAAGAAATGTGTGGGAAATATCAGAAAGGGAGACAGAACATAAAGACTCCCAACTCTGGGAAACAAACTAGGGGTGGTGGAAGGGGAGGTCGGTGGGGTGTGGGGGTGAGTGGGTGATGGGCACTGAGGGGGGCACTTGACGGGATGAGCACTGGGTGTTATTCTGTATGTTGGTAAATTAAACACCAATACAAAATAAATTTATCATAAAAAAATAAAAAAATTTAAAAATACAAAAAAACTAAAAGAACCAAATTTTTTTGAAGATGAGTAAACAAGACAAAAACTATAAGATATATAAAATAACAAGACACTTTATTCATATTGAAGTGTAGTTGACACATGTTGTATTAGTTTCAAGTGTACAACACAGTGATTTAACAAGTCTGTACATTATGCTATGCTCACTGTAAGTGTAGCTACCATCTGTCGCCATACCACCACCACTATTAGGATAATATTGATTAATTTACCTATACTGTGCCTATTATCCCTGTGACTTATTCAGTTCATAACCAGGAGCCTATATCTCCCACTCTCTTTCACTTCTTCTTGCCATTCACCTATTCTCTCCTCTCTGAAAACCACCAATTTGTTCTTTGTTTATTTATCTTAACTTGTATTCACTTAATAACAACATTTCAAAACCTGGTGGGAAGTTTATAATGCCTGGCCTCAGTAAATGATCCATAAGGAAGCAAAAAAATAATAAACCTATAGAATATTTCAGAATATAGTTAACAAGCTTATTCTAATAGGCATAAATAGAAAAGTCCCTCTTCCTCTGCACTACTCCTGACTGGAAAATTATGTGAATTCCAAGCACATTGTGATATTTATGAAAATTGATCATCTGTTGGCTTAAAACAAGTATAAATAACTTTTAAAGGGCAAGTATCATAGAAAGCACATTCTCTGCAGACAGTGTAATTCATTTATGTACCAATAAAAATACCATTTCAGAATATCTGTATACTTGTAAATTAAGAAAATTAAGAAAAAAGAAAATTAAGAAAAAAATTTGCATGCTTTATAGGAAAAATTGCAGTAGGAATCAGAAGTACTCAAAACTGAATAATAAGAAAATATACTTATCAAAAGGAATAGAATGTAGGCAAAACAATATTTAGAGGGAAATGTGTAACCTTAAATGCATATGAAGAAAACTGGAAATATAGGAACTAAATATCTAACTTTAAAAGTTAGAATCCAGACGGAATAGACCAAAAGGAAGTATGACAAAAATGACAGTATGACAGTATGACAGTGACAAAAATATGAAGTCAGAAATGAATAAACAAGAAAACAAAGACAACAAGGGTTAAAAAATAATTAAAATATAATAAATTTGTTCAAACTTGGGAAAGAATGACTAGAAAAAAAGATGTAACAGTGATCTCAAAAGATACCAAAGAATGTTAAGGACAGCTTCATGAGAGTAAAATTTTAAATTTAGTTAAAACTAATGAATTTGAAGAAAATTATCAACTCTAAAGCTATCTCAAGAAAAAAATTAAATGATTTTGTAATCTTTAAGGGAAATGATTTAACAGCTAGAATCTTCCCATGATGAAAATAATAGATTTATTTTAAGGAACAGATAATTATAAATGTCACATAAATTCTTTCAGAGAACAGAAAATAAGGAAATACTCCCCAACTACTTTCCTGAGGCTATTGCAATAAGACATGGAATTACAAAAATTACAAAATTACAGGCCAATATCACTCATGAGCCTAGATGCAAAAATCCTAAATAAATGTATTAGAAAACATAATCTAGAAATGTATAAAAATAACCAAGTTGGTTGGCCCAGTTATGCAAGGTGAGTTTAACGTTGAAAAACACCAAAAGTGTAACTTACTACATCAACATATTAAAGAAGACAAACCATCTAACCACCTTAATATGAAGCACAAATAGTGTTTTATAAATCCAACATTCATGCATACATTAAAAAAAAAAGAAAACCTCTTGATAAACCAGGAGTAGAAAAGAATCTCCCCATTCTGATGATGAGTAGTTATGAAGAAATCCTGCAGTGGACATCATTTTAGTGGTGAGAAATTAAAAACATTACTTTTAGAATCAGAAACCTGACAAAAATGCCTTCTACCATTATTTTTGTTCACCAATATAGTTATAATCTTAGCTGGCCATAAGACAAGAAAAAGACAAAATTACAATGATTGCCAAGAAAGAAAACTATCATTATTTATAGGTAATAGTGTTGCTTACAGGAAATCCCAAAAGAAGCAATAGGAAAACTCTTAGAATTAACCCTTGAATATATAAACGGTGCCAAGTATCAAGCCAAGATACAAAATTAAATGTATTTCAGGGACAGCTGGGTGGCTCAGTGGTTGAGCATCTGCCTTTGGTTCAGGGCATGACCCCGGCCGGGGTCCTGGGATTGAGTCCCGCATCGGGGTCCTGTGAGGAGCCTGCTTCTCCCTCTGCCTGTGTCTCTACCTCTCTTTCTCTCTCTCTCTGCCTCTCTCTCTTTCTGTGTCTCTCATGAATAAATAAATAAATAGAATATTTTAAAAAATTGAACATATTTCAATATACCGACCACACACTTTTAAGAAAAAGTAAAGAATGTACACCATGTATAATCACAGGTAAATAAAAAGGTATCCAGGAATAGTTTTTTAAAAGATATACAAGGCTTTTATTAAGAAGATTATGAATTTTTATTGAAAGACAATAAGGGAAACCTCAATAGATGTGGAAAATTACCACATTCATAGATAGAAATAGTCAATATTGTAAAGACATCAACTCTTCACAAATTCATATGAAGATTTGATGTAATCTTTACCAAAATTCTAGTATGTGTGTGTCATGTTGTGTGTGTATAATTTGACAAGATAATTCTAGAGCAAAGTGTAAAGAACAGCCAAGAAACTACTGAATAAAATATAACACAGTGTGGAGGGCAGGGAGAGGAGAACGTCACTTACTAAATGTCAAGACTTATTTAGAAGAATATGGGACAAGGAACAGTCTCATTTGTACAAAGGAACTTCACATAGCACAGAGCGAAGGCTGAAGAGGAACGACGGAGGCAAGGGCTGGACAGTAATTGGCACAATATATAGAAATAATCCAAATGGATTAAGGACTTAAAAAGTAAAAGGTAAAAATTTTAAACTATTGGAGGAGAAAACATCCTTATGATCTTGGAGTGAGGCAGGGTTTTTAAAAAAGACTAAATAAAAAGGAAACAAGCAAACTAAGAAGACTGTATTAGAGATGGGACTTCTGCTCATCCAGACGACAACAACACGCACATACAAAACCTATGGAAGGAGTAAAAGGTGAGAGCACAAACTGGAGGCAGATGTCTACTACATATATAACTGTCCAAGTCTAATCGTCTAGGATGTAAGGAGGTCTTTGAGGAAGAGGAGGAGAAGGAGGAGGAGGAGGAAGAGGAGCGGAAGGAGGAGAGGAGGAAGAAGAAAAGGAAACAACTAAAAGACAAATGGTCAAAAGCCCCAAGAGGACATTTCACAGATGCAAAAAGTAAACCCAACGAATAAAGAATATTCAGTCTCCTTATTAATCCAGAGAATGGAAATCAAAATAAAATTTTAGGTTACTACTCCACACTTGCTAGATTAGCAGATGTGTAAGAGCCTGATAGTATCAAGTGTTGGGGAACATGCGAAACTGTAGGGATTCGTGAACCCTGCTGGTGTGAGCCGTTTCCATTTTTACCCAGGATAAATTCTTGCATGTGTGTATCGGGAGCTATGTACTATAACAGCCGTAGTAGCATTGTTTGTAAAAGCACAAGTTAAATGCCTCGAATGTCTAAAGACAGTAAGATAGACCCATAAATTCTAACATGCTCGTATAAAAGGAAACACCATGCAGTGATAGAAGTGAATGAAGCCCGGCTACGTGACATAATGTGGTAGTTCTTCTATCGCAGTGTTCAGTGGGGAAAGGCAAGTCAAGAATCTGGAGTTTGATGTGGTCAGGAAGGAGCACAGTGGCCTTTGAAAATTACAGGACAGTCTAGGAAGCTGGACACATGTTTTAAACTCCATGAACTCCTGCAAGCATGATATAGTTTATAATTTCTTAATTCAGAAAGACTTCTGAGACATAATGGTGAGTTGATAGGTGATTTTAAAGACTTTTCTATTTTGCTTACTTGAGTTTTCTAATTAGGTCAACAGCGAACACAACATACTTGTGTTGTAAATTTTAAAACATTTGTGGAACGAGACATAGGTTTTTTTTTGTTTGTTTTTGTTTTTTTTTTAAAGTTAGTTTTTTTTTTAATTTTTATTTATTTATGATAGTCACACAGAGAGAGCGAGAGAGGCAGAGACACAGGCAGAGGGAGAAACAGGCTCCATGCACCGGGAGCCCGATGTGGGATTCGATCCCAGGTCTCCAGGATCGCGCCCTGGGCCAAAGGCAGGCGCTAAACCGCTGCGCCACCCAGGGATCCCTTTTTTTTTTTTTAAATCTGCATTAGTGGACGTGTCTCGTCAGCTCAGCAACTTTAGTACCTACTTGCTCTCACATCAAAAGGGTTATCCATGTGATGACAATCACGGGCCAAGAAATTCTGCAACGACTTTCTTCACTAGTGGACACAAATGCAGAAATGTTCATGCTTACAAAGAACTTATAAACAGTATTATATCTCTTCTAAAGAGAGAAAATGTTTCCAAAATTTTACTTACCTATTGAAGACCTGTTACAAAAGCTCAATACTCTAGAAGGTATTTTTAAAGTAAAATTTTATCTGTTTTATCTCCCTATCCACATAATAATATAACCACAATCAAAGAACATTTTAAAAAATAGATAAAAGAGAAACTGCCCCTCTTGCTCCTACCATCCTGAGATGGCCACAGTTAGCACCTAGCTGTTTTCCCTTTCAACATAGATATTCCTAAGCATAGATATTTCCCTTCGAGGTTTTAACTCTAGTGAAGATTCATATCCTGATCCTACTTTGTGAAGTCTTAATGTTGAATCTAAAACCTTCCTTTAAAACTCCCCCAAAATTGTTTTAAAAGATGTAAAATATTCTATTGAGTGAGCTCACCGTAATTTACTTAATAATATTCCTATCATTCTTTTGTTTCAAGGCTTCCGAAGAAGTTTACAAACACTTGGCTACTCCATAATCCTTATTTATTTATTTTTAATACATGATCCTTAGAATTACCAGTGTTCCCATGGTATCCCAGTGCTAGAAATGCTGCCTGGCCTGATACTTCCTCTACCTCTATTGCATCCTGAGCCACTACTCTGAGTCCTCAGAATTGCGATGCTCTAACACCCCAAGAGCTCGCTGTTAACAATGAGGTTCTTTATTCTGTCTCAGCAATGAGTCCCAGACACCCAACTGGAGGGCCTTCACTCTAGAGCACAGCTTCTGAACCAACAGTCTTTATTTGGGGATTCCCCCCAAGGCAGAGGCTGAGATGAGGACATGGCCTAGGGGAATACAGAGCACAAAATAGGAACACTGGGCTAAGGATGGCATGGATACGGGCAAGAAAAGTGATCTGGTCCCGGACCTCTGAGAATAGAGGATACCTCCAGAACTGGGGGCATAGGAGGCTTGGTCAGTTACCTCTGGGCTTCCATCAGGCTTCCATCGCCCGCTGGCTGAGGTCATCCTCTGGAGGTGTAAACCTTGCCCCCCACCTTTGAGCTGTCCTGTGTCTTGACCAAGCACGTAGCTTTAGAGGAGACTAAGGTGAAAGACAAGTGGTGCGTGGAAGGGGATGTTGGCAATTCAAGTAAGGCATCTCTCACAGAACATTCCAGTACAGGTGCCCCTGCAGCCACTGGAGGGCTGGGGGAGTGGGATGCTGGACTTCAAAGGTGCCTGCTACACTAATACCAAAGAACTTGAATTTTCTTCTTCTTGACAGTAGACCCTATTGAGAAGTTTAATAAATAAGTAAGACTCTGTTTTTTACAGCTGCATAGGTAACAGAAATATATTGTGAGAAATAATTAAGGAAGAGATTAAGGGAAATAAAGGAGTGTTGTTTGGAACATTGTGGTTGAAGATTTCTGCGAGACATCGTCAAATGCAGCTATTCATTTGGAGGATGAAACTATTGTTTTGGCTCAGGGGAAAGGCCTGAATTAGGAAAAATCACAGTAGCAGCTGAAGCCATGAGAGAAGAGATCATCTGGCCAAAAAATTGGAAATGAAAGAAGAAGGCAATGACAGAGCTCTCTGGAAAAGTGGCTTAAAGGGTGAGCAGAGGAAGAAGAATCAACAAGGGAGATGGGCAGAAATACTGATAAGGTAGGGAGATAACCATGGAAAATGGGTTCAAGACCGAGGAGTAGAGACTTTGATGAAAAGAGTAGTCAACGGTATCAAATGCTGAAGAGAGACTTTGATGGTGAGAATTGAAAAGAATCTATTAGATGTTACATCCGAGGGGTAACTGAGAGCTTGGATAAAAATCATTTCAGGAGAGGGGTCAGGATAAAAATGCATGGGGACGCCAATGAAGTATAAATCTAAAATAGGACAACACTAACTTTAGTTGCATTCAGGCTGACAGATGAACGGGGAGATTGTAGGAGTCCAGACAATATGATTAAGAGAACATAAAAAAAGGAAAAAATTAAGAAAACCTGCACTAAGATAGTAGCAGTGACAGTGGTGAAAGCATGGGTTGTCAAGTTTCCAAAGACCTATCTGAGGGAAGAACAAAATGATTTGATAAGTGACTAAATTGTAGGTCATGAGGCTGGAGAGAGCCCATGAGACAGACAAGTAGAGGGTGTCTTTGAGGCTTCTATCTAGTTCGGGAGATTAGGAAATCGATGAGGCATAAACAGAGTTTTGAATATGTGAGATGGAACAGTTTTGGGGGAAATATGATGAATTCCATTTAGGGCACACAGTGTATGAGATGGCTGATGTGTGATACTTTGTTAGAAATATCTGGAAGGCACTTGGATTTATGGATCTTGAACTTATGGGAGAGATAAGCATGAAAATATAGATTTGTGATTTATCTACATGTAGAAAGATAAAGTTATATGACCAAAATAGTATAAAAGGCTCTCTACTCAGGAAAATCCTTAGAGCTAAAACAGGAGACTGCAAGAGAAAAAATCCAGGTATGAAATGTGATGGTAAAGGAACGAGGGAGGAGATACAGCGCAGAAAGTAAAGAATCCAATTTCTTTTTTTTTTTTAAGATTTATTTATTTATTTGAGAGGGAGAGAGAGAGAGAGAGAGAGAGGATGTGAGTGGGAGGGGAGGGTCAGGGAGAGAGGAAGACAAGCAGATTCCTCCCTGATCAGGGAGTGCAACACGGACCTTCATCCCAGGACCCTAAGATCATGACCGGAGCCGAAACCAAGAGTTGGTCGCTTAACCAACAGCCATGCAAGGCACCCCAAGAATCCAATTTCTTATAAAAGACATTTTTCTGTTCTTACACAGATAAAGGTCTAAAAGTCTTCTGTCTTCTTTCAAAATAGGATGGAAATATTTCCAAGAAAAGTGGAAAATCTCTGGCTTGATAGATCCCAAATCCATAGCTATAAATGAACTTCGAGATAGGGCCAGACTTGGCTTTTATAAACAAAAAAATGGTTCACAGGCAGAAAACTTGCATTTGGCTCTAAAATTAAAATTCATGGAGTTTGATAAATCACATTCTCTCCCCTCCACCCCCGCCACTCCATGATATCTGGCTTTCTCTGCTTTTCTTTTCTCTTTCAAAATTTTATTTACATTTAAGTTAGTTCACATGTAGTATAGTATTAGTTCCAGGGGTAGAATTTAGTGATTCATCAGCATCATTAATTCATTACCCACTTACCCCATCCCCCCACCTCTCTCCCCTCCTGTAACCCTCAGTTCGTTCCCTAGATTTAAGAATCTTTCAGTTTGCCTCCCTTTCTGTCTTTATCGTATTTTATTCTTCCTTCCTTTCCTCTATGTTCATGTTTTATTTCTTAAATTTCTTAAATATGAGTGAAATTATATTTAGTATTTGTCTTTCTCTGATTGAGTGACTTATTTCACTTAGCATAATGGATTCTAGTTCCATCCACACTGTTGCAAATGGCAAGATTTTATTCCTTTTGATGGCTGAGTAATATTCCATTATATATATAGGGAGTGAGTGTGTGTATGTATATATATGTATACATCATATATTCTTTATCTACTCATCAGCTGATGGACATTTGAGATCTTTCCATGTTGTGGCTATTGTGGATAGTGCTGCCATAAACATTGGGGTATATGTGTGCCTCCTAATCACTATTTTTGCATCCTTTGGATTAATACCTAGTAGTGTAATCTCTGCTTTTCTATGCTGCCTCTGATTACAGCATTACATTAAATGACTTTTGTACCCCCACCTCCCCCATGCTACCTCTCTTGAGCCCTTAGGTCATTTCTCTTAGCTATTCATTAAAGCAGATTGGAATGTGATTTTCTGATTTTGCTCCTCTGATGGAAGAAACTAGCCTGATTGAATCAATCCCTGGATCCATTGTGATGGGGCTTATATTTTTTGCCAAGGCTGTCATAACAAAATACCATAGACTGTGTGGCTTAAATATCAGAAGTGTATTTTCTCACAGTTTTAGGGTCTAGAAGTCCAGCAGAGTTGGTTTCTGGTGAGAGCTCTCTTCCTGGTTTATAGACAGCTGCCTTCTGGTTGTGTCCTCATATGGCTTTTTCTCTGTGGTGCATGGACAGTGAGGGAGACAGGGAGAGAGGGAGAGGAAGAGGTGGGGAGGAAGGAAAGGAGAAAGAGATGATGGGCTATGTGGTATGTCCTTTTAGAAGGACAATAATTCCATCAGATCAGGGTCCCACTTTTATGACCTCATTGAACCTAATTACCTCCTAAAAGTCTTCTCTCCAAATACAGTCACATTGGGACTTAGGGCTTCAACATATGAATTTGGGGCAGGATACAGTTCAATCCTTGGGATGATTTATCTTGCTGAGATAGTTTGAGAGGCGCAATAATCCAGAACCAAGAAGCTGTGGCTCTTGAGTGCCTGTTTAAACTGTTAAAAGGATTTTAGAGAATCTCATGAGAATGGTTGAGTGTGTTGATATTTAAGAGCTAGGCTTTGTAAACACTCTGAAATTACAACACCCCCTCTTTTTTAGTTAATATGAATAAAAGATTATTTTTTATTAATATAAATATTAACTGTACTATAAATTTATGTAGGGCTGAGCATCTCTCAATCATGGCAAATACTAAATAACATAGAACCGTTATGGATAATATTTACACGAAAGGATGTAGGAGTCACCGTACTATAAAATCACTTGAAAATTGGGTATGTCAGAGTATGGAGGATTATCTGGGTAGGCTCTTGGAGTTTGTAGCTCATCCCCAGAGAAGATCCCAGAAAACCACACAATAACTGCTTGGACACCCTATTATTGGGAAGGTGGAGACCATTGGACTGAGAGAACTGGTATTGGCCACAGCTATATTGGTCATGGCCGTAGCCTTGGCCTTGTCTCTTGAATTTTGTCCCAACTCCACAAAAAGCTGACAGATAGAAATAGTGAAAGGCACTTGCCTCTAGGAGTACTAAGGGGCTGGGGGCACATAGCTCTTCTTTGGTGCTTCAACAAGAAAGATGAAAATGTTGGCAGGAAGAGGATTCTCTCTTTGGTCCTATGCAGCAGCTACACAGGCAAGTCCAGGGTGATAATACTAGTGTGGAGGAAGTCATGACAGAGTATCCACAGCCACCAGGACAGACAGTGGCAGAGATGAGGAGTAATGAGGGACAACATCTAAGGGAATGTTTGGGAATACTATGGAGAGATCCAAGAAATCCTTGGAACCTAAGAGAGGAATCCATAGAGCTGTTTTTACTATTGCCCCAGTGGGCTCTACTTCCTTTGATGACTGCTAATACAGCATATAATTTTCAACCATCTTCCTTTGGAAGGTAAGGGCAGCGATCAAAGATATCCAGCTGCTTGTGGGTCTTCATATATCTGACTGCAATGTTGGTGCTAGTCCTGGGGCATAAGTCTCGGGAGGATGGGCTATATCAGTACACCGTCCACCTAAAGTGCCTGAAAAGTGCCACCTAGATGCAGCCAGCAGACGAGGCAAGATAACCTTTGAGTAGCCTCAGCGAAGCAGTGATGAGTGACTCCTGAAGGCCACAGAAAGAAGGATGTGATTCAGCAACTGGAGCTCACAAAGCTTTTGCTATTCACATGCATGTGGTCTTACATGCTCACTCCCCCTACACACACGCACACACACACACACACGAGTCCATTCTTCTTCCCCTTACTGCATCTCCCACCTACTCACTCACCCCTGAGAGACACACACCACTGTGGTGGTAAATCATCTTCACTCGTTCGAAGTTAACTTAGATCCTCACCAACCTTCCTTCACTTGGAAGTTTACGTGAGGGTAAGGAGAAAGCCTCACATGCGTTGGAGAAGGGTCAAGGAAGGAGGAAAGGGGCTCACAATATTATGTGCCCCCGTTGTAACACCTCTCTCCCAGCCCCCCTGCCCCAATGGAAGGCTACGCTTTCACACAGATAAAACCTTGACTAGACCTTCCATGTGAGAATTCAAGTTGGTTTCCAGTGCAGGAGAAGAGCTAACTCCTATGGCTTCATTTTGAGCATGAGAGGGGGAAGGCGATAGAAAATAAACACAGACACATCTCTCAGCACGCTCATCTAAAAATGGTCGTGACCAAAGCCCAGCCTGAAAGCTGGATCAGCTGCTTTACCTCAACTTTTTGCCCTTTTCCCAACATGCACATATTTATAACCTGGGTTCCCCAAACAGATTATTCTGTATTTCCGCCATCTGGTTTATGGATTTTTTTTTTTTTTTGACATGCTACAGGCTGCCAAATGGTAAAGCCAGTAAGATTCTTGTTTGAGGAAAAGCAACTCTGGCAGGGTGTTGTAAAATAACAGCACATTAGCTACTTGGAAGCAGTAGCAAGGCAGCAGAGACTTCGAGAATGCAGGAAGACTTTTAGGGGCTCTAATTAGGATGCAACTGGACTGCATTATAAGTTTTGGCAGAATATTGAAGTGTTTTCTTCTGTCAGGAAAGAGAGACTCTTACCATAGAATAAAAGGTGAAATCTTGTTTTAATTTTGCTTTCATTTTACGATGCTCTTCCCTGTAGAAAAATGGGGTGGCTTCGTTGATGCAGAGATCTAGCTATTGTTTTTTGTTGCTTCCATTTCTGTCATGAAATAGAACCAAGACAATGTTTAAAAAAAAAAAAAAAAGGCCTCCCTTGTTCGATGGAAGGTCCCATAAAGTTCACGTCACAGCAACATTTTTGTTAAGTGAATCCTATTACACTGTTCAATTCCATTATAAATGTCAGAGATTCAGTCTACGGGAAAAGCAGCTGGCCCTGCATAAAATGAAATCACAGGTCAGAATGTGGAAAATGTCCTCAAAACCCTTATTTAAAGGAACAAATCATATCTGGCAGGAAAATGTTGCCATTTAAGATATGGTTAAAAGTACCCTCCACTCAAATAATAACAACATAAGAAGTAAAAATACAGGTGTGGGAAGTTCTGGCAACCTCGTCTTGTGCTTCATCCTGGTTCATACACCTCAGGTGATGTTAAGAAAGCAATTCCTAACAACTGGAACATAGCCTTATCTGGGTCCTTACATTCGGGAATCGAAGAGAATAGGGTCAAGTGCAATGCCCAAAGTGTGCATTTCTTGCTCCACTGGGGAGTTTGGTCCACTGTTTGCAGAAACATATTCAGCAAATGGCTTTGTGGCATCGATTGGGCAATGGTCATGCATTTTACGACTCTTCTAGTCCTAACCTGGCTTCGTGTAGCTGATAGCAATTTTATGAGTTAGGGCTGTTGGTAGATCAATTGGTGTTTTTTGAGTTTAAAAAAATTTTGAACACTCACTAGATGGACTATTCATTCACCCATCCATTTAGTCATTAATACAGACATCAGACCCGAGTTTGCTGCCCTCAAGATGCCCGAAGTGCCCGGAGAAGATTTTCGTGTCCCTACAATGTTAAGCACAGAATGTGCGGTCTGCTGTTTAACCACCGATCCTTGAAATATAGGAATTTTTTTGAAAATATTTTATTTATTTATTTGAGAGGGAAAGAGAGCACAAAGAGAAGGAGCAGCAGCAGGAGAGGGAGAAGCAGACTCCCTGCTGGGCGGAGAGCCCGATGTGGAGCACGATCCCAGGAAGGACCCTGAGACCATGACCTGAGCCAAAGGCAGGCTCTTAAAGACTGAGCCACCCAGGTGCCCAAAATACAGGAATTTTATCCCTACTTGAAAAATGTGCAAATGGAGGGTCAGAGGAGAGATGAAGTTTGCCCAAAATTATACTGGTATTAAGCAACAGAGTTAAGACTTAGACTCCAGGATCTCTGATGCAGAACCTCATACAACTTCCAGTTACAACACCGCCCCAACTCTTAGCGGTTATTTATTTATTTTTTTTGAATGCTTTCACAACTTTATTTCTCTTGGTAGACTCAAGATATAGGCATTCAGTCCATAATAGGGGTAAGTAAACCACCTGCCCATGTTTCATAGAAGCTGAAGGCACAACCGAGGATACAGTAGCATCTGGCCCAGCACCTAACATCACTGAGAGGGCTCAGGGGAAGTTCACCATCGTGTTGATGATCCTGGATTTTACTTGGGAAGGAATAAGTCCAGGGGATTCAGAAAATGAAGTCATGTGAAGACTGGTCGGATCTTGGTCATCACTCTCAATGGTCAGTTGTGGGTCATATTCTTGGATTTCTTTTTGCAGCTTCCAGATTCAAGGATCAGATTCATCTATCTCAACCTGAGTGTCCGGAGGGAGGAACGCTGAAGTTTCAAGGTATCACACAGCATCTTTACTCCACTATACCGCAAGGAATTCTGGCCCAGGTCTGATTCTAAGAATCAGAATATAACGATAAAATGGGATTCCTAAATTTCATAACCTAAAAGGTATGTGTTCCCAGCATGAATATCTGTTTAATACATGAATTCATTAAGTCTAGAAGACTGGGAGGCAACGATTCTTAAAAAAAAAAAAAAAGGATGAATACCTGTACTATTTAAAATACATCTCCAGCAGTTAGTAACTCCTCGACAATATATTTACTGATAGCTGGAGACCTTGCTGACATTAGTTTTATGGGAAAAAAAAAAATCTACCACCAGGGGACCCATCATGTTGCTGCCATCTGCACAAATTTGTAGAGGAAAGGGAAGATGGGAGGGCGATAGCCAGCCTGAAATCTTTCCTGGTGGCCAGTCTCAATGCAGGTGAAGTGGGGGCTGGGAATGTGATGCTCCAAGGTTTGTTTCTTCCTCTTTTTTTATTCTGGACCAATACTTGTCCCCACAAATTAGAAGAAAGAGAAGAGAAATATTTAGCAGGCAGAGAGGAAGAGAAGGAAGAAAAGCAAAAGGGTTGTAAGTAAAAACCAGGGTGGAAAAACTTCTAGAAAAGTGTTTTCCATGCACTCAGAAGTCATGGGATGACATGAACCCTCCTAAATGCCTAGGACACTATTTCATCTTTCTTCAGTGAGTTTTGGAGTCCTGAGCAGGGGGACATTTCTTCTCTAACATGAGTAACATACACAAAAGTACACGAAGTACAGAGAAACTCCAGTGAATCAACCTGCTGCATTCAAGATGGCCTCTGGGGCAGTTGGAGTCAGGAGTATTGAGAGGTGGTTTTACAGTGTCCTAACATCAACTGTTTTTTGTGTGTTTTTATATTTTTAATCGAAATGTATTTGACATATAACCTGTGAATTTTACGTGTACAGCATGTTAATCTGATACGTTCGCATACTATGGTTGCCATCGTAGGGGTAACTAGCACCACTATCATTGTTCTTTCTTTTTAGTTGTTGACAAATTAAGTCCTCGGCTCCTAGCAAGTTCGATGCTTATAGTACAATATTGTTGTGTGTATTCTTATACTGTGCATTAGAGCTCTAGGGCTTATTTACTACTGGTTGTAAGTGTGTACCCTTAGATAACATCTGTCTCGCTCTATCGCCTCCGTCTCCTGGAGGAGTGGGATAGATTTACTGTCTGTTTTCATGAGTTTAGGTTTTTCAGATTCCACGTGTGACATCTAATGGTACTTGTCTTTCTCTGTGTGACTGACATCAACCACTCCAAGTCTCTGGTCGGGCCTAGCCTCTGGTCTCTAGAGCGTTTACAGGGACCCAGGTAAATTGCTCTCTTTTGTAACCCCATCACGCCTCCTCACTCATTCTGACATGTAATGTCATTTGACCTCTGTCATAACGAGGAAAGGCAAAGTGAGCCAAGTGGAGAATCTGTGAGACGTCTTATAAGTAAACTTAGTAAACATGCAGCAAACGATTAGAGGCAATTTCCAGAAATATATCGCATATTAAGATGCTGAGTATCACTGAAGGAGAATGAATCTACTAGTTGGCTTTAGCCTGGGGGGCGGTGGGGGTCCTCTGAGGTAATCTATGGAGATAGTTACTGGTTGGGTATGAGGCTTGTGAGTACAGGGCTCTGACGTATGGTGGGGAGGCAAGGAGACTGAAGACCAGTCTAATAATATGCCTCAAAGTGGTAGGTAATCATCACGAAGATGTTGTTTTTCTGTTTCAGTCCAATTCGGGCAGTTGTCTATTTTAAGGGTCAGGAGAGGTGCGAGCAAAATTCTAGGCATCAGTGGCGAGGCGAGTGTCCGTTCCTCCTCTACGGTTTCCTCTCTTCTTAACCTTTATTTCCCCAGTTTTCTGGAGATATTCTTGACATGGACACGATAAGTTTAAGGTGGGCAGCATATGCTGTGATCTACATATGTGGTGAAGTGATTACCACGATAAGTCAACATCCATCATCTCATACAGATACAAAAAAGAAAAGTAGAACAAGAAGAAGGGTTTTTCCCTTGTGCTGAGAACTTTTAGGAATCTACTCTCTTAACATTCCTACATACCACGCGGCAGTGCGAACTATAGTTATCAGGTTATACATTACATCCCTGGTACTTATTTATCTTGTAACTGGAGGTTTATACCTTTTGACTGCCGTCTTCTGAATCATGATTTTGTGCCAGAATGAATACTGGATACAGATAAGCACGAGGAGGGAACCAGGGAGCCCTGTGAAACACTATGTGGGATAACTCTGGGAAAATGTTCTGTAGAGCAAAGAACATTTATCACCGAGACAGGGATGGCCGCTGCTCACTGAAATGGCACATTCCTCTCTTCTTCCTGAGCACACAGACGCAGACAGCCATGTTTTCCGGCCTCCCGTGTAGCTAGATTCACCGTGGGACAGAGCCCTAGGCCATGCCCAGGTGTGGTCTGTAGACATCTCACGCACATGCTTCGCCAAGCTCTCCTGGATGACGAGGATGAGAAAGACCACAGAGGCTTTGGAGAAATTGTGTTGAAAAGGACAGAGCCTTAGTCATCCTGGGTTAGTGAACCACCACCCGGCTCCTCGGATAGGGGGAAATCGCCCTCATGAACAAAGAACACCTGCCTTGTCTTTTATGTGAGCAAGAAATAGTCTTCTAGTGCATTTCCCTTGCTCTACATTTAGGGTTCCATTTGTTTCAGTAGCTGTGTCCCTACTTGTCTGTAAAGACCGTTTCTTGAGAGAATATATGTGTAATACGTAATTACACTCTATAATTGCAAAGCAAACAAATAAACTGTTAAAAGTCCCTTCTCTGTGGGTCTCTAACATTTCTTTCCTGTGTTTGGACTTGTTGGGAAGGAGGTCCTGAGAAAGAGGAGTGGGACGGGTGCACACACTCTTCCAGGTTCCCGTCATGCCCCAATTCCATGATCCCATGACAGTCGGGGCCATAGCATAAATTGTTTAGATTTCTAAAATGGATCTGGAAAATGTATGCCTTTCCTGTTGGGGAAATTCTCTTGATTTATGATCGCCATGTTTATATGTACTAAATCATACTGAAGTATATTAAATATTTTGTTTTTCAATTTTGGTTGAGCAGTATGCTGGTCATCCAAATTAATGACTATTCATGTGTGGCATAAATTCCAAGAGGCATTTACAGTGGGTGTGCCTTATTGAATGGCAGAGGCAGATTGATGGCCTCTGTATCCCACGTGAGTGTCAGGCAGTCCAGCAACTGCTCAGTGCACTCACTCTACGACCATAAACTTGAGTTGTTATGATTGTTGGTAACAGTTGTACTTTAAGCCATGAGGAAGAGTTATTTTAAAATGATGATCCATGTTGTTCCCTAATCACTATTTTTAAAGGCCTCGATGCTCCTACGATGTCATTGTTAGAGCCAACGCATGCCCAGGTAACTGATGGAAATGCTTTGATGCCACATTAATATCTATCTGCATAACTCTCAGAATAAATTCATTTATTATTTGACCATCTTTGCCATCACCTAGTCAAAAATAACTGTTTACTTTTCTTTTTGAAGAATGTTATTCTAAGGTTGCCGTTGTATTGTTCTCACACAATTGAGAGGTCTTCTGCAGTCACTTATCAATTAAAATATTCTTTATCAGTTAGTGGACTTACTTTACCTTCAGGACAATGTCAGGAACCAGAGGTGTGGGGAAGAGGCTAGAGATATGTAGCATGGTATCTGTAGTCTTAGGAGAAACACAGTCAACATAATAAGGAACATTTACAAAGAGAGGCAGAATTTTATATTAGATTCACCCAAGAGGGTGGCAGAATTTTATATTAGATTCAATCCAAGAGGACCTGGATTTGAATCATGTCCCCAGTGCTTTCTGGCTGTATCACACTGGACAAATCATTTGACCCATGGGGACTCAGTTTTCCCATCAGCAACACAATCATGATACTACCCACCTCCCAACAGATTAAGTAGCAGAGCACCTCACACAGTTCTAACGCAGGTACTGGGAACGCCAGTTATTAGCCAGTTAAGCCAGCAGTGGGTGAGGGCTTCTCACAGACAAGGAAAGGCTTAAGAAGCAGGAAATTATCAAGGAGACATCATAAGAGGCAAGAGATGGGAACTCTACACCTGCAATGTAGGTGAGGGCCAACCAGTCTAAATATGTGAGCTTAAGAAAGCAGAAGTGTGGCATGTCAACATGGGCCTGGAGTATGTTCTTTGTCTGACGGAGGCATCTGATACATCAGCTGTGGCCCTAGGACAAGAAAGATGTTCAGCTCACCTCTGGACTAGGAAGATGCTCATGAATCTGCCACTGATGGCTAGTTCTTGAGAATGGAGTTTCACTTAGAAGACGGCCAGATTTGACAAAGCACTTACTTACACCTCATTTACCTATTTCTTCCTTGTATATAATCCCCTCCCATGGTCTGTAAGCTCCATGAGAACAATGACATAATGTTTTTCCACTGATAAATTTATAACTGATAAATCCCTAGTGCTAAAGAATGGAAAAGTATAGGCATCTGATACACACTTTGAATGAATGAATTAAACAAATAATTGAGTATCCACTGTGGACAAATCATAGTGTTTGGCCCTGAGGCACCTACAAAACATCATTACGACAGGTCCCTGCCATTGAGAGATGGGCTCCGTTGGGTCTAAGCCAATTATGCAATGTTTCACTTGTAATTGGTTTAGAGATGGGCTGAATTAAAGCAATATCGGCTAGTGAAACAAATGAATCAGTCTTCCACAACATGTTGAGCAAGAAAATTCTGGGTTCTTAAGGAAAACCTAACCCTTCCCCCACCCCTGCCATTTCTGTCTCTCTCTCTTTCTCTCTCTGTTTCTCTTTCTCTCTCTCTCTCATTCCACTCCTCTACACTGTCTCAGCCCTTCCTACCCACAGTTATCTTGAGACCACAAGACAAAACTATGGGAAGCAAGGAGGAGCTGAGAGAAGGGGAGAGAGATGAAAGGCATCTCACTTGATGACCAACCCATTTTTGGACACCCAGTATCATGGGCCCTTGAGAGTTCCTATTTAAGCCACTGGAAGCTGGTTTTTGTTACTTCAGCCAAAGCATCACACTTGATACCAAAGACTGTTAAAACTCCCTTCTGGAGAGTTGAATAAAAAATATATGTGATCATCAAGAACCTGCCAAATAGTCTTTCATAATCTTTCAAAATACTTTGCACCAAGAGGCAGTATCCGATGCTTACTTAGATAAAGACAGTGGCAAAGCCCAGACTGATCGAAGTAAGAGTAGAACCTGCATCTTCCTACTTCCGCCAAGAAGCAAAGAGGAAACTAACACGAACAGATATTGGAAAGGGAGGGGAATAGGAGTACCCTGCATCCCTGGGGGCTCTCAGTAAGTGATGTGCAGGTGGTAGTACTGGTGTTTTCATCCAAGCTCAGTGCTCAGTTCTGTCTTTAAGAAGTGCTAGGATGTGTGAAATAGGCCAAGCCAACCTGATCATTCAACAGTATAATCTTGTTTTTTCGGGCCTGTTGGCCATTCTGCAACTCTGTCCATGCACAGGTAGAAAAGGGCACAGCAAGGAGATGAGACTCAAATGAATCACTTGCAGTTCTAGTGATTGTCCTGGCTCAAAGGTGTGTAGAAGTATTAAAGTGTTGGCTACTGGGAATTATTTAAAGATTAAAGACTATATATACCTCACCCATCTTCCATACTCATCTCAGTACTTTCTAGACCCTTGCCTGCTTAGTTTCTCATTGTATTTATTGTCTTGACATATTATATCCTGGAGTGACTTAACCATTGCTATCTGTATCCCTCACCACACTGTAGACTCCACCAGGACAGGGATTGTTGGTATCTAGTTCACTGCTGATTGCCGGCATCTAGAAGAGTTTCTGATATAGAGTCGTTAAATAATCAAGGAAACTTTTTTTTTTTCATTCATAAAGCATTTTATTTATTTATTTTTTCATAAAGCATTTTATAAACTCCGTTTGTAATTACAAATCCAAGCTTGAAAAGACATCTTCTCTGGTGTCTTGTTTTAGTTTAATAAACAATTTTTAAACATAAAGGTACCTCCTTTAAAATGTGGATCCACTCAAAACATATTTAACTCAGGAAAAGAATATATTAAGGAAAATGTAGATTCTCTCAATTAGGGAACGAGGAGAGAGTTTAGAGACTTTCAGAGCGCTGACTTATTTACATAGCTGAAAATTATAAAGATGTATTGTTTTCATATGCGCTGTTAAATATAGATGAACCATCCTATATTGAAATGAAGATCACATATACATTAATTTTGAAAAGTGCCTCAATAAAAAAAAAAAAAAAAAGGTCAGTGTTTTCTAACTTTTCCCTGGAAGAAATGAGAGACAGAAATACTAAGTTAAAACATGGTAGGTGGAAAGTTTACACTAATTTTCACTCTGCTCTCCAGATGGTTCTTTCTTTGCCTGGGAGGGTTGGGTTCTCTACCCTGGGCTGCAGCAAATTCCTGGGGCCCTCATCCTTCCTACTCCCCTTACCCCTTCTGCCCTCCGCTCCCACTATTTGAGAAGATGTCGTGGTCCAGTGATCTGCAGACAGTTAACAAGTGCTGAACAGTGTGCAATCCATATGACCCCGTCAGTCCATTAGTTCCCCTAGACTTAAGTATCCAGTTTCTTTCAAATAAGTGCCATCCACTCCTTGTTTGAGGGGATGTCATGAGCAAAACTCACTACTACATGGCTCAGAATCAAAGGGGGGCTTGTTAAATAGTTCTTTGGAGGGCTTCTCGGCTCTAGGTGGCTGGA
Organism: Canis lupus dingo; assembly: GCF_003254725.2. NCBI lineage: Eukaryota > Metazoa > Chordata > Mammalia > Carnivora > Canidae > Canis > Canis lupus. Next base: position 67,292,725 of record NC_064252.1, on the reverse strand, counting down.
GTGCCATATTTCCTTCACAGAAGCAGGTAGTCAACCAGGGTGTTTATTCACTGAAGGTCAGGCTTTTGTATTATGAAACTTCTAGCAGATGTGATAAGCAGTAAATTGCAAATCTATCACTTTTTTTTTTTTTTGCCCCAGAAAGTGCGTGTGTATGAAATCAGCAGAATACTTGCCTCTCTGTGATTTATGGCCCACTTTTGACCACCTCTTATCAGGTTCCCACAAGCCCTTTTCTGATGCAGCTCATGTCTGAATGACAATAGACAAACCAGTGCCATTATGCACCAAAATCTCTCTCTGCATTCTAGACACCAAGATTACATCTAGGGTATTGATTTATTGCTGCCTTTCCCCCCCACAGGGACCAGTTTGTTCAGCCTGAACAAGATCGACTATTATTAAACAGAGCCAACAACTCTATGTGAACTTGGTAAAGAAATAATCACTTGCTCCTACCTCTCTAACAACCTGGGCATATAAGGAAATGCTTGGGTTTAAATATTTTGACTGTTTATTTGTCTCTGCTTGTCTCTTTTTTTAAGTATGCAAAATAAGATAAAACAGGCCTTTGGAAGAAGGGGACCTTTGTAGTTTCTCAGTTGTTGAAACACAATGTGCTTCTTTTTATGAACCACACTGAAATGATTACAAATCTCTGCTTTGGTGTGTATTTCTGAAACACCTACTGTATCTGTAGCAATGAGGTTTTATGACAGCTTTAACAGTTTCTGCAAAATTTATATGTTCTACCAGTAGATCATTTTGGGGAGCGATATAAATTTTACAGCACATCAGAGTTTTATATCACCTACAAACGCCTGATGTAGGATTCACATTAAGCAGGCCTCACATCCACCCACAGTTTTCTATTCTTCAGGGTATTTATGTTTGCCAGGCAAAAGGGCCCTTCAACACTTTTCTCTTTACAAATGATCATTCCTCCTCCCTCGTTACCTTTCAGTTAACATCATTCGGTCTGACTATTTGTCTATGGGAGATTCACTCCTGCTCTCATCAATTTACATAGTAGACAATCTCTGCACTATCTCTGCTAAGTCCCGTGTGTGTATGGGCGGGGGCAGTGGGGGTGTAGCTGGAGTTCCTGGAGCCCCTGAAGACCCGAGTGAGCTAAATGAAAACTAGAGAAGGAAATCTTTTTATATAGGCCTTTTATTTCTCCGAGCCCCCTGTTGGTTCCTGTGGTCTGACATATGCCAGTGAACCTACAAGTTGGCCTGGAACAGAAGATTTCCAACCATAACTGCCTCAAGAAATCTGAGCATGATGTTGCTAAGTCTAGAGGAAAATTCTAGGGACATGGTCCCAAAGATGTAGATACATTGAAATTAGGAAAAAAATAGAATAAAATTCAGAATCCACATTGTAGCTGGCCCTTCTGTTGTGGTTGTTATCAGAATGCCATTTTTGGAAAAATTTCTATCAGCTCAGTTCACTAGGTCAGGAGCTCCTGTTTGTTTCTTAGTTACATGAGCTCTACTTTTGGTGCCTGGATACCTGGAAGTTTGTCATGTAGATACTGAATTATAATGAATGAACAAAAGCATATGTGTCGAGAGGGATAGTGGACATATATAGTTTGTCCTTTTCACTAGGAAATTATCCTTACCCTCTGCCCTGCCTCTACATTCCCTCCCCTTGACCCCCCCCCAAAAAAAAAAAAATTCTGCTCAATCCATATAGTTTGGGTTGGAGTGAGCCAACAACTTCAACCCAAAGTGGTAGATTTGTGACTCAGGCTTACCAATCAAAAAGACTTTCTTTGTGTCTATGGAATCATGATCTATGCAAATGCTGTAGGCTCAGGGCCACCAGTGGTCGTCTTGGTGCTACAAGGAGGAGACCTATCTGAGACTGAAATGAAACAGATGCAAGCAGAGCTCAGAGATAGAGATAAAGTTCTCAGACCTACCCTGCACTGCTTAATGTGGCCCTGCCTAAACCCTGTTCTTCTCAGACTCTTCATTTAGAGCAACTGATAAATTCTTCTTCTTCTTCTTCTTCTTCTTCTTCTTCTTCTTCTTCTTCTTCTTCTTCTTTTTTTTTGACTTAAGATAATACAAGGGGAAGGGTAGACACCAACATATGAGGAGTCAATTCAGATAAGCTGTGTTATACTTTGGGCACCTTGTGGTCTACACTTTTCACATGACAAAGATCATTTTTAAGGTCATTTTTCTCTTTACAACTTGTGCTATAGCCATTTATAAGTTACGACATTGTGGAACAAGAAGTTAAAAAGCACAGTCTTACTAAAACAAATAGGCTTCATCCTGGTGCCAATGTCTGTTTTTACTGGCCCAACAGACCAGTAGGGACAAGGAGGACAAGACCAGAGGCACCCGGATTTAATCCCCAAGGAATAGAAAGCCAAGATAGGTGTTTGAGCAAAAGAGTAACAACTACAAATTTGCTCTCTGTGAAGCTAAGGTTGGCAACTATGTGAAAAAGGGCTGGCAGTGGGGTAGGAGACATCTGCATATGATGGTAGTAGTCATGAGGATGAATGCATTCTTTAGTGAAAAATATACATGTAGAACCAAGGGAGAGAGAAGGTCGGTCTTTGGGGCCAGCAATGTCCAAGTGGTGGATTCGGGTTGAGGAAGAGGAGGAAACTGAGCAGAAGCAGTCAGAAGTGAAGCAGGTGAACCAGGAGACAGTAGGTCCTCAGTACTTAAAATGGAGAGCATTTTCACAAAGTTAAGGAGTCGTCTACAACTGCCTAATTTATGAATCGGTTTAGTGAGGAAATCAGTGAACTTCTCAATTTATTCATAAAAGAGGTGAAAACATCACTTACTGAACATCTCTGATGGGAAATGGTGTTGCCCCAGCACTGGGAAAACTTTTCTTTTTTTTTGTGGGAAAAAGTCCTTGCCCAGTGATAGCAACAAAACTGAGAGCTCATTCAACAGCCAGAAATTTTTTTCATATCACTCTAATTTTAGAATGGTCCTTTTCTTTTCCATTCAAATGTGATCAACCAACCAATGGACCACACTCTACTTTTGATGACCTACTATGTATTCTTTTTTCTCATAGCCCTGCGTTTGTCCTCGCTGGACCACTAACACCACTGATCTATTAACGATGACATTTATTTATATGCCAGACACTGTTCTAAGCACAGAACACATATATTAATTTATTTAATACTCCCCCAAATTCTATAATATATATACTATCATTATTTCCATTTTGTATCTGAAGGCACTGAGACGCTGAGATGTTAAGTAATTTTTCCAAGTTCATATAACTTGAAACTGCCAGGGCCAGGATTTCAACTTGGGCCATCTGGCCTTTTTAGTACTTCAGTGACATGTCTGTGTTCTGTTTTGTGCATGTGTGTATGTGTTTGTGTGTTATGTAGTGAATTTCCAAATAGCTTTCAAATCTTTTGATGGTAATGCCAAGATCTTCTAATTTGAATCCTTCTTTGAATTCAGTGATAATAACTGATGCGTATTTAAGTACTTACTAGGCTTTCAGTTCCATAATAAGTATATGTATTTCATTTATTCAGTTAACTCCAAAGATATGGGTGGAGATCATTATTATTTTGCTTTCGTAAATGAGGAAATTGAAGCTTGAGAAGATAAAATAACTTACTTAAAGTCACACAGTTAGTGGGTGTTATGGCCAGGATTCAAAGTCACATGAGCCCTAACCTCTTGACTATATTCCTTCACATATAGTTGCGTGTATGAGGAAGCTCAATAAATGGAGAACTTACTGATTGACTCTAATCATGCATGAGACTGCAGGGGTGGAAACTCTCTCTCCTAATATAGTCTTGCTTGCTGACCATGTCCCATTTCCCATATATTTTCCATATTATGAAGAACTTCTGAACAGGGCTACCGTTGAGCATTAGTTTCAAAACTACATTGGAAACTCAATTATCCGAACAAATCAGAGCTCAAAAGTGTTCAGGCATGTAGTGAGTTTGACTAATACAGTTTGAAGATTAAAAAAAAAAAAAGGAACAATGAAAGAAATTTTCAATTTCAGCATGTCAGGGCATAAAAGGTAAAGGAAATTGGCTTTAGGGAGTCATTTGAATAATGGGACAGTTCCAGTAAAGGATGTTCAGATAACTGAGTTTGCACTGTTACTTAATCTACCATAGAGAGAGCTGCACTCTAGAGCATTTCTTCGGCACTAGGCACCCTCTTTCAAAATTCAAGTGGCCATGTTCCCTTCTTCAGCTCGTTATAGCTCATTCTCAGCCCTTTAAAAGTCTTGCATATTTTTAAATCACTTATCAAATGAGGAAAATTCCTGAACTATTTTATTTTGTAACATGGTAAGTTGTGTAAGAGCCAAAATCAAAATATCTCTCGGCTGATCTACGTCTTCAAGTTGAGAACCATATTGTCATACTTCTTTCAACAGAAGCCCGAGAAATAGTAACAGCAAGAATAATTGATGGTTTGCCTTTTAAGTCCCCTCTTAAAGCCTTAGTGTCCTATTCGGTGATATGCCTGAAGCAGTCCAGAGTTTTGAACTTACCAGGTCTATAAAGGATTGATGGAGAGAAGTAGGGAAAGAAGTGCTCTGGCTTTCCTACTGTAGAAATCCAGGATTTGATTTATCCCTGCCAGATTCTGCCCCACTTCTCGGGCATGGCATATATCATACTTAGTGTAACAGAAGAGGGCATTTGATCAATCCTCTGTTGGAGAGCTATGTAGACTATGTCAATACTCTTCTAACATAAAATTAGTTTTAAGGATGAAATCGCTGACTCTCTAATAAATGCTCCAATGCAGGATTTGAATATTTCCACCCAAATAAAATTAAATGACTGAAACCTAGGATAAGAACAAACCCTGCAACAGAAAAAAAAAAAAAAAAGGAAAAAAGAAAAAAAAATATTCTAAAAGCAGCTGAAAAGCTAGAAGTTGGCTGGTAGGTAGGAAAAGTCCAAAGAAAAAGAGATTGGTCTCTTCTGATCTCTGATTTTGGCTATATGAGGTTTCCTGGAAAACAGGCCATAGAGCTCACTCTCATGCTCTGAGAAACAAGAGGGGCCATTGAAGAAGAGCCATTTTCATTCCTTTACTTTTGCCTTGCTTCCTATAGTTTCTATGGCTTTGAAGACATAAGAAAAAGGAAAGGAAAGGAAAGGAAAGGAAAGGAAAGGAAAGGAAAGGAAAGGAAAGGAAAGGAAAAAGAAAGAAAGAGGAAAAAGAAAGAAAGGGAAGGGAAGGGGAGGAAATGAAAGAGATGGGTAAAAAAAAGAAAAAAGAAAAGAAAGGGAAGGGAAGGGAAGGGAAGGGAAGAAATGAAAGAAAGGAAAGAAATGGGGGAGAGAAAGAAACTGACCCTGGTGTTTGTTCTACACAAAGATAAAATGCATTTCTACTTCCATTTAGAGAGATTATTCAAAATGTGTTCTAAGATATTTAAAGTCTTTAAAGAAAAAATATAATTCTAAAGCTTCTTTTACTTCTTTGTAACTAAAGTGAGATGTTTGAATGTAGCATACCTTTGATTTAGGAAAGCATGTTAATAGTCCTTTTAATTATGAAGAACTGTGCATAGTAAATGAATAGGAATTGGAGAATTCTCTCTGAAGAACACAACATAACAGGTTGGGGTCCTTTAGCCTTAAAAAAGTGTGAAGAGATGGAAAATAAAGATGAACAGCCTTTACCTTTGCAATGTGTCAGCCAGCTAGTTCCTAAGAGAAACAAGCAGCCATGGGGAAAATAGTTGATTAACTTTAGGAATAGTGACATCTGCTATTGTCCCACATATCATGAAAGAAATTCCCTTTGTTATCCCCAACCCCTTATTAGATTTTTGTTTTTGTTTTTTTTTACAACGGCCTATTTTAGAACACTGGGTTGGCCGGATTGATGAGTGTGAAGTGCCCATCCTTGGAATGGGACAAGGAAGAGAAACATGGCTTCCACACATCACACCTGCTTTGAGGCTAGCAAGGTGCCATCAGTATCACTTTGGGGGAGAGCAGCAGTCCTGCATTTCCAGGGGGTGCCTAGCCCTCAAAGTCTCTGAAAACCAAGGCAACCTGGCAGGGACCATTGAGAGTCAGTGAAAACAGAGCACAGGTCATATGTGAATTGACTCTATGAGGAGATGCAAAATAAACTCCCCTTTTCCTAAATATAAAGGCAGATGGGATAATGGAATGGGGGAGCAGTAGGCTAGATCCTGCTAATATGAGGCTTCGGACAAACCAGATGGCAGATAATTGAGTTATAATTCATCCAATAAGTGTTTATTGAGCACCTGTTACATGGCAGGCACTGTGCCAGGTGCTAGGGATATAAAATCCAATTACACAGACACTATCCTCAAGAAGTGTACATCTAGAGAAGAAGACATGCACATGGGTCGACAATTACCCAACAGTGAGTTGAATAGGATGATGACTCTGACACTGATGATAGTGATCACTTACTGCTATTTACTGTGTACTTGGCATCAAGCCAAGGGCCTTTCGTGTTCTACATTTACCCTTCCCAATGACTCAATGTGGAAGAAGGTCTTTCTGGTAGCCCCACCTTGCAGATGAGGAAGCTGAGACTCAGAGAATCTAACTTTTTTGGGTCCCAGTTAGTAATGCTTATATATTTCCTAATTAGAGTGTGAAACCTTGTGGTCTAATCCCAGAACTTGTACACTTCACGAGGTGCTCTGGTAACCTGGGGGAAGGAGCAGATGCATCAGTCATGGAGGCTTTAAAGCAAGGAAAGAGATATATTTGATTTGATATTAAAAGATAAGTAACTTCTTCATTAAAGGTGTTGAGGGGTGGGAGTGGGGAAAGAACATATATGCAAGTTGCAGGCAAAGGGAGTGACATATGCTGCGTCGTGTAGGTTTGAAACACCAAGATATACTGGCAGTGCTTTAGTTTGGTTAGAATATAGGGGTCAAAGGATGTGGAGTGGGAGGGGAAGAAGGGGCTCATGGTACATGAACCTAGAGAGGTAAATGGGTTCTATTCATGGAAGGCACGGGGTGCCAAGTCAGGGAGCTTGACATATATTATAAAGGCTTAGAATCCATGGAAGTGTCTCAAGCAGTAGGATAACCTAATCACATTGTGATGGCAAAGACCACTTTGGCAACACTGAGAGGAATAGGAATTGGTGGGGAAGGAAGACTGAGGGAGTTTAGTGAGGAAGGCGATGCACCCACTGCTTTGACCTACATGGTTACACCCAAGAAATGAGACAGAAGGCAACTCAAGATAAACTAAGAAAATGGGCCAAGAAGACAATTGTCATAGGAAGTGATTTACAGAGAGCCCCAAGGCACATCTGTGCCTTCATACCCTTTTTCACCACTCCCAGGACCAGGTCAACAAGTGCCTAGGATATTATAAAGTTGGGTATCATCCTTGAAGCACATGTTGGAACCTGGGTTACTTCCTAGAATATCTCCTCATGGTTTCAAAAGACCCAATCTGGAAGCCAGAGAAGAAAAATGAACACAGGCCACCTGCAGTGCAGAAGTCAGAAGCTCATGATCCGGAGTCAAACTTCTTGCATTTAAATCCTATCCCTACTCCTCATTATCTGTGGACCCAGAGAGAGTTGTTTTTGTTTTGTTTTGTTTTGTTTTGGTTTTTAAACCTCTCTGTGCTTTAGTTTTCTTATCTGTAAAATGGAGTAATAATAACTATAGCACTTCATAAGATGGGTAGGTATTTAGTGAAATAATAAATACAAAGCACTAGAATACTGCCTGGTGGTTGGAAAAAGTTAGCAATTATTTTCCAGATAACTACAGGCCTGATTTCTGGGGGTTCTCCTCTCCCTGCCAAGCAGGAAAGTGGCTGTCTGAGTCTGAAGCCAAGGCATTTTGGCTTGAGGCAACATTTTCCAAGGGTTCTTCAAGCTCTCCAGCTCTCTTACGAAGGCCTCCACGCTGTAGAAGAACAGGAAGCTGTCCCTTGGCCCCAGAGCCTTCACTATTCAGGATGACTTTTCACCACCAATGAATCCCAGGCTCCTGGACAAGCTTCACAGAAAATAATTTTTCTATGAAGTTTAACAGTCAGGCTAAATACAGCTAATTTTTTTTTAAAGGAAGTCAGATGGAAGCCTATATTCTAGACATGTCTTGAGCAATGAGAAATAATTGTTTGGGCCATGAAGTTCTCTGCTTTCCTTTGGTTAATAATCGAGAATCAAAGAGGACCGCTAATCTGAAGCACCCATCCTATTTTGTGCCCTAATATACTCAACGGCTCAGGGTTTTCCTTCATTTACCATTCAGAAAGTCCTGGACTGAATAGGTTTGAACAAAGAGACGAGTGTAAAACCAGGAAGGAGGGCTTTTTGAGGACTTGTATAGCTATAGAGTCTCCAGGAACCCAGCAATGTGAAATGGAAATCCCTCAGTGTGATTGCATTTATCCATGGATACGTAGAGTTCACTGGGCCTGTTGCTTCTCTGCACCAGTTACCGATCTTCCCGGGTAGGTGCGGTGTGAAGCCCTGGCTGGGGCACCTAAACCAAACCTCCTCCAACTCAGTCTTACATATTTGAGGTCTCCAGCATTACTCTCACTAGAGGATTTTGACAGGGACAACTGGGTTCTATACAGACTTCCCCAAGATCTGGGTTCTATCAGAAATCACTGGCGTTATTTATTTATCACTTACAAATAGTTAGTGAAGGTTGAACTGACAAAAACTGGGAGAAAAGTCTCTCTTTTCATCAAAGCCAACTCACTTGAGAAGACAAGCCTCACCCTACAGGTGGGAGGAGCTGAGCCAGTTTTGGAGGCTAAGACTATAGGAGGTGAGGTGAGCGTGCACTTGATATGCCATCGCTCCCATTCTCTCCACTCTTACGTTATCTGTAATTGAAGCAGCAGAAGCAGAGGAAGAAGCCCGGACACAGGCTGCCCCATCTCAGACGTCTGTGCCAAAAACTTTGACAGCAACACACAATAGCTGAGGCTAACTAAGCCAAACTTGAATCAGCAGCAGACAGATGTCTGTTATCTGCAGTGTCTGACTCGGTTCCAGAACCCCTAGGAGACACGGCCTGTACCAAAGTGAGTCTCTGTCCCAGCAGGAGAAGCGCGGACTCCTTGGTAAATTACCCCAGCTGAGCGCGCAGTTCATTCAGGTCTCAAAATGTTCTTTGGGATCTTCGTATGCCCCCAATGTCACTAGTCACCTTCAATATTGGCTTCTAGGACATGAGTCATCCTGGAAGCCATAACCATCACTGCTTATCACCAGCTAGCACTTGTTTGACACCATCGCCACAACATGAACATGTTCCCTGCTACAGTCACACTCGCATTTAAGGGAGAAGGGACATTCATGGTTCATCTTGTGCTTGGAATTTGTTGTTCCGTTTCTTTGACTGCCACAACTCTGCTTTATTGACAAGTTCTTCCATCTTTCAATCTCCTCAACCTTGACCTCCTAACTATAGCCCATGTCCCATTCTGGCCCTGAAACTTTTAAATTCCGTACAGCAGTATTCACCTCCGTACTGCTTATCATGCGGAGGAGAAATGCTACAGAAATGAGCATATCAACGGGCCATAGGCAAGAACTTCCATTTCTCAACACCTTATAGCCAGAATCTGTCCATCCATATGGCCACTGTGAGCTTACATATGACCGTGATCTATTCAAAGGACTCTGCTTCAGGGCTATCCCTTCATCTTCACTTTCTCTGAGATCCCAAGTCTACTGCCATCTCAGCAGGTGTAGCCTGACTAGAGAAGCCAGAAGGCTCTCAAGCAGGGCCTACATGATAGTCTTCAGTATACAAGAGAGGATCATAAAGCTATGACAAGTAACCTGGAATACATGGAAGTGACTTTCAAGTGAATACATATGCACACACCGCTAGCCTCTACTGAGAGACAGATTGAGGACCCAAAAGCAAACAAATAAAACGCAAAAATTCATCCTCAGCTTCCAGTCTGTAGTCCCTAATGTAAACCAACTGTGTCATTTTACAAATTAGTGTTAAAAGTTATAGAACTTTCCTGAAGTATTCTAGATGGTTGGTGCATTGACTTTGCCCCAGCTTTACTGCGGTGTAATTGACAAATTGGAATTACGTGTATTTAAGGTGTGCAATGTGATCGTTGCTTTACATGCATAACGACATGATTACCACAATCAGAGTAATTAACTTATCACCTCCTAGTCACCATTCTTTTAGTAAGAACAGTTAAGATCTACTCTCTGAACAAATTTCAAGTACACAATACAGCATTATTAACTATAATTACAATGCTGTGCATTATTAGCTCTCTGCTTCTATGAATTCAATGATTTTTAAGGTTGTATAAGTGACATCATACAGTATGTGTCTTTATTTGTGTAGCTCATCTCACTTAGCATAATGTCTTCCAGTTTCATCCATATTGTTGAAAATTACAGGATTTCCTTCTTTTTTAAGGCTGGATAATATTCCATTACACACACACACACACACACACACACACACACCCCACAATTTATTTATTCATCTGCCGACAGATACTTAGGTTGTTTCCGTATCTTGGCTATTGTGAATAATGCTGCAATGAATTTGGGAATGTAGGTACTTCTTCAACACATCGATTTCATTTTCTTTGTATATATGTGGTATATACATGTTGACAGAAGTGGTAAACATGTTGACTTCTAAAGTTATTTGAAAGCAGCATATAACCTCTACATGGAAATCTACATCTTAAAAAGCGACTACAGGAACAACTCCTCCTCCTCCTTCTCCTCGTCGTCCTCCTCCTCGTCGTCCTCCTTCTCCTCCCCCTTCTTGTTATGGTAGTTATTCTTTCGGCCAATATTTGTTGAGGGCCAGGTTCTGGTGCAGAAGGACACCGCCGTTCGTCTTGAGAAACTCAACAGCCCAACGGGAAAGACATGATCCACTGTAATGTGAGCTTTATAAGACAACAGATGAAGCTGTGAAAACTTTTGTGCTCACATAGGGAAGTCAGTGGGAAAATCGTATGTTCTGTGTCTACAAATGTAAGTAGATGGTCATCAGGTAGTTAAGACATTCCAGGAAGAGAAAATGGTAGAAACAAAGATATGGAGCCCGGAGAGAGGAAGGTCTATATTAGTCAGGGTATAAAGCTAAGCCATTGTAATAAAAGGGACTGATATATAGAGTGATTCGAACAAGATAGCAGTGTATTTATTTCTCTGTTCAGATGTAGGCGGGCAGTCTGGAGCCATTTGACGGCTCCGCTCCATGAGGTCAGCAGAGTTTCAGATTCCTTTTTTCTTTGTTTGCCATTTGCCAGCCATCACCAACACGAGAGCTATGTTCCAGGCCATAGGAAAAGAGCAGAAGTGGAACATAAGCAATTTCCTCTTTACATAACACGACCGAGAGGTTGTGCATATGACTTCCACTCACATCCCATTTGCTGAACTTAGTAACACCAAATTTCAAGGAAGCCTGGGAAATGTAGTTTCCAGCTGGACCACCACAGCCAGCTAAAACTCAGAGGATTTTATTAAGGAAAAGAGAGAGGGAAGCATGTATAGTAAGGGACAGCTATTAGCATCTGCCGCAGTGTTGGAGGAATCCTGGGTGACTCTGGCCTGATGTATGGAGGAACGGCAGAGAAGGAAGTTTTCTTGGATATCTGATCTTTGGTACAGAAAATACATTCTGTAATCCAAGCAAAGAGAATAGAACATGCAAAACAGATAGAGTTGTACAACCTAAAAATAAGTACAGCAATTTATTAGTATTCTTGCTAGGTCGGTATTGTAAAATCTTCTGATGCAACGGCTTCACGGCATCCAAGATGTGTTCATGCTGGGAATCAAACCAGGATTGTATTTTAAATACAGTTGGCATAGAGAGCTTATCAGTCCTTTGTTCTTGTGTTATATTCTATCAAAGCAGCTGCTTATAAAAGAGTTCAGATTAGAATGGTTTGAGTGAATTCCTGTGAAGTAAAGGGAAGCTCCATCTTAAAAATAAACCAGAAGGAACACGAAGTTCATTATATGATGTGCTTCTTGATGTCTATAGGTTATTAATAGAAAGCAAAATATCTTGTTAATTATACTGCACAAATTCTGTGTTCTGTTTTAGTCATCAGTTAGGTCAAATGCGCTGGGATAACTATAGTATAAAATTGTAGGAGAGAAAGCCAGAAGCAGGAGGAAGTGATAAGGAGGATGAGATATGAGACATATATTGTGTGTGCTACATAATTTTCTGTTTTCCTGCAACAAACTCGGATCTTATGCTATATTTTTTAAAAAAAATATATTTTATTGGGTAGCACCAGTGGCTCAGCAGTTTAGCGCCACCTTCAGCCCAGGGCGTGATCCTGGAGACCCGGGATCGAGTCCTGCATCGGGCTCCCTGCATGGAGCCTGCTTCTCCCTCTGCCTGTGTCTCTGCTTCTGTGTGTGTGTGTGTGTGTCTCTCATGAAATATATATATTTTATTTATTTATTTATTTATTCAAGAGAGGGAGGGAGGGAGTGAGAGAGAGCACAATTGGTGGGGGAGAGAAAGGGAGAAACAGACTCCCCATTGAGCAGAGAGCATGACATAGGGTTTGATCCTAGGACCCTGAGATCATGATCTAAACTGAAGGCAGACACTTAACCGACTGAGCCACGCAGGTGCCCCAGATCTTATTCCATATTACGTTCAAGTTTAAGCTAATTATTTAAACCTGGGAAATCCAACTCTTTTCAAAAAGCCAAAATTATGGTCCACAAAGGCAAGTCATCACTTTGGAGGTCTCCAGAATTCTCTTGTTTGATAAGAGCACGAATTATGGAGTTTCTCTAGTAAATGGATGGTTACATCCATGTAAATGAGACAACAGCTAAGAAAATCAGATTGATGCTGAGAGTGGTCACCACGCAGGTGTATCTCCAGTGTCAGAGTAACAGTCCTCTTGGTGGCCGAAGACACTTCCTGGACACTGTAATGCCCAGGAATGATGTCTGAACTTTCTTGCCCCACTCCCTCCTATTAAGTTAGGACCCTACTGGAACATTAGTTAGCAGGTGACAATCGGGAAGTACTAGTGACAGATTTTTAGCTTTATATCCACAAGACCAGCTGCTCCATGGTGACCCTGCTTTGGCAAGCTTCGCTGGCAGCTGGTTAAATGTGTTGCTCTTGGCAAGTTCCCACCAGCTGTTCCCACCTGTGGTCATATGCAGGATCTGTCACTTATGCTTATTAGATCTGTAAATCCGAGAGATAATCCGACCTGTTACAAAGAGCCTCATGCATGGTATATGGGTACCAAATTTAGTGAATCTCTTCTTAGTATGTGATTATTTTGCACATGGCTTTTCATTCTTTTTTCTCTCGTACCCACAAGACCACCCAGCGCTTGACCAAGAAACTAATTAATTGGGAAGTCCTTCTGCTGTAAGGTCACAGATACATACGACATCAGAACTTGACCCACAACCAGGGATGTGTCCCTGTTCTAACCCATGAATTCAAGAACCCTTTACTTTCACTCCCTTACTTCTTACCTTCTCCTTTTTCATGGCAGATTAAACCATATAATCTGCCATCTGAAAGAGTTACGTAAGGCAGAGCATGAAATACTCCCAGAAGTCACACTATTAATTAGACCCTTACATCATAGCACCATAAAAATTAGAAGAATAGAGGTTCTGCAGCATGAAGTCATTTTTTTGCCCATTTTCCTCCTCTCTGCCTTCTGCCCAAATGGCATTATTTCCTGTTGTATTTACTAGTTCTTTGTCCACTTAAACAGGAAATAGATTAAATATGGCGCTTTCTCAGTGGTCCATCCAGTGTTATCAAAAAGGTCCCAAAGTAATTGACACTACCTCCCTGGAACCTGCGTGATGAATCCTTACTCAGTGGCCTTTCTGCTATAAATACGGCACCTGTCCCGGCTGACATGCGTGTATTATTGGACAGACTTTAATCTCAGCATTATACAGGCCCACATTTTTCCTCCGCCAAACACTATTTGCAGTTCTGTCCCAGATGTAACAACCTAATCAAAACAGAATTTCATAGAGCACTACACAGAGGATTGGTTTCCAGGGGACTGTGCAACAGGTATCTCTATGTTTACTGCCTTCTTTTATGAAACTTGATACAATGCAATTGGCAGATTGCACGTTGAATACTGGGATGCGGCTCACAAGAAATGAATTGTAAATAATAAGGTTTAGCAGCAGCCAAAAACATTTTCAAGTCCTCGTAATGCCAGCATTCTCAACTCTAACATCACTGATGTCAAATTAACACGGTGCAGCTCTACCTCTCCTGCGTTGTCTTTCTCAGGGGCTCGTATTTTCAACCGAACTGCATCATCCTTGACAACGGATGCTGCCTCGGGTAGAGGGGAAAAGAGAAAACTCCCAAAGACCCACAGAAACAAGAAAGCCTTTCAGAGGACTCTACCGAAACGTGGTCAAAGGACAAACGAATCGGTTAGGAATGACAGAAATATAGAAGTTTTGAGTGAAGGAGCTTTTGGAAACCACCTACTTACAAAACATGCCTTTGGAATCTGCTTTATAATTAGAAAAACAACATTACTTAAAAGTTAAAAAAAGAAAAAAAGAGGACGAGTGCTCAGATTTCAGTCCTTGGCTGTCCCCTACTAGTGGTATAGATGCACGGCAACATCCTGACGCTTCTCAGCCTCATCATTTGTCACATTGGGGTTCATAAGACCTGCCTTCATTCCATTCCTTTTAGATGGCTTTTAGAATAACCAGATTAAAATAATCAAATTAGATATCGTAACCACAGAAAGTTTTTAAATAACAATTAAATAACTGTAAGGCATTAATATTCTTACCAGTATCAGCACCTAATCCCACTTCTTCAGTTTATTAAATGCAGAAATTGAGGCTCAAAGATACTAGAAAATTCATTCAAGACAGCAGATGGCACACATTACAGCTAAGCCAATAATCAAAGTCTGTCATTGCCCACTGGGTACACTTCCTTTTACTTAACAAAGATTCAAAGAAGATACACAAAATTCAGATTTTCTTGGAGATAAGTGCGAGGCCAAAGTGAGACAGACTCTTCCAAGAAAAAAAAAAAATCCAACCTTGCTCGTGCACCCTGCTGCCTCCACCATTTTAGCACTTCCAGAATATATTATACTTGCAAACTGGGATATAACAATTAGTTAATTGAATCTTTGTAGCAGATGGTGGAAGTTTATAAATTGAATCAATTAATGAATAAATAAAAATAAACTGTTGCTATCATTAGTGTCCCTAAAAAAATATGTAAGTAGCATACATTTATTTTCATAGTTCACAGATGGAGATTTTGAGGCCCGTAGAGGTTCCATTTGCTTCTGAATAGGTAATAGACAGATATTCAGTCTAAAAAGAAATTTCAACAGGCTACCAGGCTATCATTAGTCCTTTTTTCTTTCTTATCCAGAACACAGCTTAGTAGAGGCTATTTGCAGTCCTTTCTTCCTGTCTCCTTATCTACCGTATTGTAATCCAATCTGGCCTTGGCATAGGACACCTAGTTGCACAAGCTGTAAGCAGCCTGGATATCAGTCAAGCCTTTGTGCTTTTACTTATGAAAGGTCTCACATCCAGAGAGCCAGCGAAAAAGGGAGACTGCAATCCTCGGAACAAGTGTCTGAGAGGGGGCAATGGGATCTTCCATCATGCAAAACATTAGTAATAGCCTAGATCTTCCCATTTCTAGTGGAGTGTCTATGCAGGAAAAAAAAAGGGGGGAGGGAGAGATCGTTGAGTTGTTCATGGCTTGGCACTTCTAACAACCCTAATATCTGGAGGATCTCTGCTTCTGTCCAAGAGTAGCCCTTGAAACACCCCCACAGCCGCACCTGCCCCGTAGCCCACTTTGGTGGAACCAATGAGGAATCAGAACCTCCAAAGCGTTTTGTAAGGCAGTCTTGTGCTATGCAGCATTTCACCGATGGTTAGCACCACATTAAAATGTCATTTCAGGCAATTAATATTTTATTTATAAACACTTATAAATATTTATTATAAATGACTATTTAAATAGCAGCTCATGAGAAAACAAATCTATTACGTTTGTATTAAAACATCCTCAGATGCTTAATTATAGGAATATTTAGACAAACCATTAAAAATTTATGCCAACTTTCTTGAGAAGTCTGGGACAAACCGAGTTAGACTTCCCCATTGAGCTGAGAGGGCAAATTTGATAGGATGGCACAAAAACAAGACGGAAAAAAGTCATTTCCAGTTCCCCTTTCTAACAGTTGGACAGATTGTACCTTCATGGCAGGGAAGTCAAAAGGCATCTTTTCTTCTAAGAAAAATCGGTTTAAAAAAAAATTGTCAGGAAAGATGGACTCATCCTGGACAAATGTCCCAGGCATAGTTGGAATCAAGATATGTTACGTGTTTAAATGGATCTGATTAAGCATCTTCAGCTTCTTCAGCTATTTTAATCAGTTCCCAAACATGCAATTGGCAGTCCTATTTTTCAACCAGAAAGAAAAATGGTGATTGCCTGCATTGATCTGTTGTAGAGTACATCACCTTACCCTACTCAGTTCTGAAAATATAATTAAAACATTCTATTCTGATACCAGTGGCTCACCAAAGTGTACGAATCTAGGTGAACATTTTCCCTTTTTTATGGCTCGTAAGTTTAGGATGAAAACAAGGTAAATGAGACTGAATCCTCTTAACTGGCTGGAGCTGATTTATTTCTATTGAAATGCATTGTAATTTCCATACATCATGTGTTTTCACTTCAATTACTGCACTATTTGATTGGACTTCATTTTGCTTTATTCATGTATTTGCGTTATAGCTATTGCAAAAACACCCTGTAAGACTTGCATACATTTGGAGCTTTAAAAGTACAGTGAGCGATTTGATAGGAAAGTTGCAGTTCCTCCATATATTTCCAAGAAGTGCTCTTTGGAACATTCTGTTGTTGTCACAACATGTCTCCCAGTTATGCTTAATTTAATTGCTCTTGGCTTTTGGTATGAGACAAGTTCACTCTAATACATTACCAAGTAGTTTGAAATAGCATCGTAATCCGTAAGGGTCATCTTATGAATTTTAAGACCATCCAACCCCTTTAGCTGCTTTTAATGATCTGAAATTTATTTTTTGAAAACAGGCATTATTATTTGTAGTGGAGAATATCACATAACATAAAAAATATGGACTAGATATTTTGCGTAATCAAATCAAAATAGAGATGGGAAAGCATTGTGGAGTAGAAATGAGAAACCTGGAAAGACATGCTGGATGGCGATATCTGATGGGCACTGCTTTGAAATAAAATCCTAATAACCTGAGGAAATCATTTTGAAGACCTTCAGAAAAACTCAGACATACTAGAACAGCTAGTTCTTTGCCTGGCATTTTTCCCCCCCAAAGCCACAGTAAACAATCTTGAGTGCACTTAAAATGTTGACAACATTGTTTTGAAATATTTGCCATAAGGTCATATGCCATAGTGGATTGTCCCTGGAAGTGAGCAATCCGATATTATTAAAAAGCACGACTTCTGCATGCCTAATCCCAATTAACCACTTGTAACCTGGTTCCAAATACAAACGTGATTCCTGTTCAGCTCTCTTTTTTCCTCATACAGGCAAAACCGTGATCTAGTACTGTTGTGTTTTATGCCAATAGCATAAACTGCTATAACTCTCAAAGCAATGACCTATCAACCTGTTCTAAAAACATCTAGCCACTATCCCACGAAGATTGTGATGTTTTGTTTATTTGTTTCGGAGTCTGCTCTTTTCTTCCAGAAGCAGTGGCTATTTTTAGAATTCAACTTTTTATTCTTCCTTTAATCACACCCAGAATGCAATGCTTGTAAACTGTACCAATGTGTCACCTATCCTCTATTTATTACATCTTATGCTTTAAATATCACCTCTGACAAACAAAAGAAAAGCAAATGTCCCTAAATTTCCTGAAGGGCTGAAACATCAAGCCCGGATTATTATTGTTTATGTCTCAGCTTTAGCAGCTCTAGTGTCTCCATGGTCTGCTGTGTGCCGTGCTGGCAATGATGGATGGCCATTACGGCAGCTTATTGGAAATGGCTTGATTTATAACCTGTTCTCCTGCCTCAGTCTAATGGCTTCATTTCTTTCCTCCAGTGCGTGATGCCACAGCCAAGGTCATTGCGCCAATGGCCTTTTGTTGTTAGTCTGCTGATGACCAGTGTGCCCAGGAGTCAGCACGGGGAGGGGTGAAGGGGGGTAGGGAACAGGGAGGAGGAAACAAAGGGGTGGGGAAGCTCCAACCTTTACATTTTAATTTTTTTTTTCATCTCAGTCCCTGATAACTGCAGTAGAACAGTAGATTAAATGCTGTCTTCTATTTGCTTCCCGTGCTTGCCAGACAAGGAGCTGCTTTATGATCCTCAGTGGGGAAGTCTATTACTCACCTCTACTTTAAATGACCAACATCAAATATATACAGCTCCCATTAAAGCTGAGATCAATAAAAATGCCATTAAGATAGTAAAAGTTGCTGATATTAGTGAAGCCCCCAAACAAAATATTTGATTTTCTTTCAGGTTGTTAGTGAGATGGAATACGAACATATAAGTGAAAGGAGAACTGGCCATGCCTATGGTCAATAATTTATCTCAGAGATTCATTCAGCCTCTCACCCAATATTTCCCTCCTGTCTATTGATTCCTCATCATTATTTGTCATAAGCTGTCCTAACTCAAGGAGAAAATATGCCCTGCTGGTCCAAGGGGAGTCATACCTGGAGAAATAGAAAGGAATTTCATTAAAAGCAAGAAAGAACTGCTGTGGCTTTGAGAAACTCCGGAAGCAAGTTGCCAAGACTTTTGTTAGAGACTTAAAGCATGTTGTAAGCTCAGTAGCATTGCACATGGACATCATGAAACCTAGACTGGGGTTGGTCTCATCGTGGTGCAAGAAAAATCAGAGGCCTTTTCGGGAGAGATTTCAGCTTCCAAAAATTTGTCTGTGTGCATGCACGTGTGTGTACACTTGCACACACAGACACGCACATACTGGTGTGTGAGTGTGTGTATGTTTTCCCTTCGTGTATTCCCTTTCACTAGAATGTTCCGTGTTCATTTTCCCAGCTGGGCTCCTATGGGTACTGGAGGGAAGTCAAGAGTTCTAGAGAGACGTTAGTAAAGGGTATACAAGATGATGCCAATGTCATGAGGTCCAATTGAAACCCCAAAAGTAAAAAAGCATGACTTTGGAAATAGGATTGATTTTTAAAAACATGACTATATGCTTAAGGACAATTTTAAATAAGGCAACCCTATTTCTTTTTAATGGGATACTTGTTTGTGTTGTGGCATTGAGTGGTATTCTTTGAAACTGGTTTTGAACAATGGCTGGAGAGCTTCCTTTTCTGAAAGTCAATGATAGAGAATTTTTCTAAGTTAAATATACTTGGAGTTGACTAATTCTCCCCAACAGGTGACCTTGTTGGAATTTTCTCAAATCTTAAATCGATTTAGTCTGGAACATAAATTCCTAGCATTTTAAAACTGAAAGGGAGTACGTAGTCCCATTCCTTTCTTTAGTAATAATAAGGATGCTACTGTTACTAATAATAATTAATATTAATCTAAAGCTTACTCTGTGCTAGGCATTATACTAAGCAACTTATATCCTCTACACACCCTTATGACGTGATCAATAGCTCCATGTTCTAGAAGAGTGGGACGGTCAGATAACCCTCCCCAGATCATATAGCTCCCTGCGGTGCCTTCAGGATTCACACTTAGCTTTGTTAGATTTCGTAACTAAATAGAGGTGGAATATTTAAAATCAAGTACAAGAGCCCGATAAACTTACCTAAACTCAGTAATCGGATGCCCCAAAGACTATTTAGAGGTGATGGAGGTAATTTTGAGAATATTTTCATTGTGTAATTCAATAAAGAGGATTTTTCTTTGGATTATCCTTAAGAATGAAAAATAGTCACATGTTGGTAGTTCTAGAAATATCTTCTTTCCATTTCCTTGAAAGTAAAAGAAAAACATCAGTACTCATAACTCCAAATGCCAAAGCCCGCAGTATCCCTCGCATGTGAAGTGCTATTAGGGAGATGAAAATTATAACTTACTTAAGATATTTGCTAACATCTACATTGGACTTTGTTATTTTAATTAATAATGAGAAATTATATATAATACCTACCCCTTTCTATTATGAAACCCGTAGCCCATGAAGCTATATACCTTTAAATTTATGGCTTCAGTCATGGTCTGAGTAAACCTCTGAAATCTCCCTTTTAATTCTTGAGCAAAACTTAACTCCTGAAGTAAAAGTAAACATGGGCTCCTTTGAATTCATATCATCAGGAAATGAGGCTATCTCAGGGGAAAGAGGAGGAAAGGCCCAGGCAATATATACAGAGCCAGTTTCACCACTCTAAGCAAACTAATGAGTTGTTAATTATCCACTAACCAGTTAGTTAGAGGGTATTTACCTCAATTTAGCAAGTAACAAACATTAGTGATTTCTCAATTTAGTCATACTGTCCATGTGACTCTACTGAGCAGTTAACAAATAATTATCAAGCATCCACTGTGGGCCAGAGGAACCGACAGTCCATGTGAGAAAAGCCATACGTCTAGATCTCATTTAATATGCCGTTTAATTCCTGGCACAAGTCTTTGTCCATCGTGATAGTGTACAGCTAGGAAGACCAGTTAGGAGATGAAAGCAGGCCCCAGATCCCACATTTAGTCTGATCCCTACTAAACTTCCTGTACGGTCTTCAGAATCATCAAGTCTGCTCCCGGAGAACACAACCTGCAGACCTTCCTGAATGAGGCTCTGCACTCAAGTCACACAAACCCCGTAGACATCAAGAAGGAGCCAGAGAGAAAGTCAATCGTCTGGGCTCTGGTGTTGGGTCTGCCTCTGTGACCTTATCACTGCAGCTGGAGACTTTGCTCTCCTAGAGAAACTTAGGTGGCTTGACTACTTAAAATTGGCCTCTCCCCTGTTTTGTTTCTTGATGCCGTTTTTTTTATTTTTACCATCTTAACTGTTTTTAAGTGTATAGTTTAGTAGCAGTAAGGATATTCACATTGCTGTGCAACACATCTCTAGAACTTTCTCATCTTGCAAATCTGAAACTCTATACCCATTGAACAATTCCCCATTTCTTCTTTCCCTCAGCGCCTGGTAACTACCAATCTAAGTACTTTATATAAGAGGAATCAAACAATTTTTTTCATGTGATTGACTTATTTCACTTAGTCTAACATCCAGAAAGTTAATCCCTGTGGTAGCACGTGACAAAATTTCCTGCCTTTTTAAGGCTGACCAATATTCTATGTTATGTGGATACCACATTTTGTTTATCCAATCATCTGTCAAAGGATATCGCAAATAATGCTACCACGAACACAACTATGCAAATATCTCTTTCAGACCCTGCTTCCAATTCTTTTCCGTATATATACAGACGTGGGATTGCTGAATCATATCATTGTGCTATTTTTAATTTTTTGCAGAACAGTCATGCTGCTTTGCACAGCGTCAGTACCAATTTAATTTCCACCAAAAGTGCACGGGGGTTCCAAAGTCTCCACATCTTCACCAACATTCTTATTTTCGGGTTGTTTATGTTCTTGTTTTGGAGAGTAGCCATCCTGACGGGTGTGAAGTGGTATTGTGTTGAAATGATTAATGATGTTGAGCATCATTTCATATACTTGTTGGCCATTTGTGTGTCTTCTTTGGGGAAATGTCTATCCAAATTTTTGCTCAATTTTAATCAGGTTATTTGCTATTTCGTTGTGGAGTGGTAGAAATTCTTTCTAGATATTAATCCCTGATTGGACATAGGATTTGCAACTATTTTCACTGAATCCATAGGTGATCTTTTTACTCTCTTTTCTCTCTCTCTCTTTTTTTTTATAAATTTTTTTTTATTGATTTATGATAGTCACAGAGAGAGAGAGAGAGAGGCAGAGACACAGGCAGAGGGAGAAGCAGGCTCCATGCACCGGGAGCCCGACGTGGGATTCGATCCCGGGTCTCCAGGATCGCGCCCTGGGCCAAAGGCAGGCGCCAAACCGCTGAGCCACCCAGGGATCCCTCTCTCTCTTTTTTCTTTTTAAAGATTTTATTTATTTATTCCTGAGAGACACAGAGAGATACAGAGAAAGGAAGAGACACAGGCAGAGGGAGAAGCAGGCTCCCTGAAGGGAGCCCGATGTGGGACCCGATCCCAAGACCCCGGGGTCACGCCCTGAGCCGAAGGCTGGTGCCAAACCACTGAGCCACCCAGGGAATCCCTCTTTTCATTCTCTTGATGGTGTCCTTCCATACACAGAAAATTTGAAGTTTAATGTAGTTCTATTTGTTGAATTTTGCTTTTTTGCTCGTGCTTTTAAAATCATTGTCACACCCAATGCCATGACGTTTTTCTCCTATCTTCTAAGAGTTTCATACTTTTGGATCTTTAGATCTTTAACTCATTTGGGGTTAATATTTTGTATATGGTATGAGACAAAGGCCTAACTTCATTCTTTTGCATGCGGATATCTAGTTTTCTCAGTGCCATTTGTTGAAAAAATTGTCCTCTCATGTTAACATGACTGTGAACGACCCTTGTTCCCTATCTCATACCACTTGTCCCTCTGCTTCCTAGGAAAAAAAAACCTTCTCTCTCCCACTGACGCCTCTCTCCTAGATTGCATTAGTCTGGATTGTCAGATTTCTCTGTAATTAGGTTGACTCTGCAAATAAATGTCTTCAGTGATACCTTAAATTTGCTTTGTATAAAGAGAGAATAGGAAGATGGCCCACTATTAGTGGATCAGGGTGAAATTTGCAGTAAAACTCAAAAGTGCAGAACATGTCACATTTCTTTCTCTTTCCTCTAAATTACTGCATATGTAGCGATGTTCCCCATCCTGCAGGATTACTAGCAAATTCAAACTCAGGATTCTGTAAGGTCGGGGACCCTGTGTCTCTTGAATCCTAGAAGCTAATGTGGGGCCCAGAAACTGGGACAAAGGCTGTCTTGTCTTCAGCCCACATAGTAGCCACAGTATCCTCCCTGCCCTAGCACATGCTGGCCCTTGAAGGCAAGAGCGTCTGTTGATTTTATGCCAAACTTGTCCATGGGGCTATCTATTAATTTTGAACATAAATAATAGTAGCCGCTATTTCCAGAGGGCTTACAGTGAGCCACATGTTGTTTTAAGTAACTTTCATGAATTAATTCATTGAATCCTCACATGTATTCTATGAGATTGGGTTTTTTATTATTGCTCTTTTATAGTTAAGAAAAGTCCTTCTTCTATATGAAAAAACTAAGGCACAAAAAACGAGGCCCGTAGTAGTAGTAGTAGTTCCATAGTGGTGGGTTGGGACTTTAACCGAGACATACTGGCTTCAGAGTCCATGCTGTTCATCAAAGTACTAATTTCCTTCACTAAAGCACTTCATTTCCTCCCAAGGAAGACGGTCTAGAGACCCCACCACCTCAGGGTGGTACCGCTGGAGAATGAGACATGGCTCCCACTTCTCACAGAAGGTATCTACTTTTCATCCTGGGCCAAAATGGGGCAGGATCTTCTCCATTGCTCTCCTCATCTTCAGCTCCTTCTTTTTTTTTTTTTTTTTTGTCTGCATAAGAGTCACAAGCACTTCAGGCTCGGTAGCAAACCAAAGATGGGTAGGGAGTTAATCTTAAAGCAACTTCTGCTCTTGCTGGCAACGCCAATGCTCCTGAGTCAGCTGAGCAGAAAGGCCTAACTACCTGCTTCAGATGGGAGCAAACAAGTGTATCTAAGGACCAGACTCAAACTATCAGCCTGGTGCGTTTTCCTGCCAGCTCATTATAAATCCTTCCCACTGAGGGCCTTTGCTGACATCCTGTCAGATCTGGGACTGTCCCCTTCTGTTTGTTTACTCATAAAAGACAACATATAAGTCTTCCCAGTCACAGACTTCTCAAAGGACTATGCAGAATGGGCAGCACTGGAGATTTCCCACGATCTGGACGTCACTCCTGGGAGGCCGGTCCTGGCTGGCTCGGGTTAGAGGGGAGAGTCCAGTCCAACAGTCGGAGGCTGGATCCTACCATGTGTCATCAGGATGCTCATCTTTGGGGCACAGTGCCTCACCTGCTGAGCCTACCACATGTTTCGTTAAATGCAAGTGCGTGTGGACCAAAGGGAAGTGACCCGAACACCATGGAGTCAAAGGATGAATGTGTGCAGGGTTGAGAAATAGGGTTGTCAAAGCCAAAACAAGCTTGGTTTCTGTGTCCCCTGTTTCTTTTTATTTATTTATTTATTTATTTTTTATTTATTTATTTTTTATTTTTTTCCCTGTTTCTTTTTCCACAGCCCTCTGCATCAATCGCCCACACATCCATCAGACCGGTGAAAAATACCTCCAGAAAATTTGAACCAGAATCTTGAACTCTAAAGAGTTAATGTAACATTTATTAAAGAAGCATGAATATGTTTCAAACAAGTCACTTGTCAGAGTTTGGTTCGCTGGGGGGATTTCGGCAAAATTGTTTAGCCTTGCCTTTGAAGCTGTCACTTTATGCGTGGGATGAGGAGAATTTTAAAGGCAAATGGCAGGGCATGGATCTGCGATCTGGAGGGGTTTTGTAAGTCTCTACTTGCCAGTTTATCAGTGACAATGACGTATCTTACCAATTCATGGTAAAGACAAACCTGATGAGGTAATGCACCCTCTTAATTAATGAGCCTCTAATGAATAAAGCATTGGCAATGGCAGGTTGGTGGAAAAATGGGTTTGAAATAACAAGTACAAAGCGTTTACTGGGCTGGGATTATGAGAATCAGACACTGCATGTTTTTGGAGAATAAATGCAATGCCACCGATGCAATTACCCAGAAAAATGAAGCTAAGCAAAAGTCTGTTTTGAGAGGCGCAGAATCTCAAAGAGCCGCCGATCTAGCTAATGGAATTCACGAAATCCTGAACAAAGGACAGGTGACTGCCATCATTTTGGATCCGATGCCCGGGTCTGCCTTTCCCCTTGACCTGGAGCTCTGCACGGCGGAGGACAGGTTGTATTTGCTAGCACCTTCTAAAGCCCAAACCCCTGGCCTTTTTATATTCTGATACTGATGGGTGAGTCTCTGCCACGAATTTTATGTCCCTTCTGGTCAGCAAATGAATGAAGTGCTCTGTAGAAGAATAACGCATTCAGATGCCAAGCGCTTGATCCTTACAGCACCTGTAGCATATAAAAGCATTTGAGGACTTAGGAAGTGAGTCATCAAGCATTAAACAGGGTTTAAATCTGGTTCACTGACCTCAGTAAACAGGGAGTGACAGCAAAGCCATCCCCCCTCTTTCAGATTGTTGGAAATGTTCCTGGGTGGGACAAAGTGAGGCTGCCCTCCTACTCCCAGTAGAGACCAGGTTAGAGAGGTTGCCTTCACTGCTGCAGCCCCCCCCTCCCCGTCCCCCCAGAAAGAAGCATAGGTGTGCGTGATGGTGTTGAACCTTCCAGTCATCTGCCCCCGGGAATGTGAAGTCTTCTACTTGCCCATGAGCAGCAAAAGACTGCGAGGCTGCCGGGATTATCTTGGGGCCAAAAGTCGAGCAATCAGTGTCTGGGGGTCTGCACAACCATGACCGTCTCCCAGCAGGTGCTGTTACCAGGTGGTGCAGTGCTGCTGCCTCCACGATGTCCCGCTTCCCCCCTGGGGACAAACGACGTCCAGGCAGCTTCCTCAGGCTGGAGAGTGCTGGGGCGGTGGGGCGTATTGCCCTGGGGACGCGGCCTTCCAGCGGGTCCTTCTCAGCCTTCGTGAAGTTTCTAGTCCTTGAGGCCTCAGGCTCACAGAGCTCGCATCCGGAGGGTTAGGTGTCTGTGAGTCTGCCCCAGCTCATCCTCCCAGATCTTCGTGAGGCCTGAAGTCAAGCACCAAGTCTTTCCAGGCTGAGAGAGCCTTGCTCCTGAAGAGAAAGTTTCTCAAGAGCTGCTGCTATAAGGGGCCCTTCCAGTGCTCGCAGGGGTTGGGGGCTAAAGGCAAGCGAGATGTTTCCTTGGGGTCAGAAAGTGTGGGCAAGGAGTGGAGCGATTCCAAAGAGTAGCTGCCTCCCAGATGCTTTCCCCAGCCTTTGAGGAAGCCTGGGTGCAGCCAGAAATCTCTGCAGGGCCTGAGATCTCTCCTCAAGAATAGAAGAAGCCTGAGGAGCAGCTGCCCCCCAGGCCTGGAGCAACCCTGAAGGTCCCCTCAGCTTCCGTGAGTGCTCTTATTGAGGGAAGCATGTTTGAGAGCCATGCCGGCAGCTGGTCTCCCCCAAGAAGCCCCACTTTTCTCAGCAAAGCCAAGAGACCCAGGCGGGACTGAGGTTCCGAAGATGTCAGTAAGAGCATCCCAACCCTTGCTGCCGAACCCGGGAGGCTGACCAGTTCTCCTGCCTGGCCAAGACCCATTTCTGAGATCTCTAACCACAAAGTGGTGCTCAACAGGAGAATTTACCCAATAGCCCCAAAGCCCAGGATTGTCCGGTGGAGTCATCGCAGGGGTTGTCATAGAAAACGGTAGTCTGAGTGAATCCAACCAAAGAAACCCTGAAGTACGGGCGAGTGGTGATAGGAATAGTAACAGCTCCTCAAGTGCTCCCCAACCCACATGCCTGGTGTTGAGAATGCTTTCAGAGTTTCAAGAGACTCCCTTCCTGGAAGAAGCCCAAAAGGGAGAAAGCACAGAAGATGATGGTACTGCCCTTGTGCCCAACTTGATCACCCAGAGTTAGAGATGGGCACGTCCGAAGACGAGCTGTTGGGGTCTCCTGGCCACCCTGAAGACGCTCACCACAGTGTCTACTTTGGCAGAGAAGCAACTGGTCTGGACCCCATCTGCCCTGGTGGCCAAGAAGCAAGCAGCTTTCAGGAAAAGATGAGGCCATTCTAGAGTGAGAGGATGACCATGGTCAGACACCCCCGTGGGCATTCTGGGTGCCAGACCAGGCCTCCCCTACACCTCACACACCATGCTCGTGACCTTGGCCCTGCTTTCACTTGAGTTAGACCCGATAGGGAGCGACTGTCCCCCTTCTTTCATCCCAACCAGATTTTACTAAGGATATCTCAAGGGTTTTTTTTTTCCCCTTCAAGGAGACATCCCAGATGTTTAAGTCGGTGGTTCTTAATTTTTTCACATGCAGTGGTAACACCCAGAAGTTTTGTTAAAAGACACAGTTTTTGATTTGGGTCTGAGGTCGGGACCCAAATGTGAACATTTCTAGTAAGATTCCAACAGATGCTGCCCTGCTGACTCAGGGACTGCACGCCGAGAGCCACCACTTTGAGCCAATATTGGATTCACCACTTCCTGGCTAATAACCACAATTATTATGCTAACTATTCCCCAACACCGCGTCTATGGACCATCTGCATCAGAATCACATGTACACTTTTTCTAAAAAGCAAATTTCTGGAGGGTATTATGCTGAGTGAAATAAGTCAATCGGAGGACATTCATCATACGGTTTCACTCATACGTGGAATATAAGAAATAGTGAAAGAGATTTTAAGGGAAAGGAGGGGAACTGAGTGGGAAAGATTAGAGAGGGAGGCAAACAATGAGAGACTCCTAACTCTGGGAAACAAAGGATTGTGGAAGGGTAACTGGGTGACGGCACTAAGGAGGGCACACGATGAGATGACCACTGGGAGTTATACTATATGTAGGCAAATTGCATTTAAATTTTAAAAATGTAAAAAAAAAATTTAAAAAAGCACAAATTTCTATTTCCCCACTCATGACCTACTGAGTCAAACTCCTAGTGAGGGATGAAGCCTAGGAATCTGAATGTTTATCAAGTTCTTTTCAGTGATTCTGATGCACTAGAAAATTTGAGCATTACCGGTGTGCCTTAAATATTAGATGAAAATATTATTTTATACTGTTATTCCACGCTTTGTAACGGATGCTTCCATAATGACAATATGGGCAAGAAGCAGTTCTCCTTGACGTTTCTCAAGGGGAAATCCCATCTCTTGTAGGGCAGGACAGAGCCCAAGCCAAGCAGAGAAGAATACTATCACAGGTGACAAATGGCTCACAGATTGGAGGTGAAAGGAATCCTCTTGCCTGAAATTCTATGAAAAATACGTTGAGTGGATGTGTAGTTTTGCAGAGATCCAAAGGGAACTGAACACCGTTCAGGTTGTCTCTTTCCTGTGCAGTTTGGAATTCTGTGTCACTAAGGATGCTTTGGGTTGCAAGGAGTAGACGAAGAATGCCTAAGTAGAAAAAAGAGTTATTTCATGATATAGGAAATTCAGTAGGTCAACACTCCCAACGATACCAATGGTCTCCCTCTGTCCACCGGACAGCTCTCCCTTCCTGGGTATAAACTGGCTGCAGGATCCCAAGAATTATGTATAGACAATGTCCTATCCAGAGGAGAAAAGTACTTCCTAGTGTATATAGTTTTATTAGCAAAAAATATATCTATTTTCCAGCAGTCCCTCAGCATACTTCCCTCACGGTCCCATGGGCCAGGCAGGGGT
Organism: Canis lupus dingo; assembly: GCF_003254725.2. Classification (NCBI taxonomy): domain Eukaryota; kingdom Metazoa; phylum Chordata; class Mammalia; order Carnivora; family Canidae; genus Canis; species Canis lupus. The sequence continues at coordinate 67,264,205 of NC_064252.1, read as the reverse complement.
CACATAGCAATGCCTACACCAATCACACGTTAACGCTCCATTACTAGGAACTGTGGAAACCTTCATTTTACAGAGGAGGGATTGACCTCTAGATGGATTCCAACACTTTGCCAAAGTGTATGGGGGACGCAGGCTGGAAACCACGAGTGTGTGCTCCAAGGAGGTATCCGTAGTCATCCCTGGCTCTGGACGGGTTTGGAAACGTGGAAAATAGGCAGCAGTATGTTTAGCAGAGATCCAAGATGACAGGGATTAAGGTGGAATCTGGGAATCATAGAATTAGGGAAAAAAAACAGAAGAGAGGTTCTTGCAATAGGATTAGATTTGTCAGATAAAAATACAGGACAGGGAGCCTGAGTCGCTTAAGCATCTGCCTTCGGCTCAGGTCAAGATCCCAGGGCGCTGGGGTGGAGCCTCGAGGTTGGGCTCCCTGCTCGGAGGGGAGCCTGCTTCTTCCTCTCCCTCTGCCGCTCCCCCAGCTCACGCTCTCTCTCTTGCTCTGCTGTTCCTGTCTCTCTCTCTCTTTCTCAAAGAAAAATAAAATCTAAAAAACAAAACAAAACAAAAAAAACCCATAGGACACCCAGTGAAATTTGAACAGATAAAAAACAAGTAATGTTCCAGTAAAACTAGGTCCCAAATGTTGCCTGGGCCCTACTTAATACTAAGGAAATTATTTGTGATTATCTAAAATTCAGGTATCACTGGGTGTCCCATATTTTTATTTGTTAAATCTGGCAATCCTAGATGGCATGAATGGTGGCTGGGTGGGATAGGTGGGTGGATGGGGGAGACAGACAGACAGTTTGAGGGACAGAACTCTTAGGGGTAATGCTTCAACTACAAAGGGGTGCGTGCATGTGTGTGTATGGGTGAGCAGGTGCGGGGTGGGGGTGGATGTTGTGTGATGTGCTTGTGTTTTAGACCCGAGAGACAAGACAGAGGCTATGGTGAGCGTCCACGGGAGATAATCCAGCCTAGAGAACAAAACATTTGCTGTCCCCGGGGCGGGGGGGGGGGGGGGGTGGGATGAGAAAATGAACATTTGTCTTGTGGTTACAGCGGTGAGTCGCCGTGTGATCCTTGGCAAATCACCCAACCTCTCTGTTGTGCAGGGTCCCGCGTTAATTCAGACAGAATCACGATATTGGCCCTTTTTGTCCTCCCACCACACAAGAAAAGTCACTGGCGCGTCGTTTGCAGATTGCAGGATTGAAAGAGGGGCCAGGGCAGGGGGTTTTTGTTGTAGTGTACCCATGAGAAGGAAGAACTTGGGAGGCTCAGGCAGGCTTGGGATTCTGTTGGGGTTCCTCGGGCAAGCGCTAAGTGAGGAGTCCGAGCTCACAGGGGTGCGCGGGGCCCCCAAGCCTCAGCCCACGTACCTGGATGTGTCCCCGTCGCTGCGGCATGGCCCTCCAACGGGATCAGCGGAAGCTAGCCAACTCAGACACCAGCTGCTTCCCTCCCGGGTTTAGCAGGCAGCCCGTTGCACGCCAGTGATGCCCCCAGATTCATTTCTTCCCAGTGCCTTCCAGTGCCACCAGCACACCACCAGCAGGGCCTGAGCTGGGAGCAAGTGCCCGTAACAGCCCGCCCGCCTCAGTGGCCGCCTTCGCACCAAGTCCCCAGGTGAAGGGGGTCTCTCGTGATCCCGGAGGTGAGAGGCCCATTCAGTGGAACGCTGCTGATGGGACCGGCGCAGGCCAGGCCCAGGCCCGGTGGGGGGCAGCAGGGCCAGCCATGTCGCCCGCCCCCCCCAGGGGATCAGAGGGCCAAGTGGGATGCCAGTGTGGGGCCGATGGAGGAGCAGAAGGTGGTGGGACCAGGCGCCGCTGGTCACCCTCTGCTGCAGGACAGCGGCCAGTCGGGGGACCTCAGTTCAGGAGCCACTCGTGCCTCCCGGGCACGCACAGGCCCCACGGACAGCCAGCGGCTCATTGCATCCTCATTGGGCCCACAAGGCGGTTGAAGCCCATGAGGATGAAATGACTCAGCCGAGCACCGTGACGGGCACCAGGCAAGGTCGGACCCGCCGGAAGCAGGGCCAGGCCCTGTGCCCCAAGCCCACGGTGTTGGCCACATGCTGTCATTTAGCTCCTACCTACCTGGCCTTCTTCCTTAAGGTGCCAGCTGGCCACCTTCTCAGCACCGGCCTCCCCTTTGGGGTGATGGGAGGAGGCAAAGCAGGTAGTGTAGGACCTGGTGATTCAGTAGCAGGAAAGGAATAGAGGCAATGGGCCTTTCTGGATATTTCATCCCGGTTGTTATCTGGGAAAGCGTATTTATTTATTTATTTATTTATTTATTTATTTATTTATTTATTTTTATTTTTAAAGATTTTATTTATTTATGAGACACGCGCACACACACACACACAGAGAGAGAGAGAGAGGCAGAGACACAGGCAGAGGGAGAAGCAGGCCCCATGCAGGGAGCCCGATGTGAGACTCGATCCCAGGACCCCAGGGTCACACCCTGGGCTGAAGGTGGTGCTCAACCGCCGAGCCGCCCAGGGATCCCGGAAAGCGTATCTATTGACATCTATTCATGCATTCCTTCACTGATTCGTTAAAAAAAAAAAAGTAAATTACCCTTGTATTGGCCAGGCAGGGTGCTGGGTAGTGTGTAGTTGGCGGTGAACCACAGACAGACGCTCCCCCCTGTCCCGGCCCCGGGACCAGCGATGGGCAGGAGGAGACCAACAGGACACAGACACAAAGGCCTAAGCAGCGAAGGCCTGGTTGTGGAGACGCTGTGGAGGATGACAAGGGGGCGTTTCGGGAATAAGGCACGACACAGGGGGCCCCTCCAGCCCCCAGCAGGCGGCTCGAGGGTGGTAACGGGAAGAGGGGGGAAGGCCTTGTGTGAAGGCCCTGGCAATGGGAGGGCTGGAGCTGGAAGGAGCTGCCCAGGTGGGCTGAGGGGGCCACGGTGAGCGGGGGCGAGGGCCCTGGTGGGCAGGGGGCAAAGGCCCAGCCCGAGCCTCTCTGCCCAGCGAGAGCAGCGGGGGGACCTGCCCGGGGGGCAGCAGACGGGCAGGAGACACCCAAGGGCCCACTTCTCAAGTGTGTGACTCCAGGGGGACACGGTAGGCCTGGCACTTTCACAGGGAACTTCTCCCCCATTTGGAATTTTGCATCTGCCACTGACCCCACGGGACCCTGTCCCGCCTCCACATCTGCATCCGGGTAAGTGGCCTTCAGGTCCACGTGGGAACGGGGCAAAAACATGCCTCGGCCACCACCTCGGCTGGTCAGAGCTGTTTTCCCAATATTACTTTCCCAAACCTGTGCCATCAACTGACAGGTTTCTGACCAAGTCACGGCCACCACCTGCTAAGGCCGCTCTCTGGTGCCAATCCCGCTTTCCCCAGCGTGTTTGCTGTTTGTGGCCGAGTGAACGCCCAGTGTCAGTGCTGGGCAGCAGATCATTAGGAGTCACTGATTAACAGCTGCTGCTGTGGAAGTTCTAGAGTTTTGTTTTGTGCAACCTGAAAGGGTGCTTGCTTTATGATTTTTTAATTAGAGTGTAAATATTGCAGCCCCATAAACCTCTTGATTTATTGCTGACAGGTGTGAAAGTGTGCAGTTGCTGCCCAAGGCCCCAAATCTTCTGTTATCTCCAGCCTCTGTGTTCTCAGGCTCTCCTGGCAGCTGGCTGTTCGGGGTGCTTTCTCTGGCCGGGGGTTACGCACTGGGGCAGCAACACAGCAGGACTGGCCCATGGAGAGCTGCTTCTCTCAGTCCCTCAATATCTCCTTTGGGGCCTCTTCCTTTCCGTCATTCTTCACCTCTTCTTCTTTCCAAAAACTCTTGGTCCTCTCAGGGGTTCCTCTGAGATCCCCACCGTGGTGCCTCTGTTCCTGGTCATGCCCGTGTTCTGATTTTCCCTCCGACAGTATCCCGTGTTCTAGGGTCCGGCTTCCCTTCAACCACCAAGAAGCAGGAATTAAATTAATACTTACTTGTGGATTCATCCAGGCAACACATATTAGTGAGTGTGACTATGGTACACAGGTTATTCTGGGCGCCAGAGACAGCATCTAGCTCGTGGAAATCCTTGCCGTGACAAAGTATACCTTCTAGAAGGCTGAGATAGAAAATAGGCACGTGACTAATAAGTTAAAAAGATAAACTCCAAGATTCATAAGTGCTGTGGAGATGATACAACTGTGAGAGAAGAATTGGGAAGGTGCTTTGGCCAGAAGGGCGGGTATTGGGTTATTCTCCATCTTTCCTGAATGTGACCCCATACATCTGTTTCCTCTGGAAAACCAGTTTTATTCTTCTTGCTCTCATCCCACTATGGGCCTCTCCAGCCACATGGCCAAAAATGACCAACCCATCTCTCTTTACATAGTAATTTCATACAAGCCATGAACAAAGACCTGGGTCCTCACTCCTAAATAGTAGAGTCTGGTTGATCCAGCTTGGGTCAGGGTGCATCTCAGTGAAAATCGGCCTTGAGCAATCACCCGTGTTATCTGTGTGACCTAAGTCGCCATTGCTATGGGCAGATTGGAGTATTTATTCTAGAGAGGAAGGAGGGTACGGGCTGGGAACACCTGCAAGTAGATTCTTGCCATCTCAAGAATTACTTATGGAAAAGAAGAAAAACAAATAAATCCGTAAATAGAAGACGTGATCCTTATCTTCAAGGTGCTTGCAGTTTCAGAACTTAAGACATCGTGACACTACTGCTCAAATATAACGCAGTGGTCACTAGGGCCTCTGTTACATCAAGGACGTTAAGTGGTATGAGAGCTCTGAAAGGAGACAGTAATGTCATGATCCTTCGATGGATCAGTGGGCTAATTGGGAAAGGCTTCGGATAGAGGGTAGGTTTTAAAAACCCCAGAATGAAGGGAAGGGCAGAAACTCAGAAGCGGATTTGTTCATGGTTTTCACTCTTCCATTTAAAGAGCCAGAGACAATGTGGAGTAGTTTCCAGAAAGGGAACGAACTCGTCATCTTGTTCGCAGATGGTTGTAGTTGCTGTTTTGTGGGACTTCCCCTTCCTACACAGAGGCAGGAATCCAGGAAAGAAACAATGGAGTCTTAAACTGAGGAGATGCCGTAAGTGACATTAAAAAAAAAAAGGGGGGGATTTTTTAGAACCAACATATTCTAATAAACTGAACTAAATAATACAATTATCTATTTAACCTCAGGATTCAAAATCTGGCCATCCAGAGAAAACATCTGACATAAACCCACAGCTATTCAATGTACTTTCAAAATCCTCTAGGGAAGGAAGCCAAATTGCTTTTCAAACTATTTTGAATGTTAAGACTTCTCAATTCCTACAGTTGTGAATTACTTCGTGTCTGGGGCGATTGCTCTGATGTTGGGTAACAAAATTTACCAACCAATTTACCTGGATGGTAGTGTTTTACACACCCATGTTCCGATTATTAATAGAGCATTGTTCACTCAAACAAAGTCCCAGTTTGGACAATAAATTTAAAGTTATCACACTCCCAGGGCGCCTGGGTGGCTCAGTTGGTTAAGCATTGACCCTTGATTTTGGCGCAGGTCACGATCTCACGGTCCTGGGATGGAGCCTCGCCCCAGGCTCTGCGCTCAGCCGGACATGTGCTTGGGGTTCTCTCCCTCTCCCTCTGCCTTCTCCCTGCTAACACCTCCCCTCTCTCTAAAATAAATAAATAAATCTTTATTTTTAAAAAAGAAGGTGATCATACTCCTTGGGCAGCTAGATACAAAAATTATGCCTATTAGTTCATTATTATTTGCATTATTTCATTATTAATGAAATATTAATTAATATTAATTGCATTAATGCAATCTATTTGCATTATTTCATTATTATTTCAAATATCAAGAAATAAAACAGAACAACTTAAAAAGAAACCCACCTGAGGTAAACGTGTCTAGATGACTTGGAATTTGAGATATTGAGTCACTTGGAAGTTTCTAGGTGACTGTGGCAACTTCTTATAGACTTTTAAGGCATTATAAAATTCTTCTCGCATTACTATGCTTTCTCTTATTCTAATACTGGCAGGCAGATGGCCTGATCTTAATTCTTAAGGTTATATTCCCATAGTTAAAGAGCAAACGAGATTGCACCATGGTTTTTTGGTAAAAATGACAGTTATTACTATCTTTGTCCAGAAGACACATATTTTTGACAGCAAACTAAAGATTGAGCAGGGTATTATCAGCTTTTCAAACACTAACGTGAAAAAAATAAATGAGTAAAGGATTTGTGTGTCATTCAACAGAGTTTTAGTGTCAACCATAATGGTTCTTAGTGGAAAAATGTTTAATACCTTCTACTTAATCAACACTAAATTCCTCATAAATGACTATTTGATAAAAAGAAAGAAACGCCTAGTAGTAACTTATCCTACGATGTAGAATTGCCCCTCCAATCCCAAAGAATAAAGCAAAGCTGATTGTGAATATTCTAAGTACAGTATTAGGGTTTTGACAAAGAATAAAATCTCAAATACCAAATTGTTCAGCCAGAAACACAATTGGATAACCTTGGACAAGTTGATCCCCACTGATTATTTTTCCCTAGAAGCTTAAAGTGTGAATAAAATGTTCTGGTATTTCACTCTCTCATCGGTTTTTACATACTGGGGTTTTCAAGCTCCTCATATCCTTCTACTCTATTATCCTCCTTTATCTTTCTTGGAGTCTATTCCGGGAATTACTCATGCATAAACATTATGTGAGGAGCCTTCATCTCTACTGCTTTTTTCTAATTGTCAAATTTACAGTAAAAGGGATAATAACTATTGAGTACTGATTGATCCAGCTTTTCATAAACGCGATGGCGATTTCTAGACACAGAGAGTAATCGCAACCTAGTTTGCCGCAGACCGCCTTAGTTGACAACCAGGTGACTATCAAATTTTGTCAAAGAAATACAATCGGAGCATAGCTAATTCCCTTAATTTTGATAACAGAGGGCAGGAAAAATGAGCCTCATTGAAAATGCAAAGCTAGTCTTCAGCTGACACAATTTCTTCTCTTCATTGATTTAAACTTTGTCTCCTTTTCTTGTATCATAGGGCAGTCGTGAGGTTAGAGGTGATCGCATAGATTAATGGTCAAGAATACATGACTTAAAGTCCCACTGCCTAAGTTCCAAATCCCAGCTCTGCTCCTTGCCCACTGGGTAAACTTGGGTGGGTTTCCCATCATCGTTAGTACCGGTTTTCTTAGTTATAAAGTAAGATGTCGATAGTGCCTATCCTGGTGCATTCAATACACATTAAGCATCAACACAGAGCCAGGCATAGAGAATAACCTTAATAAAATGTTGCCCTATTGCATGAAAAAATAATTATAAGATAAACCAAGAGCTCAGATAGTCAGCTCCTGAATAATCATGGACTATGCCTTTCTCCTCCAGCAGATCTTGGTGTCTGCTGACATCCTCTCTTTAATTCATGATGCATTCTCCAGCTACAGGCTTAAAGTTCTCTATCTTTTTGGCACAGACTGAACACCATTCCCCGAGGAGGCTGTTAATTCATTCAGGCCAATGGTAGGCAATCATTATAAGCAATTCAGAGTTCCCTTTGGACTTCCTCTGGGATGAGGACACAACCGCTTCTTTATTATTTCTTGGAGAAAGGGTGACATCAACCTTTATAACGTATTAGGGTTGACCCCAAACTAGGAAGAAATATTTTCACTGAGTTACATTTCTGACCACTATTGTCATGTCAGGATTATTTCAGGCACAATCCCTTCTGGCTGGGGCGCCTGGGTGGCTCAGTGGTTGAGCGTCCACCTTTGACTCAGGTCGTGATCCTGGGGTCCCGGATCAAGTCTCCCGTTGGGCTCCCTGTGAGGAGCCTGCTTGTCCCTCTGCCTGTGTCTCTGCCTCTCTCTGTCTCTCATGAATAAATAAATAAAATCTTAAAAACAAACAAACAAAAAACCAAAAACAATCCCTTCTGATTTACCTTACCATGTATCTACCAGACTAGACTGGTTCACGTACAATGTTTATTCAAGTTGCACGTTCCAGGGTTACCTTTCGAAGGTGTTCTTTCAATTTATTCAAGTGCCTTTGCTAACTCAGGTATATACAGGTAACTAATTTTTAAATGCAAGACTGTTTATAGCAGTTTTAATAATGATTACCAATAATGAAAAAAAGCGTATAACCCATCAGCAGAAAAATGGGCAATTAAATATATTTATATATTTAAACATATAAATAAATATAAATATATTTAATATATTTATATATTTCTCTAAAGGAATACCCTTTAACAAAAAAAAGAATAGAATAAAATATTTGTGATTGTAACAACCTATATGAATCTGTTTTGAATATTTATTAATTTATTTGAGAGAGAGAGCATGAGCAGGAGGGGCAGAAGGAGAAGAAGAGAGAATCTCAAGCAGACTCCGTACTCAGCACGGATCTCAAGATCCTGAGATCACAACCTGAACTGAAACCAAGAGGTGGACGCTTATCCGACTCCACCCCCCAGGTGCCCCACCACCTAGATGAATCTTAAAAGCATTCTGCTGATTTAAAGAAGTCTGACAGAAAAGGGTATATATTGTGTAATTCCATTTATCTGATGTTCCCAAACAGACAAAATAGTTTGTAGTCTTTTTAATTTTTATTTATTTTTAGTTTTTTCATTTGAGTATAGTTGGCACCCAATGTCTACCTTATAAGAATAAGAATAATCCCTTATTATAAGTACTCTTCTCTAAAATCCCACTGAATGCCTCTCTGAACAGCCAGATATCCATGTTCCTCATGAGAAAGGCCAGTTTTATAGGTAATTCAGGAAAGGCTTTAGTGGTCATTGCCTTCCACAAAACAGTGTTGTGATCGAAGTATCTATCTGTTGTTCTTTTTCACAAAGTCTACCGAAAATTCCTTCAAAAGCATGGCTTTGTCCATATTGTCTAGTTTGCGACAGGTCTCTTTTCTAAAGGATTTTTCCAAAGGGACTCTAGCTATTAACACAAATACTATTTTTCCCCTACTCTTTTAATTACTATTCTTTAGAACCAAGACTTTGGACCAAAACATGAATTAACGTATCTAAAAAGATTCGTTGTTAGATTGCCTCCATGAGTATCACTCACACATTGCGATCATTGAGATAATATGTAGAAGACACTGTTTTCAACATGTCTTTATTTCATAAGGAAAGGAGATAGCTGTAAAGTGACCAAGTATTTCTGTTCCATTTTCATGAAATAATTGGTAAAGAGAGACCAAAAAACATTAGAGCAAGCCTCTCAGGACTTTCTAAGTGAAAAGAAAGTTTTTTACTATTATTTTTTTTTTTTAAATCTTGCTGCTGGCTGCCAGGAAAGCCACTTGATAGGGTACAATTGCTACCAGTAATAAAATTGTGCATGAGAAATCTCCTCTTTGGCACTACACTAAGAAGAAAGTAGAGCAAGGGGGAAAAAAGTCACCTTTGTCGGACAGAAGGTTAGATGTATTAAAACAAACTCTTAATGGAGCCAAAGTGAAGACCTGTATCATGTCCAAAATTTCTGGTGGGAAAGCTTCAGCAGCAATGAACTATTTCCCAAATGGGATAATTATGGCACAATGCAGTATTCCACATTAGAAGCAATGCCGTTTTCTGGTAGACCCAGAAAGACCTGGGAATATTCTTCACACCAACTCAAAGTGGTTACGGTTTATATTTGTTTGTTTGCTTTAAATGCTTAATGCACTCCATCAACCTGTAATTTCTTAGGAAGAAAGAGGTGCAGGGTCTGAGCAGTTAATTAAATATGATGGATAAGTTTGCCTCAATATCCCGAATTGAATTTATCAGAAGTTCATGTCTTTTCCTTTTTTTACTTGACTGCAGACCATGAAAAATATCATAATTCAGGGGATTATTTTTATGCATTTCATTAAAATAAACTAAAACCACTCACTATTCCTACCTTTTTACTTCTCATGCATTGGACAAATCCTTTGAGTTTATTTTCAATCCCTAACTCGGTTTTGAATTTCCTCCCGTCAAGGTTATCAGGCTCATCTATAGGCCAAAAAAGTTCTAATCCTAGCCTACATCTCAGAGGCATTCAGCATGTCTGATCATTCCTTCCTTCTGTCAATCTGTTCCTTTCATCCTGTCTGACTCTACTTTTTTTCTGGTTTCCATTCAATTGATCAGATTGCTCTAATTCAAGCTCCTTTTCTGGGTCCTCCTCTACTTCTTCGAAGTGGTTCATTGCCCCAGGATCAATCTTGGCCCCCATTCTTCTTTATCTATCCTAAGTCCGTAGGTAAATTCATCCAATTCCATGACTTTATCTACATGCTATTACTCTCAGCTTTAGTTTACAGATCTGACCACTCCCTTGGGTACCAGTCTCACATATCCAACTGCCTCCTTGACATCTCCAGTTTTATGTTAATGGGAATCTCATCTTTGACATTTTTTTGACATATCTCGATTCCTTCATTCCAACTCACCACTTAACACACTTTCACACTGTACCTCTCCAAACATGTTTCTGTCCTCAGTCTTCCTCATTTCAGCGAAGAGTGTACCATCCTTTAAGTGGCTCAAATCAAAGCCTTAAGAGTTTTATTTAAGTCTTACCATATCCTCCTCAACAATTTGGCTCAATTATCCTAATGCAAAACACCATCGTGTCTTTTCTAATTCTGTAATAGCCTCTCAAATGGTCCCCTTGTTTTTATCTTACTCTGCACACAACATCCAAAGTGATATATTTTAATGTAACTCAAGTAACATTACTTTTCTGCGTAAAATCTTGCTGTGCCTTTGGTCCCCCTTAGAGTAAAATCCAAACAGTTCATTGTAGCCTACAGAGCTTTGCATAATATGACCTGTGTCAACTCTCCTCCCTCACCTCATGCTGTGAACTACCCCATTTATTCTATTGTAATCGCAGTTATTTTCCCTCTTCCTTGAACATATGGAGTTCATTCATGCCTCGGAGCCTTTGCACTTACACTTCCCTTTGCTTCTTTCCATGGCTGCTTCTTGCTTCTTCAGATCTCAACATGAACACTATTTTGTAATTTAGTCAAGTCCACTCCATTCCCTCCATCCTATCAGAATAATGATTTCCTCTGAGAAGGTGAGAGCACAGATTGCCTAGAAAGGTGTATGAGGGAACTTTATAGGTAATGAGCCCGAATCGTCAGATTTGTTTATTTGTCAACACTTGGTGAAGATTTGTGCTTTCATTGAATGTAAAATTTAATTTCAAAAGGAAAATATAAAAAATAAATATACAACTCTAATTATTGCTGTAAATACTGAGGTGCATAGGAAAAGATGTACTGATGTCTGCACTTTACTCAGAACACTTCAAAATCTACCGTATAATGATAGATGGAAAAGAATGTAGAGATGAAAAATATATGTGATAAAGCAGATATAGTACAATGTTAATGGTAGAATCTAGACAGTGGGTATATAAATTTTTTAATGATAAAATTCATCTTTGCTATGTGTTTGAAAATGTTATAATAAAATCTTTGAAAATTATTTTTTTTTAAAAATCTAAAGATAACTAAAAATGATTGGATCTGATACAATAGTTCAAAAAGCACTAGATATTGCATAAATATGCCAACAGAGCTATCCCATATCCCAGAAAACTAACTAGAAAATATAATGGAAAATTAAGATTCAATTCATAATAGCAACACAACTATAAGATTCAAGTTGTAATAGCAACAAAATCTGTAAGACAATTCATAATAGTAAGAAAAGAAAAGCAATGACATACATAGGAATATATTTGACAATGTGTGAGAACAATATGAAAAAATTGTAACACCTTCCTGAACTGCATAAAAACTGACCTGACATCTCATATATCTCAGTGTAAAATGAGTGATATCACAAATATTATAGGATGTAAAAAAAAAAAATATATATATATATATATAATAAGATGTAAATGTTAGCCAAGCTACTATAAATTCAGTGAAATTTCAATGAAGAAACCTAATGGAAACATTTACTAACATGAAAAATCAACTCCAAAGTATATTTGAAGAAGCAGATAGATAAGAATAGTCCAAAAAATTGGAATAAAAATTAAAATGAGAGGGAGAACATTCTGGGACGTTAAAATAAATCATAGCATTTTCAGGATTAAAATAATGTTGATTAACCAAATAGATCAATGGGACAAAATAGGGGGCCCAGAAAGGGACCCATATAAATGCAGCAATTTAATATGTCATAAAGAAGTCATTTTAAATCAGGAGGTGTTGGCACAGTCACATATATATATGAAGAATATAATAATGTTCAATCTCTATAATGCACTCTGGGTGTAATAAATTCCTAAAAAAAAAACATAGTACAGAATACTAAACTTGCCAGAAGAAAATAAAGATTTTATATTATTGTTGTGGGTTATATCTTCCTCAAGAAAACAACAAGATCCTAAGCCATAAAAGATAAAGTTGACAGATTAGACCACATACAAAGTAAAAATATCTATAAATAAGTATACATTATAAATAAGGTTAAAAACAAAGCATACAGTGAGAAAATTAATTGTGACATAGACATATATGTAATATAAATAAGGAATAGAGCTATTACATATGTGACCCGGTTTAATCCCTGATATTTTAGGAGTTTTTAAAAATAAGTAATGAACAGGAAAAGATGCTATTTCATTAGATAATCAGAAAAATACACATTGGGACAATAGATTATCTCGTTTTTGTTAGTTTTAGTCCATAAATGATGAAAATAAGATTTAAATGGGATTTGATAACAAACAGTGTTAGGATAAGTGTGGGGGAAATTTTTCATACATTGGTGGTAGGAGTTTAAAAGAGTTCCAGAAGGATATTTTGGAGTTCTATTAAATAGTAAAGTATTCTTTTAATCATACACTCCAAGTTTAGTCATACATCTTTATATAAACGTAAGTACATAAAGATTAATGTCCAAGTGTATATATGGAGTGTCTAATAATACCAAAAATTGAAAACAATCTATGTTTGCAACTGTCAGAAATGGTTAAATAAATGGTACATTCACACTATGAAATACTATGTACAAATTAAAAGTTTATATACTGATATGGAAATAAATCCATTATTATTGAGTGAAAAATAAATAAGTTGTGAAACAATATGTATCTGGCTGTTTATATTTGTTTAAAAAATGATATACTTCTTAAATGTGTAGAACATGACCCAGAAATACAAAAACTAAAGTCTCAACAGGGATTGAGAAGAAATAGCGTGCTATGTACTTCTGAGAAAATGTATTTTCAAAAAACAAATTCAAATGCAAAAAAGGAAGAAAGGAAAAGGGAAGAGAGAAAAAAGGAAAGAAAAAAGAAAAAGAGAAGGAACACAGTGCTTTGCGGAGAGGAGGAGAACTAGCAGAAATGAGAAAGATCTGGAGAATGAGAGATAAGGGAGCAGAGACAGTGAGTAATGAGGTGTGCGGGGGCCAAACCTTCCCAGCCATCATGCTTGGACCCTGGACGGAGGGCCCTCAACTCCACACGGAAGAGGGGCCTGCAGATCACAAACACACACCTATGAAATATGTTCAGGAGCTCGTGAGTGTGCTATCGCCCAGGATCCAATGTCCAGCACTACCTGGGCATGACCCTCTACAACCACCACAGTTGAAGCCCCAGGGGTGTGTGGGGCGGGGAGGTGGGGGGGGGAGAAACACTCCTTGTGTCTCTTATGTCTTTAAAACAAAAGGCAGTCTCATCTGAATGCTAAGAAGGTTTGTGGGTGGTGCTGTTGCTGACTTCAGAGACAGACACCACATCAAGTGCAAGGACTATTTAAGCAACTAAAGCCTTTAGTGAGAGAGGAGACAAATTAATTAACTTGTCAAATCCTTCCTCCAAGATAGCATGAATGCAATAGATTCTCAAATAGCAAAGTATTATTTCCACGTATCCCATTTTGTTTGCTTCTCTTTGTTTTCCGATTTCTAAGTCCTCCCATACTTATGGTATGGGAATAATAGTGCAGTATTTTTTTTATAAATTTATATTTTTTGGTGTTCAATTTGCCAACATATAGAGTAACACCCAGTGCTCATCGCATCAAGTGCCTCCCTCAGTGCCCGTCACCCAGTCACCCCCACCCCCCGGCCCACCTCCCCTTCCACCACTCCTAGTTCGTTTCTCATATTTGCAAGAACTGTACATAATGGCTGCAGGAACATTTTTCAGCACAAAACAATTCACAATTTTCTTAAATGTGTGTGAACACGTGTCTGTGTGTGCAGGTATATGTAACTACATGGTACATGCATGAAATATAATATCAGTTCCTTCTATTAGTGTATAAATCTAGATATTATTTTAAGAGGCGGTGAAAATTACAACATAAGTTAATAACTTGTATGAGGAAGCTACAATAATTTATAATGATCTTTTTATAATGCTAATTTATCATAAGCAGTTCATTTAAATATTCAATCCTTATCTATAAAATTCTTCTAAGTGTTGATTCAAAAATTTTATTGGCAATTCAAGATGCTACTCCTGCAGCGGAGTGAAATTTCTAAAACTGAAATTAATAAAAGGCTCTAATAACTTCAGTGAGACAAGAGTTTGTCAAATTTGGCATTATTGTCAGTTGTACATAAATTATGCAAAAAATCTTGATATAGTAACACAATCAGTGATTTTGCTGAAATGAAGGTAAGAAATACATTTTATGGAAAATATGTAATAATTTATGAATCATTTATGTCTCAATATTATTACCCATCCAACATCATTGGTCTATCATTAGAATACTAAGACCCATGCAATAATTGAACACAGTAGTTTTTCATATTTTGCCAACTTTCACTGATATAAAAAACATTAACCTTATTCTTTACTTTTTGTTATTATAAATGAACATATGTCAAGGTTCAAGAGGTTCGAGAAGGAAATATTTTTTTTTATTTTTAATTGGAGTTCAATTTGCCAACGTATAGCATAACACCCAGTGCTCATCCCATCAAGTGCCCCCTCAGTGCCCGTCACCCAGTCACCCCCACTCCCCGCCCACCTCCCTTTCCACCACCCCTTGTTCGTTTCCCAGAGTTAGGAGTTTCTCATGTTCTGTCTCACTCTCTGATATTTCCCACTCATTTTCTCGAGAAGAAAATATAGCTTATTTAACAGTTTGTTGACTTGATTTGAATCCTTTAAATATTTAGTCATAACGTCCATGGTCCTTCATCTATACTCTTACCCAGGCCTGCAAATTTTAGGTACGGACCTGTAGCTATCTTCTTCACAATTTAAGCCCTCTAGACAGCCTTGGTCCTGCTCCCTGGCACTCTGTACTTGGGAAACATTGCACATAGCGCACCCACCTATAAATCTCGTACGGAACTTCTCTCTCCTCTTTGCAGATTGGGCCCTTGCTTTCTTGGTGGTTTTAGCCTCCCAACCTCTTTGAGGTAAGAGAATCCCATGTGGAGATCTTGGTCCTCCTTAGCATCTGTAGGATACCTAACTTCCTAATGAGGCCACTTCAAATGTTTCTGTTTTCCAAGCACACTACCTGCTGCCACAACATGGGTGTACAGACAAGTGGCCCACAGGGCGCAGGGGTGGGGGTGTGGTGATGAGGTTCTCTCTTCCTTACCGATGTGAATACACAGCACTGTCTCTGTGCTGGAACAATGTCAGAATTGGGAGCCAGACTCATTCGATAGATTCAAGCACTGGTTCTACTCTACGTGCTGGTATCCCTAGAAAGACCGTTGTCTTTGGTTTTTCATTTATAAAGTGAAGGGAGGAGGTGGAAAGGGAATTGGATGATTTCTCCTAAACCCAACTTCTTGTGGAACGATATGTCAATTCCATACTTCTGCTGGGAAGTAATTGGGAGGGGGACAAATTGAAACCCTACCACTATCACTGAGAAAGGGGTGAGGAAGTTAGGCATTCGGGGAAACAATGGACTGGATGATTTACAATCCAAACCCCTAAGGTTACCGTCTTCACTGCTGAAATGTACAGGCGTGACCAGAGGGTGACATTAAAGGCAGATGAAATCCTTTGAGAAAATAACTGGGGGCTCCTCTTCTGGCTCCAGATTTACTACAAAAGAAGTTGAGCTGTTTTCCCCTTCAGGTCCCCAAAAAGATCAATAGAAATTTGTATTCTGGATATCTGGATTTTTTTTTCTGAGAAAAAATTAATAGGCTGCTATTTTTATGGCCTAGCATCACTTTTAAAAACCTGTTTTCCAAAGGTGGTAACTCTTCCAAGCTCTTCTGCAACGTGATTGCTTTAACTATAGACTGTGGTGGATATAACACTGTGCGTCTTTCACGTGTAGCACCTACCTGGCCCGGCTCCTGATTCACTAGTCAGCCTCGTGCCTCTTGGAATACTCAGTCTTACTCTCTTTTGGAACAAAGCTGCCATGCCTTAAGGCAAGACTCAATGGAATATAAAAAAAAAATTAAAGAAATAGTATTTACTAACTTAATATTTTAAAAAATTAAAGTAATATTATCTACACCTTAATAGTATAATGAATTTAAACATAGCAATAGATGCATAATTTTATGTGTTGCCTCATACAATGTGTGTTATGCAGTTTATATGCAGTTTTATTAGGATATGGTCTTGGACAAATTCATAGATGACAGTCCCATGATGAACTGAGTAAAATTCATGTTCAAATTTTTAGATTAAATGCTTTTTAAAAAAATAACCATAATTTTCCACAACTTATTACTTAGTGTCAAAAAGAATCTACCTAAGATGGGACGAATCCAATCTTTCTTCCCCAAATTTGTCACCTGACTCACATGTTGCTGGTCCCAAGTGAATTTGAGCCTCCTAGCACTCTTGCTTGACTCCCAAATCGATTTTTGATGAAAATGGTGGTTCTTCTCTCTCCAGTTCGACCTCTCAGACCTGCCCTGATAGGATAAAGCATACAGGCAAATACTATGTTAGTCTCAAGAAGGCAGGGGGCTCTATATCAGCACAATAATGTGGGAATAGGAAGTCCAGGCTGGTGATTGCTGAAAATGGGTGAGGTGGGGCTCAAGAGCTGACCAAGCACGCTTCACTTGCAGAATGAGCCTTTGTTTTCACTTGCTGAAGGCAGAGCCTGGGATAGTTGGGTCTGACTCCCCGCTTCCTGTCCGCCCCACAGTTTTGCCAAAGGCAAGGCTTACTGGGAGAAAAACTGGCTGAAGCTCACAATGGAAAAAAAAAAAAAAAAAAAAAGATAAAAAGAAAAGAATGAGAGTTCATCACAGGGGAATGTACCTGAAGCTTGTCATTCAAGGATAATTAGACCTTGGTGAGAGGAATGAAAGGCAGTATCCTTATCAGACAGCTGTGGGGTTTTGTGTTTTTGGGTTTTTTCCAGTAGAATTTGGTTTAGGGGGAAAATGTGACCTCTCAAAACTAATACCAACTCTGCTGGCATCTCTTTCAAATACATAAATACCAAAACTAAGAGAAAAGACCCCAGGGTAGAAAAAAAAATGCATGCCATGTCATAGGAGATTATTTCCTTTTCATTTGTAAGAGGTCAGACGTGATTAATATCTGTCCTAACCCCAAAAGGAAAAGCGTTAAGTTAGGGCTCTCCTAATTCTCCTGGTCTTACCTGAGCTAAACAACTCCTCTGATGGACACTGATAAAGCCAGAATAACATTTCCCCGGAATGTGAACCATTTTTGCTCACAGCTAAAAACCATATGAAAGCTGGCATAAGTGGAAGAACAGTATATCCTTTAAGATGGTGACAAGGTTAGGTTTACGTTAGGGTCTCATCCTCTTGCCTGAGGGGAAGAAAGGGAAGAAGGAGAGACGATAGGGGAAATTTATCTGATTCCACTGAGGCCTTCGCTAAAAATTCGATTCTTCAGATTTTTTTAATATGTGCTTACTTTTGTTCTCTGGATATTGGAATGTGCTCAATGTTGTATGAACATTCTTTGATGTTTCATGAAATCATGGTGACCTGGGACTGGTCCCGATCTCAATTCATTTGCAAGGCTAGCAATGCACTTTATTGTGAAAATGTTCTGTTACTTTTATTGTTCTCATGGCTATATCTTTTTACAGACTGGAGAATTTTATTTTATCCTCACCTCTCCATACACACACATGCACACACAGAGTCAACCCCGGTAGGGTCTGTGGGATATCCAAAGAACTGAACGGGAAAGTGAAAAAAAAAAATCTCTGGGAAATATCCTACGGTAAACGGATATGAACAGCAATTATGATACCGTAATGAAAATAGTTTCAAAAACAAGTGTTACCTCTCTTTCCCCTTGTATTTGTGCAGACATTATATCATTCTTGGGCGGTCATTAGCGCTGGCGGCTTTCTCTAATTGACTCCTGCCATCTAGGCTCTATAGCTTAAAACTGATCTATCGAGCCAAGGGGTCGATACAAAGAAGTCTCAGTCCTAGACTGAGCAATTTCTAGATGAGTATTATTTATCTAAAAGTAATTTTAAAAACTCTTTAAGTTATAAGAGAGTCATTTACTTACAGAGTATTTTATAATATACTGTGCCACACTGTGTATCATCAGCTTGGAACCTTACTGGTAGTGTCTAAATCCCAGATGTTACTAGATAGATAACCTTGAGCAAGACATTTAAAACCTCTCTATGGATCAGTTTTCTCACCTGGAGACTGGGGATGATGATAACAGTACTAACCTCACGTATATATTAAAATAATTAATACGTGTTAAGCACTTAGAGCTGTGTCTGGAATGTACCCAGTGCTGTGCAAATAAAAATTGTACCTACCTAACAGTATTAGATATACTTTTATACTCTTATAATATATATACTCTTATATATAGAGTATATATATTAGAGTATAATAAATATACTCTTATAAGTGCTAAGAACAGTGCCCGGCATGTAGTAAATACTACACGTACTTACCAACATTGCACAAATTAGAAAACACATCTTCCGCAAACCATACATTGCATTGCTATTAGGAAAGGGAGGGTACAAAAAAAAAATGAGTAAGGACAGGAAATCAACCTTTATTTTGCACTTACTGTATTCCAGGCACCTCATTGTGCACCATTTATATTGTCTCGGCCAATTGTCACTAGATCCAAATCAGTAGAACTATCGCAATTTTTACGTAAGAGGAGATGAGACTCAGAAAGGTGAGTGGTATAAGATGAACCATAGACGTACGGAGAAAACAAAGCCCAGAGAACTCAGGTTTGTCAGACATCAAAATTCAAACTTACTCAGCTCGATTTCACCATCCTGCGTGGTTTTAGGCCCTCAAGGAGCTAGCGATTAAATGAGGTAGATAAATACATGTAAGTAATTATGGGCACATGGGACATTGACAAATAGCTGAACAAAAGTAGAAGGAGAATGCGAGCAGAGCAAAGCAAGAGGCCTCTGGTTAGAGAAAATGGGGGTGAGGGGGGTGGGGCTTTAGAAAAAAAAGATGCCAATTGTTCTCAATGCCAGGGAAAAGAGAGAGAATATTCTTCCGAGGACAATGACCACTGGCTACAGAGCTTGCTTGGCTTTGAGCATTAGATCCCACAAAGAGCAGGAGGTAGTGAGAAATATGGGAGGTTCAAAAAATTACATGTAGGCACGGGGGGCGGGCAGGGTGAAGGAAGAAGACAAGGAAAATATCATTGTGGAAAATACACCCATAACATTTTTCCTTAGAATCCTTACATATGAATATATTTTAAGCCTTGGAGGTGCGTGCAGAACTCAGACTCACTGGCCATCTTTACGGAAGTGCTACTTGCCTCTTGGCCCACTGTACCCCGATGACTTTGCTGGGTTCCCCAAATTGGCTGTAGTTCTCAGTTGAAGCCCCAAGACAGCATGGCCTTTCACCCCACCTGCCAAGTCCTGTCCCAGCTGAGATACTCCCCACTTCTGAACACAGATGAAATATCACTTTGAGAGGCTTGGGGTCTGTCTGGTTGTGTCCTAGGTTGTGAAGAACATGACCCAGAGGCGCGGGGAGGTGGCTTTCCAGAGTAAACTTGGACCAATGAATAACGGAAAGTTGTGGGGGAGGGAGGCAAGTCAGTTTCCTTTATTTTCTTCCCTCCAGGGTCTATTCTGAGGTTCAGTTTCTTCTGAATGCCTAGCAGACATGCTGAGGAGCCTGCTGTGTCTCATGGCAGCTCACTGGGAAGCAGACGTCAACTCAATTACTCATAGCATTGCATTGCTTTGCATCTTTCCTTGCTTTGCTTCTCTGGCTCCCTCTCCTTCACCGTGGGCTTCTGCCTCTCGTATATAAGGGATATAAGCACTTTAATCCTTGCCTCAAGCTCTGCCTCCTAAGGGACTGGGGTTAAGGCAAGAACTATGTGTTTTCCTATAAGTCTGTATATTTATCTATCCTTCAGTCTCCAGCACTTCTTACCAAACTCTGAAAATCCTGAAAAACTTTATAAGGAGTTTATTAAAATTCAGCACTTTAGACCAAACCAGAGTTCTCTGGAGCTTTCATGTACCATTTGATTCAAAAGTCTGGTTAAAGGTACAGAGTTCACCTTTGAGGATGCTACTACTGTTCTTTTTTTTATTATTATTATTTTACTTAAACTCAATTTAGTTCCCATATACTATAGTATTAGTTTCAGGAGTAGAATTTAGGGATTTATCAGTTGCTCATTACATCATGTGCTCATTACATCACGTGCCCTCCTGAATGCCCATCACCCAGTTATCCCGTCCCCCTCACCCATCTCCCCTCCAGCGACCCTCAGTTTGTTTCCTAGGGTTCAGCATCTCTTATAGCTTGCCCCCTCTCTATTTTCATATTATTTTATTTTTCCTTCCGTTCCCCTATGTTCATCTGTTTTATTTATTAAATTCTGCATATGCATGAAATTATATGGTATTTGTCTTTCTCTGATTGACTTATTATTCTAAGTAAAATAAGTTTTGCCTCTAGTTCCATCCGTGTCATTGCAAATAGCAAGATTTCATTCTTTTTGATGGTTGAGTAATTATATTAAATGTATTATATATAGTATATGTTATACATAGATTCCCTTATGGGCATATATGGGTAAAGAAAAAATATATATGGGTAAGCCCATATATATTAATCCACATCTTCTTTACCCATTCATCTGTTGATGGAAATCTTGGCTCTTTCCATATTTTGGTCATTGTCGACATTGCTGCTATAAACATTGGAGTGCAAGTGCCCTTCAAATCCCTATGTTTGCATCCTTTGGATAAATACCTAGTAGTGCAATCGTTGTGCTATAGGCTAGTACCATTCTTGAAAAGAGCCATAGTTAACTCCCTGCTATTAGTTTTGTTAGTGCTTCCAATAGTTAGATACTACACATAAATTCACAGATTTATTCACTCATTAGCTAAATTCTTTCCATGTTCTACAACTACACTAAGTAGTTGTAGGTATTGCATCTTGAGGTAAGTATTGAGGTAGACACGTGTGTGTGTGTGTGTGTGTGTGCGCGTGCACATGCTTACTCATATACCAACCCAAGGGAATTCATAATCAGACAAGACTAAAAACAAAACATCACATTCAGAGTCTACATATAGACCATGTAAAAACAATAAAACAATTTCTTGATCACAACCTTAGCTTTTATATTTGCTTAAATGGTAGTTAAAGTACATGACAGCTAAGATATTGGTTTAATTTCTAACCTTTGCATTGACTGATGAGTTTGAACTCATTCAGAGTCTTTTGTCAATATATATACTTACAGTTTTTTTTTTTCTTTTCCTAATGTTTTCCCCTTTCCCCTCTTTGGACTTTAGCTCAATCCCCTTGTCTTGCCTCTCTTGATTGTTGCTGAGTCTTTTCTGAAATTGATAAAATCAGATTATTTGCTTTATGTTTTCTTGGTTTTGCTAGCTTCCTGGCTTGTTTAGCCTTGGATACTCTGATAATGCCACTGGTCAGGTTATTTCATTTATAGTGATTTTGCTGGAGGAGGAAAATACCAATGATCCTATAAGGGGAGGAGAAATGAAAAAGACTAGCTCTGTTTCGTTTCAGGTGAGATGTGGGTTTCCAATCAGCGGAAAGGCAAAGTCATAAAGCAGCCTTCAGAAAAACATTATCTTGCCCATTTCACATTGCATTTTTCTTTCCTTGTGTGAGTCTCCCTCAGCCTTGATGGAAAGGCTTGGGCCTAACAAGAGACAAAAGAAACATCAAAACATGTCAATCATCCATGCAAAACAATAAAATGTGAAATGGAACTACTTGAGAACATATGCCATTGTCCACTGCAGTGCCTCTCAGAGCATGTCTGTGGACTAGTTCTTATCAGGTGTGATTAGTTAAGGAGCTTGTGGCAGAAAACAAATCAACTATGTCACCAGGCACACTATGTAGTGTAGCTGACCTCTTTTTCACGGTAAGACTTTCTGGAAGTGGGTAGTGTACTGATTTACATCCTAACATAAGCATCTTATTTCATCAAGTAAGATGGCCTGAAAACACTGATCTAGTGCATTCAGCTAAGATTGTCTTCGTAACACTGCAGAAAAAGCAACCCCCGTATCTCAGTGGTTTACCCCAACCCAACGGTAATTTCTCAGGTATGCTACTCATCGCCAGCAGTTTGGCGGGGCTCAGCTCCAAGCAGAACAGTAGGATTAGGGCTGTTGGAGACTCCTCCACCTTGTAGCTGACCTTTCAGAAATTTTTGGTCCCTTCACTTACCCTGATGGGAGAAGAGAGACAACAGGAAATCTGAAAGACCTTCACCGTAGAAGTGACATGTGCCACTTCCACTTATGTTTCATTGGCAAGAATCAACCACGATGCTCCACCTCACAGAAAGGAGGATGGAAAATGGGGAGGGGGGGAGCAAATAGAATGGTTGGTGAGCACTCGGATCTTTGCCATATGCCCCAGGCCAAATTATATGACGCTAAGTTATATATTTATCAATCATGACTTTAACTTCCTGGTATGTTGGAACACAGCACTCAGCACGATTAGAGAAGTGTCTACGTTGTAGGCGTTTCTAAATATCTTCCTTTCTTCTTTTCAGCCTCAAAAGGGTAGCATTACACCCTACAATTCTTAAAAGCATTGTTATAAATAATGCTTATTTATTATTGTATTAAAAATCTACATCAGCACAAACACGGTCGTGTCTTCTGATGTGACTGGATTCCCAAAGATGGAAAATCCGCCTCGACCTCTTCTCTTCCCCCAGGATTTTTCTGGGCCTCGGCTGCATCAGGGAAACACCTCGAGTCTCGGAAGGGCAGCTCCATACGTTGCTGGACTCATCTCCTCTAATACAGTTTTGATGGGCTTAGCATCACTGGGCAAGGCACCCGCCACCTCTGCCTTGTGCAGAATTTGCATTATCTAAAGATCACTCTGTAAGCTATGGTCCATTCGCCTTGGCAAATACTGTTTAAATATAGCATCCATAAATAAATGTTAAATAATTCATGAACATAATTTTGTAAATTCTGCTAGGCCACACCTCTCTGGGGGCATATTTATGAACATGCGTCAGCCCGGAATCAATGTGTCTGCCAAGCTCCTTGCCTCTGAGGCAGAAATCCCACATCTAGCCCAAAATGCTGCAAACGGCTCCGATTCCCCTTCAGTAGTCATCCATCATACTGTCACTTTAATTCAGATGCTGCTACTTGTTTTAATAACATACATCTTACACAAAGAATATTGCTAACACAAGAATCTTGGGGTAGATTTTTACAACCTCATAAAATGGTATTAACCCTCTGATCCCTGATGTTCTTTCCATGCAGCACAAGCCTCTGGATGCTTCCCCTGCCCCCTCCGCTCCCTCCAATCTTCCTGATGCTTATCAATAACCTCCGTTCACGGGGGCTCTATAGCACCAGGACCTGTCATCAATCACTGCGGTAAAAATATTATTCCCCCAGCATTGCCCTGAAGAAGTATGGAAAGAATAAAAGTGTTATTGCAGGAATTATTTAGCAAACAATAGATGGATAAAATGTATTATGGTAAGTGTTAAATTATATCACCTCATTACAGCGCGCTGACTTCAGAGAGCAGGAGGGTGGCTTGCTGCCTGTTCCAAGTAGTTCCGAAGAACAATGGGAAAGACCACAAAAGATGTCGAAGGGAAAACACCAGTCTAGGGCCAGGACCCAGGAAATACTCTACTCAAGAGAAATTTGTCTGGGGGGATGATTTGGAATAAAAACTTCTCCCTGGCCTGTTTTGAATATTAAGCTGGAATTTACAGAAGAGCAGTGAGGGTTTAAATTTAGTTGTTGGGCATTGGATGCTATTCTAGGAAAGAGATCCTTAAAAAAAAAAAAAACAAGAAGAAATAGATGTGTGGTCTAACGGCTCCCCTGCCATGTCCCCCACTGCCCCCCCCCCATATCCCCTACACACTCTTTCTAAGCAGGGGAGGGGGAGCCATGTTCATTGGTGAGGAAAATATACATCTTGCAATACTTAGGTTTCGGTCCGTTCCAGAAAAGTGTACCATGCCAATATTTGAAGCTCCAGCCAGTGTTGGAAAACAACGTTCCTGAAATGTCAGATTAAGCCAATTACTAAAATCAGGCTTGCATCTTAAATACTTATTAAAGATACCTAAACAAGGTTGGAAGCCATGTTATTTTTTTTTTCTTAACCAAGTAGTCCTTTATCAGTTAATGTAGAATTTTTTTCCTTTTTTTTTCTTTTCTTTTCTTTTCTTTTTTTTTTTTTTTTTTAGGCATAATGTTACACTGGGCTCCTGGGATTCATTTGATCAACATGATTAAATTATTTCCTTACTCAGCTAGAAGGAAATTACTAGTTACCAGACATTATGTGTCTGTTAATTATGTGCAATAAGGCTCTCTCCTATCACACCAGCTCCTGCATTCATGTTCTGTGCATTTTAAAGGCATTATCATTAAAAAAATTTAAATATTGAAAAGGGACAGCTATAATTTTGTTTCATCTATTTAATAAATAAGTAATCTGTGAAATCAGTGGTACAAAGTATCTCTTTGCTCTTTGTATCAGTGTAGACGTTCTTAAGAAGAACATACTGAAAGATCCTTTTGATTTCTATCTTCACAAAAGAATATTTCCCCATCAGCTTTCTAGGGCAGTGACCAGGTCCTTCATTACTGAATGGAGTGATATGAGCATTGCCAAAAAAAGAAATCTGTGATTGTGTGGCTCTTCAGTGTAGAGTCTGCTCACCTGGGATGGGCAATGGTGTCAAATTTACATCCCCTCTTGGAGCTCAAATCTACAGCCTAAGGCCTCAAAAGATTTTTTCTTTTTTTTCTTCTTCTCTTTTCTTTTCTTTCTTTTTCTTTTTTTCTTTCTTTCTTTTTTCTTTTCCTTTCTTTTTCTTTCTTTTTTTTTTTTTTTTTGCAAAAGAAGAGACAACATATGGTAGCCGAGAGGCCTTATTTTGTCTCCTAATGAAATGATGTGCTTCTGTTTCATATTAAAGTGTTAATCGGTCTGAAATTAGGTCTCACAAAAAGAATAGTGCTTTTAAAATGCTTAATATGATTCATTTTCTGCAGTCAAAACCAGATGACTTTTATTTTTGTATCAAAAAGAGAAAGTGGAAAGCAAGCTCTTCCTCCCCTGACGCCCCCACACTTCCCCCATCTGCTTGGGACCCAGATCCAATAACCGGTTTATAGAACAGAAAGCTCTTTAGAGTCGGAGCTTGCACCGAAGCCTAGAAGGTTTTGTTTGAGTTTGAGAATCTTCATAGGTTTATGAAACCTCAACAAATATTTCAAAGAAGGAAGTTTCACATTTGAAGTAGGTGATCCTATTAGGCGCTGAGAGACGGCGCCTTTGTTGTGGGTCCAGGCATCATTTTATGTAAGATAGAGCCGTGTCCCACTAATATGCCAAGACATCACTTTCATGCCAGAAACAGATAGGGCTGAACTTGTTTCATGCACTTTGGCTTTCATTGTTAATAATGAATGACGAAAGTTCAGAGGAGAGGAGCTAAGTGGATACTCGGCTTTAAAAGAATGAATTTTAACTAGCAACATGCCAAACTAGTCAGAAACCACTTAGATGGTCAGGAAAGAGAGCACAGAGCAAAAGCTCATCGTGGAAGTGTGTCCACAGCCATCAATCCCCGCGAAGCCCACAGTGATGAGATTGGTGGGTCTCCTTCTGGAAGATCCTAGCGGCTGGGGCATTACATGACCTATACCCCTCAGAGGCCTAGGTTTTGCACCAGAAGGCATAAAATGGGAGTCTCTTATTCTGTTTTCAGAGAAGGAGATGGACATAGAAACAGGGACGAGAAAGTTGATTAATATAATTTTAAATCTCGGTGCATATAAAATATTGATTAAACGAATTAGCACCTCTCTTAAGTTAGATCAACACTTGAGGCCCAGAATTTCCTTGTAATTTTTCCCTTCTTTTCTCCTTCCTTTTAACTTTTCCTTCCTTCCTTATTATTTCTTTCCATTCTTTTTCCTCCCTTCTTTTTTTTTTTTTTTTTTTTGGTTTCTCCTTTTCCTCCTTCCTGCTTCCTATCTCTTCCTTCCTTCTTTCCTTCCTCTCTTTTTTTCAATTATTTTACCTTATACCTGACTTTCTAGAGAAAGACCTCAATAAGAAGCAACCACACTCTGAAGCTCATGTGTACGGTATTTATTTTTTCATTCAACCAACATCCATGGAGTGCTTCTCTCATGCCAGACATCCAGTAGGAAACTAGGATAGAAGAGTGAACCAAACAAATCCAGCCCCTTGTCTTCTGGATCAGAGAAACTAAGAATCTTAGAATATAAGCTACCGGGTTCAATGTGTTTTTCTGTTCAATTTCCTGCATCGTCTTTAAACACAACTCAGGAGGATGAGAACTGATTATCTGTTCCATCAGTTTGATCACCAAAGATTCTGATACAATCATTAGACTTGGCAGCTAAAACAAGAAAAGGGACACACCAAAAACTGACAGTTTAGATTTTCAGCAACAAAGAATAAAACCACATGATTTGAAAGTTTAAACAGAAATTTGAATTTTCCAGAATGTCAGACTTTCTGAACAACACACATGAAGTTTGTTTATCCAGGATAGAAGACAGAGGTCTTGCTCCAGTAATCAGGACATGGCAACCATAGCCCGACACCACTGTGCATTCTCAGGGACTCTAACCAGTTTGTGTGTATGATTACTGATAGCCTCATCCATCGCAATGGGTGTTTTATCACCTGTTTTCTATAGGTCATTGGGTAAAGAAATCAATAAAAATACTATATAAATAGAATTAATTATGCCAGCATCTTCTGATGGTCAAGAGCCCTGCAAAGTTAAGTGTTGGGCTTTCAAAGCCAACTTTCAGAAAAGAGCTCTTTGATCTTGGATCCCATACAAATGAGCACATTCTCAATTTAGAAGAATGCCCTAATTTTAGGCACTTCCTTGACATATTAAAGCTGTTATTCTAGCATTCAAATCAAAGCATTCTTGACGGCAAATTGACTGGGAAGGCAGATTCCACTTTAGTTGCCAGCATTTGTTTTAGAATATGCTCCCAGCCACATCCAGACCACCACAGACCAGCCTTACTAATAATAGTTACAGTCTTCACAGCTCTTAAAACCGAGATATGATACCAAGTTAATCCTTTCAGCACCTTGGAAAGTCAGGCTGGTACAGCTGCTTTATTAACTCGTGTTAATACTGAGTATTAACTTGTATTTGTTGCAAGGCTGTAAAATGTAGATATGACCCAGTTTGGCTTTGTTTTCCTGTTGATTGAATGGACCAGTTGCCTCAATGCCACGTCCATAGATTTGCTCTGCACTCCTTGACCGTTGTGCTATTTACCTATAAACCTGCTTGCATTTGCATAGTTTGATGACTGAAAGTCTTTCCACCTCCGAACCTGTCCATAGCGTTGCAGTTTTTAGAAGGCAGGGCTGGATGTACACATTCATGTTGCCTGGCACGCAGAATTGTTCTCCCATTTGGTACGATTTACTTCCCGGTATTCCCTACCTCACATATCTTAACAGCCAATCCTAGAAAGTCTTTTTTCCCTGGATCATGTGTTTTTTGTTGTGTTTTGAATTTGAGATCCCATGATCCTCCCTGTTCTCTGGAGATTTGTCTCAGACATCTAATTGGAAAGTCCCTTTATTTCCCTTGCTGGCACATAATCAGATCTCTGTTCCCTTTAGATTGTTTCTCCCATTTTGAAACCTAACTATACCCCTTGGATTTTTGCTTAACAATCTGTCGAAAAATCAACCCTTCCCTGTTAACAAGCACTACTGGTAATCCTTTTTTCTTTCCCCCTTGCTTATTGGTACCTAGTAAATTCCCTCAAACCGAATCAGTCATTAGCTGAGGATTTTTACTTATTTATTTTTAAGAAACTAAAAAGCCCCAAGTGGTTGAGGAGGAGAGAGAGAGATAACTTCATGCACTCTGATGGGGTGTATATCCCACAAACTCCTGTATAGACAATCTCACAATATGCATTAGGCCTGAAAACCCTATAGGCCCTTGGCCCAAGTGATTTCATTTCTAGCAGTATCGAAAGGAAATGTTTCCTCGAATGTTCAGAGATGTATAACCTATTCAAAACAACATTGTTTATAATAACAAAAATATGAAATTAGCTGTTTGTCAAAGATTGTTAAAATAAAGTTTTCTATAGAGAATGGTAACCAGCATTAATGATATACTAGAGAAGAATATTTACTGATATTGAATTATCCAGGATGTATTAAGTAGAAGATTGCAAAACACTCATCCATGTTCAATCAATCTACTATGCAGATATGTATGCATCTACTATCTGCATAGTAGATTGATTGAACTATTTACATATCTGCATGATTTCTAACTATCTTTCTATCTATTCATTAGAACATGTAATAGTTGTTTATTAGTGGTGGAAGTATGGGTATATTTTTTTCTTTTTTATGCATAGACTCCTGATTTTCTAAAGTGAATATGTATTGCTTTTGTAATTAAAAAAAAAAAAAGCAAGAAAAGTTAAAGGAAAATGGGAAGACCCCTGGCCAGTGCAGGTTTCACAGGTGTATTAGGCAAGCAATCACATTAACTGTTGGCCTGCTGGGCGTGAGAGTGGGTTCTACCCAGTTCCCACCATTATCCTTGTGAGCACTAGGTACTCTATTTACAATGTGTACATTTACCTTCTGATCTTTGCATTATAAAATGGAAGAGGTACTCCATGAATGGTTGTGAAGTTAAAATAATTGAGACTATTTCTCTAGTGTACTTTGTACCTCTGTGCCACATAAACTCTAATAAAGAATGCATCATTAAGTGAATGTTATAACTTGAGTCACTAATACATATGGTAGATTGAATTATGGTCTCCAATCTTCACCACTCTTGCATCCACATTCTCTGCCACGTGACAGTACTGTTCCTCTTCTAGAGACAAAGTGCACTTCTCCACCCATTGGGCTTGAACTTGACTATATGTCTTGCCTATGGGATATTAGCAAACATCATCTACAACCGTCCAGTATATTAGCAGAGACTTGAAATATGCTTGCACATTTAGTTTTCTCTCTTGAGCTTCTGTCATCGCCATGAAAAAATAATGCCTTGGCTAGTTCACTAGTCCAGGGAGGATGAGAAACACATGGTGAAGATTTGAACCCAGTCTATAATTTGGAGCCATGCCCAGCTGAGCAGACTGATTCGGTCAATAAACCACCTCCACTCCCTGCCAGCCCAACAGCAAATACATGAATGGGAATAAATGATTGTTATTTTAATCTACTAAATTCCAGGATGGTTTGTTACACAACATCATTACGAAATTAGCTGACCAATACATTGGCTAGGTGTTAAATTTTATTATATTAATAGTAGGTATGAAGCATTAAAAATGCATGAATCCAAGTATAGCAATGATCTCATCATAAGTTTGCACAGCCAGTCAATTATCACAATCTATTTCCAGAAATTTGACAAAGCAAGTCTGAAGTTTAAGAACAAAAAGTTTAAGAACAAAAAGTTTAAGAACCAAGGAGCCTCCCAAAATTCAATTCCAGCAATGTGAGTCATCCAGTTAAGTTTTAATCATCAGAAGTGAAGATCATTTTTTTTTTTTTAAGAGAGAGTGCACAAGTGTGGTGCAAGTAGAGGTGAGGGGGTGGAGAGAGAGAGAGTGAGAGAGAGAGAGAGAATCTGAAGCAGGCTCCACATTCACTGCAGAGCTTGATGCAGGGCTCCATCTCGCACAACCCTGAGAGCATGACCTGAGCTGAAATCAAGAGTTGGATGTTTAACCAACCAAGTTACCCAGGTACTTCTTGAGGATCAATTCTAAACAGGGTATAGTGTCTAAAAATGCTCACCATTTAATCAGATTTGGATCCCTGAAAGAGAAGAAGGTGGAAGTGATAGCAGCACCTGGTGATAGACTGAGCAGAGCACAGGAGAAATGCAAATAGTGACAAGTCATAACTGACCATGTTAACATGGATGCCAATATGAGACATCCTCTAAGGTTTCTCCAAATTTTGAGACAGAGAA
Organism: Canis lupus dingo; assembly: GCF_003254725.2. Classification (NCBI taxonomy): domain Eukaryota; kingdom Metazoa; phylum Chordata; class Mammalia; order Carnivora; family Canidae; genus Canis; species Canis lupus. The sequence goes on along the minus strand of NC_064252.1, from coordinate 67,233,705 downwards.
CATTGTAGAAGACGTGTCTTCATAAACATGACGGCAGAACCCATGTTGAAATGCAGTAATGCAGTTTATTACTGTTTTACATGATCCTATTTAAGGTGACTGCATGTGTTCTCACAGCCTAGTGAGGCATCAGGAAATTCAAGTTACATGGGTGTCATTTCACACCAACAGGTAGACACAAGACTTTGTCACGTTGCTGCCAAATGAGGTGTCCCCCTTGAGTTTATAATAGGTTCAAAACATCCAAACAGGCATTCGGGAAGTTTGAGCAAGTGAAAATCTCTTTTAAATTCTTTTTTTAACTTTGCAATGAAAATTGCTATTCAGGAGACCATAGTGACTCAAGAAATGAGGAGAAGCATAGGGTAGCCAGAGAGGGAAATCAAAGCATCACTAAAGGTGTTCCACATATGAGAAAGATCAAGCTAAAAATGGAAGAAAATAGCTGTTACTTTATTCCATAAATTAAAAACAGAGCTGCTCTTCTCTTTATTTTGTAACACTTTTCATAAAATAGTGGCAGTAGGGTGATTTAGCATGCTCTAGTGATCTCTATTGAACTCCTATTTTCAAAAAAAAAAAAACCATTCTGTTTGCTTTTGGTAAAATCTGAATGGCTCCTAAATATGTGGACACCAAAAATTAAAATGCTGTCTAAACTTTGACCAGTTGTTTTAATATATATCAAACAATGTGCATTAATCCTTTTATAGTCTTTTTGACCTACCCTGTCTGCATCTTAATCATTTTCTTGTTGTGCCAATATTGTTTGCATAACAGTAGGTTTATAATTTATGTTTTTTATTAAAAGGTGTCTGTGGAAAAGAGATTTACCATGACTCTTCAGAAAATTATATTTTTAATCAGCTGTAGAAATTCATAGTATTTTCTACATATGGGGCACCTTATTACAATGATCCAAACAGACCAAAGTCAACAAATAATCTTGTCTGTCTATTGTTAATTCTCAGAAGAACAAACATATGTTTTGAACATCGTTACTGCTAAATTAGCACAAGCAATCAGGCATTCTAGGAGAATAAAATAAAAATGCAGAGCACTATAGTATAATTACTATTTGCATTTAAATTGTGTGCTATTCTTTTCTAACATCATGTAGTAATAGTAAAGTCTAACATTTACTGAGTTCTTTTTGTGTCAGTAAATAAGAAGATTATCTCAGTTAATCTTCACAACAACCCTATGATATAGATACTATTATTATAGTATGATATTTGGCATATGGAGAAACTGAGGCTTGGCAGGACAAAAATCACATGCCCAAAATTGTAGAACTACTCAGCAGAAGCAGAGATTAAAGCCTGACATGTTTGACTTTATCACTAATGTTCTATGGTATGCTTTTATTATTAATCAGCTAATAGTAGGCTTAAATGTTAAATTTGACATAATCGAGTTCAACTATATCACTACAGAAAAGAAAATCCTATGAGTTTGAAGGAGATAACTCTTCAGTAAGTACTGAGTGGATTGTGAAGAGAGGGACAAAGGATATATCCAAAACAAAACATATCATTTATGTTTTTCACCAAAATAATGACCATGGATACCCTTAGTGGCACCCCAATAGTTACTCTTTCTCTAGTGATTTAAAACAAAAGCAATTCTACTAGAATTTAAATGAAATCTTAAAAATATATAACACAAAAACAATTCTAAGTGGCAAGTACCATAATTTATTAGTAATAATTTATTAATAAATTTAACAATTTAAATTTATAATAATTATATAATTATTATTTATTTATTTGTTTGTTTGTTTTAAACAATCTATTATTGTTTAAATTTCCAGAATAGGAAGTGCTTGATTAATAAGAAAAATGCATGGAATGAGGATAGATGTATACATTGGAGATCACACGCTATGGTCACAAAGCCTGAAATGCGTGCAGGCATCCATTCATTCCGTGGATATTTATTGAGCACCTATGATGTGCGTTGTTCATGGTGTGAAGATAGAGCAATGAAAAAGTCAGATGAAACCCTGTGATCATGGAGATTACACTCTAAGTTGGGAGACGGGACAATAAACGTTCAAGTTCTTAGAGTAATAAGTACTATGGTGAAGAATAACGGAGGTGACAACATAGTGATAAAGGAGACAAGACTGTAGCTCTACTAGATGAAAAAGGCTGTGATGTCCCTTCCTAGTGAGGTTAAAGCTGTGAGGAGCAGAGCAGTGTAGCGTCTATGTCGGTACTACCCTTATCTAGGGTAGCGTAAGTGTCTTTGTTGATGGCTGAATCACGTAACTGATTCCTCCCCATGAATGAGTTAACTACTAGTAGGATTCACAAACCTTGCTGACACAAAGGTTATTAATAAGTTAGAAAAGTGAGGTACACACATGCTAACACAAGAAGGAGGAGAAAAGAACGTGCTTATTGCACCTGTCTTGAAAATGGAGGTCAACCAGCGGTGTCGAAGGAAGGATATTTCAGGGCTGGAATAGAAGTGGAACAAAACAGGCTTCCTGAGGGAGGAGAAAATGGAGTTTGGACTCTAAAAACGGGTAGAGTGTGGTTAGGCAGAGATGTGCTGTCTCTCCTAGAAGACCATGAGCCTCCTGAGAACTGGCCATGTTTGTCCTCTTCCTGCCCTCTGTTCATATCTATGTTTTGGCAATTATCTTCTCCCCGTGAGCTATTTGTAACAAATTACAGAGCTCTTAGGGCAGGTAGGGATATGAGAAATGTGTTGAGACAGTGTCTGAGACTAAGGGTAAGATGTGGGGTTTAGGTTCCTTCCAGCCATAAGATCTTGGACGTGACACCTAATTCCCATGAGCCTCTCTCCTTATTTGAAGAAGTGGTACAATAATCATTTCTCTGTCTCTTTCTCAGGACTACCATGGGATTTAAATGGGGGAAACGGGAAGCTAAGGGAATGTTCTGGGTGACTGTAAAGGGCTACACAGCCATTGGGGGCTCAGAGGCATGCTTCCCTAAGACTAGGCTACACAAAATAGGTCCCACAGGGGTTTTAGAAGGCACCTCATCCAATTCCCAAATTTTGCAGATTAGGGAAACTGAGGCTCTGGGAGGTTAAGAGACATCTGTGAGATCACACTACTACTTAGTGGAAAAACCTACTTCTGTCTCTAGTCTATGGGCGCTGGGCCTCCCGCATTCTCTTGGTTGGGCCATAGTGATGACACCTGCAGAAATGCCTACCGGTTTCACTTCAGCTGTACAATTAGTTTTGTGGTCCCAGCTGAAGCCCGTATCCTGTTCGCTCTGCAGGTAGTATTTTAGCCAGCACCTGGGAGGTGTCACTGCCTCCCACCCCAAGCACTTTCCATGTGGCAAGACAGTAAGACTTATAGCAGACTAAACTGAGAGAGTGTTACCTACTTAAACTGTTTTTCTGACTTAATAAGAATTTTTCATCTACAGCAAGCCATTTTAAAATATTGTCTATACACAAACAGTCACTCTGAATAATAGGTCTGCACACAGTAAATGTCACCTCTCTAAATCACACGAGACCTCGGCGGCACAGCAGAGGAGCCTCCATAACAGTTTAAACTCCAGCCTCCCATTTATTATGGATGTGTTTATAAATCTCAGAGGGCACTCTTCCGCCTCCTGGGAAATCCAAAAACAGTGCCGTTGTTTGTCAGGGTGACTTGTCCAGGATGTTGAGGTCCCGGCCATCCTTCTTCCATCCAGATCCCATTTGATTCCAAAGTGGGCCAGCCAAGGTGGTTGTCAAAGGTGCCATTTTCTCATCGTTAATGACAGGAAAAGTCGGTTCTAGAAAAAGTAGATGGGGTTGGAAAAATGGGGTTTAGACAATGCCTGTAGGGGCTTGTTTGCTTGCTTTCTTGCTTTCTCTCTCTCTTTCTCTGTCTCTCTCTCTCCCTTTTTTTCCTTTACCTTGAATAAATGATCTTCTCCACAAAAGTGCTTTGAGTTTCTCACATGAGGGAAGCAAAGGACAGCTTACACAGCAATGGCATTGAAAAACTCCTTAGCCGTTCCCATCTGTCTTGGTTAGTATGAATACTTTAGCATTAAGTGGAGAAAAGGAGAATCCATCAATAGTTAATAACTGACCTTAAGATGGGAATTCAAAGTTCACCACAATTACACCCAAGTGTCAGAGAACACACATGGGACATTATCAATATATTTGACTACAAGAGCCTGGGATGGCAAATTTAAATACCATCAGAGGAAGAACTAGGCATTATTTTTAATGAGAAAATATTGTTACCATATCCAGCGGCCCACGCTAAGATACTCAAAACCAAAATTCTCAGTTGGCAGCGATTGTGGAAAGGTAAGCATAATCTAAAAGAGCACCGAAGAGTCAGGCTGAAATCTCATCACGTGTCCAGGGTATAAACAAAACACTCCATAGATTCGAGGGGAGACTGTATTTAAAGGTGAAAATACGCTTAGGTGAAAGAGAAAGAGAAAATGTGTTTGTGCAGGATGGAACAACATGGATCCGCATCAAAGAAATGCAGCCTAAAACCATGATGATTTATCACTACACTAGAAGGACTAGACTTTAAAAGACTGACAACACCAAATGCAGGACAACTGGAATTCTCTCGTACGCCCATACGCTCACGTACAACCACTGTGGAGAGCCATTTGTCAATTCCTTATGGCGTTAAACACACACATACTTATGACCCAGCTATTTCATTTTTGGGTATTTCCCTTGGAAAAAAAATGAAAAATATATGTTCACAAAAAAAAAAGATATGTATGAGAGTGTTCACAGCAGTTTCATTCATAATGGCAAAATTTTGGTACTAACCCAAATGTCCATCACAAGGAGGAGTGATGACCGTTAGGCCATAGTCACAGAACAGAATAGTACTCAATACTACAAAGGAGTGAATCACAGGTACTTAAAAGTACACAGATGCATCTCATAAGCATTGGTTGAACAAGATAAACTGGACACAAAAATCACATGCTATATGGTTCCACTCATGTGAAGTTCAAGAACGGGCAAAAGCAGACTGTGAGGATAGAAATAGGAATAGTGGTTCCCTCTTGGCGGGGAGGAGGACGAAGGAAAGGCGTGAGGAAACTCTCTAAGGAGAGAGTGATGCTCGGTGTTGGTTGTTAGTTAAACAGGTGCATGTACACAAATTGAACTTTAGACTAATTTCTCCTCATCTGAATATATGCGATAGTATTTCAATGAAAACAAAATATATGTGTGTGGGAAGAGAACCGTGGGGCTCCTTGTCTCCCTGGCACTCCCTGTTACGAAGCCTTCAACTCAAAGGCCTGCAGCATCAGGGGCGAGGCAGGACTGCAGGATCTCAGGGCCCAGCCCAGACCTTTCAAGTCAGAATACGCAATGGGCGCGAAGGCCAGAGAGCCCTGCACACGTGAGCGTCTACGAAGTATCCTTACAGCGGTTGTCCGTCCGTCTGTCGTTGTCTTTAAGAACAAACCACAGTCAATTCATCATATTTAAGGCAAAAGCAGCATCCTTTAGGAGGATTACATCACCTCGACTCGTGTAATCCTGAGGTTGCTGTTAACGGAAGCGCACTACGCAGCCCTGTCTGGGCCGAGAAGGTTCTCTGTGCTTAAAGAGAGAGAAGCAGACTCGGAGAACCACCGACGTTCAAGCTTTCGGTGATGGCCACACGGGAAACCTTCTATGGCTCCTGTTGCCCTCATCTCTTCACTTGCCCTAACTGTGTCCATTGGGGTGCCTGGTTCTCCACTCCTGCTTCCAGCTCTGTGAACTCCCTGGTATCTCTCCAGTAAACTCTCTTCTGATTACGTTGTCTCGGTTTGGATTCTGTTGCTTGTGACCCAAATCCCTGACTGATGTTCTGTATCAACTGGCCCAAAATACTTAAGGAATCTAAATGCAGTTTTGTTTTGTTTTTTTTTTTTCACTGCATGACCAAAACCTTTCGGTACTTTCTGTTTTCTAAAGGCTGGAGAAAACTGATTTATGGGACACCAGGGACCAAGACAAAAGATCACCTTCCAATCTACTCCTCTGCTGTCTCGTTTCATCAACACGATTCTCCGAAACCTTGAGCCAGAAAGTCTATCCTCCATAAAATATCTGCGCTGGGTGAGACCATTCACAGATACTGTTCTTTGTACCCAAAACGACAAGTGGAGAAAATCAGTCGGGACCCTTAAAAATCAACTGCCAAGAAGTAAAATTAATTTGGAATCAATACCTTGGCAAGCTGTTATCTGAGTGGCCCGCTCACATCATGAACAGAACTTCTGAGGAAAATACGACATTGGCTAGATTCTGGGGGACAAAAGTTGTCTTCTGACAGAAGACTGATGAATATGTCATAGACTACAGATGACTTTTGATTTTTTTTTTTATTGCATGGGAATCTTTCTGTGAAAAGAATAAAAAGCTCATTAATGAATTTTTTCATTCAAATGAATATTGGCAGGTAGTAAAATAATTCTTCTGTTATTGTAATTCAGTGAAATTAGTTATGGGAAAATCTAATCAATTTTTACATAAATACAGATGATTTTAAAAGAATGACTAGACTTTTTTAAACTTACTGATTTTCAATTACATACAACACTCTTGTTAACTCTGTATTAAGAGAGACACCGACAATCCTTTTCTTTTCATTTCAATGTCATCTACAAGTGGGAATTATTCTTAAAAACGTAAGTTAATGTTTAAATTTGTATTGTGATAGACTAGATGGCAGAGGGCCTTCAGCTTGATTTTCCAGAAGTAGGTATCATCAGAGGGGGTCGGATGTGATACAACCATGTTACCATAATAGGACTCATCACAGCCATGGTTACAAAATGAAATCAATTATTGCCATATGTTGATGGAGGCATTTTCTAGGACCAAGGAGCATGGCACAAAAATAGCTTAAATGACAGAGGAAGGATTTCATGGCAGCTACCACCAGTTGCCTACCTGAATCCATTCTTTCCTTGCTTACTAATAATAGAACTCGAGTTTTTCCTGGGCCATGACAGATCTGCAAAAATACTGTGTTTCCCAGGATCTCTCACGACTATTGATGCCAATGAGATATAAACAGAATTAATTATGTGGGGATTCCTGGAAGGCTCCATAGAGTACTGACTATCTAGGTGGTTCACCCTTGTCTCCAACCCCCATTTCTTTCTCCTCTGTGCAGAACATGGATGTGATGGCTCGAGTACCAACTGCCGTCTTGAATGATGAATAGTCCTTGAGGCTGGAAGCCCTGTGCCGACTGCTAATCCTGCACAGAGATTCAGAGCTCTTCTGCCTGGGGCTCCTCTGTTAGGTACAACGTAATCTAATTCTAAGCCATATAGGGTAGAAGTTAGTGACCGTTTAGATAGATTTACAAGTCTTTAACATTTCTTTATGTCACCTCTCCTGATTCGGTGGTTAAGACCCTCAGAATCATAAAATTTTAGAACTGAAAGGAATCCTAGAGAACATCTAGGTAAAATCCTCATATTATTCGTAAGACAAGGCCCAGAGAGTTTCAGTGATTTGCCCTAGACCCTTCCAGGAATAACTTATCAAGTATCCATTATTATCAGCATTTATCAAGTACACATTGTTATGCCTGTCGATGAGACACTTTCTAGTACCCAGGAGGTCATTCTTTTCAGGATATCTCATGTGCCTCTCAATTCATTGCTTTTCCTTCTTCAAATCTATAAAGAAGTGTAGATCTAATATATACTTTAATAACAAAAATACTAGGGAGAGAAGCTTGCCTTTTTAAGGTCTACCATACTTCTCATAATAAATATGGGTTGACAGAGAGTCAATGATCATTTTGATTCCATTGGTGTGTGTGTGTGCACGCGCACACGTGTATGCGTGCGCTTCAAGGATAGATAGTGATAGTGTGAAAGCCATTTTTAGAGAAAGCATCTCAAACTGCTGAAGGAGAATGATGCCTGACAAGCATTTCTTTTATTGAATAATCCAGTTTACAAATGCTTCCAGACTGAGGAGACCTGACTAGGTTAAAAATATGACAACCACAGTCAAAGCCCACATGGAAAGTGTGCTATGAATTATAAAGGTAGAGACGAGAAGGTTTCTCCTCAATGAACTCAGCTATTTTAGTAGATCCTCTGGCCTAGATCTATAACCATTCTCCTTTATAGCAAAACCCCATCCAGGATAAAAGGAGAGGGTTAAATTGCTCTAAGTACTTTGCAAGATGTGCTGCTCATGCGTGTTTGGAAGATTATGAAGCACTGAAGCCTGGGTACGGACAGACAGCTGAAAGTAAATCAAGGGAGCAGTTGGGGAAAAGGCACTTGAGTAGCCAACTTGCCTGTTTCATAGATCCTTACAGGGAATATAGGCATGCTGGGGCATTTTTGTCTTAGCAATTACTACTGAGATTCACCATTGCAGTGATCCACGGGGATTTGCTGAAAAGGTTAATGGCATCTATCAGATTTACAGGGTACAACAAGGAAGTTGGCACATTCCCTCGGTACGAGGCGTAATGTCACCTGTGTGGGCTGAGCAGTCCACATTCATTACCTTTCATTGGCCAAAGGGCCTGGGTTTTAACCAGCCCTAGAATATAATCCGTCAACAGTTGAGCATTCATAGCATGAAAAGTAGCAAGGGAGATTGGAAGGGAGAAGATAGCACAACTGGCATATTTTGCTATCAGCTGATGGACCTTCCAAGAAAGTCAAGAGAGCTCAGTGCCTGCTATGAAAAGGTGTAAGATCAAGGTGAAAATAAATACCCAGATCCAGTAGTGCAACTCTTTTAAAAATAACTTCATTAACACATCCACAGGCATCCTACTATAGCTCGGTGTAAAGCTGTTGTTTCTCATCCACTCACTCTTACACAGAGTTTTCAAAAAGCTGTTCAGATTTGTGTAAATATGTAACTATAATTGGCTTTTCAATTTCACAGCTTATCAAAGGCAGGAAGGGGGGCTCACCAACATTTCAAAGACAATAAGCACATTGGATGCAATGGTCCATGATTCTCCCCAATGTTTTTAACCTGCGATTGGAGAAACAGATGGTTAGATTTTCTAGGAAGCTTAAAGCAGAAGCTGAGCTAATACAAAACTGCTCAGCTATCAGACGGGGCAAATCCATTCTGTCGCCTTTTTTTTTTTTTCCTCCCAAATCACAACCCATCAGAAGAAGGATTTAGCTTCACAAAAAGATATTTACCAGGAAGCCTTCTGCAGAAGAGAAGGGCATGCTTTGTTAAACCAGATGCATTTTATTTTTCCTGGAACCAAGATTTATGAAAGCAGTATGCTCATATTTCTCCATATACAGTAATTGGAACTCATTATGCTAATTGTATTTCCATTATCACTAATTAACAATCAGAGTGACCTGGCCCACAGTCTAATTTGTCTTTAATCTGTTTTTGTATAGGGAGTTTTACCCTGTAATTTCAAGGTGATAATTCTATTCAGTGCAACTTTATGAATTGCAGAAGGTAACACTTTGGATGCCTGATGTTATCCTTTTGCCACTGTTTGGGGGTAAAATGGGGAAGCAAATGGATATACTTGCATGTGCCGTCTCGCTGATGAAATAGGTGCTTGACCTGTGACATCATAAGAGTGCATATCCTTCATAATTCTTACTCAGATTAAACGCCCAGTCAAAGCAATGGAACAGTTGCTCATACTGTTCAAACCCCAGCTCTCAATCTAGAATATGTAGTACTTAGTGTAAGAAGCAGTTGACATTTGCTGTCATCAAGAAGGAAAATGGGTGTTTCAAGTACTTTCTAATGATTAGTTAACACCTTATAAATATTTCCATGTGACAAATCTCTTGTAAAGAAAGAAATGACAGGTTTGGATCATCAAGAAACTTGCTTCTCATAAAAATGAGGTATCAAAGTAAGAGATGAGATGCATTTATGGTATTCTCTCTCAGAAGATGTGTTTATTATTTATCAGGCAAATTTAGAGCCATGGGATGTTATGAGGGAAAGGGAGCTGGATTCAGAGCCCAAGGTTCTGAAGTCAAGTCCAGTTCCAGTGCTCAACAGAAATCATCCTTCTCTCTGAACTTTTGTACTTTCATCTTAAACACTGAAATAATACATTGGAGATAAATTATTGAGACGGCGTTAAGCAGTGGTTAGTGCGGTGAGGACTTGGGAATCTGAGTGAATTCAAATTTGGACTCCACCACATGTTAGTTGATGGCCTTAGGGAAAGCCTTGGCTTCCTAAATATATTTTTAAGTGGATATAATAACAGTTCCCTCTTCACCAAGCTGTTTTGAGATCAAACTAATCGAAATTAAAATATATAAAACACTTTGCCCCGTTCCTGCCACATGGTAAGCACATAACAGCGGCTCACTCTGACACAGGAGGAGCAGCCATGTGATAGTGCTTGGTAAACAAGAGAATCTCCTCTGTTGTGACAGGGCTGTGATGATCGCCTGTCAGTAAGGCGCATTGTTTCATTCTGGAGGTTGGAGCGAATCATTGGGAAGAAAATACTGCTGTTGAAAAGGACTAAAAATCATATTGGGAGACAGAGGAATAAAAGAGAGAGAGAGAGCACTAAGAAAACTGAACCTGAGAAATTTACTCTAGAAAATATGCTTCTACTTAGCCTAAGAAACCTGGGAAATCTCAGATCCACCTTCTCGTAGGTGGACGTCCAATCCGAGTAAGCAATGATCCAAACGGCCTCTCTGAGTTTCATCAGTTCCATCGTCTTAGGCTGATTGACTTGGTTTCCCTTTGTGTGTCTTTTAGAGCGCCACTGAAGTTGGCAACGTTGAGGTCTTCTTGAAAAAAAGGAAGCCCTTCTGTGATCTCCTACTCCCGCTGCTCCCCGGCCCTCTGCCAACACTTGCAAATCAGTTGGACCCCTGTGCCTCTTCTCTACACAAACAGCCTTTTCATGTTCCCAGGGAGCCCTGTTTCTTAGCTTGGCCTCTTCTGCTCAACGGAGAGTTCTTCTGAATCCCAGGGTCAGATGTAATTGTACCTCTGTAGCACACCCTGGTTTCACACACTCACAAAATATTTGGTTCTCCTTGTCCATGGCATAAATCACAGGATATCACCTAATCAACGAAATAATCTTAATCAATGCTTCACCGTCTGGCTTTCCATAACAATTCCAACTCCCCGTTGATGTTTTCCATCTTCCCTTCTGTTAGACCAGATGGTGCATGTTCTAGCCTCTTTATTATCTTTTTCTGACCATAGTACTCTGTCCAAAGATCATTGTAGGAAACCCGACGGCAGCCCTGGCCCTGTCCTGTCTGTTAAATCTCGCCATGGCTTAGGCAGCCTTTGCTAATGACTATCCTTTTCTAAATCTGAGCTTCCTTCCAAAGTCACTGACTGGCTAGTCCATAATTACTGGATAACGCAGCCACTCTGGTCTTCACACATCCAGTGTGAGCTCTCTTTTCCAGGTAGAAGCGGACTCCAACTGGAGGCTTTCCATTTGGCCTGACACTCTCACGAGGAGAGTCTGCGATCAGCATCTACCAACAACGGCAGTATCTCCTATGCTACTAATAAAGGGAAAGGATCATCTCCCCTCTATGCTGGGATGGAAGAAGCGGGACCGTAATGTCTTTCTCACGTACAAAATCCTGGCTTAATTATATTCATCTTCACTGACAACAGTTTTCCACTTATCTTTCTGGGTATGAGCCGTAACGCACATTAAAAAAAAAAAATAACTTAAAATAACTGACATATCGGAACATCAGTGGCACTGTGACATGCAAAAAAGACAATTGTGAGTCAATTAAAGCCATGGATCATTTTATTTATTTATTTATTTATTCATTCATTCTTTCATTCATGTATTTTTATTGGAGGTCAATTTGTCAACATATAGCGTAACACTAGTTACGCTATAGTGCTCATCCCAAGTGCCATGGGTCATTTTAAACAGTGACCATCAAACCTATCCTTCCCCTGCTGTGTGTGTGTGTGAAACTATCAGCACCAAATTCATTTCAAGATAACGATATACTTTTTTGGAGAAGTCGTTTTAAAAATCATAGCCTCAAACAAGCTGGTCCTCCAGACTTCAGTCTGGTCTCCCCAAAACACAAATTCACATGATACAATAAGCAGAAAATATAACAGACACACAGGGTTGAAAGCAAGCATTGGTATCTAAATTCCAAAGAATATGCATCAGTCGCTGAGCGAGTAGATATGCTAACTTGGCACCATTTTTCTATGGTATCTGACAGCACTGAAAATCACAGTGCGGAGAGATTTTTATCACAAAGGATTTTCAATTTGTTGTTTAGGAAGATAGATCTGCAAGTATCCTCTTTATCCCTAATGACTATAGAATGTAAATAATCTTGTTATAACCATATTTCATGTAAATTTTCTCTCTGGATGAGGTAGATTTCCTTCTAGGCAATTTCTTTCCCTCTCTCTCTCTCTCTGACCAGAAAGCACAATCCGTGCTCCATCCCTTGGTTAAAATGGAGTCCAGTAAACCCAAAGCTTGGCCCACTTGGGCCATCTTGCCGTGGGGACACGTCAGCTGGGTGGTCTTACTAGAACAAGTCTCTCTCACATCTCCATCCTGGCCACATGCGAAGGCCTTTCTGGAGCACCCCTAATCCACGTTGGAGTCTCAAAGCATCTTCCAATCCATAAACAAAAGGTACAGTTAACAGGCTGTTGCTGGAACTTCCCATTTCCTACTTACCCACATGATCATAACTCGGATATCTAGGAAGAAATATCAACTGGGGCCATTTCTTTTTTTTCCTCTCCGGAAACTTAGGCCAGTAGCGTAGAACACAAATTTTACCCCAAGCACTCTATCAATTGAGGCTAATGTGGTTAACTTCTTCTCTGAGATTTAGTGCAGACTTTACGTAATTCCTATTTTACTGGTGAGGTTTCTAGGATTTGGGACACTTTTAGTGCTCCTTTTTCTATTCAAGAGGAGGAATAAAAAATTTTTTTCCTGCAATTTGTAAGTACATTACTGTTCTCCATTTGCACACTGTCTGATGGTTTGCATGTGGGGGCAGCCAAAAGGTCTCAGAATCATTTCCCTATAAAACCATTTCCTCACTGATAAGGCTTCCCATAAGCATGGCTGAGGAAAACGAGGCAGACTGGATTTCTGAAACAGTTTAAGGAAACATCTTCCAGATTGAGCAGTACACTCCAGGCTTTAATAAAGCATCTAAGGAGCTCAAGTTTTCCTCAAGTCATACACAGGGAAAACTCTTAATGTCTCCCCTTTCTCCTATCATTATTTGAATATGGCCTTCATCCTGCACACACTCTGTGATCTTGCACCTAATTATAATTTACTTTCTATAACCATAAAAGTATTATTAGATAACCATCTCTCTTTTTCTTAAATTCCAGATTTTTAAAATATTTCTTTCGGTGTCATTCTTACTCCAAGCAGAATAAAAAAGTTTATTAATTTAGCGAAGACTTCAAAAGTTCTTTTAGATATGGTCTCCAGGTTGTTTCATGATTCCAGATCTTTTACACTTTTTATCATTTCATTCTTACACAAAGCAGAAAGCAAAACTGACTTAAGTAATTTATCCAGGACCTTTATTTTTGCAAATCCTACAGAGAGTCCTCACGTTTTATTTAACACATCCCTTTGCAATCTTGTTTCTTGGCAAGAGTCTTCCCCACCCTACTCTCTGCCATGCACAGGCACACACTGCCCATGAAACCTGAGCCTCCAGATCGGTAAGCAGGATGGACATTAGGATTCCCAACGTGAATGTCATGGGATGGTGTGTGATGTGTTCCTAACAAGGATGGTGATTTCAACTTCATTCAAGATTAGTTTGTGCTAACCTATCCGCACCTAGTGAATGTAGATGTTCATTTCATTCTCTCATCCCTGAATCCATTCATTAATTTGATATTTATGAATAAAGTCTCCGTGTGATAATCCCTTTGAGGCTCTTAGGATATGGGCTGATGAAAATTTAGTTACTGACCCGGTGGAGCACATAGTTTAGATGAAGAAACCACACCTAAATGACTGAGTATGAATTTATGAGAGCTGAGACTTTGTTAGCCCTCACAAACAGCTCTCTTGGTGCCTAGAAGTGCCTGGCACATCCAAGGTGCTTGGTGAATATTTGTTAAATAAACCCATGATTAATAGGACACAATAATGGCAGAGGCTTAGTCTGTCTTTTCACTGTTCCATTCCTAGCACCTAGAATAGCACTTGGTTCATAAAAGACATTCAATAACTATTTAGCACCAGCACTGTGACTGTATATGATATGATACCAGTAATTATAACAGTAATAAAGAAAATATACCAGCACTTTTTATGTCTCAGTATACATCTGAAAAAAAAAACAAAAACCTTAATCTGCAAAGCAACCTGCTGAGGTAAGAACTGTTACTATCCCCATTTTCAGATGAGGAAAAGCTAAGAACTCACCCAAGGCACACAACGCATACTTATGGAGCTGAGATTTGAAAGCAATGGCCTTCTTCAAAAACACACCCTCTTAAATACTTTGCACACCTCCCAATGTGCTTTTGCTCAACTGACTTAAATTTAACCTCAACCAGACTTTCAAGAGTTTTGAATAATAGGTTTAACAGTTTAAATATCGTTCTCTGGTGTTTTTTTTTTTTTTTTTCCCCTCTTACGGATCTTGATACTCCTATTTCTCTTTAACATAGGTCACTCCATAGATTCCTCACTCATTGAATGCTTCTGAGATATATTGTAGAAGGATGACTCCACCTATGGTTTGCAAGAGATATGAAAGAAGGAAAGAATTAAAAGCAAGAAAGCAAGTAAAGAGCCTGGAGAAATAGCTTGGTAATAGGGACTTCCTTGAACCAAGTGATATGAGTGGAGATTATGTGCTCAGTCACAAAGATTGTCTAGCTGTGGATAGTAAAGGAGGGAGAGATCATGCCAACAGTTTAAGCACTGCTGACTAATGGACAAGAGGTAACCCTGATGGAAATTTAAAAATTGTCCCAGAATATACAGTCTAGGGATGCCCAATCTAAGTATGGTTTTTGAAATGTTGGCTCAAAAGCAGGAGTCAGCAAACTCCAATCCATGGGCCAGATCAGGTCCATCACTTATTGTGGGAAATAAAGTTTTGTCGAAGCGTGGCCACATCCATTGGTTTGCACATTGTCTATGACTGTCGCTTCTTTCCAGGTACAACAGTGATGTTCAGTAGTTGCAAAAGAGACCATATGACCCACAAGTCTTCAGTATCACCCTTGTTCAAAAGTAATGATTAAATTCTAACAGACTGTTAGAAATACTGCTTGGAATCCCATGTGCATGTCCTTGATCATTTTTCGAAAGTGCACAAGTATGTTTCTAAATGTTCAGTTAATCAATCAGTGTTGTTAAGCTCTGATACGAAGATACACACTTTGAAAATAAGTCCCCTTGATACAAAAATGTGTGCATATTTCAACCTAACCCTGGCAGGGTCCCAAGACAGGCACCTATAATTGAATCCATTGGTTCATCACAATTCACAAATATGTACATAGCACTGTATTTAGGGTTGAATGGGCAGTGATGAGTGCAGGGGAAAGTGGCAGTTGGAAGAAAAAAAAATAAAATTATAACCTCACTGAGATATCAAAGTGGCCAGAGAAAGGAATACCACCGAATAGAGTCCATTTCCTTGGCCTGTCACATTCTGAGATTTCTTATACACTTTTCTCTTTGACCTAGCCCAAAGACCGCCTTTAATTCCCTTTCCCTCCGCTGAATAGGGTGAAGTGAAAAAAGCACTTCTTTGGGAGGCCAGAGACTCACATTCTGACCTGATCACATCCTGGGTGATCATGCTTGTTGAATCATTTTGCTTTCCCGACATTAGTTGCTTTTTCTAAGTAGTGGTAATTTCTTATAAGTTGAATGGCCAGAGAATGCCGACATTATCATCAGAGATCATTTTCAGGTCTAAGATCTTTGTTTTTGAGGCTCTGGCCTTCCATGGATATCTCACCACACTGACCCCTTTTGAAATGCCGTATGTACATTGATGCCTTATGCAGTAGGTTGGGTACATCCCCCCAAAAAATATGTAGATGTGATCTTACTTGGAACAAGAGTCTTTGCAGGTGCAATTAAACTAAATCTCAAGAGGAGATCACCCTGGATTAGAGTGGAGTCTAAATTCATGACAGTGTCCAGGAAAGAGACAGAAGGAGAAGATAGATACCAACAGACCTAGAAAAAAAGAGGTCATGTGAAGTTAGAAGCCGAGATTGGAGTGATGTATCTATAAGATAAGAAAGCTAGAAGCATAGAACAGATTCTCCTTTTAAGCTTCTAAAAAGAACTCAAGCAATGGTGAAACAGTCTGCAAATAATGTCAATACACTGAGAGTTGAGGCAGAACAAAAAAAAAAAAATAGAAAAATTAAAAACCTCTCTATCCCAAGCACCAATAATGGAGGCTAAGCAATTATACCTACAAATTCTCGTTGACAGGTCTTTCCTAATGGAAAATCCTGAGATTTTAAGCACTGTGACTTTACAGAAGTCAGGTTGGTTTAATGAGGAAATTTTTAATAAAAAGACAATCAACAGTATTTTATTTTGGGCACTTACTCAGTATTTCACAGATCCTCAACAAGTTTTGAGGTAGGTTAAAGAACTGACCTGGCCAATGCTTTGATTTTTTTGACTTCTGGCCTCCAGAACTGTAAAAGAATAAAATCCTGTGGTTTCAAGTCATCAAAATTTAATGGCAATTTGTTGAAGTAGCACCTTATCAAATAATTTTAATGCACCT
The DNA here is from genome assembly GCF_003254725.2 of Canis lupus dingo. Lineage (NCBI taxonomy): Eukaryota > Metazoa > Chordata > Mammalia > Carnivora > Canidae > Canis > Canis lupus. The sequence goes on along the minus strand of NC_064252.1, from coordinate 67,216,945 downwards.
TATTAAATAATTTTGGTTTTCTAATTCTCTATGCCACTAAAATTGGAGCATTGCTACCTGCTTTATTTGTTCCTGCTTTATAGATTGTTCTAATATTTTGGTATTATTTGTTAAGTAATAAGTCACAGACCTTGAGGAAACACTACTCCCTTCAAGGATTCTTCTTTAAAGAATAATGTTTTCTAGCATTTTATAGAAAATACATTTTCTTAGCTAGAAATATCTTTTGGAAAACACATCTCGAAGCTTCTATTGGAAGCTTTTAGAACTACCTGCCAAAAAGTTAGCTGTAGATATAACTGTTTGTTCAAAATCCCATTCTAGTGTATTAAACACACACTGCAATGTAGACAATCCATGACACTTGCTTTGTTTCTGGACTCTAATGATCATGTATTCAGATGGTTTTCCTCCTTGGAATGAAGGTTTTAAAATAAGGTGTTTTCCTTTTCAAAAATAAAAAGAAAAGACAAAGGCTGAGTGACTGGCTTTATTTTGGAATTTTAAATGCCCAGCATTTATGGATGTTAACTCACATTTATTAGCAAGATTTCATCAATTATGTAATAGATTGCTAAATGTCACTCTTGTGATTCACTCCCAAAGTAACTACATGCTATATGCTTAGGAAAATATCATATAATTATAAAGTAATTCTGTGTTCTAGTAGATTACTTAGTAATTATACTTAATACTGTAGTTCCAATAGTGATTACTATGAAAGCTCATTATAAAAGGCAGAAATAGTCACATATGTATTCTTAATTATATCTGCCACAATAGAAGTTAATGTTAATTGAAATGATTTATAGTTATTATAGTAACTCAATTAAAAGTATATACTAGTAGTGATAACCAACCTTCCCAAGAACAAAGTGTCAAATTGTTGTCAGAAAACTTAAAGGAGAGTCAGTATGGACCTCATTCTGTTTGGTCTTCTTTTCTCAGAAAATATTTCCACCATTTTCTTCCTATGAGCTTACTCATCATCATCTCCCCAGTACTAGGAGAGCACTTGGCATCTTGAAGTACCCCACAAATGAATACTACATAGATGAATAAATAACTTGTAATATTTATTTTGATCCATCTAAAATAATTTTTAAGTGGATTGTAAATTCTAAATCAATGTTCTTAATATTTAAGTCATTGGACCCTTTGAGAATATGATGTAAAAATTCCTGTCTTTCCTCAGTAAATTGTTTGTAAACATAGGTTTTATAAACATTTGCAGAAAACACTTGCAGAATGTTCAAGAACCCCCCTGAAGCCCATTCATGGAGTTCAAGTTAAGAACAAAAGCTCCTAAGAAGAGTAGCATTTTTTTAAAGGTTTTATTTATTTATTTTGGAGAGAGAGCATGTGCGCGTGCAGTGGGGAAGGGCAGAGGGAGAGGGAGAGAGTGAATCTTAAGCAGGCTCCACGCCCAACAGAGCCCAATGCAGGGCTTGATCTTAAGACCCTGAGATCATGATCTGAGCCAAAATCCAGAGTCGAATGCTTAACTGACTGAGCCCAAAAAAGGAGCATTTTCTGAACCTTAGTATCTATACCATCCGGGGCCTGGGCCTAGATACATTCCCAAGGAACTGATGGTAGCTTTCTTTCCTGGTTTTTCCTTTCTCCATTAAAAATATACGTGGAAAGTTAAATCATGTTTCACTCATAATTTATTTTGCTTCACATCCACCTTTAAATTGTCTGGGATGGGAAATGGTACAAAATCCATGTCTTTGATAGGAAAGGACAAACAGCATACATTTCTAAACACGAATATAAAGCCCGTTAAAAAGATGTGTGAGATGTCGTTTCTGGTTCACAGGAAATATTTGGCTACATTACCAGAACCTTCTTCTTCTTCACACATTCTTAAGTGCAGATACCAATAAGATGTCACTAGTGGTAACCAGCCCCTAAAGTGCCAGACAGAGGCAATGCCATTAAAAGGCTTTCTATCTCGTTGAAGAAACAATGACCATGTTCAAGAAACACCACATAATGATACTGAAGCGCACAATTATAAATGCTACTGAATCCAGAGGAAAGGGCATGTGGAAGGTGAGAGTAGCTGGTCAAACTTCAGAGTCAAGGTTGCAAAGGAACAGATTCTACTTTACATTGGCCAACTTCATATCAGCGTAGACATGAGTGTGAATATGGACAGAATGAAACAATTATAAAGATCTGAGATCTGAGTTACAAACGCCTAAGAGCAAAGTCTAAGAGGATAGATACTATCTCAGGAGGCCTGAAAGTCATATATATTTGGCCGTATCTCTGAGGTTCCAAGTACTTGCGACCTCAGACTATTTCTCATGACATTTCCCTGTCTTTGCCTGTGATGGGATGGGGCTTAAATGTGAGTTCTGAGAGAGTTAACATAGAAGAGAACACAACTGTCATGTTATTCATTATATCAACAGGGGATTTATTTCCAGTCCCCATTCCTTAGCGGTACAGAGCATCTTTCCTAATCTACATAATCACTTGTCAAGATGAGTGATTTCTATCCACTTGTCAATGTTGCTGGGTTGTTTTTTTTTTTTTTTTAACATTACCTGAAAAATTGGTTTAACATATATTAACTGAAATATTTGTCTATGCAACTGGATATTGTGGATAGATAAGTTTGATAGCCTTTGCTCTCTCCTGGAAAAAACCCCCCTCCCCAAATGAGTTCAGTACTCACGAAAATGAGCTGAATTTCCCTAGAGAATTAAATTCATTACATTCTTGCCTCACAGAGATGGGTGATACCTGGATACACAAATACCCCAACTCAAAGCCCATCATAGCAAGAAAACTATTCTGAGAGGGAAAGAGAAATCTGTTCCCATTGATGGGTGTATTGCTTAGACATGTCTTCATCTCAAAGTAGAACATTTTAGAAAATCCTTCTGCTACACAACACCAAAAAATCAGAGCAAATAGTTGATATGGGCCACTTCTCCTAAATATGTGTAAGTCATCTCATGGCCCAGTGGTGGATCATAAAGGCTCTGAGCTTAAAAGATCCAAATGTACTTTCTTGACATTTGACAATAAGAGAGACTTATGAGTCACAGTCACAGACTCTCATTAGAACTGAAATCGTAGAACACTTCCAAATATATTCTTCTCCCTTTTACCTTTTATTCTCATGTTGAAAGTCCTATGGCTGTCTTATTTTCTGATTTAGTTCTAATTTCATATTTTGATATATTCAGATCAAATTCCCAAGGACATGAAGAATACACACAAAATTGCTCAAATATTAATTTTTTAAAGCAAAATATCCCCCTGCAGGGAAGAAAAGCCACTTAGTAGAATCAAGTTTTCTTCACTTGTTCCTCCCCCAAGATACAGTCATCTTCCACCAATCAGAGTCTTTTCTTGCTCCTCATACAAGGCACATTTAAAGGAACCCAAGAAAAACCATGCAAGTAGTTCCTCCTGTTTTGCTAGGTGGAAATTAGGATTTGGGGGGTTTAGTGGGCCCTGGATAGTCAGACAGTATTTTCTAAAGCTGACCCACGGAGACATATTTGATTTCTGAATGGCTGAAAAATATTTTATGTTTTTCGGTTAAAAACTGTTGTTAAGGTACAGTGGACATTTCATTAAAAGAAAATCTTTCCCATTTTTCCTTGACCCAATATCCATCACTAAAATAATTTACATAGTGGTGGAAGTTTCCCAAATTTGGTCATTCAATAGACTCTTATTAGCACTTAGTTGGCGGTGGGCTGAGTTCTAGGCACTGGGGATGGAGTAGGGAACATAATAGAGAGAGCTGAGTCTGAGCAGGGAAATCATCTGTCCAACAAGACCAGCCCCGCGACTCCCTGAAAAGCCCATGTTCTTGGTTTCCCAGGTCAAAGAAGATACAACTTCTTGGGGGTACTTCTGTCAAACTAGAAGTCTTAGATGCAGTGACTTTGTTGTAGGTTTTTCTTTCTCTGAGAAAGTCTACATTATTATGCACATTATACGTTCTTTTTGGCTTCATCACTTAGATATTTTCTATTAAATAGGTACTACTTCACATTATTCGAAATAAATATTTGATCAAATGCTTCCCTTCCACACTATTCGTTCAATGCTTTCCTATTCAACCAAAGTACATTACCCATCTTCCACTGTGTAACCGCCATTATCCCATATCTTTTGGAGTTTCATGATCCAAACACAATTAAATACAGATATATAGTTGTAGTATATATGTAGTTTTTCTATCTCTTTTTTTTTTGTACAGAAAAAATTAACATTCATACATACTGTTCTACTGTTTTCACTTAATCATAAATCTTGGCATCTTTTTATGCTGGTAGAGAATTGCTTCATTGTTTCTTAAAGCTGCATCGTTTGTCATTACGTGGATGTACCATAAATAATATTTGTCTGGCCCATATTGATGGACTTTAGTTTTTTTGTAGTCTTTTGCTGTTAAAAATACCACTGACATGAATAAACTTGGTCATATGTCATTTCTTATGTATGTAAGGATATCTGTAAGGTAGATTACTATAAGTGAAATTTCTGGGTCAGTGGGTACAATCATTTGTAATTTTGATAGATATTTATAAATTATCCTCCACCACCTAAACAGGTTTACATATATACCAGCATGTTTTCACATAGCCTTAATAAAGAGTAATGTTGCTGAACTTTTTGATTTTTGTCTTCTAGTAAGTAAAAATGTTACAACAGGGTGGTTTTTAATGCGTATTTTTCTTTTTATGAGAGAAGTTAAATATCTCTTCAAGCGTTTAAGAGACATTTGTGTTTAGCTGTGGAGGAACTGTTTTACTGTTGATCAATTTTCCTTTTGCCTTCTTCCTATTGGATGTATGAACATCCTCTTAATTTTTAGGAGCCCTTAAAATCAGGAAAATTAATCCTTTGTTGAACAAATGAGTTACAGATTTTTTTTTCTGAGTTTGTCATCGGTCTTTTAATTTGGTTTTCTTTTTTTTTTTCTCTTTTTAAATTAACTCTTTAATTTACATAGTTACAGAGTTCCCATATACCTCACATCCAGCTTCCCTTATTATTAACATCTCACATTGTTATGGCACATTTGTCACAATTAATGAACCAATATTGATGCATGACTTTAAGTTAATAATTTATACTAGTTTTGTTTTGCTGTTGTTGAAGAAAAAATTAACATTAACCATTTTAAAGTTTACAACATTATGTACACTTTATGTCCTCTATTTAGCTCCAAACATTTTTATCATCCTAAGAGAAAATCCCATACTCATTATGCCGTCACTTCCTATTCCTCTGTCCTTCTAGTCCCTGGCAACCATCAATCTGCTTTCTGTCTCTATTCTGGGCATCTCATATTATTGAAATCCTACAAAATGTAACTATTGTGTCTGGATTCTTGTAATTAGTGTAATGTTTTTGAGGTTCATTTTGTAGCATGTCTCAGTACTGCATTCCTTCATATGGCTGAGTAATAGTCTATTGTATATATACACAAAATTTTGTTACCCATTAATTCATTGATAGACATTTGAGTTGGATAATATGGTAATTATATGTTTAAGTATTTGTGGAACTAGCAAGCTATTTTCCACATTTTACATTTCTACCAGCCATGTATGATGGTTTTAATTTCTCCATATCCTCACCAACACTTGTTATTTTCCATTTTCCTGTTTGTTTTGTTTTTTATAGTCATGCTAGTAGCTTTGGAGTAGTATCTTATTGTGGTTTTGATTTGCATTTCCCTAATGAACAATGATGTTGAACATCTTTTCTTGTGCTTTTTGGTTACTTACACATTCTTTTGGAAGAAATGCCTATTCAAGACCCTTGCCCATTTTTATTTTTTTTTAAAGATTTTATTTATCTACTCATGAGAGAAACAGAGGCAGAAGCAGAGACACAGGCAGAGGGAGAAGCAGGCTTCCTGTGGGGAGCCCGATGTGAGACTTGACCCCAGGACCCCCAGATCACAGCCTGAGCCTAAGGCAGATGCTCACCACTGAGCCACCCAGGCATCCCAAGTTGTAAGAGTTCTTTATGTGTTCCAGATACTAGATCTATATATGAATATATACGTGAATATATGTATATATATGATCTACAAATATTTTCTGTAATTCTATAATTCGCTACTTCTGTAATTCGGCAGAACCACCCTGTTTTGATCATTGTAGCTTTGTACTAAGAGTTGCAATCAGGAAGTACAATTCCTCCAACTTTGATCTTATTTTTCAATGTTGTTTTGGCTACTAAGGGCCCCTTGTAATTCCAAATGAATTTGAGGATTGGCTTTCCCATTTCTGCAAAAAAAGGCCATTGGAATTTTAGTAGAGATTCCATTGTATCTGTAGATCATTTTGAGGAATATTGCCAACTTAACAATATTAAGTCTTCCAATCCATAAATACAAGATATTTTCCCATTTATTTAGGTCTTCTTTAAATTTTTTTTTACTAATGTTTTCTGGGATTTAGTATATAAGTCTTGCACTTCCTTTGTTAAGTTTTTTCCTAAGTACTTATTCCTAAGCCAATTTCTTTAGGTATTACATAACTGAAACTATCAATATCTTTTATGATTTTGGATTTTGAGTCATATATGGCTATTCTGTTTTGAGATTATAATGGAATTTCCCTATATTTCTTTTCAGAACTTCTATGACTTCATTATTATTTAAATCTTCACTCCATTTGGAATTCATTTGGTTGTAAAGTGTAAGTATAGGTTATTTTTCTCATTTGACTTTCCAATTGCTCTAACATCATTTATTGTATAGTCCTTTTTTTCATCACCAATTTAAGATGTTACCTTTAATCAGATATTAAATTCTATGTGTGCTGGACTTTATACTGGACTTTTTATTTGGCTTGTCTGTCTAATTATACTCCACCATCACACTATTAGGATTTTTTAGTTTGTTTTAACATCTGGTAGGGCTAGCCTACTCTGATGGTACTTCTTTCTCATAGTTAATCTTGTTTGTTCTTTCTTCACATGAACTTTAGAGTCAGCTTATTAAGTTAAAAGAAAACCTTATTTATTTAGATTTAGAAATTAACTTAGAGAAAATTTACGTGTTTATGATGTTGAGTCTATCTGTTCAAGATTTTGCTATACCTTTTTGTTTGTTCATGTCTTCCATTGAGGCTGTTAGTAATATTTAAAATGTGACTTCATATAGGATTGGATCATTTGTTATTATGTTTATTCCTTGGTATTCTATCTTATACTTTACTCTTATAAAGGGACATTTTCTTTCACTGTATCTTCCTTTTTTTAGAGAGAGAGAGAGAGAGAGAGAGAGAGAGAGACAGGGGGAGGAAGCATAAGAAGAGGAAGAGAGAGAATCTTAAACAGGCTTCACTCCCAGCGTGGAGCCCAATGAGAGGCTCGATCTCACAATCCTGAGATCATGACCTGACCCAAAAGCAAGAGTTTTAACCAATTAAGCCACCAGGCATCCCATTCTTTCATGGTATCTTCTGACAGGTTTTTGTTTGAAATTGGTTTAATTCATGAAAGATGCAATAAGTGTTTATTTTCACAGATGATTGGTAAATAACTGCTAACTCTTCTAGCTTTACCCACAAACATGTATCTTAAATTATAGCTTCTTAAAGTCAGTATAAAATTTATCTTTTATTTAATCATAATTTAAGCTCTAGATTTGAAATAAGAAAGATTTAAAAATTGAAGCAATAATGTCTATTATCTCAATCTGGTATATTTTTTAACTTTACCATTAATGTATATGTTTAATTTATGTGCATATGAATATACATATGTATCCAAACATACATCTATACATAAAAACCTACACATGTATTTCTAGAGTGAAAATATCATTGATGTTGCCTTAGTTTTTGCTGGTAGAGAGATGTGTTGCTTCAAAATTACATTTGTGGAGCAAAGACTACTTTAGAAATAACTTTGAAGTCTGAAACGTGGACTTTCCTCAGCTGTATATTGTATTGCTAATTGTTTTGTTTGTTTGTTTGTTTGTTTGTTTGTTTTTACATCAGCTCACGGTAAAAACGAGGGGCTTCCTGACTTTCAAAGAAATGGCTGATTTTTGTCATTCACTCCTCCAGTCTCCATGGCAAATTTTGTTGATTCTCTTTCTGATATTGTCAGCATCTCTTTTAATTCTTCTTGAAAATAAGACTCTTTAAGCACCTGGGTTCAGTGGTTGAGTGACTGCCTTTAGCTCAGGTCCTGATCCTGGGGTCCTGAGATCAAGTCCTGCATTGGGCTCCCTGCAGGAAGCCTGTTTTTCCCTCTGCCTAAGTCTCTGCCACTCTCTGTGTGTCTGTCATAAATAAATAAATAATTTTTTTTAAAAAAAGAAAATAAGACTCTTCTTTTTTATTTATTCGAGAGAGAGAGAGAGAGAAAATAAGCAAGGGGGAGATTCAGGTGGAGAAGGGGAAGCAGATTCCACGCTGAGCAGAGACCCTGACACAGGACTGCGTCCCAGGACCCCAGGATCATGACTTGAGCTAAAGACAGACACTTAACTGATTGAGCCACTCAGGCTCCTCCCAAAATAAGACTCTTCTAAACAATGAGGAAATAGGCAAAGTAGTTGTTAGCACTTACATTTTTGAATAGATTTGTTAGCCATTTTGGGCCTCCTATCACACAAAAAATTTAAAACTTAGAATTCAGCATGGCTATCTAACAAAGACAGCTTTTTAAATAATTAGTTCATTAACTTGTTTATTTATTTGTATTTATCAAACCAGCTCATACGCTGTAAAATCTATCTATCTATCTATCTATCTATCTATCTATCTATCTTCCTAAAAGATATAAGCAGTTTAAAAAATTAAACAGAATCATGTGTAACACAAATAGGCATGCAATGACTATTTGGTAGAAAAGCGAATAAATGAATTAATGATTCAATAAAAAGATGGGCTTTCACAATTCATTTTGTATAGTTTAACTTGTGCTTTATCACCAGAAGGAAGAACTGTTCTTTTCTCCTGCTACTAAAATCTAGGAGATCAGGAACTTTGCCATCATTCGGTATTAGGCTTTTACGGATTTTGTGTATTACCCTCTCCTCGCTTCTGTTGTCAACTATGATGAATGATACTACCATTTGGCCATAATCTCTTTGATGTGACATATCCTGTAATATTAAAGGAGAAGTTCTCAAATCCGGAGGAGATAGAAGCAACAACTCGATTGGGGAACATTTGGAATGGTGGGTTGGATCAAGATAGTGGTGGTCCAAGAATAGTTACCAAACTTTCACTGACTGCAGGAAGGAATACGGTATGGCCCTGGGTTACCAGGCACTCAGTATTGTTCAAGCCCACATCCAGCAGCCATACAGGGGTAAGATAAGCCAGACCTTTGACTCAAGAGAAATATCATAAATGCCTGCTTCACATTGTGTCTCTGAGAAGGAGTCAAGGAATCAAGGCAGTCATGACATTTGACCCCAAAAGTTCAGATCTATTTAGGATAACTGTGACTCATAGACATAAAGCAACAAAAGAGCTACAGGAAAAAATACATAATTTTTAAAAGGTGGTTATCTATCAACTCCTAGTTATTCAGAGGTAGAAAGAACATTACTAAGATGGTGAAAAGTAGACACATGTCAGGCACTGATTTTCATGGCATGGTTATAACTGAGTGCCTGAGAGCCTTGATATTCACAGTTTCTGACTGTCCTCTAAGAATAGCTGGTACCCCTTCAAAGTCTTGAGGTCGGAGCATTATCCCACATCTGGGGATGGGGAGCCCTTACCGTCCACCACACCAAACAGGTAACATACATTGTTTCATTTAACCTGAAAACAACAATATGAAATACTTCCCCTGCCAGTCCCTGTTTTATAAATGAGGAAATAAAAGCTAAGGAAGACTCAAAATCTTGGACACCAGGAAACAGTTGATCTGGAATTTGAATCTCAGTCCCCTGCTCCAGGATCCAAACTCTTTCATTACTATCTTTTTTTTTTTTTTCCTGGAATAAGATTGAGGACTTTTAAACAAGATGAATAAAGAGGCAGATAAAGGAACTTTCATCTGAGTACAAGTTCTTTTTTCTTCTTTTTTCTCACATCCCACTGAAATTCTTAATATTTTCCCCTTTCTTCCCCAGTTCAAAAAGTCCTAATACAAAATACAATAAAACTATATTATTACCCCAACCTGTAGACCCTATAGGTCAATTTTTCTGCTGGCCTGGTCTAAGTGTGCACACAATTGTGGTCTATGAAAGAGGGGATCAGCTTCCCTGGGGCAGCTATAAGGGTGCTGCATGCCAGGGCCTAGAGGTCAACAGAAAGGCTGTCCCTGAAAAGCACAGATGACGGATGGCCTGAATGCACAAGGGGCTCTGGAATGCTCTTTTATCTTAAGTCACAGTGCTCCCCCAGCCCCCAGCCCTCCATTCCTCCCATACCTTGCTTCCCATCCCTCATGCCTATGGATTTACTCTTCTTCCTGGCTTTGATTAGCCTGCCCCACGACCAACCTCTACCCTGCTTTCCTGTCCTCCCTAAGAGCCAAGAGCCCTCCAACATGAGGGAAACACTCCATCATCATGATGGGAAGTGTCAGGTGCACAAGATAAATGCAAATTTCATGGCACCACTGCCTCATTCAGCCAAGTTTTATGAGACTGAGAAAAGTTGGAACCTTATGCTGTGGGGCCATTTGGTTGGCAGGGAGCAAAACAGACTTTATCCAACACCGTCTGTTGGCAGCTCTGGCGCTAGATTTATAGAGAGAGGTGGAGATGGCTCTGGCTATCGAGCCTGCTGCTCAGCCAGCTGGGGGCCTCTCAAGTGATAGAAGAGTAATGGCGTGAATCCTGTGAGAGAGCATCCTACCGAAGCTCTCCCAATGGTGTCTTCAGGATCCTACCTCAGGTTGAAGAGGCAGGCCCCAGTGAGGCTGGCCCCATGCACAGAGGTTGAGCGTTCCTAAAATTTCTAGCTTCTCTTCTCCAGTGCCCACAATGCTCATGAAACCTGGCATCCTCAGCAGGGCTGGGGCTGGAGAAAGATTTCTCTGATGAGCAACTAAGTCTGTTTTGTTACTCGTCTTCCACTGAGTTTGTGGTTTTCTATTATAGAGGACATTGCTCCATCTGCTTCCAAATCTATTATCCGGAGGGGGCGTCTGCCTGCGAGGAACCGTTTGACACAGGCTGTGACAGGATGGCAAAAAAAAGCCCTAAGCTCTGGAGCCAGACTGCCTGAGTCTGAATCCAGCCTCCCTCCCCCACCAGCTCTGTATGGACTTAGGCAACTTTTTAACTCCTTTCCATCTGAGTTCTCTTTCTGTAAGGAAAGCACAGTCACGACAGCCTTACCTCTTCATGTAGTTCGTCGGGCTGAGTAAGTAAAATACAAAAAAGTGAAGCACTTAGAACAAGGACTGACCAACGGTAACCCCCCCCCCCCCCGCCCGGGGAATCTGGCCCCTGTTCCTTTGGCAAACGCCCCCGCCGCCTTCTGGCTCACGTCGGTTTCCCCACCTGTGGGAGTCAGTCTGAAGACCCGTGGTCGCAATGAGAAGTTTCGAAAAGGCTCCTCAGCACTGCCTAGAGGTTCACCTTGACCGTCAGGTAGCACACTGAGGAGGTTAGCTCCAGATTCTCCGGATGGCAGGGCTGAGGAGGTGAAAGAAACGTGAGTAGCTCTGTGATCTTGTCTGAGAGTAGCCATCGCCTCCTCACAGGTAGCGTAGCCTCTGATGGAAGGCTAGTGGAGAAATGATCTTTTCTGATCCTCAGATACACAATGGTAGTTGAAACCCGGACCAATTCTTTGTAAGTCAAGTGAGGTTCTGTGTGGAGAACATGCTGGATCTCAAAGACTTTGGCATTTTCTTTGCAGGTGAGGAAATTGAGGTCCAAAATGAACATGTTCCGTGGTCCCCGAGCCAGACGAAAGAAGAGTGAAGAGTAGAAGCCCAGCTCCAGACTCCTGAGTCAGTGTTCCTGTATCATAGCGGTTCTCCAAGTAGTCTCTGTGGTTCCTTCTGCCACCTTCCAGCTGGCTTCCCTGTGAATTGATGGGTTTTCTTCTCCCTCACTAAGATCCCAGGCCCATCCCCTTGGGTCGTTCTTCTCCAGGTACCATGTCTACAAAATCCTGGGTCACTAGGTAGGAGAGACATTTGGGGCGCCTACTAAAATCCACATGTCAGACACCGAGCTAGACATTTTGAGATGCTATTGATGAGTTCTAACCGTCATCCCTGCTCTCAGACACCTTACAACATAGTTGGACAGACACCGTGGAAGGGTCAACGGAGCAGGCCGGGGCGGGAAGGGGCCATAATGGAGGCCTTGCCCGAAGTGGGAGTACGGAGGCTGCGCAAGCAGATTGGGCCTGTGGTTAGCCTCCCAGGTATTTTAACATGACCTATGGAATTACTGCTTTCATGTCTTATATGCCCTTACTTAAGATGAGCCTTATTATGCTTCTCGCCATATATATATTTTGAAGAGAATCCTCAGAAAGGCGCTCATCTTCCCCACCACAGAGACTCTTGTAGCTCTGTGGCTTAAATAATAATAATAACAATAATAGCAATCAGGGTAGCTATCATCGCTTGCACACTGACTATGAGCCAGACTCCTGGGTAAAAACTGTGAGCTAACAGATGATCCATTATGTTGCAAAAGTTCAGAGACAGCCCTGCCTTTCATGAGTTTTAGAGTTCCATGCAGGGAGGTCTCTTGTTTAGCCTTTTCTGAACTTCCAACCGAGGAGGGGGCTTGCCTCAGGAGTCCCAAATGAGTGATACAAAGCGCAATTCATAAGCTTGTCCTACAACTTCCTGAGGAAAGAGCCTTCCAGAACTCACACACCAAATAAAATAGTTAAGGGGAAAATGAGAAAAAGGTTGTGTGTGTGTGTTTTTTTTTTAAATCAATTATACTTTTAAATTATTTTCTTCACAGGATTTATTAGAACAAGAAGAAAACCCCCTAAAGTTCTGAAGAAATATTAACATAACATGCCTGTAACTCATGCTGTGTTTAATGAGAGGTGCTGTTTTTACTGCCATGGGGGCCATAGCCCAATGAGTGATGGCTCTGAAAAGGGTCACATACATATTCATCAAATTCGACATGCACATGTAAACTGGTTTTAATAGGCCATGACAGCAGAAGTTGTGTCGGGCAAATAGCTGCACATGTGCTCCTTCCCTCAACTGGCATATTTAGCCATTAACGCTCTGGTATCCATGGATGAAATATTAGCTTGTTAACTTATGACCATCAGTTGTTGATTCTCAGTGGCAACCGAGGGAAGAGATCCTCTCAGCTACTTTATTAGGGGTGAAGCTTGAACTTCAAGATGCTCATTTAACTTGAATGGTGCCATTAATACCGTTCTGTTCCCTGAACCTGGACTCCAGAGAATGTGGGCAAAAACGTTCTAACCAAAATTGACGCGACACCCCGTCCAAACTGAAGATGGGTCTTATCATGGCTCCTACCGTGTCACTGTCACAGACGGCGTGGGTTTAAAACTTTTTCTTAACATATCTCAGTGTAAGATTCATTTCCTGTGAGTGTCAACCAGTTTGAAGGTTGCTGAGGCACGCATGGCTGGTTAAGCAGACACGAGTTGCAAATATGAACCCTTCGAATACTCTCTCCTGGATTATCTGATGAATACATTGTCAAACTCACAAGTAAATTATCATGAAGTTAGTGAAACTACGATTGATTCTTAAAAAAATACCATCGAGTAGTAAAGTGAGATGTTTATGTCTTATAGAGGCTACTATACGAGAACAGGACCCCACAGCCCATTATTTTAAGACACTCAGGACCCAAGTTGGGGGTGATAGATTGCTTTATTGTAATCATCTGGAGGCCTCTAGCTACCTCAACTATCAAGCTCCGGATACCTAAATTTGGTTAAACACAAGTATCTTTAACGAACCATGGACATTTGTCCTCATCCATCAGTCAAGTTTCTTCTGGGATTGAATTGGTGTTCCGCTTCCTATAAAACAAACAGCTATGAATTTGCATGGCCTTGAAGATTTGGTCTAACCTAAGTGATTTGGGAAGTGGTTGTCTTTAAGTAACATGTGGAGGAGGAGTTTTCACAGCTTAAAAACTAACCTATCACTCATAATCAATCACATTTTATTATCCCCATCTCGTCCCCCGCATCCCCATCTTTTCCTATCTCTTCTCCAAATCAATGATCGATCTTTGGAAAACAATTTTCTGCCCTGTATGTATTACCCCCAAAACTTCTAGATCTTCACCAGCTTAAAATAGGATCCACTCACCTGCTAAGAGAGTAACCCACATAAAATTATACTATATGGTGAGAAAATATGTTCAAAGAGCAGTTAATTGAATAAAATCACTGACTGTTTAGCTCTTCCTCATGGGTATATTTTCCTGAGGACAAGGAGGTTATATACATGATATCTTTCTCCTGACTTTCCCACAATCAGTTGTGAATGGATCCGATTCTATGAGTTTTGTGCAGGTAACAATTTTCTCAAAAAAAAAAAAAAGTATTGGGTATTGGACTTTCTGAGGTAGACATGTCAAATCTATTCTTGGCTTTTCAAAAGGGATGTATTTGTCTTCATTGGCAGACTATCTTGGCATAAGGTAATTTAGGGGAGAATATGATTAATACGGGCCAGTTCTTCATTGTAATATATTAGAAGGCTCAAATTAATTCAACTGCTGCATTACAGTACAATGATTTTCATGCCCCACATCCCATACATTGAGGAGTTGTTACCGATTTTACATGTTTTTTGATAGTCTCAGTTGAAAAGATTATCTCCATGTACACAGGTGATGCAATGTGTGTTCATTATTTTTCCGGTTCTGGCTTGGGCTCATTAGTCCATTGTTGCCAAAGAACACAGGATAATTTGCTTGATTTTTGCTTTTTTTAGGATAAAAAAAAAATAGAGACCTCCATTTCTAACTATTCCAATTACATTTCAGTGCAATTAAGAAACTCATCCCTAGAAAGCAATGTTGCGAGCTGAGGGAGGAAGAGGAGAGCCAGCTCTTCTTTGGCACCACTGCCCATCACCAAGAGTCAGGAATGACTGGTTGCCCTTGGCCGATTCAGAAAAATGCCATCTGGTATAGATTTCCTTTCAACTCATTGGGAGGAATTCAGGATCATGGGCAATAATTGAAAGCTGTTGTCTTTCGGGTGGTATTTTATTTAGGTCTTTTTTTTTTTTTTTTTTTCTAGTTAGCTTCTGGAAACCAGGCTGTCTGAGCTAACACTCATCTACTTACTCTAACCTGTATTCACACTCCTGACAAATGCCCCTTAAGCTAAGAGTGCACACCCATAAATAATGTGTGGTTTGCATTTATTCTACTCCGAAGTGCTGTAAACATCCAGGCCTACTTATCAGAGGTGTGAGCCTGGTAACGGAGGGTCGTTGAGAACTAGAACCAAATGAATTGAGGTAAGCAGAATGAATGGCGATGCTGGTCATAACTGAACGCTGGGTCTGAATTGAGGCCACTCAAAGTAGATCACATATGACTTTAATCCACCGCTCTGCCCAGCTTTCTTGGGGGATAAATCTGTCTCCAGTTTTTATTTACATATTATCATTTTACCGTATGTCACTGTCATAGTTTCAGACTTGAGTAAATCCACATTTAAATAGTGATTTGTCTCCTTTTGATAGTAAATATTCTCCTAAGTGGTGGTTAGGATTAAAGGGAATTTGTCGACAATAGGTAAAGGGGGCTATTTAGGATTAAATGAAATTATACACTCAGCCAAGAGAGCCTTCACTGGGAAGCTCAGTCCAGCAGGTGCCCACAAATTCCCCCTTTGAAAGTACAGTGATAATTCCCTGAAAGGAGCAAAAGAAAGGGAGGGCGTGGAGAAACAACACACACAAATGTTCTCAGCTCTCCAGACTCCCCGGGAGGGGGCAAATCCTGCCTGCAACAGCCCTCAAGACGCCACCACTTAAAGGTTAGCAAAGAGTTCTTTTGAGGTGACATTTAAACCTTTAATAGCTCCCAGCCAGTTTAGGCAGGAATAATTTCCCCTCACTGGAGGCCCGGAGCCGGGCACTGCTCAGTTACCTGTCTGCAGAGGATGTGAGGGTGTGGAAGAAACCCAAGCAGGGTGATTTGCAAACGGGGGTGCGGTGGGGGGAGGCTGGGGGGGCTGGGGGGCGTGGGGGTGGGGATGGGGCCCGCCGCTGTCTGCCCGCCTTGCCTTCCCGCCCTAATTGCACCAAGGGCCGAGAAAGCTTCAGGTTGCACATTAGGCCCTTGCTGAGATTAGTAATTATAATATCAGTTTCCCCCCAAACAAGGTTGACAGAATGGCTGGGGGAGCAGAGGTGACTCAAAGTTTAGTAAGTCTTGGGGAAAGTTTACGGGCTCCTGCTGCTCTCTGGCTCAGCGACTGGGCCTTTCCACTACCCAGCACCGGCCACAAACAGTAGGAATCCTTTTCAATCACTATTAGCAACACTTCATTTCTGTCATATTTGACCCCTGGCAAACTGCGACTCAGCGAAGAACATTCCTTCCCGAAAGGAGCCAGACATCATTCGGCTGGAGACGATTTACTGTGGGACATGGAGCTGACTGGCTCTCGTCGTCCCCCTGGAGCTACTCAGCCCGGGAAAATGAATGGTCTCCTTGCACAGCAGTGCTTGTTGGGGTGGGGGGGGGTCTTTCCAGAGAGACCAAGGAAGGGGCGCAGGCCAGCCCTGGAGCCTCCTGACTCGTCATCCTGCCTCCATGCTCCTAGCCAGGGTCTGTTTTTGGAGAACCCTGTCTGTTCAAGTATAATATTTTGTGGCCTTCCTTGAAAGCAAGGCTTCCATCCCGTAGTTGAGAACAGCCACTTTCTCCTCCGCGTCAGGGCCACCGTGGTGGCTCCCACTGGTCTTTGTTCACGTTTAATCTGCCTAAACGTGAAAGAAAAAATAAAAAAGACAAACTAACCCCAAAAATAGAAGTTTGAAGGCTGAAGGCACACGTCCATCAACCCTTCCTTTACACACTGCAGGAGAAAGCACTGGGGACTTCTGGACTATAGCGCCCTTCCCCGCCTTGTCCACCGTGGGAATTCCTAAGCAGCGCTCAGGGGGCTGTGACCCAGTCATCAGCTCCTACAGCCCTTACGTATCTCTCATTGTTAATAATATTCATCTCACTTGGGGGAAGGGAATTATTGTTTGATGGTGAGAGTTTCTGGAGGAGGATGATGAAAAAGTTTTGGGTGTTGCTGGTGGTGATGGTTCTCCAACATTGTAAACATACTGAATGCCACTGAACTGCACGCTTACAGTTGTAATGATGAACACTATGTTTTATATATTTACCACAATAAAATATTAATCTAATTTTTAAATAATATCAATTCTGAGAGCACACAGCTGAGCTGTCTGAGCTGCGCTCCCTATCTTCCCATCTTCTAAGATGCATGGTCTCCAAGTGGACCAACCATGGTGAGGAATGTTGAGCCCGGCACCAAAGTACCAATCCTGCCCCCCTTCAGATGCGACTGGAAGCCGAGGTGGGTCAGCAAGAGTTAGAGCACACGTGACTGGGCAGAAACTCGGATGACTCACTAAACACAACAGTTTATGGGTGTGAGTACTCAGGTGGTTTGTTGGGCTGCAAATTAGGAACGAGAGGGGCTCAGGGAAAAATGATGGGAACTGTCTTCTTGCAATTACCCACAGACAGTTAAAGAGGCAGGAGATATGGATTTCCAGAAAACCACACATATTTGGGGGAAAATAGGGGTCATTCTCCAGAGGCTTTGATCCGTTAGCTGGCATTTCACAGAAGGCGGCCAGACTGTGTTGATTCGACAACAGCGGTGCAAGCTGGGACCAATTAATTTACACGGCTTCTTGTGGGAAAGACAGAGAGGCCTGATGTGTCCATTGCTAGCCTTAACAAAAGTAACTGTGAAGTGTTAAAATAGTTTATAAATTTATAAAATCGGCGCGTGATTCAATCTTTTGTAACCATCAACACCCATTGAACAAGTATTTGTGAACTGCACTGGTCAGTCTTTGCGATCCTGCAGGTCACCGGGGGGGGTGTAAAATTTGAAATCCACACCATTATGTTTTTCCACTTAAAAATCTAAGCACTGGGCTTATTTTAGGCCTTAAATGTTCATTGATTCTAGAGCCAATCATTAATGTCTTGGTTTCATGGATATGGTTGGGCACTAGCTTAAGACCTTCCCGGAGAGTTGTTAACTGTTGGAAACTCATCACCTGGAGCTATAAACGTGATTTAAAAAGGTGGCCCCATCTGAGCAAAGCTTTCCATGGCCACTTCAGCCTAGACTTCATTCTTTTTCCCTCTTCTGACATTTGTTGGGTTTGGGCCGTTCATTGGCAATTAATCTGCTGAATCCAAGGGACATTCTGAGGTGGCCACAGAACATATTGGAGAGAGACAATCTGGGTCAGCTAAGGCAGCAGAGAGCTTACAGGTCATGCCTAGAAGCCATATCCTCTCAAGCGCCATTGTTCCAACAGTTCAATAAATAGTCTCTTCCTACTCTAGATAGAGAAATAAACTAAACGTATCATGGAATATAACTTTCAAGGGGTGCTATGTATAAAGACAGGACCAGACTGATAGCAGAGACATGTTATTTAAGAAGAACATCTTCCCTTTTGTATCAGCAAACTTTAATCACTCATTTCCCATAACCTGAATACGACTGGAAAGGAAGCTAGACTGGACTCTCCTTGCCTTGATCTTCACGGAAACACATATTAGATAAGACAGAAAAGATTAGCCAGAAAAGTAAGAGATAGACCCCAACTCATGTACAGATTTATAAAGAGAATGATCTCAATAACTGCTCTAGAACTTTGAGGCTTTGACAAAAAGGGAATTTTTGTGAGAAAGGGGTAGGGAGGACTTTTGTTTTTAAAGGAGTTTCCTAGGTTGTTATTTCTTTTTCTCTTTCCATGCATGAGGGGACTGGGATACTCCTCTTCATACAAACCAAATGATGGGGGAACAGGAGGGATATGTGTAGGACACTGAGCTTGGCCTGTGTCCCCTGACTAGTGCTTAGTTCTTGTGAACTAGGGAACTGGGGTCTCTCCAGCCTCAGGAACCTAGAATGCCAAAGAAGGCTGTTTTGATGGTAAAAGGGAAGAGAGTAGCCCACACACCCTGAGTTGGCAGGACAAGATGTGAGGGTGTTTCCCATGGATCATATAAGGGATGCACGGGAGGGAGGGTTAGCTTTAGGGCAAGGAAGTGCCCACAAGGGAAAGAGTCAGTTTAACAGTTTTCGAGGTCCAGAGGGCATAATACTTCCCAATTGAGTGACATCTGTCCTATCCCCTTATCTCTCCTCATTCTCTGTCACCCCAAACTTCAACCCGTGCATGGAGAGAAAAACCACAGTTGGAGAGTGGGAGGAGGAGGTGAGATGGGGCAGGACAGAGCAGAGAGACAAACTGCCCCACACTCTCTTTCCTTTGCAGACTTTCAGTCTCAGGCAAGTGGAAGGAGAGTTGAAAAGCAGTTTAAAGCTAAGTCAAGAGGCGCTTTGGTGGCTCAGTCCATTAACTGTCTGCCTTCAGCTCAAGTCATGATCTCAGGGTCCTGGGATTGAGTCCCAGGTTGGATTCACTGCTCAGTGGGGAGCCTGCTCCTCCCTCTGCTCCTCCCCTCACCACTTGTGCTCATATTTTCTCATAAATAAATAAATAAATAAATAAATAAATAAATAAATAAAATCTTAAAAAAAATAAAGCTAAGTCAAGCTTTAGAGTTTGGATGGAATTCCATCTTTTAGTTACTTTGTGACTTGACTCTCTTGACTCAATGACTTGAAGTGACCCAAGGAGTCTTTATTATTAGAGGGTGACCAGTATTGTTGCAGGTGGACTAAATTTTTCTCCAGGGCAGAGTAACGGAAATAAAATTTAAGAGAAACTGCCATTCCATTTCTATATGCCAGTTGCTCTACCAGTGGCAGGATGTTAACAAAGATATCTTTCCTAATGAGGACGGTAGGGTCTAAGAAGCTAAGTCAGGGTATGATAGAAGACGGGAAAGAATACGTACGAATAAGAACCAAAGCACTGACCAAGCCACAAATGGCTCCTGAGAAAATGTACAAGCCCTTCAGGAAGGGGACTTAGTGTCCAGACTGGGAGTCCTATACTAAGTTATAAAATTACAAAGTGAAACTGTAACTGTCTAATTATTAGTAAACTTATGGATAAGTCTATTTAAGTATGTTTGAGTCATTTTCAAATAATTTCTGCTTTTCTGAAGTGTCAGTTATATAATTCCATTCAAATGTTGCCAAAATAGAAATAACCCAAAGGACAGGAGTTTAGCAATTCTATAGTACAGTTAGGCTTGACCCCATAGTCAGCCTGCCTAATCCAAGTAATAATGAGCCCTTAGAGGTGATGTCTTCTAAATGTATCTAGTAATTCTGACTCCATCATACGCTTTGTAAGAGAAGAGATCTAATTTATCCTTTGACATTTAATAAATATTTGTTAAATAAATGAATGAATAAAATAGGTAGCCAGTTACGTATATCGATTTGATTCCCATCCTCCAACAAATAGAATCTTACTTTTACCCAGATTGCCCAAACAATTGCCCCCATTTTACTGCCTGTCTAGTAGAACACTGGCTATAGAAATGCTGTTATTTCAAATTGATTTATTTGCCAATTGTCAACCTTGGTATATTACTCCCTGTCTTTATTAGTAAATCCCATTGAAACAAACCCAAGCCACAGGGCCATATGAAATGAAATATGAGTGAATCTGCTGGAAATATCCTAGCTAATTCTTACATAGAAAGGAAAAATGTTACTTGGCTGTAAAAACTATAAGTAAACATTTTTTATTTCGGAATTTCTGTTCATCATCTAGAACTGGAGTGATAGGAAATATAGGGAAATAATTCACACTTAAAGTGACAAAGTCACCTTCCTAGCTCTTGGAAACAAATAGGAGATCAGTTTTCCTATTCTTTGGATTAATTAGCCTCCCAGTGGGTAGAGAAACCAGGGTACCAATTGCCCCCCATCCCAGAGAACTGTTATCAGAAGATCTAGTGGCTAATTTTGCATTCTGAGAGGAGGAGTAATGTTTAGACTTTTTCCCTGGTGGGATCTTCCTTATATAGATAACCCAACATCTATCTTTTTCCAGAATAGGCCTTTCCAGAAACAAAATATTAAAGTGAAGAATGAAAACTGCCAAGTGTAATTCCTGGAAAATCCTTTTAGTGTCAGAGAATTTTTTTCTCTCCCTTGATCTTTCTCGACTATACCATTATGGTTTTGTCAAAAGCAACACTGGCTAGAAACTGTAAGAATCCTTTGGGTCTCCATTAGCAATACTTTCTCCCCACCAAACCTGACCACAGCAGGCTGCCGCCCCACACTCAACATTCCTTTCAGAAAGCAACCCAACATGCAACTACCACAGATTTATGGTGGAAAAATGGCATTTTTAAGGACTTTCGAAAATGTTAAAAATGGACATGGTTTTGCTATTGTTTTCCATTGCAGGAATTTAAATTTATAAATACTATTTGTACTCATTTGGAGAACCACCCATAGAACTATAGAAAAAAACAAAAGACTCACATGAACAGTCTTCACTTATCATTATATACCACAACTGATTTTCCACATTTAATCCTTACCACAACAGATGTGTATCTTTCTGCACACTTTTGTTTTAAATTCCCCAAAGATTCTGTTGTCATACAATGGCTAAGAGCTAACATTTGTGTCCAGGATAGAAGCCTCGATAGCTTCCTCAAAGCAATTTTTGTAGCTATGTTGTGTGAGTGTAGATGGTTTTTTGATTGGTTATTGAAAGCCAAGAAATATGTTTTAAAGCAATTTGTTTCTTAGAACATTTTGTCCATCTCATTACAATGATGTCTATTAATGCTCTATTTTCAATATTTAGATAATTTATACTCTATTAGTACCTTTATCCGTTTCAACCCTCTATTACCAATATGGGTTAAACATTTGGCACTTAAAATGTTTAGCACTTAAAATTCCAGCTAGAATAGTGATAACGTGACTTAAACACAGACATTTTTTCGAAAAGAACTAAGAGGAAAAGGGAAAACTTTAAAGTTTCAGCAGCACTTCATACACATGAAACTGATCCCCAACCCAAACAACTCTATGCTCCATTATCATAGAGTAAATTTCAGAGCTATTTAGGTAGAGCATAAAGTTCAGGGAGTCATGTGACCAAAACCTCCAAGAGCAAGTAAATGCATCAGAGGTCAAAGGGCACAGCGCTGAGAGAAACATCTGGATTCCATCTTTTGAACTTTTAATGGAAACACTGATCACTTGGTGCACATCTGGGGGTTTTGTCAAGAAGGAGAGATTTTTTTTTTTTTTTAATGGGAGGCTTGCTCTAGTTTACTACCCTTCACTTGTGTTGGATATGAATCTCTTCACATAATGCTAGTTTAATATTTGAGCAATTTTAGAATATTACTAAAATTATGTTGTGCGATTATTGCTTTAATGAAGTAGAGCTTTGCTATTTTAGTTTCTTTCTATCCAGTTTTGCTTTAAAAGCAGTATCTCAGGAAAAAGTTAGGGGACAGCTTAGCTATGCAGACTACACTTTCCCTGGGGAAGCCATTCTTATCACGCAGCAGGGAGAACCATTTTTAAAATCACCAAACAGTAACCAAGGGAAAGGCCCCGTAGTATTTGGCCAAGCTGGCTCACTGCCTACACCCCAAATTAACTCCCTGAGACATCTGCATATGAAAAATGTCATGGCAAAGACTTGAAGGGCCTTTATAGCCAATGACCTAGCTTTTACCGCATTTTTTCCTGGTTGAAAAAAAAGTGTCTCAAGCACAAATAAAAACAATGCAAATCTCTTTGCTGGAGACTTGCACAGTATAGCTTCAGATCTACTACTAATCGGGACACCGTGAGCAAGTCACTTAAATTCTTGGACCCATATTTTCTCATTTGTAAAATGACAGTTCTGGACTATTTTTTTTAGGCTAGTTTGTCTTCAGCAATGTGTTGAATCACTGTCCCAGATATAGCACTAAAAATAATCTTTAAAATCTTGATTATTTACAATGTACTTTTCAATTTCTGCAGCACACTCTCACATCTTATTTCTCTGTATCTTTGTGTGGCAATTATTCTTCCTGTTTTGAAATGAAGTTACCAAGGCTCAGAGTGGTCAAGTACTTCCACAGTGACCACAGAAAGGTTGAACATTTTTTCCCAACAAATCAATCTTTCCTGGACATTAGGAGACTCTTGTTCCCTGTCATTAATTCTGTGGAAGTGAAGCTCCCCAATCAGCAAGATCCATACCACAAAAAAACCTGATCAATGACATGTATGATAAAACAGGGATACGCCCCCAAGATTCAGAGCAAAGGGGTTAGTTGCTACTTCTTAAGAAGAAACTAAGACAAATGAACAGGAGTAATAATCAAGCTGTAATGGAACACTTTTCTAAGCTGGAAAAGGCCAAGATTTCAGATGAGAAAGGCAAACCATGTAACAGTAAAAAATAATGAACAAATAAACATCTAAACACGATGTGGATTTTTTCTTTCATTTCAGAAATAAAAAAATCCTATATATTTACAGGTATCAAAATAAAAGAAGATAAAAATAGGGGTCAAGAGCTCAGGGTTTGGTATCAGAAACATCACTCTGTCACCAACCTTGCTCAGTCTCATTTTCCATCAATAATACACTGAGAATAACAATCAAGTTATAGATATGTTCGCAGGATGAAATGATAGCATCTCTATATAAAAATATATGTATATGGATTTCTTAATACATATTAAAATTATTGTTATTACTACTATCACAGAGAAACAAAAGTCCTATTGAGCTCCAGCCTCACAAGAATACTGAATTCTAGAAGAAAAAAACTTAGATGATTCAATACACCTGTCATAGCCATGCTACTTTTCAGATAACAAGTGTCCAGAAAGCATTACATTAATATACCTTTCTGCAAAATAAAAAACAAATCTAAAGTATCCCAACCAACAGAAATTTGGATTAAAATAAAGAACTTAAAAAAAAAAAGGCTAAGGAGTATCGTACAAGGACTTGTGTAGAATACCAAGTCTATTCAAACACACATTGTCTAATTTGTGTAAGTTGTATATATGTTCAAAAAAGTTAACTTAAATGTTCTAAATTATTTTTGAAATGTAAGATAGATATTACAGAAAAGTATTTGATAATAATTGGCTAGATCCGAGTCCAAATATCACAACAAATATTGGAATATGAAAAAAAGAAGGCATTGTAAGGATTAAGATTCTAGTACATTCTTTATCTTCGTAAATGGAAGCCTATAGATTTTTTCTTATTGTAAATAAATTTGTTGTTTTGATAATAAATTAAATAAGAAGTTAAGGATAACTACTAGTAAAATAAAAAAAACAAGACTTATAAAACCATTAGAAAAAAATTAAAATTATGGGAAATACAGATCAAAGGGATAAATAAAAAGACCAAACATGTCAAAAAATAAATGTAAATTAATATGTCCTAAGTTTTAAATTCTTCAAATGAATCAAAAGATGAAATTCAACTTCATTCTGAACATAAAAGAAATGCCAAAGCCAATACTATTAGGAAAACTTGTAAATAAAATGGTCAAATTGTATTTTTTAAAGCATCAAAAAAGAGAAATAAAACATACACATACACAAATACACAAAACATACACATATAAATATATATATATATATATTCTCATGGAAATACTGTCAAGTAACTGTCAAATACTGTCAAAAAACTGTCAAATAGAACAAAGAGGAGGTATTTTATCTATGGAGAGAAATCTATTATAAATATGTAGAATTCCAAAAATATCATCAATAATAAGCATTGATAAGTAAATAAGATATGTTAGGAAGATTTCAACAAATCTCTTTGTTGTGAACAGGAGAGTAGCTAGCATTAGAGATATAGAAGATTTGGTATTAGAGTTTAAAAGTATTAATTGATATAGGTATATCTTATGAAACAGAATATAGTTTTCAAGCACTAACAAAATGGACAGAAATTAATCAGTTACTGATCACAATGAAACTCATTGGTATGGATTATAGTAAAATTTTGATAAATTCTAAAAAGGCAGAAACTGTTTTGTTTACATTCTATCACCATAATGCCACAAAACTAGCAATTAATAACAAAAGTACAACTAAACCTTTGACCAATTGAAATGTATAAACACTTGCTAAAATAAGTATTGGATAAAAAAAGAGAAATCAGAATTGCAGTTACAGAATATTAAATTTAAAAGCAATTATAATGAGGATATTGTAACACAAAGCTCAAGGACTGTGACCAAAACTTACTCAGATACAAATTTATTATCTTGAATACTCTCATTAAATAAAGTCAAAGAATAAGATACATGAACAAGTCATTAAACCCGATAAAATAAAAACGGAGTACAATAAAGTACACCTAAAAAACATAAGAGAGCAATTATAGGAAGAATAAAAATTAATGAATTAGAAAAAAACCGAGTACTTGATAGTAAATCAAAAGTTATCAAATAATTATCCTCAAAATATACCCATTTGGTTTTATGGATAAATTCTTCCACATGTCCAAAGAATAGGTCATTTCAATGTTCTCTTTTCATATATCTTTTTTCTATTTTCTGGGTTACATATGATTAACAATAAGAAAACACAAATAAGTAAAATGATATTGTACAGACTATTAAGAGAAAGATATCCGTGTGGACAGAAAAATGACAAAGACGATGAAAAAGTAATTTACTAACGAGAGCATTAACAACCACAAGTAGGTATTAGCATAGACTCTTTGACAAATATTTCCAAAGGCGTACATATTTATCTCACGTATACATATTATTAATGATATGTATACAATTAAATATATAATATACATAATATCATATGTATTATGTAATTAGAACACATATTGATATGGTATACGTAATTAAATCTCACAAAGAGCCCTACGGGTTAGGCACCATTATTATCTCTGATTTAAGATGCCTACACTGAGAAATTCGGTGTGGGTTTAAGTTCCCTCCTGGTCCCTACGTCCCTGGGGAATCTGTCTTTGCCTTCTCCTTCTCCTGGCACCCGGAGCCCTCGGTGGGCACCTCCAGCACGGCACCTCTCATCAGCTCCCGGCTCTTTGAGGACTGCTGCACGGCTGCACCAAGAACAACCTTACTACATCCACTGGGGTGTTCCCACTCAGCAGGAGGGACCCCTGACTCCCCCGGGGGAAGAGTTGAGCACGCTTCCTGGATAAGGTGAGGCTTTCTGTTTGTGAAGAGGAATGAGTGGCTGCACGGATGCTCTGAACCAAGGGCTCTGGGACACGGTGGCCCAGACGGTCCCAGACGTTACCTCCGCTATCTCTGAAAAAGGGAAGACTGGTGCTCCACGGTGAGAGGTGGGCTGCCCTCGTCTTTGGGGATTCCAGGAGCACTTTGAAAGACTCAAAGTTCCTACAAACACAGTTTATTAAGAGACGAGTCTTCAAATGGAATCATAAAAAAAAATAAATAAATAAATAAGAAAAAGAAGTGAGTTTCTTGACCCAGAAGAGCTTTGAAAAGAGAGGAATGATTATTTGTTACTCATTTGTACATTTATACATACATATAATTATGGACATAATTAGGGAACATTTTCTGCACCTTCTTTTTTATTTTTTTTTAAAGATTTTATTTATTTATTCATGATTGAGAGAGAGAGGGAGAGAGAGAGGCAGAGACACAGGCAGAGGGAGAAGCAGATGCCATGCCAGGAGCCTGATGCGGGACTCGATCACAGGACTCCAGGATCGTGCCCTGGGCCAAAGGCAAGCGCTAAACCGCTGAGCCATCCAGGGATCCCCCTTTTCTGCACCCTCTAATTTTACTTTAGCAGTTATCATTCCATAGACTTGCCTCCCAGAGCAACGAGATGCCCATCTGGACCCCAGGTAGCAGGAGCCGCTGGGGCCAGGGCACACACAGCGCTGGGCCTCCTCCTCCACGTGCCTCCACACGGGGTGCAGGGGCCACCTCCTCGCCAGCTTTCTGGTCCTTCAGTTAAGTGACATTTTTCAGAGCATTTTGTTTTGCCTTCGGAGGGCCTGTCCAGTTGTGTTAGGAAGGGTCGAGTGGCCTGAGTCAGGGGCTGGCGGCACTGGCTCCTGGGAAGCAGACCGGCCATACATGGTTGTTTCTGTGTGTCCTTCGATTACTCTCATGCTGCATTTACTGTTTACATTTGTTTTATTGTACATAGATTTGTAAACATTATTGCCTAAGATATTTGTATATAACTTAGGCTTTGTAGCTTTTATTTATTCAGAATTCGTATGGCATGTTCATGACTGATGGTGTCCTACTCTGGGCAGCTGTATAGGATCATCATGTGGTTAAAAGAGAAAAAAAGGGGCAGCCCCGGTGGCGCAGCGGTTTAGCCCCGCCTGCAGCCCGGGGTGTGATCCTGGAGACCCTGGATCGAGTCCCACATCGGGCTCCCTGCATGGAGCCTGCTTCTCCCTCTGCCTGTGTCTCTGCCTCTCTGAATGAATAAATAAATAAATCTTTAAAAAAAAAAAAAAAAAAAAGAGAGAGAAAAAGAAAATACTTCCCCTCAAAAAAATCTTTTAATGTGGAAACAATAAATTTCAAAGAAAATAACAACAACAAAAATAATACATAATACATTCGAGTGCTTGCTAGGTCCCTGCATCTCTCAGGCACCGTCTAAGACTGTGGGCCACCCCCACCCCAGCACCCTTATGCTACTGGGACACTGATGCGGGAGTTTGGTCTAAATGTCTCGTCTTGAGATATAGGACTGCAGGGGATAATGAAACCAACTTTTGTTTGCAATTTATGATGGAATCAAGTGATCAAGTGGCTTAATCAGAGATCACAATGCTTGGAAAGATTGGAAATAGAGCTGTGCCCCCAAGTCGCAGTGTGTGTGTGTGTGTGTGTGTGTGTGTGTGTGTGTGTCCAGTTGACTCCGGTTTTAAAGTTGCACAAAGCAGAGCTCCCTCCCCATGGCTGCAGCGGAGGCTTCAAGACAAAAGTCGCGGGGAGGGAAAGCAAGGAAGGAATAAAGCAAAATCAGATGCAGAGTTGCAGCACCTCCCTTCTAAACATCTCACAAATGTGCATTTAGCTCGCATTTATTTTTACATCCTTCACCAGAAAATAGCAACTGCAAGCCTCATGCCTGATGGTAGCTTCAGGCAAAGAGGAGGCATAAAGTGGGGAAGATGCACGATAAACAAACAAGCAACGAGCCCCTTCCGTGCAACGGGGCGGGCTTCAGAACCCTCACCCCAGATCCCGGCCTCAGCACCCCGAAGGACTGGCGGCCTGCTCGGGGTGAATGCTAATGCTTTTTCCTGAATATCAAGTATGAGTTAGGATACATTTAGGGCCACTTAACTAAAAATAGATGATTTCATTCCCGAACTTAAAAATATGTTTTTTTTTCACACTATATTCATTAGGAAATCTGCGATGGAGAAAGTTTTTGTTCCCGTCCCCATCGATTTGGTGTAATCAATTACTAACTTGCCCTTATCGGGTTATTAGGAATATCCCCCTCCCCCTTCCCCCCCCCCCACACACACTTTCACAAATGACAAAACTGACGAATGTATCACGAATGGATAGATACACTTTGCTGATTCCAGCTACCAGGCATCCCTCACCAATTTTCACTCTAGATCATTCCTTTAAACAGGCAACACCTGCAAATGCCACCTGACAGCTTCTCTTGGTGTCTCAAAGGCATGTCAAGGTCAAAATGCATAAAGTGAATCACACAAAGCACAATTCCAGGAAAGATACCGGAGAGCGCCCCTCATTCAGTGCGTGAGCCACCAGGCTTCCATGTCCAGGGAACCGGGGGCATCCTTTATGTCCCCACGAGCTCACTCCTTCACCCAGCCCACCACCAACACTCCTGACTCATCCTCCTGAGAAACTCTTCCATCTACTCATTTCTCCCCTCCTTCACCATGATCACTGCCACGCCCCCGATTGGTCTCACATTCATTCTTATTTATATCCAGCCCACGCTCCCTACTGCAGTCAAGCGGGATTTCCAAAATGGAAGTTGAATCCTATTGCTCCTCTCCTTAAACACCATGTAACTTTGTTTTGTTTTTTAAATGAGCACTCTGAGGGAGTGTGTCCAGATGCTGATCAGAACTTTAACATGACCCTTGTCTGGGCTTTCCAACCCCACCTGTCCTCTACGGTCTTACTACTCTTGCTTTTTCCAGCCCCTTGAATAGGACAGTCCCTCCTACCGCAGGGCGTTTGCACAAGCTGGCTACTCAGCCTGCAAAGCTAACTCCACCTTCAATTGTTTTGGTCTTATTAAAACCTTCCTGTCTTTCCACTGTTTGATTAATTATCCTTTATTTAGGGGACTTCTTCCTCGACCTCCACACATGTGATCAAATATCCCTCTCCTGGACTTTGAACGTTTGCGGCACCTCTCTTTCATAGTTCTCGCTACGATCATAATGATGCAAAATGTATTGTATTTTGTATTTTGTATGACCGTAATGATGCAAAATGATGCAAAATGCATTTGGGTGATTTTGGCCTCCTTTCCTACCTGAGGGAAGGGCTCATGCAAGCTTTTGTGTGTTCTTCTATCACGAGGGTCTAGCGCCATTCCTGGTATAATATCCGCTGAATGAATGAATGAGTAAACAACACATTCGGGAGTAGTGAATACACTGTGACAAAGGTAATGCAAAATGTTTCCAATAATTTGTCACCATATCCACGCAGACAGACAAATCCATGTTATAGAAGCAGAACCTATGACAGCGGAACATGTGGCTTCATGCTGGTGTCTCCTGTTGGTAACTCAGTGACCTTTGAGGCCTATAGGCCCCACGTAAATCTAGATTCAAAGCTGAAAGGGCTCCGGAGGCCTATGGGAGGCTTCAGAAAGGCAGGTGAATACAGCCTTGATTCCTCACAAAGGGCCGGTGAGTTGTTCTCCGGAGTTTTCTGGCACACAGCCACCCTCATTCGCTAGCGCACTGTCCACGGCCGCCTTCACACGACAGCACAGTAAGTAGTTGTGACAGAGACCATGTGGCCCACAAAATCTAAACTATTTACTGTCTGGCCCTTTGTGGAAAAAGTCTGCCAACTTCTGCTCTAGAATATTGTTATTATTACTGTCTCGGTGACTCGCCGCCCATGCGGTTAACATAAGCCAGAAACCAGAGGGTCCCCTTGACCTCTGCCTCTACCTCACCCTTAGACCCTTAGCATCTAATCCCTACTACCTGTTACCTGGGGCCTTTGCTTGTGACCCTCAGATTCTGCTTTCTAACCAAAAATCCTTGATCCCGCACAACACTTTTTACTATCATGCCATGTAGTCACCCACAGTGTTGTGTGTTCATTCCGACTTCTTCAGGAAGTAGAAAGAACAGAGAAGGTCACCTCCATTGTGCCACCCTGCCCTCCCCCTACCAGGAAGGTGTGCTCTCTGTGCCCTGCAGATGCAGCAATGAGCCAAGACTTCATTTTCTGTGTTAGTTACTTCCTTTCTGTATGCCTCGTTTTGTAAAGAAGAGACAGCAAAACAGTATATATTGCAGAGATGTTGTGAGGATAAAATGGGTAGTACACACAGAACACTCGGCCCAGTGCCTGGCCCCTAGCAAGCATTTATTAAGTATTACTATGATCATTTTATTTGTGTGACTGAGAAAATTACAAAATACATAATTTTAGGGATCCCTGGGTGGCGCAGCGGTTTAGCGCCTGCCTTTGGCCCAGGGCGCGATCCTGGAGTCCCGGGATCGAATCCCACATCAGGCTCCCGGTGCATGGAGCCTGCTTCTCCCTCTACCTATGTCTCTACCTCTCTCTATCTCTATGTGACTATCATAAATAAATAAAAATTAAAAAAAATACATAATTTTAAATAAAATCCATGAAAATGGCCTTTTAAAATACATAAATCATACAGGTGCTGAGTTCTAAAATACCTCCAAGAAGAAATAGTACATATATATAGTATGTGTGTGTATAGTATATATTGCTAAATATATAAATATATCTAATCCACAGTCAACTTTAAAAAAAAAAGAATCAGAAGCACCCAATTTGTAAAGAAATAGGGTGCAACAAATATTTGAGGGGATCAAAAGTAATTATGGAAAAAATTTCTACAGTAACAACTTTACACTAAAAACTTTAAAAAAAAATCCTACTTTCATTTTGCTTTTACAGCCATAGAGCTTGGACTCAAATTTGTCTTCAATTTATAGAAAAATTTCTGTGATAAATCCATCTTCCAGCATCACGTTCATTTTCTTGCTGTAGTTCTCCATAGAACTTTACAAATTGGATTTATTATATACTCTGTGCTTTTTTAAAAATTTATTTTGTATTGGTGTTCAATTTGCCAACATATAGAATAACACCCAGTGCCCATCCCATCAAGTGTCCCCCTCAGTGCCCATCACCCAGTCACCCCCACCCCACGCCCACCTCCCTTTCTACCACCCCTTGTTCATTTCCCAGAGTTAGGAGTCTCTCATGTTCTGTCTCCCTTTCTGATATTTCCCACTCATGTTTTCTCCTTTCCCCTTTATTCCCTTTCACTATTTTTTATATTCCCCAAATGAATGAGACCATATAATGTTTGTCCTTCTCTGATTGACTTATTTCCCTCAGCATAACACCCTCCAGTTCCATCCACATCAAAGCAAATGGTGGGTATTTGTCATTTCTAATAGCTGAGGAATATTCCATTGTATACATATGCTTTTATAAGACATCTCAAATCCTCTTTGAATTGAGGTAACAGATAAATAAATTAATTATTATGCCCTATGAATGCATGTGGGTGGTTGAACCTGGTGGTGACACTTGCTTTCTTTACCCATCAAGAGTCTATCCAGTGGATGGGGTAATGGTCACACAACACCGTGAATGTACTTCATGCCATTGACTCGTACACTTAAAAATGGTTCAAATTGGTAAATTTCATGTTGTGTATATTTTGCTGCAATAAGAAAAAGTCCACCAACCTTCTGGCTTGATTAAATAATACTTGGTCTGTAAAATCCCACATAAATCCTCCAGGTCAGAATTCATTGATCCTCCCTGTAGATCCAGGTGCCTGTTTGCTCTTCCATTCTAGAGTTTATCTCACTCTCTCATATTGAAGTCATGTCCCCCCAGGTCTTATTCTCCTCTAAGTGATATGTTTCTTGAGGGCAGGCACCAATCGATCATCTCTGTAGCTTCCTCACATTGTTGAGCACACACCAACTGCTTTATATGTATTTGTTGAAGTGGGCAGAAACGGAGGAGAGTAAAGGGGCTCCCAGGTCATTAAGGACACACAAGAAACGGTGGAGTTCCTTGATTTCCATTAGACAACACCCGTAAGATACTCCAAACAACTGTTCCCCATTCAATTTTGCTTTCATCTGAAAACGAGGTGTACTGAGAGACAAGCATCCTCTTCTCAGCAAATAAACAAACTCGAGCTCTTAGATAGCAGGCCACACTCAGCATTTTAGGAGCCAACAACTCAAATGCCAGCAGGCATTAGAGAGGCAACGTTTACCAGGAAGAGAGGGCCGGAGAGTGACCATGGCACGTTAGATGTCACCCACTCGTTGTCACAAGGGCAGTCCCTGTTCCACTCCAGCCACTGGCCATTCAGGATGTAGACCCTATGTTGCCAGAGCTTCTGATTCTCTTTAAGCTGGAAATTGGCTCAAAAATTTTAAAGCAGTATTGCACGCCAAACAAAACATATCTTTGGGAAGCTCGTGACCTGATTCTAACCCTTCACATACTATCACAAATACTTTTGAGAACAGCTATTGTACAAATTCCAGGAAACAGCCTTTTGAACGAGGAGAATATTGAGTACCTAACACAAAAATCTATTTTTAGGATTAAATGAGATAACATGTGAAAGTGCCTGGCAAAGGATGTATTCCTGTACAGAAGGTCAATAAATATTAATTTCTTCTCTTCTTTCCTCTTTCCCTCCTTTTTAACTGAGAAAAGGAGGTTATCGAATTTACTGGGAGCACATGTAGAAAGGAAAAGATGCATTATTTTGAATAAAAGATGCTATTTTCTTATATAAGACAGCACACCACGTCAGTACATTCCCCACACTGAGGCCCCCTCCCTGGTATAGATCTCTGTAAACTTGCTTAAACCCAGATGAGGCTGACTTGTAACTGGTAGTTGGATTTCTATATGAAAGTGACATTCCAAACATGTTACAGAATGCTTGAATACAGATTTTTCTCTTTAATGATTTAAAACATTCTCTCACTTTTTATTTGTACCATTAACTTATTTATAAGTAGTTTGTTGGACAACATAAAGCTTTGATCCAGTTTTTACCCGGAGTGTTGTGAATTTTGTGACCAATTCAATATGGTTGCATGCCACCCCATATATTCTCTAAAGCAGCAACAGGCACATATTCCCAAGACCAGTCCTTTCCCAGATCATTAAGACTCCTCTTGCAGGTCATCAGTCGTGGTTTGTGAGGCAGCATAACTGAAGAGAGATACTACTAGACTTGGAGCATACATCTCACGCTTTAGATTATTTCTCTTTAAGATCCAATTAAATGTGAGCAAGTCATTTAAATCCTAAGTAACTCTTTCCCATCGGTGAAATGGGGCAGATATGTACTCCTCTCACAAGGTTATTGTGAAGGTCAAATGAGATACAGTTAGCAAAATTGTCATATAAACTGCAAAGGGTCAAACCAATACCTATACTGCTTTGAGTAGGAGGACAGCAAGTCATTGGGACGGGGGCCCCAACATGGCTTTGTTGGTGGTAGTGTCTTGACAGGAGGGTGAGACTCACTGTTTCATCCTCAAGTGTCCTAGGTTCCCTTGCCCTATAACTTCACCTCTTTCCTCTGCCTAATATGGAGAATCAAAAGCAGAAGGGGGGAAATGGTGGTTAATATTATTGATAGCAGCACAGCAGTCATACACATGTGTATTGGGCATTTCCTACGTCGTAGGCACGAAGCTAAGACTAGATGCACATCAAATCTACCTGTTAATATTTAGAATATCCCTAGATGGGAGATAATCTAATCTCCAGATTACAAATGAAGAAACTGGAGATTAGTAACAGACAGTATCTTGCCCAAGGTCATCACCTGATATATGTTGGAGGCGGGACTCCAACCCTGACAACACCAAAGCAAAACCACATCAATGGGACAGCAGCATGAAGCACCCTGTTCCCAAGAAGATGGTTTTCCAGATAAGCGAAATGAACGCCTCAGGTGTCCAAGTGCATGGTTTACTCTGGTCCTAAAGAGTATGCCTTTGACCAAACACCCTTCTCACCCCTTAGGCCGTGCTGCTTATAGTCTGCCGTGAGCTAGGAAACGAGGTCTCTCTCTAAGACCGGGCGTCAAGCAAATTCTGAGCAAGAACCTAAGAAGAATGCTTATGGGTGAAACGCATAAGATTTGGGGAATAGGGGAGACCTCCATTTTGGCTTCCCTGGTGGCCATCAGCTGGCTCTTGGGTAACTGAATGTGTCAGAGAAATGAATGCCAGCCAAGTGAGGAGCTGAATACTTTGAGAGACACGCATCCCCAAAAGGGGGCGTAAGTCGGACTTCCAAATGAATTTGTTCCCTCCCCTCGGTCCCCCGTAGAGATCCTTAGAGCTAGCCACGTCCACCTGCTTTCTTTACATTAGTCTTCCTTGTCTTTTTTATAGGCTTAGTCAAATCATCCTTTACCCTTTTACTTCAGTTGTCATTTTCCAGCTGGAAAACAGCAAATTTGATCATTCAAACAGAAACAGCGTCTGTTGCTAACCCCTCAAGCTGGTGTGCTGGTTTCGTTTCTTGCAGCCAAACATTCAGTAACATGTGTTTATATGTATATCTTTTCCTTTATATTAGTAATAAGTGGGTCATTAAGGGCTGTATAATGAGAGAATGCAGTTTTCTGGCCTGATAAGTCCCAGAGCTTCATTACCAAATTCATCTTACATGTCAGCCATTAAATAGCATGGCATTTTCCTCTCTCATCCATGCAGTATCATTTAATTTCATCTAAATGGAGTTTTCTCTATGGCCATAATCATCATCATCTTCATCACTGCCACCATCAAGGAGCATTTATTACCTGCTGCAATGCATATGGTGCTATATTCGGTCTGGCTCCACACAGCTCCATCATCATGGCTCTCACCCATGGGAGGCTGCGAAGGACAAGGGTATTTTGAGAAGAGTGAGATTTGAATTCAAGTCCAGACCCCGTCACGGAGAGCGGGGCTCGCTGGAGCTCAGCATCCCCCTGTGCTGGGCCATGCACCATCTGAAAGTCCGATGGCTAGATCACCTCACCTCTGAGATCCTGTTCTACTGTAACGTCAGGCCCTCCTCCGGATTCCGCAGCAGCCAGTTTAAGCAGGAAGAAACCCAGCAAAGGAGAGACACGGTGGGGAGCCTTAAACAGGTGGCTACATCCAGAAATAATTGACCTCTGGGTCTCAGATCAGAGTTGTCCCTGCCAGCCTTGTTTCTCCCCCTGGCCTCAGCGTGGTTTCTCTGCAGCCTCAATACCTTCCGCCTCCCTTATTCCACTTGCGGTTTCTGATCTTGGCTCTTCCCATTTTCTCAAACGCCTGGCCCTCTTACCCACCTTATCTGGGGTGACAGCCCACACCAGGCTCCCCGCCTCTGTTCTTTTTCTTCTCCCAGCCACACAGGGGAGCATTAGCCTTGCAGGTTTCTAAAAATGAAATCCTGAGCCCTGAGTTTCCTAATCGGAGGACTATGTCTGATCCCCTTAAAGGGCTGGGATAGAGCCCAGTGAGGGTCCTGAGAACTGAGGACTAGGGTTCATCATCTAGGAAATTATCCTGGACAAAGGACTAGAGGGAATGTAGGAGGAAGAACTCAAGACGATTTGAAAGAGAATGAAGGATGAAACTCAGAAAAATGCACGCAAGTCCAGATGGTGAGCACAGAGGCAGAGATAGAAGCAAAACCCTGAAAATCATGCCTGGGCTGTGCTGGATACACATAGAACAAAGGAGAAGTGGGCAGTAGGGGAGAGGGGCGAGGATTTAATGGGATCCAGAGAGGAGTTCTGTGATTTATGTCCTGAAATGTGCCCATGGGTCAGGAGAGGCATCACATCCGCTCCCAGCCTGTGTATTAATTAGATTGAGTCAAAAGGCATAAAACCAGATAGGTAGGCCTGATCCACAAGCGGTAACCAAATAACCCCTCTCACAATCGTAGTTATTTATATTGGCTGTTCATGACTCCGTGTTAAGTGCTTGGTATGCATATTTTTTCGCCGAACCTTCCAAACTACCATTTTTGTTGTTATCATGGTAAAATACACATACCATAAAATTGACTCTTTTAATCATATTTAAGTGTACAATTCGGTGGCATTAAGCACATTTACGATGTTGTGCAACCAACACTACTATCTATCTCCAGAACTTTTTTCCTCATCCCAAACAGATTATCAGCCCATTCAATAATAGCTTCGCATCCTCCCTCCAACCCCTGGTAACCACTCTTCTACATTTTCTGTTTCTGTGACCCAGCTACCTTTTAAGCATAGCCGTAAAAGTGGAGTTACAGCTTACAGGGGGGCGGGGGAGAAAGGAAGTTTTAAAATAAACATATAAAACAAAAAGGACAGTCTACATTCTTGCTGAAAATACCTGAGGAAGAAAGGTGCTCTGTTAAGTGATGGATGCACCACTTCTCAAGAAGTGTGACCCTGACAATTTTACCTCCTTCGTTGTTCTTTTGAGGCCCAAAGAAAGTAGCAGCTTATACATTTAGGACCCTGTGCTACAAAAGTATGTAGTAGAAACACACTAGGATTGGGTTTTTATTGTTTTTTAATTTCCTTTTATTTTAATTCCAGTGTAGTTAATACACAGTATCATATGTACGGCACAGTGTGATTCCACAATTGTATATATTTCTCGGTGCTCACCACCAAGTTACTCTTAAGCCCCATCGCCTATTTCACGCATCCCCCCAGCCGCCTCCCCTCTGGTAACCATCATTTTGTTCTCTATATTTAAGAGTCTGTTTTTTCGCTTGGTCTCTTTTTTTTCCATTCATTTTGTGTCTGGAATTCCACATATGAATGAAATCGTATGGTATTTGCCTGTCTCTGATCGACGTCTTGCCATTTAGCACTATACCCTTTAGTTCCAGCACGTTGTTGAAAGTGGCAAGATTGCATTCTTTCCTATGGCTGAGTGATATCTGTGTGTGTGTGTGTGTGCAGGTGTGTAGGTGTGTGGTTATATATCACCCCTCCTTTATCCATTCATCTAGTGATGGACATGGAGACTGCGTGCACACTTTGAAGATAGCAAACAGCACTGCAATAACCAAGGAGATGCCTATATCTTTTTGAATTAGCGTCGTCATATTCTTTTGGTAAATACCCAGTAGTGGAATTCCTGGATCGTATGGTAGCTCTATCTTTAACGTTTAAGGAACCTCCAAACTGTTTTCCACAGTGGCTGCACCAGTGTGCATTCCCACCAACAGTACACGAGGATTCCTTTTTCTCCACATCCTCACCAACACTTGCTGTTTCTTGTGTTTTTGATTTTACTCATTCTGAGTGGTGTGAGGAGATACCTCATTGTGGTTTTGATTTGCATTTCCCTGATGATGAGATGTGGGGCATCTTTTCATGTGTCTGTCAGCCACGTGTAGGTCTTTTTTGGATAAATGTCTTCTGTTCTTTTTCCAATTGGATCGATTAGTTAGTTGGTTGAGTTGCATCAGTTCTTTATATACTCTGGATACTAACCCCTTATTGAATAGATCATTTGCAAATATCTTCTCCCATTCAGTAGATTGTCTTTTTGTTTTGTTGGTTGTTTCCTTTGTTGTGCAGAAGCTTTTTATTTTGATGTCGTCCCAATAGTTTATTTTTGCTTTTATTTCCGTTGCCTCAAGAGACATATCTAGAAAAATGTTACAATGGCCAATGTCAGAAAAATTACTTCCTGCACTTTCTTCAAGGATTTTTATGGAAAAAAAAAAAAAAAAGGATTTTTATGGTTTCAGGTCTCACATTTAGGTCTTTAATCCATTTTGAGTTTATTTCTGTGTGGGGTATAAGAAAGTGGTCTAGTTTCATTCTTTTACATGTAGCTGCCCGGTTTTCCCAATGTCATTTGTCAAAAAGATTTCTTCCCATCGCATATTCTTGCCTCCTTTGTCAATAGATTAATTGATCATATAATCATAGGTTTATTTCTGGGCTCTCTGCTCTGTTCCATTGATCTATGTGTCCATTTTGGTGCTAGTACTATAGTAGTTTTGACTACTACAACTTTGTAGTATATCTTGAAAGCTGGGATGGTGATATCTCCAGTTTTATTCTTTTTTATCAAGATTGCTTTAACTGTTAAAGGTCTTTTGTAGTTTCACACAAATTTTAGGATTATCTATTCTAGTTCTGTGAATGATGCTGTTGATAGTTTGACAGAAATTACATCACATTAGGATTGTTGGGATGCTCACATCATATGAAGACCTCAGAAATTAAGACCAAATCAAGGAAGAACAGATTCATACCTTCCACTTCGCACTTACCTGGGGAGATATCCATTGAGTGGAATAGCAAATGGAATCATTTTTGCAATTTGAATTATTTTTCTCTCCCTTTCCTCTTTACAAAATGCAGTGTTGAATTCTTGTGTTCTGAATGTGTATGACACAAGTTCTTCGTATTGTTATCCTCTTTATAAGGATGAGGCACAGAGAAGTTAAAGAATATGCTCAAATTCACAAAGTTTTATAAATAATTGAATTTGTGCCTTTAAGTGCTACCCAAAGACTGCCCGTCAAGTGGTATTTCTTTCAAGCAAATTAGACTTTTTTCAATACTAACATGTTTCCTTTAAAAAAAAAATTAATCAGGAGTGGGGGTGGGTCTTTGGCTAGGAAAGCTCATAAAAGGCACTTTTGAGGGTTATTCTAAAATTCCGCATCCATTTTCTCAAACTACACAATATGTAAATCTCTAGACTCCAGGGGCCAATTGTAAGTTGGTTTCAAATACCATGGAGCACATAAATCTTCCTCCTTCCTTCTTTATCCCCCACAACCCATAATCTATTCACTCTCTGACCTCCCCACAAGAAGCATGAGTGCCTTAAATTTAGAGTTTTCCTTTCCATTAAACAATGCACATTTTTAACCCTATTCATATTTCAGAGATGGAGTCAATCAGCCTTCTTAGTGAGCTTGCTTACTGCCTCAGGTGAGAAGCAGCCTACAAGGACATAAACTGCCCGGGAGACACCATTGATTGGAAGTTGGGAGGCAGAACTTTCAGGAATGATTTAAGAATGCAGACCAGCCTTACTTATTTGAACTAGCAGAGGGGAAGGTCAGGCCAAAACCATGAAAAAAAATCTAGATAAGGAAATATTTTTGAAGAAATATTGTTTTACAACTCCCAAATACCGATGATAATTTAAGTGTGTCTCAGTTTATCCATTCATTCTATGCTGACTAAAAGCTCTTAAGGATCTACTCTGAGGAATAGATGAGACTAGTCTCTAATTAGCATAACTATTATAAATAAATGTAGGATATTCGAGTGCTTGAAAACAATTTTTTTCCAAGTAATCATGTTTACACCACGAATTCGTATTTCTTGTAAAGAAGAGTATGCTGAGTAAAGGCAAATGTTAACCAAAAGTAATATAGTTTCCTCTCTGCATCGTAATTAACTTTAGTCCATTGCAGATTAGTCTTGGTCCAAGTTTCAATTACTTTATGACCAAAGCAATACAAATAAACATGATTAATTTAATAGCAAAATTCACTTTCATAAAATAATGACTTTTTTTCTGGAGGAAAATAAAACAAAAGGAAGGTGACTCGTGGCTTGGTGTGTGTAAAACACACAGAATAAGTGATTTAAAAAATATATAAAATTCTCCTCTCTGAAGAAAGACTTGATAAGCCAAAATGAGAACAAGATAGGAAAGTTGAAGTATATTCACTAATTTCCCATTTGGGGAAGTCCTCTCTTTCATTATTTATTCTATTTTCAAACGCCAGGCTCCAAATGCCAATGTGATTTTCACTGATGTTCTTAGGCTTCGTCAGGCTACCCAGCCCCCCACCCCTGCCTTTCCTTCCTAAATTTAATTAAAACCAGCATTCGTCCATACTGGAGAGAAACCCTATTTACATAACACAAAGAAAAACAATTTTTAAAAGCCCACATTAATCATGAGCTTTAGAGAAAGTCACCATAAATAGGATGTATCTAGCCAAGCGACAAGCTCCAGCCACTTAAGAAAAATATGTCTTTCCAGCCGCAAAGATACCAGTGTTACTGAGGAACATAGCCCTTTTGTTCCACAAATTCCTCATTTTCATGTGGAATTACCGTGACTTGCCTACCCTGATATAGAATAATGCATATTCAAAGTTGTCTCATCTACCCATTTAACCTAATGAAAGCTGAGTTTTATTTTATGGTAGTGCCAGGAGTAGAGGAAGGAAAATTGAGTACGTACTATGAGTCAAGCAAAATGCTCAGCACTCTGAAGGCATTCCTTCATTCAGTACTCCTGGCAGCTGCATGAAGACGTCCAAGTCTACCGACCTGGAGCTTAAATCTTAATCCACAGAGTTCCCAGAGCTTCCTACTTTCTTGCCCACAGAGATGCAAGGACATATTTAAGAACATCAGACATCCACTGCCTCCTTCTGTATTGTGCACATAACTTCTTTTGTGGTTTTTCATTTCAACCATTCCTTAAGAAGCATTTTGATCAAAAGGAATAGAAAAGTATAGAAAGACTACCAATGGCGGAAACCTCAAATGAGTGACCGAAGCAGAAAGAAGAGTACAGAGTAATCAAGATTTTCACAAAAAGGTTAACTGATGAGCCAAGAGCAGAATTATTCATAATCTAAGACTTCATCTCAGCACTCTGCCTCACTTACCCCAAATGTAAAGAGATAATAACAATACTGGCCTATACTGGCCCCCCAAAAAATATAAGAAGAGTTATATAATTGTCATAAACAACTATACTTATCAAAGATAAAAGGGAACCATAAATTATTCACTTTTTATGATAAGCCAGTCCCTTGTAGAAGCTTTTGTGTGTATTTTCTTTTTTCTTTTTTTTTTTAAAGTTTATTTATTTATTAGAGACACACATATTAGCATTTATTAGAGAGAAAGAGAGAGGCAGAGACACAGGCAGAGGGAGAAGCAGGCTCCATGCAGGGAGCCTGACATGGGACTTGATTCCTGGTCTCCAGGATCACACCCTGGGCTGAAGGCAGCGCTAAACCGCTGAGCCACCGGGGCTGCCCTTGTGTTTATTTTCTTATTTAATCAATACCATCAATGGTGAGTTAGGTATTGTCATCCTCATTTTACAGATAAAGATTTTAAAGAAAGGAGAATTTAATTTTTTGGCCAAAGTTACACAGCTAATAGATGGTAGAGCCAAGATTTTAATCCATATTTGTCTGATTACATTTCTCTACCTACACCTACTCTTCCTCTCTGACCAGACATGGTCCTGAATAGAATGATTATGGCCATATCGTCATGAGATGTACCATGTAGAGTGGATGAATTGGCCTGGAGTTTGTTGCTGACACTCACCTGTGATTCACATTTACTCTGTGTCCTGAGATGCCATGAATATATTGTCAGCTTCTTGGACACCTTGCAAGATGTAAATTCCAAAAGGGCAGAGTTTGTTTGTTTGTTTGTTTGTTTTGAAATATTTTATTTATTTATTTGAGAGAGAAAGAGTATGAGTGGGCAGAGTGGAAGGGAGAGAGGGAGAGAAAGAATGTCGAGCAGACTCCCTGCTGAGCATGGAACCTGACGCAGGGCTAGACCCCGGGACCCTGAGATCATGACCTGAGCTGAAATCAAGTCAGACCCTTAATCAACTCAGCCACCCAGGTGCCCTTATTTATTTCTTTCTTTATCAATTGATCATTTTCTTTACTGATGCATCCCAGAGAGAACAGTGTCTGACATGT
The DNA here is from genome assembly GCF_003254725.2 of Canis lupus dingo. NCBI lineage: Eukaryota > Metazoa > Chordata > Mammalia > Carnivora > Canidae > Canis > Canis lupus. The sequence continues at coordinate 67,174,831 of NC_064252.1, read as the reverse complement.
GGTACATGCTCAGTAAATTTTTGTTGAATGGATGTAGTGAATGAATGAACCGCTCTGAGCAGAGCTCCGGGATAGCTGTTCTTTCTGATGATTCAGCCACACATAGGGTGGCCTTGCCCCTTCCTAGAAATTATGTGGGCTCAGACTGATAGTTATGTCTCTATGACCTTGGTGACCAGGTGAGTGGGAAAATACCTGTGATTACTATTTCCTGGAAAATATAGAGACATCGAAAGATGAAAATAGGGAGAGGCTCCCACTAAATTACACACAATCACTCCGGCTAAAGACTAGGCTGCTTGCCTTGACGTGTCCTTCTGCCCAGACTTCATGGATTTATGGGATTTCTTCCTGACCTTGCAGGGACGCTGGCTGGGGGGATGTCAGCTACATCACTTAGCTTGCTTTCCTACTTCATCCTGGCCAGTTTCAATCCTGAGTCCAATACTGACTCTTTGTCACATTATTTTTGGATATACGTGTCTAAAGCAGGTCGTACTGGCCAGAAGTACTCTAGTTTGCATTTCCAAAGTCCATTCCTATAGGGGAAAATCTCTATCGTTTTCCCTAGGGCAGCTTCTGAGTTTTTCTGTCATTTGTTTTTAGAGGGCCATTGTAACCCTCTTTAATTATTGAAAATCAACAGAAAGTCAGTTTCTGGGTAGACAGTCTTGCAAAGTGATGAGTTCCAGAGTCACAGAATTACAGCTCACTGATTGTTGAGATTTAAACAGTTAACTGACAGACCAGGATGCCTGCTTTAGCTATATGGGACTGGAAAAAAAGAGACGAGGAAAGGATTTCTTCCCAGGGTTGTTTTTTGTTTTTATGTGTTTCCTTTGCTTTAGTGAAATACCCTAGAGATGTGTCATTGGTGAGAACCCCAAAACCAAGGCCTTTGATTGGCCTTGCCCCTTACTCTGAACAGTTCTATAAACCAGACTCAATTCTTGCTGTTATTTCCAGTAAGCATGTTAAAATTACTGAAAAATCTCTTCCTTGATCCAGGTCTAAAATCATATTTGTGACTTAGTCATTACATCTGTGATGACCTGGATTCTTGATTTCTGAATCAGATAAGCTATTCCTCATTAGCTTCCTGCTTTCCCTCTCTCTCTAACCTTCCCTAGGAATTCCATCAACCTTTCTCTCAATGTTTAAGACAGTTAAGATTCCAAATTCAAGAGTGTACTTGTTAATATTTATCAGAAGCCCTTGGGGACCAAGTTTGTAATGGGGTACAAGCTTGCCAAAGTTGCATGTATATCAAAGATTTACATATATAGTTTAAGGAGCCCAGATGCTGCTCTGGGTAACGTCACACACATTCTGCCTCATATAAGCATTACATAACTAATTTGGGGTCTTAGCATACCCTAAACCTAAATTCCTTCTCTTATGACCCCTAAACCTTTACAGTGACAGCCTGTGCCATCCTTGGAAAGTAGGTAGATAACCTGAACGAACTCCGAACTCCTCTGAGCCTTCCCCTTTATAACTTAGTCCCTTGTTTCTGTTTCCAGCCAACCCCTTCTTGACCTCTAATCCTCCCTCTCCCAGACACCAGCCAGCCAACCACTAAGTCCCAAACTTTCTGGGCATGAAATTTCTCCTCTGTCTGGTCAGAGGATCCCTTGTCACTTTTTTCAGTCATACACATTGCATTTGATTGTCCCACATTTATCAGTTCACCAAACAGGCATGTGCTGGAGACGGACACTGGAGGTAAAAAGATCAAAGTTACTGACGTTCATGAGAGGCGGATCTGACACAGGTAAACTATTGCTTAGAGTCTTTCCCAACAGTGGGCCGTGTAGACTTAACACTTTGAGTTTGGAAAGCACAATTTATAAACAAAAGCATGTTATCCGCTAGTGCTGAGCCCTGAGCTTGGGGCACAATTGAACACCGATTGTGTGCTCAATAAATGCTCAATTCATGAGTTTGTGAATGTCAAAACGTTGACCAATTTTGCAGCCCTCTAAGAGCAAAACACACGCTATATTTGTCCAAAGAGCTGGTCTCCCAAGTTTTTGATTGGATCCTTAACCCATACATAATTTGCGCATGCAGCTCTGTGTACAACTGTACATAATAATATATCATATTTTTTATAAAGCATATGCAGAATAATAAAAATAGAATGGGATTTTTAAAATACATAAATAGAAGTTCTAATATTGAAGCCTATATATTGATCGTCTTAAATATATGGGAATGTCATCCCAATGGTATAGTCTCAAAATTGGAAATTTCTGGAATTTCCAAAACAGTAGAAGAGATGCATATTGGAAACCTAAAGAATCAAATTGACTAAACGTGTCTTAATTCATTTTGGATTGTTTTAAACCTGGAATTTATATTTTGAGGATACTGAAGTTCTAGAAATTTGCCTCAAACTACACAACGTGAAATCTTAATTTAGGAAGGACTAGGAAACTGATCATTTTCTCTATTTCTACTTGGTTCATCTCTTTAAGCCACTAGTTTCTTTTAAGAGATGGAAAAGCAGAAAATGCAAAACTTTTTTTATAATTCAGTATTTTCTTAGTAAAAGTCAAACTAGTTCTTAAATTTCCTTGAAATATGGTGGGATTCAAGGACAACAGGAATACACAGAGGAAGTGAGATGTCAAAATGGAAGGAAATTGACACACTGGCGTGAGGCAAATGGACCTTTCAGGGGTCCATTGGCCCAAATAGTTCAGAACTCTACAGACTTCTGGTTAGAAGCAGAAGCACCTTCAAAGTCACCTGGCCCAACACCCCTTTTCTACAGCTAGAAGGACCAAATTCCCAAACAGTTAATAGAAACACATAGTGGTAGGGGTCCCTGGGTGGCTCAGGGGTTGAGCATCTGCTCCCTAGGTCCTGGGGTTGAGGTCGTGACCCCAAGTTCCTGGGATTGAGTCCTGCATCCCCTCCCCACGGGGAACCTGCTTCTCCCTCTGCCTGTGTCTCTGCCTCTCTCTGTGTGTCTCTCACGAATAAAATAAAATCTTAGAAAAAAAACGAAAAAGGTAACAGTGGTAGAACCAGGCTTAGAATTCACATGGCTGGTTCTCAGTCTAATTCACTGCGCCATGCTGCCGAAGCAGTGACTTGCTAAAAAAAAAAAAAAAAATTATCTGTAATTACAAATATTTTTGAGTACCAGGAACTTTTCCAAATGCCTCATGAGTTTAATTATCCCAGCGACTTTCTTTTATTTTTTTCCTTTGCAGTGAGTATGTGTGTATTTTATTTTTTCTGCTTTATTGAGGTATAATTGACAAAGAATATTGTAAGATATTTAAAATGTACAATATGATGATGGGGTATGTGTACACATTCTGAAAGGATTCCTGCCATTGAGCTAATTAACATATCCATCAAATTAGATATTATTATGCCCTCTTGTAGAGATAATGAAACTTAGGAATGGGGAGGTTAAGTAACTTGTCTAACAATGAAAGAGCCTGGGTATTTACTACTTATCTCATCACTTCATTCTCAGGAAAAGAAAGAAAAAATTCCAAATCATGACCAAGTCAAAATAATCTAAAACTGGGTTATCGGAGTAGCTGTTTTCATTGGCGAAGATATTACAGAGTTCCTGCTACTCCTTTCTGACAAAGTTCTGACTGTATCCGAATACTTTCATCCTTCAATTATTTAGCAAGCCTTTCCAGAGGGTCTTGCGTGTCTGTGATTGTGCCAGGAGCTGAGGACTCAAGAGTGGAGGGCAGACTCAGATGTGCTGTGAAGGGGTCCTCCTCTGGTGACAGAAACTGAGAAGGACGTCATCACCACAAGGGTGAATCACAAGCGCAGTGCAGTGGAGTGCTGCGTGTGCTGAGCTGGCTCTGTCGTGTTGCACTGGGAATTTAGAGCAAACCCAAACCACCCAACGATAGTAAGACACCTTCCTTCTTCAGCACTACCAAGAGAAGCTATTTGGGCACTGGGGCAGCCAGACGTAAAATGACAGCATCGCCATAGATCTCCAGAGAGACGTCTGTTTACCAGCATCACAGTCTCCTCAAAAACAAACAAACGAACGAACAGCAACAACAACAAAAACCCAAAAGTAAGTGGGAGCAAAATTACCTCTGATCCACTCTGACTGATTTGGGATTGTCTTCTATCCAAAGAAGTCCTCCACTTGCGGATCAGTGCCAGAAATTCTATCCTTAGTTTTTACCTATTAACCTTAAGGCTTGGTATAAATACTTGAGGTGAGATGAGGGTTGAGAGTTCCCTTTTCAACCATTCAGTTATTCCCTAATTTGAATTTAAGATGTGCCAAATTCTGTGTTTCACAGAAGGTTTTAACTTTCCCTTGGTCCTTAGGAATCCAGAGCGAGAAGAAAGTGGGGCCGTAAGTATAGGGAGCAGAGAAAACAAAGCACCAATGACTGTCATGGCTCACGAAAAATGTGGCCCAGGATTGTGTAGAGTATCAGTGCAGTGGAAATCATCTTTATCCAGAGAAAGACCATGTATTTCAGAAAGGCAGGAAGCTTGTGTGGCAGCGCTGTGGGAAAAGAATTTGCACTGGGCGCCGGCTCAGTAATAGTTGATGCCCCGTCTTCTCTGCTGTACTGCTTCTGCTGGGGTCCCTTTGGTTTTCCCACCAGGCATTAATTTGGAGTGTATTTTCCTTTCCCAATCACCTCTCTAATTAGAGTCGCGTAGAATTTACTTATTTTATCTTATCATAATTACCCAATAGATTAGCTCCTGTTCTTGAGCAGCCTTGTTTAAAGCACTTACGGGTGTTTTCTGTGTCCTCCCCATCGTACCTAGAAGTTTACGTTTTTAAGAAAATATTGAGAGTGCCATTGGTACTTTCATGCCTCGTGATGACCCTGCCGACGGTAAGCAGTCACCACGTCTGGTTACAGCATTGACCTGGAACTGCCAGTAATGAAGAAGATGTTCTTCTGAAGGATCCTGGCATGTACAGTGCTGAGAAAACGACTCAAGGCTCTAGGACGCCATCCATCATCACCACTTTTGAAACCCAAATTGCAAAATCTAAGGATGACACTATCACTGAAATTCCACCGTTTCCCTTCCCACTGTCCTGCCTGCCCGCATGTGACACTATCGGCCAAGACTTGGATGTCACAACCTGGCTCTGGGCAATAGCACAGCATAAACATGATCTTTGCTCTCTGGTCGATTCAGAAAGACTAAACTACATCCAGATAACTACACCATGCTTCCTCACCTCCTGCCAATCAGGCAGCATGTTAAAAAAAGGCTCATAATTTATTTCAAATAAATTTCATAAGCAGTCACACCAAGGACACTGAAAAGCCAGGTTCCAATCTGTGCACGCATCCAAATATCGCGTCAGTGTGGGTGGGATAAGCCTTTTCTCAGAGTTTAATGCAAAAAAAAAAAAAAAATACTGAAAAATATAAGCTCAATTCCCTTTCCCTCAATCAACTAGAAAAGGAGTTTGAGACTGTCTTAGGTTCCCAGCACCGATAGCAGGGCTCAGGGACCACCGGGAGGAGGCTGGGGGAAGGATTATGGGCCTCCCAGCACCCCCAAAGACAGCGGCTTCATCTAAATTTATATTTGACATCTACGTAAAGTTTCCTTTCAATAATGAATCTGTGGGAAAGGAGGGAGGAATAGAGCACAGAGGGTTTTTCAGGGCGGTGAAACTATTCCGCATGGTATTGGGGACAGTGGATGTATGCTGTTACTCGGGTGTCCAACACCATGGAATGTAGGACACAGGAGGGAACTCTAATGTCAGAAGCTCTGAACTCTGGGTGATAATGAAGTGGCAACAAAGGTAACAGCGTAGGTCCATCCATTATAACACTGCTGGGGGAGGCTGAAAATGAGGGAGGCTAAAGCGCGTGGGGACGGGAGGCCTATGAGAAACTCCGTACTCTCCCCTCAGTTTTGCTGTGAACCTATAACTGCTCTGAAAAATAAAACCCATGGATTAAAAAAAAAAAAAAAACATGAACGTGAAAACTCCTAAGAGTGCTTTGGAGTCTCCACCCCCCTAAGCAGTTAAATTGTACTTTCCTCGTGCCTGAGTCTCATCTTTAATGCACTTAGCACCATCCTATATTCATGCCCCTTATGAGGAAGCAGATGTTGGGCTGGCATATGGTATCCACTCATAAATTTCTCTAACCTTTCCCTGGTGTATAAGTCACAGGCAATGATGGGTTCCGGTGACCGGCCTTCTTAGCTCTCCCCAAGGAGCTCTGGAGCACTGGTCCCATTTGTTCACCTCGGGTGGGTGAGCCAGTGCCGTGGGCATCCATCCACTGACAGCAGGCCCAGATGGAGGCAGCAAGAGGCCAGCAGGCTGGATCAGGCTCTAAGAGCTGCACCCAGCATCCCACCTGGGAAAGCCAGGGCTGCAGGAGCCGTTGGTCCTGTGCAGCCTGCAGGTGGCGATTGGAGAGGCTGAGCCAAGAGCTTCAGCTGCGTGGGGTGCTCAGAGCTGAGTGGAAAAGGGGGCTGAGGGGCTACATGGGAGGTCCTGATTAGTAGATCCTGAAGCAAGCTTTCACAGGTTAGATTACGGAACAGAAGAGTTTACGAAGGCCAGAAGAAGGCAGGCCTCTCCTGACTTAAAAAATAACCTTGTAAAAAAAATAATAATAATAACCGTGTACTTGCCCACCCTCTTCTTTCTGAGAACTGCAATGGCACGAAGAGGCTGATTGCGTCCGATCCCTTGCGGGTACCTATTTTGCCTTAGTTGATTTAACCTTGTCTCCTGACCTATATTGCCACTAATTTGAGATTACGAGCCACGTCTCCTGGAACCTCCCTCCTTTCTGAAGAACCTGGCACAAACCTGCACACGGGTTACACACTCTTGATCATCTATGGATTAAATGACAGATCGGAGCCACCGTCATTGACTTTTCCCACATGGACGGCAACTAATACTGATGCTACACTCTGTTGTGCTTACACGGTCACGACAGATCATGTGCTTTCATGAGTATTGCCTAATTTGATAGATTATGGTGCCTATTTTACAGAAAATGACTCTGGACCAGGGTCTAAGTGATTTGTCTAAAGCCATGAAGATTTTGAAGATAAAAGAAAGGTAGAATTCACATTTCCTGACTTACACCTCCGTGGTAGCTGGAGTTAGCCTCAACTCCAATTCTGGAATAAGATTGTTCACCTGAATTTTAATTCTAGAATAAGATAGTTTTTTTTTTTCTTTAAAAGGGCCTTCCAGGCGGGTGAGAAGTCGTATTTATGTATTTTAAAGGTAGGGTAGTAGTCTAAGTGCTCCTGAAAAGATGTTCAACTCTGAACGTGGAGCCCTATCTGTGCACCCGTGTTTCTACTCATCAAACATACCATGTGCTGGACGCTGACCCCGTGCATCCTCCTGAGAAGCCCTTCTCACAGTGGAGAGCTGAGAGGTAAATGCCTGAATAGAGCAAATGTGTTACACCCTAGAACAGTCTGTACAGTCTGGGAGACCACGAAGGAGGACGCCTTCATCCTTCTCTGACTAACCAATGAGGGAAAAGGCTTCCCAGGTGAACGACCAATAAGCCAAATCTTACAGACTTGGCAAAGGAGCATGAAATCGAATTGCTGGCCAAAGCACAACGGGAGCAAGAGGCAGGGCGGAAAAGAACATCGCAATTTTGGTTAACCGTGGCTTTATTTCCATCCTTCACTTTGATCTTTTCTCCCTTTGTCAATTCTTCCTAAAATTCAACCCATCAACAAATATTTACTGGGCATCGCTTCATGCCAGATATGGCCATTCCTTTATTTCCTGTCTTGATTTCTTGTTTCCTCATACTCGGATGCTTGCAACTGCTTCTCTGCAGGGGACCACAGGCCCTGGTCATTCGGCGCTGATTCAGCGAGTACCTGCTGGTGTGTACGTATCCAAGAGGCACAACACTGGATGCCGTGCAAGGTGTAAAACTGCATCAAGCAATAACCCTGTCTTCAAGGAGTTTGAATTCTCATAGGGGAGACAAGACAGGTATGAAAATAACTATGATTTATGGAATAATGTGAGTGGTACATAAGAGATGTAAAATGAATTATAGGCACTTACATAGTGTAATAGAACTCCATTGTGACATGCTTCATTAGTACACGTGTTTGGGTATATAAAATTATATTTGGGTATATAATTACTATAAATTAGCTCTAGACACACTCAGAAATGATGGGTGTTTTGTTGGTTTTTTTTTTTCTCCCTCCAAATGCAGCCTAGATGGAAGCACTAAGACCCAGCTTTCAAGTTCAGAATCCTCTCTAATGGTTTCGTAACTCTCCTCAACACCCAAGACAATGGCACTGAGGCAGCCGACCCTGAAGAGGGAGCTGAGGTGGTAATATCAAAATCTAGCAAATCGTGATCAAAGGCAGGGCCAAAGTCGTATGTGGCGTCTTCCTATAATGCAACCCATGGAAAGTGGGAGGAGAAGTGTAGAACCAGGCCACTGGGTAAGACTAGGGAAGATGAGGGAGTGCTGAGCTGCGGAGGACCTAGGACACTGTCGGTCAAGGTCATTCTAACACCCCCTTGCATCTCCCCATGTGTGCTCCTCGCTTCAGTTACCTTTTTTTTTACATTTGAATTCAATCAGGCAACATATGGTACAGCATTAGTTTCAGTTGTAGTGTTCAGTGATTCACCGGTTGAGTATAAGACCCAGTGCTCATCACATCATGTGCCCTCCTTGATGCCCATCACCCAGTCACCCCATCCCCTCACCCACCTCTTCTCCAGGAACCCTCAGTTTGTTTCCTAGAGTTAGGAGTCTCTCGTGGCTTCTCTCCCTCTCTGATGACGTCCCGTTCAGTTTCCCCTCCGTCCTCTATGATCCTCTGCACTGTTTCTTATATACCACATACGAGTGAAACCATAGGATAATTGTCTTTCTCTGATTGACTTGTTTCACTCAGCATAATACCCTCCAGTTGGATCCATGTTGATGTAAATGCTAAGATTACGTCTTTTCTGATGGCTGAGCAACGTTCCACTGTGTGTATACCTCATCCACCTTCTTTTCATAACTGACCCCGACTTCCTCCCTGAGATATAGCTTCATAGATCTGCCTGCCCCACCCTCCCCCTGGATATATAGTTCACTATTCCCAAGGCTAGAGCGATCCTCCTTCCCTCTAAGCCCACTCTATTGTGTTCTCTAATTGTTCCTTCATCCACTACTATCTAGCTGTAGAAGGATAAACCCAAGAGGCCTTCTTGTCACTGCCTTCTCCTCTTCCCTCATGGCCAAACTGTCACTAAATGATGTTAATTTATCTCTGAGTTATCTTTGAGTCCGTGCACGTTTTCCATCTTGTTGTCACCCTTCTGGTCCAGGAAGACTGAACTAACTGGTCCCACACAGCTGGTCTGACTGTGTTTCCACAGTCTATGTCCCACACTGCTCTTAGAGCAACCTTTGCAAGATGGAGATATAGTCATGTCACTCCCCTGTTTATGGCATTTCTGTTGTTTGCCATTGCTCTGAGAATAAGACCAAAATTATCAGCATGACCTCGAGTCTTGCTTTATCTAACTTAACCCATCGCTAATCTCTTTTCCCACTTTTCTCCTCAAGCTTCCTGTAATCCAAGCACAGTGGCTTTCACTTATTATCAAATACTCCGCGTACTACCTCCTCCTGCAGGGCACTGGCTCATGCTGTTGCCTCAGGCTGGTATAGTCACCTCCTCTCTCCCGTGGCTACTTTCCATGTCTGCACCCAGACTCATCTTTGACATTTTAGTTCAGGTCTCACTTTCCTAGAAATGCTTCCCCGACCTCTATCTTCACTCCTCATCTTCCATCAAGGGTGGATTCTTTGAATTCATGCTCATCCAGGACTGTATTTCTTCGTTAGCACACTAATCTCAGTTCATAATTAAACATTTATCAATATGATTACTTAGCTACCATCTGTCTTTCTCTGCAGACTGTAATCTCTATGAGAACAAGAGTCACATCTGCTTTTTCTTCCCATTTTATCTCCGGTGACAATCACAGTACTTTGGCATGTCATAGGTGCCCAATACGTACACAGTAAATGAATAATTGAAGCACAAATAAATGCAAGCCCAAGAAAGAGAAAAATAGAAGCCAAGTCAGGTGGGATGGAGTACAGATATGAATGTGTCCAGGAAAGGATGTGCAACTAACTACAGGCTTCTTTTAGAAGAGATACTGGCTTTCTTCTTGTACTGACATCATCTTCTATGATAAGCATAGTTCCAGAAAGGTTATTTTGAGAGTGGACTCCTCACAGCCACATTTTATCAGACATTTCAATATATGCAATTATGATCCTTGGGTGTGATTGTGTCCAAGGTTTGCTATACTCCGCTGATGTGGAGTCATAGGTTCTGATACTCAACAGGGAGAATGGAAACAGTGTAGGCATAAGCTGCTAGCATTCCTCTTAACTATCTCTTTACCTGAACCTCTGGAATTTTATTAAAATAATGCATGTTGACTGTATATGATTCAAACAATAGAAACAATAATAAATAGGAAAAAAAACCACACATGCTTGTGCATCCCACTAGTGATGTTTTGGTTAAACATCCTCCCTTCAGATATATGTATTTTTTTATTACATAAAGGAAATCATATTTTACATCAAATCATCACCCTCACAAATGGAACGGATTGGTCTTACCAAAAGATATCATGGAAACAAGCTATTGGCATTGACCTGTTGTCATACACACCAACGTGGTTGAGGTAACGTTCTTAGCCAAACAAGGTAGCCATGGATTTTCCGAGGATTTCCGTGGATTTCCTTCCACATGGTGGAAGACCCACAATCCTTAAAATGGAAGCCTACTGAAGCAGTATGAGAGACCACGGAAAGGTAGGGAGATTCTGGATGTCACCAGTGAGCAGCCTTCTGTTAACTCCTAGACTGGAAAACCAAGGTTTGCAGAAAAATGAGAGTGAGTGGTGGGGAAGGTGCAGACCGGAACAGAGTTCTGTGTGCACATATTCAATTTGGAGGTTCCTCATGATTACTGTAGAATTTCAAGGCGAGAAGCTCAAAGGAAAATTAACGATTCATTAGTGGCCAAGTTTGAAAAGTCACTATAGTCACTGTCTAATGAGGCTTTACGGTCCAAATCTCCAAGAAAGAAACAAAACATCTCCATTAGCTGGTGACAAACACCCCTGTGCAGTTCTGGAATGGAGGTTTTGTTGATTGCTGACACTTGAGAGAGGGTAGTGATTCATATTATGAAAAGAACTAGATATTTTTTTTAAAGAGATGCAACTCGGTAACTAATTTTTGTCTCTCCCTGCCAGTGTAACCGTTTGAATGTTAATTTAATTTTACAGAATATCATTTATGTAAATGTAATTAGAAGGGAAACATGATCTGGAGATGCACAGCACCAAAGAAAATTTATTACTCCAAGGGGTATTGCTCTAATCATTCAACTGCAATATTGAGTTTCCCCAGATTTAATCTAAAAGCAATAAATTACAAAAAGGCTAATGCCCTGCCCAACAACAAGCTGTCATGAACCCAAGTTTCAGGGAGGGAAAACCAGAAAGAGGGAGAGGGGGAAAAAAAAAAAAAAAAAGCTTGAACTTTATTTCAGCAACAGGCTATCATCAGCTTCCTATTTCCTGACATGAAACTCAGTAGAGACAACACAGCTAGGGAAAAATTAAAAGCTTCATTTCCTAAACAGGAATAAAATGGTGACTTCCAACCTCCTACAACTTCTCCCTTTAGAAATCTGACCAAGACTCTGTCCTTGTTGCTGAACATTATTATAAATGTTCGAAATTCAGAGCTTAGTGCTCCCCAACGACAGAGAGAAAGAGAAAGAGAGAGAGAGAGAGAGAGAGAGAGAGAAGAGTCTGGCCAAGATAGACCAGCCCTGTCTCTTCGCCGTCTGGTTGGCCTGGAAAGGAAAAGACACAGCCTGATGAGTGTCAAGGTCTAGACTGCATTCCATGGCGTGCCCGCCCCAACACCAGTCCTCCAAGGGAGCCTTGCCAACACAGAGAAGCCATGCCTGTTGACATGGATTACCCTCCAGCCCCCACCTCTCCTTCCATGCTGAGTAAGAGGTGGCAAAGGGAAGAACTTGGGGTTGTCTGTGGCCTCCCTGTTCTATAAGCCTCCCACCTGAACTTGAACACTGCTAAGGATACCCAAACCTCTAATTGCCATGGTGGGAAATAAGTAAATAAATAATAAATAAATAAATAAATAAATAAATAAATCAACAACCTGGCTCCGTAAAACAAACCCTAAGTAGGATGTTTGAAAATGCTGTTGCCTGGGTTTCAATTAAGATTAAATTAGGATTTTTGTGGTTAGGACTCAGGCGTGGGCACATTTTTAAAACTCCCCCTCCACCATCCCAGTGATCTTAGTGTGCAGCCCACAGTGAGAATAACAGTTCAGGATGAAGGTTGATGCCATGCAATAGGTCACCATGTCCCAGGATCATTCCAGGGGACCAGGATCTCTTGGACAGGACAAAAAGTAGAAGGAGAAATGTTTCTATTCATAGAGAACAGAGACAGACCATTGCAGCTGGCTGGTAGGCAGCAGTAATTATCGAATAGTAAAACCGTATTGTTTCGATGTGATTTTAAAACTTCAGTTATAAAAAGCCTTATGTTGTTGTTACTAATTTCTTTATCAAACAAAGAATGCATTAAATGGGATACCCTCCCTCATCTTTCTCGAGTCAAGGAGATTGAGCATTATTATCAGAATGCATTTCTGGGGGACTGGGCAAAGCCAACTGCAAACATAAATTCTGTCTTTCTTTCATTATCCAGAAATGTCTTGACTCTGTTGGTTTAGTTTAGGTTTTGCATTTTTGTTTTGTTGGTTGGTTGGTTGGTTGGTTGGTCGGTCCTGGAATTCTGTGCACTGCTTGGGCTGTTTAATTCAGACAAGGGTGTACTTTCCAAAGCAAATGGATATTTTCAATTCAAAGATAGAACTCAATTAGTACTTCCCAATTAGTGAAGTATTTATAAGAATTGGGAATATTTAGTGGTATATGAAAGATTTTCCTATTTTAGTTGTTTCGTATTTATTCTACTATTTAGTAGAAGAAATTTAAGTTGCATTTTGAACTTATGCTTTGGCAGAAATTATTTTGTAGAGAGGAAGAAGTAAAATTCAACTTGACCTAAACCAAGTTCATAAAGCATAGTAGAGGGCTTCTTTTGTGTGGATGGCAAAATTCATGAAAATAGCACATGAATAAAAATTTGTGTACATATGCCCTAATTAAATGATAGGAAAAAAATAATTATAAGTCAAACAATTAAACATTCAGGATGTTCACTAGGTTTCTCTACCACTCTCGCACTCCCCACCAGACACCCATAAGCACGCACTTGTCTGTTTGAATGGATTTGACTTTATCTTTCTCTGTCCCCAAAGTTAGTTTAGTAAAGACGATTTAGTATTATTCTTTAAAAGATAAAATATTTGTCGATGATGTTCTTAAGTATTTAAACAACGGTAAAGGGCAATACCTCTACGCCCATTGGGTCCAGCACTTACTTCACAGAAGAACCTCCATGACTGACACAGAATGTCTGAGAATCAATAACCTTTGGCCATAGGAAAATGTCTGAGAATCAATAACCTTTGGCCATAGGAAAAGATAGACTTGAGAGAGAGAAGGGGGGAAATGCTCATTTCTGACAGTTTCTCAGAACTATGTTTCAGCTGATTCTGTTACTCTTTGATTGCACTTGCTAAACAAAACACGCTGAGAGTCCAAACAGAATTAAATTACCCAAACACGCCAGGTAGAAGATCTTCCTTTTTTACCTGCTCTGAGGAGGCTGTGCTTCACGTTTCTTCTCCACCAGCGAGTATCCTTTCTCTGTCTTACGACCATGTATTATATCTCACTTCTCACTAAACTTTTTCTTCCAAAGCAAACATCTCAAGTGTTAAGTGATTCATTACCGCAGCCCCCCTGTACTATATTAGAAATTTAATCAGCTAATTCTTTTTTTCACATTGCAGATATTTAATTATTAGCTGGCTCTTCTCTTAGGAGTCAACCAGACTACATAGACACAAGGTTTAGTACAGTCCATCTTTTCCTTCTTGTTCCAAAAGGTACTAGATAATTTCACTGAAAATCATCAAAAACAAAACAAGCAGTAAAAATGGTTTCAGCAGTCATACGATGACGCAACGTAAAAAGTTTTCAGCAGCCTGTTCAAGTTGCCACAACTCATGGAGAAGAACTTATAGTTATTCGTAGTTATTTGGTTCCCATATCAGGTCACGGCTAACATACAGCCTCCTCAACATCACCAACAATGACACCACCCAATGTCACCAATGTCACCAACCGATGACCAACAAATCCATTTCCATTGAAAAACAATTCAGAAGTCACTCATCCCTAGCAATAGTTACACTTTGGATTCTCAAATGAACTTGATCAAATATTCCAAATTCTTATAAATTCCCAGGTAATTATGCAGCTGAGATAAAATGAAATGCTGAGCAATTATATAGAAAAGAAAGCAACAACAACAAAAAAAGAAAAAAAGAAAAGAAAAGAAGAAAAGAAAAGAAAAGAAAAGAAAAGAAAAAAGAAAAGAAAAGAAAAGAAAGAAAAGAAAAGAGAAAAGAAAAGAAAAGAAGAAAAGAAAAAGGAAAGAAAAGAAAAGAAAGAAAAGAAAAGAAAAGGAAAGAAAAGAAAAGAAAAAAGAAAAGGAAAGAAAAGAAAAGAAAGAAAAAAGAAAGAAAAGAAAAGAAAAGAAAAGAAAAGAAAAGAAAAAAAGAAAAGAAAAGAAAACAACACAGACCTTCCAGTGTGAAAACATGGACCATATTTTCATACCATCCCCCTTTTATTTTCAGTTACTGTTTTTTGTCTAGAGCATCAATACTTTGGTCTCAAACCCTCAATTCATTTAGCCTATTGAAATACAACTTTTGTTCAATGATATGTAAATTCTCACGATCAACTTATGAAGGGGAAAAGCAAGTGGTTGTGGCCTAATGATAAAATGTAATGAAGAATAAGCCACAACAACGACAACAAAAACCCATGTAAGAGTTAGATTGGCCCTAGAATCAAATCAGGACACTTGAGACCTAAAAGAAGCTGTATCATGGCACTACAAATGGAAAACACCTGAATAATAAAAATCGAAGTGAATGCCTTAAATTTTTTTTTTTTTTTGGAGTAACGAAAGATCGACAGGAATATATCCATCCGTACTTAGAAACACGCAGAGAGATTCAGTAAGTTGCCCAAGTTTGCACAGCTAGTAAGTAATGAATCTGGGATCTGAAGCCAAAGAAATGCTTCCACCCCAAACCCAAAAGTAATTGAAAAGTTTGGATGGATGACCACAGAGGGTGCTGCTTGGTCAAATCCTTACGTGAAAGGCCAGCCATGAAGATCTGGGGGGATAGAACATTTTAAGTAAAGGGAGCCTCAGTTGGAAGGATCTGAGGAGGGAAGAAGCTGGAAGTGAAGGTAAAGAGAAGCCAGCTGGGCTGGAGCAAGCCCCATTTATCAATGCCATTGTTGTCCACTCGCATTATAGCACCAGAGATTGGTAATGGCCACATCCTCCAGAAAGCACAGGTGACCACTTTTCATTCCAAAGGAAAGGCCCTTTTGATTCTTTTGGCATTTCAATCGTTAGTGTGTAAGGTAATTACTAGCTGGCTAACATTTGAGCAGGATTGATAGATTCCATTTAGGTCAATGTGTGGCTTACGCTTTCCCACCCCAGGAAATTTGCCAAGGTCAGGAGGTTACAGGGCAAATAAATGCCACGATATGTCAGAATTTTTTATTCTTCTTGCATTCCTCTGGTTTTCTTGTTCCAGTAGTGGAGCCAGCCTGGAAGGCTCATGGTATAATCCCAAGCCCAGTACTGCACCTACAAACCCTTATTAATACTCAGTGATGGGGTCATGGTAATAGCAGGCATTCGAGGCATCAAAAAACTCTTGCAAACACTTTATTGACTATCATAAATGAAAAATAAAATGTATTAAAAATTGTGTTTATTCTATAAACTCCATTATCCCTTTGGTTGTTCTTTTTTTTTTTTTTACCGAATTATTTTTGACACACACACAAATCTGTGACACATTTAACGTATACATCCTGATGAGTTTGAAGATAAGCGGATACCCACGAAACTGTCACCATCTATGATGCCGTTATCTTAACCATCACCTCCAAAAGTTTCTTCCCTTTTACCTTTTGATAAGCATAAGTGAATCTATTGCCTTTTAAAAAGGTTGAATTAACAAACAACATGTATTTGGGGCGATGGAGTTGGATGGAGTTTCTAAGGAGCCAAATAGCCATTTTGGTTCAATTTCTCCTTCTATCAAGTATACCCATTTTGATGTCCTATAGATATAACCCTCAATCTCAAAATATGGAAAAAAACAAACTAGAAAATGTTTTACTTCATAGTTGATATAAGCAGTATGTCCAATTCAGATCCGTAAGCCAGTTTATTCAAAACTATCTGCAACGTCAAACCTAAAAATCCTGCCTGGGTTTCTAGAGCTCATTTTGCTTGAGCTCAAGCAGCCCATGCCCCCCAAAGCGTTAAAATACCTCTGAAATTCAAGTATAATTGCTAGAGTCTAATCAAACTTTGTAACGTAATGAAGATAGCCAAGTGGAGAGCATCTGATCCAGGTCTGAGTTATTCACTAAAGCTTGGGCCAAACACTGCTGTATACATTATCCAATGGCCCTCCTAATGCGTAGCTATTTATTATAATTCCTTAATTATTCGTTGCAGCGAGGCTCATAAGTGTAAGCCTACCACTAAAGACGAGGCTCTATGTGATTGCTTAGTAACCTCATTTTTTTTTATCTGATATTAATTAATGCCCACTTGTCAATTGTGACTTACCCATAAAATCTACTTGGTCCTTGAATTTAACCTTTTGTATCCATCGAAAAACTAGAAGAATCGACTCCAGGGCATCCCGATAAGTCCCATGTGCTGGTTTTATTAACACTCAAACGTACAACAGGGCTCTCTCTTGGTATGACCTATATGAATTCACTCCATGAGTAGTATTTGGGACATGGCATCTACCTAGAGTTGGAAGGGGGAGGCGATAGGCATCATTGTTTTTTTTTTTTTTTTTTTTTTTTTTCACTCTAAGAGGCAGCTCTCTGTCAAGGTTTCAACATTTTTAAATGTTGACAAGCATGTACACTCCAAGACGCATTTTTTTGTTGTTGCCTGGCTCATTATGTAAATCATATTCATGTAATGCATCACTTGGGTATTCAGGTGCAAGCCCATGGTGTCTAATACATGTCCTCCTTGTCAGGAGCGACAGCCCTGTACATTTTCGGTAAAGATAACCGATCGGGGGAAAGAAAAAAAATAACTGCTATTTTCAATCAGAACTATAGAAAGTACCCTTAGTCCAGAAAAGATGTGATGCCAGGCTAAGGCCGTAAAATACATCTCTGACCTTATTATCCGGGCTCCTGTGTTAAATATAGTGGCTATAATAGAATCTGTATGCCCTAGTTTCTGACAGGTTGAATGTTGCTTAGTGATCCAGGAGTGGAAAATGGCTGTCTGCATTCAAAGGAGATCATAGATTACAGACATTTCCTGGGGATCGCAACCAGAGGATGCTGTTCCAATGGCTCACAAAGGGAGAGGCGGCCTCCTAATGCCTGTAATTGGAAGGCCCTGTATTTATTATCTACTACTGTGTTGTCAATTACTCCCAAACTATTGCTTTATCTCAAAACTCTTTATTTATCTGTGGGTCTGGAACCCAGGATGGCCTGGCTGGTTCCCCTGCTTTGGGGTCTCCCACAGGCCGTGGGCCAGCGACCAGCGGGACCTGGGGTCCGCTGGGGGCCCCGCAGGGGAAGGATCTCGCCGCCTGCAGTGGCGACAAGTCGTCAGGGGACTGGAGCATGCAAGGGTGGGGACCCGGGAGGCAGGGGTCGTTGGGAGCCACTGGAGGAGTCTTCCCACCTGAAGAACAGGGGGGTCTCCTAGACACCCCCTGTCCCTCCCCTGTGACAACACACTGATCGCAGCACCTGGTGGCATGGACAAGCTGACACGGTGAAACGGTGGCACGTTCGGTCCCTTCCCAGGCCGGGGGGGGCTGTGAGGACATCTGATGGTGTTCCTCACGGCACGAACCTGACCGAGGGCCTAAAAGGGGAACTTACTTTTCAATTCCAAATGCAAGTAGAAAACCATTCTTTTTAGGAAAATGTCTGCATTTTAACGTCTTTGTCCCCCCGTCTCCCCTGGATGCAAAGCTCCGGCCAGAAGAGAACCTTAGTCCTGCAACGTAGGAGGAGACCCAGGAGGCGCCCGGTCTGGAGCCAGCCGCAGCCACGGCCGCACAGAGCAGGGCCTTCCATGAAAACCCCCTGCCCAGCCCCTCAGCCGATGACTCCTCTCCTGCCATGGGCCTGAGCAAGGCTAACCCTTAACAATAAAGCCACCGAAACCAGGGGCAGACCTTGCCCGGGCAAGAGGCGCAAGGGGTGGGTGGCGGGCACCATGCTTGGCAAACAAGGGAGACCGCAGGACAGTTCGAGAACTTCCCCTTGGCTGCGCTGGCAAAAGGTGGTGAGGAACTGAAGACCCTCACCAATGTCCCCTGTGTATTTGCTAAGTTTCGTAGAGATGGGTGGGATTTTTCTATGAATGACCTTGGAGCTCCCTTTGGCTTGTCTGACACCCTCCAGTTGTCACTGGTGCCTTCCTTCCTTGGTGTGAGGCTGCAATTTTCCATGGACACCCAAACAGCCTCCCAAGGGACCCAAAATTCTAAGATTTGCAGATACCAGGCATCTGTATTTCCTCAGAACACGCTTAAAATTTTTGGTTCTAGGGACACGTGGGGGGCTCAGTGGTTGAGCATCTGCCTTCGGCCCAGGGCCTGACCCTGGAGACCCGGATCGAGTCCCACGTCGGGCTCCCCACATGGGGCCTGCTTCTCCCTCTGCCTGGGTCTCTGCCTCTCCCTGTGTGTGGGTCTCTCATGAATAAATGCATAAGATCTTTTTAAAAAAATTTTGGTTCTAAGGGGTGGGGGAAAGGGAGGTGGGCAGGGGGTGGGGGTGACTGGGTGACGGCACTGAGGGGGGCACTCGATGAGATGAGCACTGGCCATTACGCTATATGTTGGCAAATTGAACACCAATAAAAAAAAAAAAATTGGTTCTAAGCTAAGACTTTTAGAAGAGAGCAAGCCCAATATCTTAACCCTCTCCAAGACCCTTCCCGCAGTTGCCCGAGGAAGGAGGGCTGCGGAGAGCTGGAGGCCGCGCGGGCTGCGGCCCGTCCTGAGGGCCACCTGCACCTGCTGCTGCTCGGGGCCCCTGAGGAGTTGCCCTAAAGAGGCGAAGGCCCACACTCACAGAGGGCGCCGTGTTATTTCCCTTCTAGAGGCAGCCTTACTCATTCTGTTGTTGTCCGCACTGCAGGCCGGCCGAATCCGAAGCACCAGCTCCGCATCAGAGGCCGGGAGGACGCAGACCCGAGCAGAGGCGACGAGAGTCAACACGCCAGGGCCCGGAGTGGACGCCACCCAGACTGGGGCACAGTTCGCAGGCTTCCTCGGCAGGGTGGCTTCGGCTTGGGTGGCCCGTGTATGACACTGACACTTTATCACCCGTAATTTATTGGTTTTATTTATTTATTTATTTATTTATTTATTTATTTATTGAGTCCTTAAACCTCAAAGGTTGTCTTACCCTGGAGTCCCCAAGAAGCGAAGTCTGAGAAAATGGCCGTGTGTGTGGGTAGTTTATTTGGGAGCATGATCCCAGGCAAGCAGAGGGAAAAGGGAAGGAGGGAGAGCCCATGCAAGGACATCCCTGTAGGTGACGGGACGTGCAGTCCTGTGGGACCACCTGACAAGCAGAACCAAATGCACGTTAGGTGTCCTGGGCTGGGAAGGGGACCAAGGGAGAAGCACTGACCCGTCGACTCTTGTTCCAAGTGGTGAACATTTCCCCCACCCTGGGATTAATTCCTCCCACCTGTAGGTCTCACATTTTCCTGACACCAGTTGAGCTCCTAAACCCCCATTGCAGGGGTGCCACGAAAGAAGCCTTGTGTCTGCCAGGGGCAAGAGGTACATGGCATCGCACGAAGCAAGGCTGCGTTTACCGGAAAGCGGCCGGAGCCTGCACAGAGCTGGGCTGGTCATCGTGGCTGACCCAGGGCACAGGGGCCTTGGGCCTGGTGCCCACGAGCTTCAGAGCCCCTGGGGGGTTCAGCGGTGCAGCGTCTGCCTTGGGCCCAGGCACCTGGGATCGAGTCCAGTGTCGGGCTCCCAGCGGGGAGCCTGCTTCTCCCTCTGCCTGGGTCTCTCCCTCTCTCATGAATAAATAAATTTAAAAAAAAATTTTTTTAAGGTTTCCAGATAGAAAAAAAACGTTGTGGAGAGGCTGCCGAGCCTCAAGGGCTTGCAACCCACCGGCCCTCACAGCAGTTCCTCGTGGAAGCTGGGAGCAGCCCTGGAGGCAGGAGACAGGAGTCCTGTCCCCTGAAGGCTGCATGCAGGATGCGGGCCCTGGCAGCAGAGCCATCTACGGGCCCCGAGCCCCCTCCCAGGCTCCTTTGTGGGACCCCAAACCCCGACCTCCCGGAGTTCCTGGCCGCAGCCTCACCAGCTCCCCTCTGCCTCCCTTCTGTTAGCATCCTTCTCACATGCCACATGCCGGGCTCAGCTCCCAAGCATCACCTCCGCTGCAATGATGGCAGAGGCTGCAAGGGATGGCTCACCCCATGGCCCGTCCCCCACCCTTTGTGTGTGCCCCATGCCAAAGTTCTCCAATACTCCTGGAGATACTTAACATTTACAAACTGCTTCCTTTAGGCCAAAATACTTGTGGACCTTACTTTTGTCCTATGAAAAGTGATACTAAAAAAAGAAAAGAAAAGAAAAATGATACAAATCCTATGTAGCTCCCACCCTCGTTATGAAGAATCTGTCGGGCAATGTATGTAAAGGATGAGCACGGTGCCCGTTTGCGCCAATGACAAGAATTGGTAGCTGTTGCTATCATGGCATTTATTATTAATATTTTTATCATTAGATTTGTTGTTTTTTTTTTATCATTAGGCCTTATGAGTTTTGAATTCTCGTAGCCCTCCAGTTAATTCCTTGCTGTTTCAAAATGTCTATGGTCAAGGACAAAGAATATATGAAAATGCCTCTCCACTTCCTGTGTTTCTTCTTTTTGCCTTAATTTAAAAAGAAAAGGAGAGAAGCAGGTATGTCTACAAGTTTTGGATTAAATTTAAATTAACTTAGCAGCTGACTTTCACAGAAAACCAAAACAAGCTAAGAGCTAAAGCTAAAATATATTCCCTCACAGTGTCAGATTTCAATTAAATCTCAACTAACAATTAAAATAATTAAAATAATTTCAAGAGTTTCAGTGAAGGAGGAGGAAGATTCAAGATACAGACTCCTTTCTGGAAGGTCGCTACAGATTTTTCTTGCACCTCTTTGTGCAACACGTGAGGCATATCATGTACCTATTACACTTCCAAGGAGGACATTAGGAAATTCTAAACCACATCCAAAGTGTACTTTACTCCTAATAATTAGAACTAGATGAACAGCTAGAAAAAAAAATATATGAACCTGCTCAAACTAAATCGGTTCAGCTCTAACTGATCTAACGCAGTTTTCCAAAGAATAATTGATATTATATAATCATAACTGCCAGTTCATGTCACAAAAGTGACATTTGACACTTTCCTGCTAACCAGCCTAACATCATCAATTAAAGCATCGCTTGTGTAATGACATTTCACCAGTCAGCTTAACATCATAAATTACGACATCACCTCTTTTATGAAACCAGAAGATGGAAGAAAAGCAAACAGAAAGACAGTCTACTGAAAAACAGCATTCCTCTTTGATTTGTCCTCTCAGAATCTTTTATGATGGAGCCATGTTGCCAGGACAATTATTCGTTAGTAAATAAATTAATTAATATACACAAAATTAAATAAATCCTATAAAATCGTAATGGAAGCCATAAGGACAAATTGTACATTTTCTCGTTTCCCTTAGTTATGGTTCGACATCCCTGGATAGTGATAACAGGATTTTATTTCACAACTGAACTGTGAAATGGCTGTTCTTGGAAATCCTCGGAAAATGGGAAACAGGAAAGAAAACCTTTGAGTTTGGGCTTGAATTTGGAATAGTATGTTCATGTCTCACCAAACCCACTTAAAGACAATTTATGTGTCAGGAAGGCTGCCTATTACCCATAGGATTTCCAAAGGCTAACTACTTGTTTTTCACCTGAGGCTCATAAGTATGTGCTATAGAAAATGTGACGGGAAATAGATCTCTTAAGATGGAAGGCCCTGATCCCATAAAAGGAACATTCATTTTTGTCCTTCTAAAATGCTGGATTTTAAGGCAGAAAAGGGTTGGTTCCCAAACTATTTATTGAGCACCTGCTAGGCCAACAGCAGTAAGAACAAGGAAACTGAGGGTGCCTGTGGGGCTCAGTCGGTTAAGCAGCTGCCTTCAGCTCGGGTCGTGATCCCAGGGTCCTGGGATGGAGCCCCACATCGTCCGACATTGGGGATCCCCCCCGATCAGCAGGGAGCCTGCTTCTCCCTCTCCCTCTACTCCCCACCACCCCCTGGCCCCACTCATGCTCTCTCTTTCTCAAATAAATAAATAAAATCTTAAAAAAAATAAATAAATAAGGAAAGTGAGTCCAAGAGGAAGGGGAAATCTTGGCCTCTCCTTTAGTCCTGTGCTTGCCATGATCAAGCATGAAAATGCCAGGCATGATGCCTCCTTTATGATAGCTTCCAAACAAATGTATGTTGTCTTCCTCATTCCACCCCACCCTACCTTTTTTTTTTTTTTTTAAGATTTAGTAATAGAGAGATCAAGGTGAGTCTTCATTTCAGTGTCTTAACCCACAATTTTCAAGAAAGTAATCAAGTAAACTCTTTCAAAATCATTTATGTAATTAAGTACCTGAGTATCATAAGAATTTGTGAAAAGATTTTTTTTCTTTTCATACATACAAATGAGCAGGGAAAACTGTAAGGAATAGGGTAGACGTTCTTGACTGGCACTAGCATTCATTGTGGGACATGCTGGTCGCATACCTTCTTCCACACTAATCTATCCGTAAAATAGAAAGGAGGTGCTGCCAACAAAAGTGGCACCACGTAGGTCATATTAGAATTCTCACAGTTCTACTTGGTAGCTGGGTTTTTAGTTTTTAAGCCCCGTCTTTGAATTCACTGGATTAACAGAGTTTCCTACAACAGCCAACCAGGAGAACAAAGAAAAAAAAAGTGAATGAAAATAGAAAACTAGAAGTTACTTGTATTTGAATATTTTAACTACTTGGATTGCACAGAATTAACAAATTCTTCTTTATCCTGAATTTTACTAACTGTGACCCGCAAGTTCAGGCCTTGATTGGCCCCGGCAAAGTCCCACACTAAGCCACAAGGCAGAGCCACAAGCATTGTTTGATGGCTGAATGCCGAAAAGTACCAAAAGTTCCAGTTTACCTTGGGATGGTTCTTGACGGACGCTTCATCCTGACAAGGGAAATTGTTAGTAGTTTTCCCAAAGCTTAAGAAGATAAAGTACACGACTTAGTGTCATGAAAAGGTCTTCCCTTTGTTTATTGCTTTTGGAATTTAGTCGCATCATGAGATTTCTATTTGTTGATCTTTGAAGGACAGGTAACCTTGAGAACATCTTTGGTTGAAGAAGAGAAGAATTAAGTCTGATACATGTGATAAAGAGAAAAGTTACGCTATTACTAATGACTGGTTGCCGTTTATAATAAACATTCCTCTTATATACACACACGATGTGGATGAGGGCAGGGTCCTTGGCTTTGCAGAATTCATAATTTGTAGAATGCGTTGGAAGCGATGTTTGAGGAGTGCTTGGCCAGGATTGGTAATGAGTTAATTCAATAGCAGACTTCCAAGTACAGTACAAATTCCAAGTAATTTTATGTAAGTTGAGGCATGTTTGGCCACATCGGAACATGAATAAATCTTTGAAAGAAGTCTCCCAAGGCCTGGGAGGAGTTTGAAAGGCTCCAAGTGCCTTTGCTTTCTTCCTCAGTGAGCAAAGCATGAATGAGGGAGCCAAACCCTGGCCCAGGATCGTGAGTTTGTTGCCATGAAAAGGGTTTTGAAACAACAGACTGAAATTTTGAGCAAATCCGTGTCAACTGTCAGAGCACATCTCAGTTATCTCAATACGGGGGCTCTGATTTACTTTGTCTCGTTTCTCGACTTTTCTCCCCCAAAACTTTTTGCTATGAATATTTATGTCTAGACTTCATTCACTGACTGAATTTCCACTCGGTTGGAATTATGCATCCCCGTAGTGCACCCAGGAAAGGTGAGCAGTTAGAGGTGAGGAAAGAGATTTCCTGACCTTTCAGAAATAGCAAGCTACAGCGGATTAAGTACAGCTCGAGTGAGGTTACTTGTGGATTGGAAGAGTGTAATTACCTCAAAATTATCTCAATGAAACAATTAGTGTGCAGTAGATTCAGCGCCGGATCTGTCGCTAGTCTGAACTTCGGTTAAAGCATCCCACGCCACCCCAAATTGCCCAATTTTGTAAGATGGAAGGCCCTGATCCCATAAAAGGAGCATTTATTTTTTTTTTGTCCTTCTAAAATGCTGGATTTTAAGGCAGAAAGGGGTTGTTTCCCCAAACTATTTCTTGAGCACCTGCTAGGCCAATTGCTATAAGAATAAGGAAACTGTAGGTGCGAGAGAGGGACTCCACATATTCCTACTCCTGAGCACAGATTTATTTACAGCCGTGCTTGTCAAGTGAGTTGTACCTGCTGAGGTGCTGGGCCAGGGTCCTTGGTGATGAAGCGGTCACCAGACAAGGTTGCCCATCCGTCGGAGACGGAGACAACAGCGAAGCTCACTTCCATTACAGTCCTCAAGTGTTTCGGTTGATGGTGCTGACTTTTGGCCCACGATCAATCCCACAGCTGGTTCTTTTTAAAGCTGAACTTTAGGCAAAGGGAACTCAAGCTTGAACACAGTGCAAAAATGTACATGTTTGGAAGTCATTAGAGTTTCCCTTGGCATTTTTATGGAACTGCCTCAAGTGGAAGGGGCAGTTTGATTTCATCTTAGTTGTGTTGTGTTTCTGATGAGATTTAGAAGGTATTTCTTAGGCTCACCTACCATCTACACCACAAGGATGGGGTAGTCACAGGCAGGGTGGCTGCTATGGCTATTGTTTAAAGGAAAAGTTCAATTTTTCCTTTAAAAAAAAGTCTCAGCAGCTATTTTAAAAAAAAAAAAATTTAAATAAGTTAAAGCTATATGAGCAATCACAGTCAAATGCGATTACTTTTTCATAATTATTTTTCCTAAATCGATTACTTACTATATAGCCTGAAGGTGCTGTTTATGTAGTTAAGGCAAAATGAAGGTATCAAATGAAGTTATATTTATGCATTTATACAAGCAACTATTTCTTTTACTTGGTAGAAGGAAACAGTATTTGTCTTAAGTAGTAAAGAGACATACATGTATGCATGCTGATACATAAACAAGAACATCTTATTTTGCAACCTGAATGGAAATCAAGTAACCCCGAAAAAAAAATCACCCAAACGTGTATTTGAAAGATTGTAAATATTTAGAGTTCTTGAATAAAAATTGAACATAACATTATAAAATACATTTTTATTTGTTTTTACTATCGGTAACAATATAGTGAATAAAACAACCTGGATATACTACAAAGTAAACAAGCCTAGGGAAGAAAAATGGCTAAAATGAGCATTATTTTATTCGGAAGCCATTTATTGATATTCACTAAGTACCAAGTACTGTGTTAATATTTCATGTATCTTCACTAAGTCGTTTATTTTACACAGACATCTTTTCAAGTGAGCAATATCATCCAAACTCTAGAAGAGACGTATCAGCCTCAGAAAAATTAAGAAAGCAGGAGATACCCCACAGCCAAACAGCAATAGAGCTACAGTATGAACCGAGGTCTAATTCCAAAGTTACAACCTCTTTTTTTACCATCTAATTTAGTGAGTAGCTTTCTAACACTGAGGAACACTGACAGAGAAAGAGAGGGGGTTCTGGTAACCTTCATGGTGAGGGGTGCTATCCATTTAAACCTATACCAAATGCAAAGTAGAAGAAATTTTTATAATTTAAGGGTTATTCATGAGAAGACGGATGATCGTATGCTTTGGGGGAAAAGTGGTCACATTTATATGCTCAATTAATCTTAATGTCTGATTTATTAATTATGAAGACTATCTGAACATGATTCAAGCATTAGTCTTACAGCATCCTTTTCCATTTCTTCTTTGCGTTTACACAAGACTGCCTTAAGTGGAGAGTGCAGCTTTATTTGTCTTATTTTTGTTTCTGACAAGATTTAAACAGGATTTCCCAGGCTAACCGACTATCCAGTGAAACTCAAAGATCAATGGCATCTTCATATGCGGTCTCAACCTTTATGCATTTTTCCTCTGTTGTTAGCATAAGCCTTTGGATTGTGTCTGAAAGTTACAGTTTTTGTCACAAATTTCCTTGATGTGTGTGTGTGTGTGTGTGTGTGTCTAGCAAGTGTGGTAGGAAATATGATGAACTTAAACTATGAAAGGTTCATGCCCTTTCAAGGGTACTATTTCAAGTTGGGTTAGTCCCTTGGCAGATCCAGGACTCCCTTCCTTCATCTATCAGCAGGATGATCTCGAAAACTTCATTCAACCCTAAGCTCTATCACCGCTAGGAAGTTTTACTTTTGGAAAATTTACTTGTGTGACTATATTGTTCAAAAGATATTCTTAAAGTAGAACTGAAAGCCTAACCACATAAGGTTAGACTCTTTTGTATTATTCAGAGCCCTTGGCTATTAGGCTTTATTCTTTAATGAGCTTTAATGGGACATACTACTTAAATTCAGCCCCAGTTATCTGAATGTGTTTTTCACATTGACACAAACTGAATTAGGACGTTTACCCAGCACTATTTTCTTCTGTAATAAATGTTTCAAAATAATAATAAGTCCAAGGCTTTTCTAAGGTTAAGAAGCTCATTATATGGATAGTATAAGTTCTACCTACGTGAGGAATGTTGAAACTTTTTCCACAATTCCAAATGTCTGAATGACTTCAGATTTCAGATTTGTTTACACTCGCTTTCTGGTGATCTCACTCAGTCTCGTTGATACCATTTATACATGCTGATGATTCCCACATTTTGGTTTCTAGACCAAATTTGTCTCCTGACTTTAGACTATCTCATTGACATCTGTCTATTAGACCACTTTACTTGAATGCTATCATGGGTTGACTCACCCTCCCAAAAAGAAGTGTTGATGTCCCAACCCCCCTCTTCCCTGTACCTTGGGATGTGACCTTATTTGGAAGTACCAACTTAAAATGAGGTCATTAGGGTGGGCTCTAATCCAATGTAACTGATATCCCCATGAAAAGAGGACATTTGGACACACAGAGAGACAAACACACACAGAGAGGATGATGTGAAGACAGATGGGGGAAAATAGCCATGTGATTGGAATGATGCATCTACAAGCCAAGGAATGCCAAGAATTGTTGGCCAACACCAGAAGCTAGAAGAGGCAATGAAGGATTCCCTCCTAGAGGAACCACAAGAAAGTAGGCCAACACCTTGGTTTCAGAATTCCAACCTCCAGATCTTTGAAACAATACATTTATTTTGTTTTAAGCCATCCACTTGCTGGCACTTTACACAACAGCCTCAGAAAACTGATGCTTAATAACCATTTCTAGACTAACATGCCCCCAAGAGGGCTCCTGCCCAACCCCCACATCCCCATCTCCTGCCACTTCTCTCCTTCTCTGTCAGTGGGAACTCTATTTTACCAGTTGCTCATACAAAACCCTTTGGAATCATCCTTGATTCCTATTATGCCCTCATTCTCCTCATGAAATCTTTCCTTAAAATTTAGTATTTTATAGAATCTAAGATACCATCAGTTGTGAGGTATGTGATTGTAGTATTCATTCCTAAGAAAGAAAAAAAAAATCTGACCATCTTATAACTCAATGGTATTGCTTGGAATTTGTATTTTATACTTATTTAAAGATCTCCAAACTTACGTAGACATAATTTTTTAGCCATATATCATCCTCGTTCATATAGCAAAGGAAAATGTATGTAAAAGAAGTTGGTTAAAAAAAAAAGAAGTTGTTTAAGGTTCCCAAAAATATTATCCAACTTCAGAACCCATTTTCTTTATTGCTTTGACTCAGAGTCTCAGAAATACACGTTTGTCTGAAAACATCATTCATGATGCCATTAAGAGTAGTAGCAATGCAGTGCTCTCTTCCTGCAGATGTCAAGCAGAAGCTGCAGAACTCTTGCTGATCTGTGACCAACTGAGGGAAAATAAAAGCTCCAAACCGGGTACGCGCATGTGCAGATAAATGGCAACTCCATCTCTATGCCTCTTGACCTATAGTAATGGTAAGAAGACATCAATTATAAGTTGGATTCCAATTTCATAGGTGCTAAAATGTTAAAAAAAATCTTAGAACCAAAATATATCTATTCTCTACCACTACCCTCCTGATTCAAGCCATTATCATCTATTTTTCTACTT
Source organism: Canis lupus dingo (assembly GCF_003254725.2). NCBI lineage: Eukaryota > Metazoa > Chordata > Mammalia > Carnivora > Canidae > Canis > Canis lupus. Next base: position 67,146,167 of record NC_064252.1, on the reverse strand, counting down.
GCTCCTCTATAATCTGTTTTCCACACAGCAGTTCGTGTGATGCTTTCACATTGTGAATTCAATTTTCTTGAGCACACCAACCATAATTGTAAATCAGGGCCTTTGTACTGGTTGGTCCCTCTTTCTGAAACGCTCTTGTCCCAGATATCCATATGTATCACCTCTTCATCCCTTTTAAGTCACCATTCAAATGTTGCCTTCTCAGCAAGGATTTTCATGGCCATCTGCTCAAAAATTTCTCTACCCACATATTCTCTTTCCATGCTTTAGATTCCCCCATAGTATTTATTATATAAATATTTAAGTAAATGTTTATATACACATATGCAAATATAAATATTTATATGGGTCTGGAATATATGTTATATTATATTGCATTGTTTTCTACTCTACAAATATCCATAGATACAGAAATGATAGATAGATAGATAGATAGATAGATAGATAGATAGATAGACATTAATTTCTGTATTGTCTCTTTCCACTATAGAGTAAGCTCCAAGAAGACAAGGATGCTGTCTGTTTTTGTTCCCCAGGCTGAAAATAATAACTTGCACATAAACAGGGCATAATAAGCATCTGTTGAATGAAAAATGTAATAGAAATGGATTAAATGTAGCAGTAAATACCAAAATTGCCATAGAACCTGAGGAGTGAAGTAAGTCAATCAGAGAAGGACAATGTATGTTCTCATTCATTTGGGGAATATAAATAACAGTGAAAGGGAATATAAGGGAAGGGAGAAGAAAAAGACTCCTAACTGGGAAACAAACTAGGGGTGGTGGAAGGGGAGGAGGGCGGGGGGTGGGGGTGAATGGGTGACGGGCACTGAGGGGGGCACTTGACGGGATGAGCACTGGGTGTTATTCTGTATGTTGGTAAATTGAACACCAATAAAAAATTAATTTATTAAAAAAAATAAAAAATTAAATTAAATTAAAAAAAAAAAAGAACCTGAGGAGTGGGGTCAAAAACACTTGGTATCTTTCCTTGGGTATAAACTCTGTTCCACCTGTGATCATTCTATAAACTCAGTATTGGAGGGGTGAATAGGGTGAACCTAGAAACAAACCCATCACCATCTGCTTTACCCTGCTCCTGATTGTTATTAAGACTCTAAAGAGAAGAATGTAGGGGGAAAACAGAAATTAGGGCCACTATTTCTGGATACACTGGACATCTTACATGGTATTCACAATGAACGAGTGATGCAGTGTCAGCATTCAGAGTCCTCCCAGCAGCTGGAATGCCATCAGCCCTCCAGGACAGGCCAGGTGTCAATTTTTCCTTGGTCTTCTACCCATGCTCACTTTCTCCCCCCGCCCCCTTTTGTTTTCATTCCCATGGGTTACAGAAAAATGCCTGCTTGATTCTACTACTCTGAATGTAAACCTTTTTCTCCATCAGCACTGTACATGTCTGATGAGCAGGAACTTCATCTCCCATCTACAGAGTATCTTTAACAGCCCCTAGCACAGGGATATATCTTTTTGGAAGTGGATAAAGTTGCAGAGAAAAGTGGAATGTGTTAACATTTAATAAGGGTGTCAGGGAGTCTTCACAGGGTGAGCCTTAGATAGAGTGTTTGGAAAGTTTACTTGCCAAGAATCTCATTGGATTGGAAGTCATAAGCACTAGAGAAAGTAGTGAATATCAATCAAATTGCCTTGTGGAGAGTTAAGTCTGTCCACATTTGTCTCTCATTTTAGGGAACTGAGCAAGAGTAAAAGAACCTATCCTCAGTTTACTTATTCTCAGAGGTACTTTTTAGGAGATTGTAGTTTATAGTTATGGAATGAAGCTGGGCAAGTATACAATGATATTTTATTTTTTTTGTTTTTGTTTTATTTATAGCTGATTGTTCATCATACGTAGAGTTAGCTTTTTCTGCACAACACTATCAACCTTAATTCTAGATCTAGTGAACTTCTCTGTTTGCCTTCAGACTATATACATTTAGAGAAATTTCCTAAAATCCTTCCTGGAAGAAGCATCTTTTGGCAGGTGCCTACCTTGAAGCCAATTTGAGTCATTATTGAAAAGAATCTTAAGTGACCTATGCTATTTAATTTCCAGTTTCTACTTTTAGTTCTTTTTTTTTTAATCTTGCTATTCTGTATTTTATCCAAATAAAAATAATATTGAAATTTCAGAAATCATAAACAAAAATGAAATGAGGGAGTTTGGAGAGTCTTTTTCTGGCTGGAACCTTACTACATTTCATCTTTTATTATGCAACCATATATTTACCTGATGTTCAGCGGTTGTACTGAACAGAGATCATCAATTTAAATAATTCATATGCTTATAAAGGGCTTGGATGATTTGTGATATGAAAAGACAACATTGTTTCAATGGTTCAGCTGTGCTGTGACTGGGATGAAGAATTAATGTGATCTTTGAAAAGGTAGAGTGGCCCATATAGCTCTTGTTTTATTCCGTTTAGAATAAACTTTAGAACTCAGTGTATCATCTTCGCAAGGTGGGCAGTATCACTGTTGGACAACTTCAGAGGGCATTATCCACATTTATTGTGTGTGAAGGAATTCCTGGAACGGTTGCCTCCTGACATTTATATTGAGTACAATTTTGAGTGGTGCCTCTCGAAGTTCTGCCGCCCTGAGGAATGCTGAGGTGAGCTTAAAGAATCAAGCCAAGAGCATTGGAGGAGGAAATCTTCAGGCACCCTGGTTAGCTCTATGGCTGGGTCTCAACAGATGCTACGCTCAGGTCAATGATTCTTGCTTGCAATTTTAAAATGAACTAAAGATAAACACAAGTAATAAAGTCATTAGATTCAAGATTGAATGGACATGATAAAAAAAAACTCAAATGAAAACTTTTAAAAATTTTTCAAGGAAATGATGAAAAACTATATGGCATTAACTAAAAAGTAAAAGCAAAAGGTCTGCTTAATAAAATGATAAAGTGAATAATGAATAGTGAAAAAAAGATCAAGTACGAAAATCATAAAATGATAAATGAATGAACAAATGAATGAATGAATGATTATATAAATAAAATAGAACATCAGCCAACCGTTCCAGGAAACTCATAGATATGGGACTGAAGGCCAGAAGTAGCCCTTGCCCAGAAAGTCCTTGCAGGTCTGGTTTCCTTTTCTTGTCTTATCCATCCTTTCCCATCCTCAGCAGATCATGAGATGTCAGGATGGTGGAGGAAGCAGTGAGCAAATCTATCTAATTAGAAATCTATCTAATATGTACATAAATTCTGTAGATGACTGTGAAATTCAAAAGCCTAGCATTGAAAAGGAAAAAAAGTACCTGACAAAGCTATGTTTATATGCGTCCATGACCATTTTCTCAATAAACTAAAAATAGAAGTGAACTTCCTTAACCTTGTAAAAGGAATCTATCAAAAATCCATAACAAACCACATATTGAAACACTAGGTGTTTTTCCCCTTAAGATCAGAGACAAGACAGAAATGTCCACTCTCACCACTAATACTTAACATAAACATTAGAGACGCTAGCCAGTTGAATAAAGGCAAGAGAAAAAACAAGAGGCACCCATTTGGGAAAGGAAAAAATAAAACTCTGTTAGCAGATGACTCCCTAGTCTGTGCACAAAATGCTATGAAATCTCCTAAAAGCCACTAGAATTAACAAATACATTCAGCAAGTTTGCAGTTTATAAAACAAAAATCAATTGCATTTCTGTGGACTAACAATGAACAATCATAAACTGAATTTTAAAAATCAATACCATTATATTAACACCAAAGTATGAAATACCTAGTGATAAATCTGACAAAAAATGTGCAAAACTTATATACTAAAATTTACAAGACATTGCTGAGAGAAATTAAAGAAGACTTAGATGAATGGAGACATATATCATGCTCGTGTATTGAAAGACTCTCAATACTATTGTATGAGTCAATTGGATCAATTCTCCCCAAAATTTATCTGTAGATTGAATCTAAGCAAGATTTTGTAGAAATTCGCTAGCTGATCCTCAGATTTATAAAGAAGTGCGAAGAACCTAAATAGCCCAGGCAACTTTGAAAAAGGTAAACAAAGCTAAAGGGCTTATAGTATCTAACTTCAAAATTTATTCAAAGCTCCAGTGAGGGGCATCTGCCTTTGGCTCTGGCTACAGTGTTTGTAGCACTGACATCAACATAGATCATTGGGACAGAATTGAGAAGACAGAAAATAGGTCTATACATACGGTCCGTTTACTTTCAACGAAAGTACAAAGGCAAAATTTAATACAGGAAGAATAATCTTTTCAACAAATGGTGCCAGAATGATCGGATGTCCGTTTGAAATCAAAAACAAAAACAAAACCTTCATCAATATCATTCAGTGTATACAGCTATTAATTCAAGGTCAATCATAGAGCTAAATGTAAACCCTAAAATTTCTGGGGAAAACAAATAGGAGAAAGTCTTTGTGAACTTGTGTGAGGCTGTTTGTGTTAGATTTCTTAGATAGAACACCAAAGTGGAATCCACTAAGCAAAAACTGGATGAATTGGATTCATCAAAATTAAGAAATTCTGCATTTTGGAAGGCACTCTGAATTGAAAAGATAAGACTCAAAGTAGGACAAAATATTTGCAAATCGCATATCTGATAGAGAACTTCTTTCCATAGTATAAAAAGAATTTTAATTCAATAATAAATCAAACCGTTTAATAAAAACAGTTAACAAATTTGAACAGCTATCTCAGCAAAAAAAGATATAGCAAGAACACAGAAAAGTGCTTAACAAATACAAATTCAAGCCACAGTGAAATACTACCATTATACTTTTTAGGATGGCTAATATTAGAAGGACAGATCGTATCAAGTGTTGGCAAGAATGTGGAGCAATAGAAATTCTCATGCACTGTTGGTAAGAATGTAAAATGATGCAATCGCTTCAGAAAACAGTTTGCCCAGTGTCTCAAAAAGTTAAGCGTACACCTACCACATGACCCAGCCATGCCATTCCTAGGTTACCCAAGAGAAAGGGAAGCATATGTCTAGACAAAGACTTATACGTGATTGTTCAAAGAGCTTTATTTATGATATATAAAAACTTAGGTGTCTGTCATCAGGTGAATGAATCGACAAATTGTATATTCAGAGGGTGGAATAGTAGAACTGAGTAATAGAAAGTACTCATGCAACAATATGAACGAATCTCAAAATAATTATACTGAGTAAGAGAAGCTAGAGGGAAAAAAAAAAGAGTGTGCACTGTGTGGGTCCATTCACATAAAATACAGGAAATACAAACTAATCTATAGTGACAGAGAGCCTATCAGTGGTTTTCTGATAATTGGTGGGAGAGAGATCTGAAGAGGGCTGGGGATGAGAACTTAGGAGGGAGAATGAAGAAACTTCTGGGATTGATGGATATGTTCATTGTCTTGATTATGGTAATGACTTCACAGGTGAATAATATATGTCAAAACTGATTACATTGTGCACTTTGAGTGTGTATAGTTTATTTTGTCATTTATGCCTTAATAAAGTTGTTAAACTTAATAAAAAAATGTTTACTTGGAGAAACAGTATATGCTCAATTCATTCTTAAGTACTGATTAGATTCTAGCTATGGATCAAGTTTTTTTGAAAGCGAAATTGAGAAATACTATCTCAACTGGTAATCGGCTGGATGAATTTCAAGTTGAAGAAACCAGAGAGTAACCCACAGAGAAGACATAGGCTCTGGAATTAGAAGGACCTGAACTCAGATCCACGCTCTTCTACTCAACACCTGCATGACCTTTGGAAAGTCAACCAACTTCTCTGAGCTGCAATCACGTTATCTGCAGGAGAAAGCACGTCTGCGAGGGGTCACGCAGTGTTTAGAAATCAGGCACATAAAGTATTTTGCAAAAGCAGTCACTGCCTATAGGAGAGGTGGTAGGAGCCAGGAGAAGGACCTCGCATCTTTCTCCTGCTTTCTGACCTCACCCTAGCGCCTCTACGACAGAGCCTAACCTCAAGGCAGCTGTCAAACGAGCCCAGGAAAATAAGTGTGCTGGTTTCCAGCCCCAGCAGCACGGGGGAGGGTATCAAAGGGTAGGACAGAGAGGCTACAGGTAACTGTGCAGCCCAGTATCTACAGGAGTAACTGCAGAGGGAGAAGAGCGAAGGTGGAGATTGACGCGACGGAGAAAGAGAAGTGGTTGGAAAGATGTGAACCAGACAAACCGTGCTCTGGAAGTCCGATGAAGAGAGTCCAGAAAGGCCATGCATCCAGGGGTGTCCAGTCCTGGGGAGAGGGCAGGGTCTAAAAGATAGCTTTTGGATTTGTCAACTAGCAGTCCTAACAACCCTGAAAATCTAGAACTTGCTTTTCAACTGCGGTAGGAGCAGATGCCAGGTTTCAGAAAAACTTAGATTTCACCAGGTAAGGTAGTGGTCATAAAATTGCTCATTGCTGAAGTTTAACCAAAAATGGAGAAATCAACTGGCTTTCACACCTGTCTCAGAAACTGGACCTCCACAGGGTGACCAATTCATCCCATGTCCCAGGACTTTCCTAGTTGTAGCTTGGAGAACCCCTGCTCCCACAACCCCTTATTTCCAGGCAAGCTGAGAGGCCGGTCACCATGACCCTGGTTGTCTCAGAGAATGTTCTGTACAAAAGAGCTACATTCAGACTTCAGCAAAGGATACAAAAGATTCTGTTATTCGAAGGTACTACCGTATTTCCAGGGCAACCCTTGGTTTGCTCCCCAGCTCACTAATGGCGCAGTCCTTCCACTTGATTTTAAATGCGATTCTTCTCCATCCGGGTCTCACCCTCTTTAGTCCATCTGTTGGCTGCAACGACATCCCAGGAGAAGTATTCTCCTACTTGGCTTTTCAAGCTCAACCTTTTCACGACACCCCAGTTAATTAATATCTGCCCTGGGTCAGCCTGGAGGAAAACGCATTGAGCTTGGAGATTTCCATTTTAACATTGAACCCCAGGAAGGAGCAAGGCAAATTTATACCAGTGGGTCTAATTGCTAGAAAGGTAATTCTGCAAAGATGGAAATCAGCTGAAAGATTAACACTGCTATACCAGCCTGAGTGCCCTGGCTAACAGAGAGAAAATAATGTTTCAATTAAATGAAAGGATACTGAATTAGGTAGATTACTCAGGAGACTGGTAATGGAATACAGAGCCTTTCACCTCCAGGTCACCATTACTAATATGGTCCAGGGCAGTTCTAGACCATAGTTTTGAGGGGCTGATGGCTCACCCCAGCCCTTGCTGTCTGCAGTACTTGATGAACTGATCTCCCAGAGCACCTGCATCAGCCTCAAAGGTCACGATGGTTCACTGAAGATGTAAGAGGAAGCAAAACCCCTTCTTTGGAGAGGAGGGGCTGACCATGAGGGTAGCTAAGGGCTAAGGCAAGACAACAGAAACTGCTACAGGGAGATTGGGATGGGGGGCGGGAGGGAGGAAGTGATTCAAAATGGGGAGCCACGCAGAAGAAGGAAATCACATCCTGACTCACATACAAGGGGGTTAACTGAGTTAGCCTGAACTTAGAGTTGGGCTGGAAGTGCAAGTGGTGATTAAGGGTTTGCTCTTTGTGTGTGTTGGGAGGGGATGGCTAGGGAGGCGTTGGTCTGGATTAGAAGTCAAAAGTTGGAGGTCGGAACTCGATGAGCAAAACTGAGTCATGAAATCACTTGTTATCACCCACGTTTGAATATGTCCCAGGGCTTATCTTACTCCACAAAATATTACCACAGGCGGATAAAGTCTGATATAAGGAGATTAGCTTAATTCCCCATGCCAGTGTAACAAAAATCCTCCCCCATAATGGAACCCATATGTCAGCTGAGGTCTCCCTGCCCAGATAAGATTGTCTCAAACTTTACATTCCACACCTCGTGGGAGTCTAAAGGAGACCCCAAGGTTTCTGCACATGAGCAGAGCTTCTCATGGTTACCCCTGGATCTAAATTCCACTTTTCCTGAGTAAATTCAGTGTATAGGTTATCTTGCCGTTCTGGGCCTGCTGTGTGTCCAAGAGGCTCTAAATGAGAAACTCAGCTGCTTCCTCCATCTCCACAATCACTGTATTATTCCAAGATATTTATGCTCACAGAGATTTCATTCAAAATGGGAGATGAAGCATGGAAGGGAGGAAGATGTTTCTATCACAGAACACAGGCCAAAATGGGGGCAGTCCCCAATCTTCAAAGTCTCAGAGCACTCCACCACTGAGGATATATGTATATATATATAGTTTTTCTTTTTTTGGCCTCTTCACCTTATTCTTACCTCTGTCTATTACTATCCAACTGCCTCTCTCTTTCCCCTTGACATTCAAGATTGCCTCAGAAACCCCACATCCTTCTTATGTCCTTTGCAATTCTCCCTTCCACAGTCTCTGGATCAACTCATTGAGCCTCCCAGCAAGGCAAACATACCTTCAGGCTAGGAATCCACCTTCTAGAGGGAGGAATCTGGATTTTGGATTTTTTTTTCTCCCCACTACAGTTGTAGACCGAAGAACCATTTCAACAATAGGTCCCCAAATTAGGAACTTCCTGGTTGAGGTCATTTCTTAGAATATAAAACAGAAATATGGGTGTGTAGTAGTTAATGTTCAAAAGCATATTTGCAGATTGAGTTCCCCCAAGTAGAAGGCATAACTAGAATTTTGGCAGAATTTTGGCTCTGACAGAGCAGGGATGGGCCATGGCCATGCTCCTAGACATGAACAGCCCCACAGTAATTCTAAATTGATGAACCAACTCTTTAATCAAGACAGTTTGGGGAAATTCGGCTTGAAAGAAGCTGCTTGGGGTCTGAGTGCCTCGGAATGTGTTTCTGATGGTGGGGAGCGGGGATAGATTTGTTATCTCACTATAGACAGCAGGTTTAGCATCACCAGCTGCTGAAATAATCTACAGGCTTCAAAGTTGCTTTCTAGAAATGTAATTGTGGTAAGTATACGGCTTTTCACTTTTCTATTAAATGTTGTAGAAATAAATCCTTTCGACATAAGATGCAGTTGGCAATACCCTAGTTCTCAACTAACTCAAATCTTCATTTTACGGATAAGGAAACTGAGGCCCTAAGAGTTTGGTGGCCTTGGAGCAGGAAAAGGGAGCTGTTCTCCTCATCTGCCCTTTGTTACCATCCCCTGGGCCTCATGCATTAATGCCTTGTAGATTTATAAGAGCAAAAGTGATTTATGAATCCTGGGGAATGACAACAAGGAGAATTTTTAAAACATATGTTTAAGTATTCTATGCCCTTGATTTGGTGGGAGATGTAAGAGAGCAGGGGAAAGTTGACCTATAGATCATCAGGATAATCCAGCTGGGCAAATAAGACAGCTTTTCATTAGCTGGGTACTTTGGAGTAGCTGGGATATTTTTATTCTGGTAATGGAGAGATAGATATGGCCTCTGGGAACAGTTCTTGGAAATTGTACTTTCTCCAGATGCTCAATTTGGGTGTGGGACAGATTGGCTTCAAGGCCAAGAGCAACAAACATTACCATAAGCCCACTGGTCAGAAAGCTGAGGATCTTCAAAGGTCTGGAGGCTTGCCACGGGACCCTTGGGGTTTTGTCATCAGTCTCTACAGCAACTTTACAAATTTTGGAGCAGCACTAGTCATCAAAGTCAATGGTCAACAGAGCCAGCTCAGGTGGGAATAACCCACTGCTGGTGAGCCCTGGTACCTAGTGCCCCTCTCTGGACACCTAGCCCATCAGGCTGCAAGACAACCATTTAGTGAAAGGTCAGTCATTTCCCTAGTGGTCTCCTAGCACTCCGTGGGAGGTAATAAAGTTCCTTCTGCTCCAGGGTTCCAGCACTTACAGGCAGAAACTGGCTGAATAGACAATGTCTGGGAGTATTTTTAAAATACACAATCTGATCCTGATAACTGAGTATCTCCATAAAGCCATCAAATATTAATTTTTATTGAATGAATATTTTCGAAAGCACCCTTGGAGATCTCAAGTTTGGAGGTAGGGAGGGTTAGGCAGCACTTCAGAAGTTTATTATTGGCAGATATAACTATATCAGTATCAGCAATAGACAGGCGGAAGAGTTTACACATTGGAAATACAGACATAGTATGAAGAGTGTAGACAGTCCCCAACCACATCTGTCTAGCAAGTCTACAGGGAAACGGACTACATGCAAGTTCCTAAGAAATGGACTCTACGTGCAGCAAAATGTACACTTACAAAATGGCATTCTAGTGTCAGGAAATGCTAATAGATAAGTGCCTTTCTTCTTGCCTGACTTTGATATGCATCAAACTCTCGTTTGCCTTGATTTGGGAAAATCTGAATTCCAGAATTTATTGGAAAAAAAAACATTCTGTTTTAAAAATGTATTACCTGTGTATTTCCTGAAAAGTCACAATCTGAATTTTAAAAGCAAAGCGGCTCATCCTTAAAAAAAAAAAAAAAAAAACATAAAATAAGTGGCTCCTCCTTGAATATGGATTTCTTTGACTCTGTTATACCAACCATTTTTTAATCTAATTTAAACTTTTAATTTACTTTTCAGTGATGTAAAAATAGGTCTTAGCCCATCTCCTAACCAAAGAGATACCAGTTTTACTGAGTGTTCTGTGCTCCTTTAGGGCTTTCATTGCACTTCTAAATGGTTTTTATCTTTCCACTTGACTTATTTTTTTTCTTTTCTTTTTTGTTTTCCTATTAGTTTTGCCTTTTTTTTTTTTGAGGAACATCTTAAAACTGAATTGAGATGAGTTAAGAATGTCAAAACCAGTCATAGATTGACTGGAAATGATGACTGCAGATACAATAGAAAAGGTGTAATAGGAGTTTGCCTTTACGAAAAGCATGTGCTTCTTTTTTTTTTTTTTTTTTTTTTGTTTTTCCAATTGTTCCCTTTATGAAGACAGCACAAGCTTTATATAATTCAGTTATTTTATAGGCAGGACTATAAGCCAAACCAAAGGACTACCTGCTTTCATCGCTATCAAGTCACCACAAATGTTCCCCTGCTGACCTGGTTTGAAGGATTGGCTGATACATGATTAGCACTTGGTCTAGTCTGATGGCCAAGTATCCTAAATGCTGGGACCCGATCTGTTGCAGCAGTGAATTCCCAACAAATGAAATGGTTGCATTAATACTCTCAGGCCATTCATTGAATTCTCTCACTTACCAGAAGCCAAAGGAGCAAAGGCCACTGACTGCTAAAGGTTTCCAAAACCCACGTGCATGTGCACACACGATCAAACCATTTGGATCCATGGGCTAACCTAGAATAGAGCTTCTGTTTCATGTACATACAGTATTTTTCATTCATCTCAAAGTTCAGAGGTGTTGGAGAAAGTGTGCGGCTGAGACTCAGAAGATCTGCATCCAGTCCAGCCCCGCCAAGAGCTGGTCGCGTGGCATCAATTTGGTAGAGGACACGTCTCCAGGAGTTGTCTCCATGGCACAACCACTGGGAGAGGGACAGCGTTGGCTCCTGGGAGGGAGAAGCTCTTCATCTGTCAAAAAGAGATGTTCATCATCCTGAGCCCTCCACGTGCCTGTTTCTTTCTCAATTTTGCTACCCTCAAATCTTTTCTTTGCTATCTATAAACACAGATTTCTAAAGTGATAGGCTTTCAGGATATATTGCACTAATACATCATCAGCATTGTCATTATGATGTATTAACACAATGCATCATCATAGACCTGTCAGGACCATGATTTATGACTCAAAAATGTGTTGTAGTATAGCGAGGCATCGGGGACCCCATTGACGGAATGCTTGTTTATTTTTACACTTAAGGGCTTTGAAAGTAAGCTTCAGACTACTTTTCCTCAAAGAAGAACTAGGGGAAGACTTTGAAAGGAGGACTCCGTTTCAAAACACTGGAGGGGCCAGTGGGTCACTTAAGACATAAAGGTTTATGTTTTCCCAGACCACTTTAAGTTCAGAATCAAACTTCCACACTCCAAGTCATTTGGCTCCCGCTGGAAGAATTTGGCCTTTTCCATGTCTTTCCACCCCTCTATTTAGAACTCCCTTAATAGTTAAGTGTGCGAGGTGTGGTAGGAAAGGTATACATTAGAGGCTTTCTTTTACTGCCAAAAGTAATAAGGATAGTGTTATATTTTATGAGAGTAATAAATGAGATTATGCAAGGAAAATTTGCTTGCAAGGTAACTGGGTACTGGCATTACACATTTTCTCTTTCTGAGCATTAAGTTCTTTCATAATGTCCTCAACACAGTGTTAAGCACATACTGCATGAATAGCATTGAGTACGGTGCCAAGAGTAAGGCAAAAGATGCAGAACCATCGTAGGGCATTAAAGCAAGCCAAAAAGCAAAATTATATCATTCAAATAATATCCCCTTGGAAATGACTGAGACGGGACAAGGCTCATCAGGAAAGGCTCCTGGACAAGATGAGTCATGAAGCAAAGTGGGAAGGACGGATGTTAGGAAAGAGACGAGAGCGACATGTGACTTCTCCCCACGTCCTGGATAGCACTTCTCTCCAGGATACACTTTCCCTCACTTGTTCACCAGCCTGGTTTCTTAAGCACTGAGGGAACGTGAAATCTGGACCATACAGACTTGTACCAGCTCAGGTTCTTGCAACCTTCTCTGCAGAGCCCACCTCCACCTTTCATTTTGTCTAGCCAGCAGCATCATCAATTCCCTAAATGACAAAATGGAATGATGGGAAAGGTAGCCCGTGCCTTTGGCCAAATGTTCTCTTATTAACAGATCCAAGGACCTGGGCCAGAGTCCCGAACTTGGCAGGTCAGAGCAAATGTCACCTTAAGGGTATCTGTACAGTATGACACACTTTTTCTTACTGCAAAAATTTTAATGTAATTACAGCCAAGCCTGATTCTCCCAGGCTTAATTCATCCCCGTGTCTGGCGAGCCGGAAATGTGACTAGCAAAGAATTCACTAACAGGAGAGGCAAGGGATTTGCCAAGAGTTTGTTAATCTGAAGGTTTATTTTTTCATCCAGATATAAAGCGAGTTTGCAAACTGGTTCAGATTAACCAGGTCAAGTTGTATATTTTATTAACTTTAAAACAGTTTTAAAAAAATCCTTTTCACATTAAAAAAAAAAAGTACATAGAGTTAGACAGGGGTGATGGGGGTGAAGGGAGGTTGTCTGCTTAATAAAAGTTATAAGGAGAGATGTGTCAGCTGTTTAATTTCCACTTTCTGGTTTCGGCCAGAAACAGCTGCAAAATGTCTACTCTAACTCAAGTCTTTTTATGACTTCAACTAGCTTCTTACTCAAAAATGCCTTTTATTGATTTTCTAAAGAATCTCACCAAAAGGATCCCCATGGAGAGAAGAAAGAACATATTTGAACATATTATGGCTCATTCACCATCATAGAGGAGTCAAAATTTTCAAGATAATTTTGTTATTGGCTTCATGCATTTCTGTTAGCCTACTACATTTTCCAGAAAAGCAAAATTACTTTGCTCCCCCGTATATAACTCAATATAATCATTGAAATTGCTGCTATGATTAAAATCCACCAATGTGGTTTTACTGTCCCCAAGATAACATCTAAGCTCCCTGGCATACATTCAAATATCTTCATGAACTGGCCTTTCTTTACCTCTCCTCCTGTATCCCCCACATTTTCATGCCTCAAATTCTAAATTCTTGCCATAATCAACTATTGGCTGTGTCATATCTGTCCAGCCTCTCTCTTGTCTCCAAACTTTGCATATGCTGTACCCTCTGTCCTTGTCCCAGCTTCCCCAAAGTTTGCCTGGCTCGCACCCCATCCTCTAGGGCTCAACTTGGGCATCACCAAGGATGCTTCTTCATTATCTCAAGACAGAGGTTGGCTGCACCATCTGTTTGCTGTCATGTCGAAACTTGCCCAAATGAATGAATATTTAACAATCCTGATCACACTGTAGTGGAATAATCATATTTGTACACATGTCCCTGACCAGACAATTGGCTCTTGGAGTTCAGATTGTATCTGCATTTCAGTTATATCTCCCAGTACCTAGCGTGGTGCCTGGAATAGTCATCCCTCATATAAATACTTGTTGAATAATTGAGCACAAATAAATGAATAATATAATAGACATATCGATGCCATGTCCTGCTACAAGCCTCGTGGCTTTATAAATGTATGAAGTTTTTTTTTTTTTAAGCCCTTTACACATTAGAGAGATTCCCTTATTTTAAGTTCACTCTGGCACAAAACCTTTGACACAGTAAGTGCTCGATAAGTACTAGATGATCGATTAATAAATAGAAACTCTGCACAGTGGAATAACTGACATATTTGTTATGCAGAATCAGAGACCATGCCTAGCCTAGTCCACTGTGTTGCTGCTATTCGTGCCATGCTAGAAATCTTTATTATTGAAACGCTGAGGTTTTGTTTTGTTTTTTCCAGTTAAGCCAAATTAGGCTCCTTGAGTATTCACTGTCTTGATCAAAATCTGGTTCATCATAAGGAAGACTTCGCCTACTTCAGGGTATGGTTTAAGGGACACCCCCCGCCACAGAAAAGGCCCAGTTGTTCCTTTATTACCCCTCTTAAACTCACTGGCATGAAATGTCTTATCAGCATTTTATCATTTGAGCTTAGGGCTCTGAGCTCCATAAAAATGTTGATAGCCTTGACACAGAAGTGCTTAGTCTGCTTAGTCACCAAGACCCTGACACTGGAAACATCACCTCAATTTCTCTTGAAAGTTCTTAAGTGGATTCGTATCTTGATTAAGACATTCAGTCCCCTGAAACACTAGTCAACTAATCCAGTAGCAAGCAGTTGTGTCTGTAAAGCCATGATCACACAATATGGCAAAAGAGTAGAATCGAAGGAAATGGGATTTGGAGTGGGTAAGATTTGACAGGGGGAGGATTCTTGAAGAATGCTAGGATGATTGTCCTGACTGACTATGGTCCTGTGGAAACTTGTGAGCACATAGTGAGCATTCTGGGTATACAGATTCCTGGAATAGAGTTGGGCCTTCGAGGGTGCAGAAAATTAAGAAAAGAAAGAGACAGAAGAAACAAACACAAGCTACACAAACTTCACAATTTTTTTCTTCCAACGATGTCTTGACCAGACCTGGCATTTGGGAAATACAGCAATGCTAGCCCTGGTAACCACCTTCAGCTAAACTAAGGGCATCTTAGTAGCTTGGTGGAAAGAGTGCAGATGTTGGAATCGGAAGGATTCAGGCTCCCTTTGGTCGTTACATGATCTCGGACAGGTCATCTCAAAGACCCAGTTTCTTCATCTATAAAACGGGAATTGCAATTGCTTACCTTGTAAGCCATTCTAAGGATCAGAAGTAATGTATGCCTGGCATGTAGGGAGCGCTTGATAAGTTTTTCTCTCTTTCAGCAGGGTTGCAATGCCTCTAAAGTTTGGCATTTATTTTCAAGTTATCACCACCATTGGTCAATAGAATGCTAGCAGAGTCATTATAAATCAGGAGAGGGGATATGCCCTATTTAGGCATATCCATAATTGAGCCCTTTAAGATTCAGAGATGCCTATTGCCAACACTATAAAGTCAGTTCTATCTTTCTTATGTCAAACCATTGGAAGAAAAATGTGAAAATTCAGTCCATTGGTTGTATCTTCTATCTCCAAATATCCAGATATTTAGCTCTCTGAGAAAAATAGTATATGACTTGATGACCTGATGACTTTTTAATTTGTCATCCATATGGCTTGGCCTTTTAGAGGTAGAATCATCAATATAGATACCAATGTCATTTTGAGTCTTCAGATTTTCTGTCCTCAACAATCTAGATCATGGGCCAAATTACTGACTCACTCTGCTCCTTAAGGAGGTCCAAGTGTATCCCTTTGTTCATATCCTTATGGATCTTTGGCTCTATTTTAGAAATAGATGTTTTTAGAAAAGACAGTTTAAAATAAATTTGGATTTTGTTAAGGAGCAATTAATCTATTTTGTTAACTTCAGTTGGACTATTTAAAGATTTCCTGAGTGATGAAATTTTTCATTAATAACCTTGTTTTCAAATTCATCTTACACTTTCTCAGCATGTTCGAGATGTCTCCTGCCAAATCACATATAGAACTGCCAACAGCCAAATAGGGTTTTTAAGAGATGAGCCAGAGAGAAGTGAATCAAAGATTTTCAGAGCTGAAGGGACCTCAGATTCTCTGGCCCAACCCTTTATTTTACAGTTGCAGTTGAGACCAAGAGGGACTAAAGGATTTGACCGAGGTAACACAAATAGGTTATGGCAAAACTGGGCTAGAATCGGGTTCTTGCAAGTTCAATTTCCTCCCTCCTAAAATGCAAACAGAGCTCTGAAAGGAACAACAGCTAGCACAGCTGTGATGAGCTACTGAAGAGAACTTGGACAGGAGGTACACGGAGGAACCATTGACAGTAGTTTTGAAGAATGTAAGTGAATCGTTCATTCACAAGTAAAGGGAGACTAGAGAAAGGAGCGCATCTGACAATTCTAGAATTCTTACGATATCTTACACTAATGAAGTGGTTCACAATTAGGGATGAATTTGTCCCCCAGGGGATATTTGGCAATGTCTTGAGAAATTTTTGGTTTTTACAACCAGAGTGGAAGGGATGTTCCTGGTATCTAGTGAGTGGAGGAAAAAGACGTTGCTCAAGACCCAACAGTGCACAGGACCGACCCCACAACAAATAATAACCTGCTCCATAGTGTCCATGTTGCCAAAGTTGAGAACCCCTGGGATAACCGTTCTCAACCTTATCAGAACCAACATCTACTTGTTATAACCCTTTACTATCATGAAATGAAATTCATACAAATTACTATCTGCACCCATAATTAAATATAAAGGAGAAATAAAAGTAAAACAGTTTATAAGAAAATCATCTATAGTTCAGTACATAAAATTCAGAGACAAGTACACTAGCAGGTACTTGTACCTATTCACTGAATCATCACTAAGAACGCCTCACATAGAAGGCTGGTGGGGGCACAGCCACCACAGAAGAGTCTGCTGCCTATGACATGACTTCCTGAAATGGTGAACAAGTCTGGATAAAACTTTGACCAAAATAAAATAAAATAAAATCTCTCACTAATTTTCATGTCAGTATATGTTAAACCTGTGCTAAAGATACTTTGTGCTTATTTGTGAAACAGAATAGTTGTCTACTGGGACATCTGCAAGTCCTGCAGGTCATGGGCGATTTTCGATTCTGCAGGACTCTCCAGCATAGTATAGGACAGTTAGCATCCCAGGCCCCCATCCCCAAATTACCAGTAGCACCCCCAAATATTTTAAGAATCTAAACCCACACACACACATTTCTACAATGCCTTCCCCCTTTGAGCACCACCAATTTAGACAATAGTGTGAATGTCTATTTAATATAAGTGAATAACCAACTTGAATATAAAGTAGCTCCTTGGGGCTAACTTTTAATTAGAATTCCTTTGGTTGGCCCTTCACTGGGTTAAAAAAAAAGAACCAATTTGACTCCTAAAACTTTCTTTTTTTTTAAAGGTTTTATTTATTTATTCATGAGAGACACAGAGAGAGATTGAGGCAGAGACACAGGCAGGAGAAGCAGGCTCCATGAAGGGAGCCTGATGCAGGACTTGATCCCAGGTCTCCAGGATCACACCCTGGGCTGAAGGCGGCACTAAACCGTTGAGACACCCGGGCTGCCCTCCTTTTTTCTTAAAAACAAACAAACAAACAAAAAAACACATGGTGCTTATTTCACAACAATAAAAATGGTGAGTTCTTCAATGATCTTATTTCCAAATAATTTTTTTTCTCTAAAAGTGTCTTTATTTTTAAATAAGACAACTTCATATTTTATTTTTTATTTAAGTCCACAATGCTTATTGATAATGATAAGCAAAACAAAGCAAATTACAAAAACAAAACCATGCACTTTCTGAAAAACCATTCCTTAACTGAGGGATACACATTCATTTCTCTCCCATTAGAATGGATGTGTGTGCGTATTCTAATAGTGCAGGGAAGAGCTATATTTCCATGCCATAATAAGATTTTACAACAGCATAACCCCAGCAGTTGATTAGCTTCTGTTTTGCAAGCCAAGATGCTATTTAAAAACACCAAATTGTGACTGGTTCTCAAATTCTTAACTGATGTATAAATCGGAAGATTTAAGTGGTCATCTTATGGTATCTAAAGATATGTGGAGGAAAATATTTTCCAGGTCTTTTACTCACTCATTCTTGACCAGAGGGATTTAAATCTTACTAAAAATAAATAATTGACAACATCTTAAACCAAGGCCCAACATGTGTGTGTGGTCTGAGGCAGAGAGTAAGGATGGGAGAGTAGACAAGCTCATGGGGTTTGCAGGTTATTTCTACTCATAATTCGTCACCTAGAGCCACATCAATTTTATCTGCTTTATTTGTATGCTTCCACAAGATTTTGTTCCAACAAAGGATTTCCCCTTCTAAAAAAATTTTGAAAACCACAGCCCTAAGGGAAATTAGGCAACAGACATAAAGAAATATAATATAGGTCAAATTTCATCACAACAAATATTATTGTGACAAAAATCTCTATATAGCAAAAGATTTCTGAGCCCTAGGCAATAATCCATTTGTCTTCAGAAATATGCAATACAACAAAATAAAAGAATCTGGACAATCTTTTTATTATAATGGCCTTTGACCTGTATTCCTTGCTTGGTGGAAGAATGAATCTTTAAGTTGGAATTCAGCATTGCTAGTTTCCTCTAGGTACAGCCATTTTCTTTTCAATCTGCCTGAAGCCTGCCAAATGTTTATAGTGAAATAAAAGACCTGAGTGGTTCAAGGCTGCACCTAGAAATGTGCTCCGTAAACCCTAAATGATTACTATTCAACTTTGATGCCAAGAACAAGAGGAACAATAATCACAAAAGCAATTATTAAGTCTCCGTATGTAGATTCGGCGGGTTGCCACCCAATGTCCAGTCCCCGCCTCTTTCTGGTTATTTGAGACCTGACTTTCTTTTTTTTTTTTTTTTAATGTTTATTTATTTATGATAGTCACAGAGAGAGAAAGAGAGAGAGGCAGAGACACAGGCAGAGGGAGAAGCAGGCTCCATGCACCGGGAGCCCGACGTGGGATTCGATCCCGGGTCTCCAGGATCGCGCCCTGGGCCAAAGGCAGGCGCCAAACCCCTGTGCCACCCAGGGATCCCTGAGACCTGACTTTCACCTACGTACATTGACACCTGACATATAGTCTACATTCCCCAGCTTCCCTTGATGTTAAATGTGGCTAATGAAATATAAAAATGTCATGTGGGTCTTCAGAGAAAGTCACTTGCAGTGGACAGTAGTAGCAGAGAGGAGCTGCCATCTTCCTGTTTCTAAAAGTCAGTAATAATGACTGCTAGATCTTCTGCTGCTATCTGAGAAAATTAGTTGTTCTTGAAGACGGAAGCCATGTGTTGTGAAACAGAAAAAAAAAAAATCCAGAATAATCTTGAGTTCCTAATGTTTTTTGGAGAGTCACCAAAAAGCCCTGGGCCACCTATCTCTGAACTACTATTGCATGAAAGAATAAACACTTGTGTGACTTATCCACCGTGGTTGTGATTCTGTTACTATCAGCCAGATATAATTGATATATCGTCCTAACCTCACCAGTATATCCTTCTTTCCTATGTACTTTGAGATTATATTGCTTCCATTTGTCTTTTCAATTAAATTAGACTATATACATTTACAATGTGCAAGATGTACGAAGGGCTGTCCTGGGACCTAAGGTTTCAGCAATTGAGATAAATAAGATTTCCTTCATGGAAATCTCCTTAATTCCAGTCATTCTAATACGCAACATGATATCCTTAATGGAACTTATAGGGCCACACTCAAAAATGCCTTTAAATTCTAACACAGCATCTCATGTGTTAGATTTATTTTTTTTAAAGTTTAATTTTTTGCAGCTTCACTGAAGTATCATTGATACAATAAAATGCACATTTTAGGGTCATACTTTGGTGAAGTTTCAGGTAAATATGCACTCATGAAACCATCACCACAATCAAGATAGTAAATATAGCCATCATCCCTAAGTGTTTCCTGTGTCCTTGTAAATCCTTCCCAGCTAACCTTCCCACCTCCCACCCCATCGTCAGGCAACCATTAACCTGCTTTCTCACTGTATATTAGCTTGTATTTCATCTTCAGAGTTTTCTATAAATATGTTAATTCTTTACCAACAATTCTGGTGGAAAAGCACATGACTATACTTTCTTATTTTCCTCAGTCTAGAGACCTAATCTGTTTCCCAGATTTCTAAGATGGCAAACTATTCTGTTATTGTTTGTTTTTCCATAATTTATAGGACTTTATCTGAGGTCAGCTACATACAGATAAGAAAGGAGTCCTTGATGTTTACCCTTTCAATTATAGGCACGATCAATGGAAAGTATTTTTATTTCTGGATGGATACCAAGATAGTACACATCACAAGATTGCTGGAACAAAGACGTTACTAACAAGGATTCCCACTTAATTCAGGATTTTACTGACTTCTAGACTCCCGATGCATCTTAGGGCATAAGGAGAGCACACACACCTATACACACACGTGCATAACACTGGCTTTTTTTTTTAAAAGAATTTCAAATGTTGCAAGTATATGAAGTTTTCGTGACATCATATATATTTTTGCTTACTGGTTCCAACTGGTGTTTTTGACTTACAAACTAATTCTTGGTTCAACTGATAAGAAGCCAAACATCTCATAGTAATTGCAGGATATGGTTTCCCAAGACATCCTTGAGAAAGGGTCCTTTCTTGAGGGAAGATCATATCTAAGGAACCCCTTGTATCACACAAATAAGGCTCTGGAAATAAAAAGACATCTAATTCCTACAGGTTTCTAGCTTTGGAGAACTTGACTGAGTGCCAAATTTAAAAACCCTATCTGAATGGATTTGACTCAAACTTATAAAAGACCGCATCCCATGCAATGGGGAAAGCTATTTAAGAAAGCCTCCTTGTTAGCTGCCATTGACCATCATGGGTGACCCCTAACTCCATCCCCACTTCCCGCTTCTTCCAGGTCATTAGCCACTGATGACTGCTACTGATAACTAGACCATGCCAAAGACAGTAGACAGGGGAAAGTAAACTTTAGGAGTCCCTGTGCTCAAATATATTTCCCTTCCTACTCTTGGACCCCATTCTGAATTCCTCTAAGCGATATTGTTTAGATGTTTGGATTAGAGTCCCATTTTGCCAATAGCGCATCTGTTTTCTCCCTCCACTAAAGAACTCAGTGTAGGTTGGAAACAGTTCATTGACTGTAAGAAGATAGGTCCCTGCAAACCGAGGCAGAGCCAAAGCCATGAAGCCATTAGGTTTTGTGTTCTCATGTTTTATAGCTCTCTTACTCACCAACCGCGGTGGGAGGCTTTCTAACGGGCTTCTGACCTCTCGTGGCTGAGTAACTGGCACCTCAGCCCTGGGTAGCAAGCACACAAGGCTCTTTGTTCCTTCCATAGGCAGTGGTGCCTGACCTTGTGGTCTGAGTGAGCTCATGTAGGAAACGACTTGGATGGTGTGATTTGAGGGGTACTGGGAAATTCTCTCCCTCCTCTTCCTTTCCCCACCACCCAACCGCCACCTCGCCAAATACTTCAAACAGATCCCAGATCACTGCCAAGTCACAGACCTGACCGCCCAGTCATCTTGGACTATCCACAATGGGAATGCTGACCGGTACATTAACGTGATGCTACTTGATTAAATGAAAATTTACAGTTGGAGAATGCCAACTGTACCTCTTCCAGCTATTACTGGTCCCTAGAGGTTCATCCGTCACTGCTTCATGGATACTTCCACAGTGCCTTGCTTTTGGAAGGTGCTCAATAAGTATCTGTTCACTTACCAAAAAGGGATGTATAAAGAATGTGTGGAACACTGCCTGCGAGACACCTAGGGACTTAAACCGGTCCTGGCTGAATGAGCACCTAGTGTGATACTTGGCCAAGTTTGCCAGAAATTCTCTTCCAGCAATTCTAACCTTGCCTCTCTCAGTGTCCTGGGTATCTTTCATGTTCCTCGTAGAGTTCTAAACAAACATCTCTGAATGTCTCTGAACCCACGTGAGCACAATAATCTGATTTCCCTTTGGAAGATCGAGAGTGGTCCAGTTCACTGGAGGAAAGACAATAGTGGAGGGGTAGGAGGGACAGTGGAGTGGGAATGGAGATTGGGAGAGCAGTCTGGGCCCTGGTGGCACTGACGCCACTCCTGATGGCAGCCACACGACTTCCTGGCCCAACATGATACTTCTGAGGATGAAACAAAGATGCTACTAAAAATTAAGTGAGAACAACCACCAATCAGGACACAAGCCCATCTCACAAATCTAGGCAAACCAATTCCTCTCTGGGACCTCAGTGTCGTCATCTATGAAATTGAGAGTAAGACAAAACGACCCGTGTGGTTTCTCCTACTCTGGAGCGTTTAGTTGAGATCCAATTCTTATTTCTCATTCATAAATTCTCATTTACATTTAACATAGGAGTGCCTCCTCTCTGTTTATTCGCTTCTCTCTCAGCTCTGTTGGATGGAAATTTCAGGGCACACAAAATCCCCTTGGAGATCCTTTTCAGGGGGCTCAGTCTTTCTAACAGCCTGTTTCTTGATATGCAGCAGCTTTCAGCGCTTTGGCAGAAGTGCAGCTATCCAGAGGGAAGTGTGGACCACTATTTCCAGACATTCTTACATGAACGTGATTTTCTTTTTTAACGAGAGCAGGAAGAGAGTGATAGGAACAGTCACAGGAAGACTGATGCGGGATGTGTATTCATCACAGCCTTTCCCTCAGACTCCAGTTTTCTAGAGCTGCCTCGTTTCCACTCATCTGCTATTCTTCAGCCACAAAAGGCTTACACAACCTTATTCAGAAATAGCCAAGAGTTTACACATGACCCTTTTTCCTCATCCACAAGAATAACCATTTATTACTCATACATGTATTATTTCACTTGATCCTCACCTCCACTCTGCGTGAGAATCACATGAGATGGCTCCCAGAAAACAGGGACTCGTCTTAAAAAAAAAAAAAAACTGCTAGCAAATAGCAGAGAGAACCAAAACCCAGTCCTGTTTTATCATGCCATGCTATGTCTCAGGAAAAGTTACTGAATAGCTTTTGTTTTATAAAATAGTAGATTTTTTTAAAATACCAGAAATATTATAGTAGAAATGGGAAAAAAAAAACCAGTATGGTTGGTGATGGGTCCCCTAGGAATCTTCTTCCTCACCATTCAGTGGTTCCTTCAACAGGACTGTCCTTTATCCCCACTAAGGGGAGGTCATAGATGAGGCTTTCGGGAAAAAGATTTTGGAGGATATTAGAGCCAACACTTGTAGATCATTCAAAGGCTTTGTATCCTGATTTAAAAACAAACAAACAAAACCACCTTTCTCATTTAACCACGTGTAAATGGATGAGATGGTAAAGGGTATTCATTGTTGTAATTGCAGATTTAAAAGGGACATCCGCTCTAAGGCTTTCAATCTGTGAACCTTTAAAGGGCATGTTAAATACCTCGTTTTAAAAATGCTGAATATCTCAAGGGCTTTTGCATGCTCATTAGGAGAAAAAAGGTTAATGAATCCAAAGACTCACTGGAAGAAACTACTGGGCTATTTGGAAATATCCTCCTGTTCCTTGCTACAACTGTCAAGGAAACGAAGTTAAACCACCTCCCCAGAAAGACTTGGGATTGGATTTCAAAATTTAGGTGCTCTAAAAATCACTAAGTGTGCTCAAATCCATGTTAAATGCTGAAGTATTTATAAATATTTCTTTTAAATACACAAATTTTAAAGTTCATCCAGACAGGTGCAGGGATATATCATGTGCCAACAAACTGTCAAAACTTTTGACAAAGAGTCAACAAATTGTGGCAATGTTTTTAGAAGAGCACAGGTCTTTGTGTGACATAAAATCCAATGCCAAGGAAAATCACCAGCTCCATCTGCAGTAACTCATTAAAAAAAAAAAAAGAAGAAAGAAAGAAAGATTAAAAAAGAATTCCCATCTTTCTGCAGATGTCATTTGCTTTGCCAAGAAATTTAGTCATGTAAACCATTACTATGCCTGACTTAGCCTTAAAAGCCTCTGGACCTAATAAGTGATCAAGGTGTGGGAACACAATCTAAATTCTGGTTCTCAAGGCTAAGTTAAGAGACTATGATAAATTCAACTAATCTTTGCCAAAGAATGGTGAAGTCACAAGAAATTGGAGTCAGAAGAGGGAACGCTAATGCTTTCTTGAAGAGTAACGACTTAGTACAGGAAACTAAAGTAATTGTTTAAAGTGTTACTAGAACATTCATTCATCACATACTGGGAAGTGATCCCTCTCACAAGGTGTATTTGGCTCCTGAACCGATTTTGACATTGTTTTGTACTTTTTTTTTTTTTTTTCAGCTTTAAGTCATAGGTCATCAGGATCAGAGATGGATATGCCCGAAGATCAGGGATGAGCTTCACGTTTATCCATCAGGTACTATTTGCCATAGACCCAGGAAACGAAAGGTTCTCTAGTAGGAATAAGAGAATTCCTAATCACATGGCACAACAGCAACAGCAGGTGTAATCGTGTGGCCTCTGCCTTCAGTGTCTATCCTCCAGTTGGTGGAGGTCAGACATCAACACCTACCAAGATCGCCCCCAAGGACAAGTAAGAGGTGCAATGGAACAGATGCACAGTAACTATTCAAGGAGTTCAGATAAGGGATAGGTCACTTCAGGAAGAAGTGATCAAGGAAATCTTTGTTTAAGAGGAAGGAGCAAAAGTGTGTTCTAAAGACTGGTTAAGCATTTAAATTAAGAGGCAAGGGGTAGGATTTTTTGGCAAAGGAGACTGCTAGGGTAAATGAACAGATGTGAGTAATATGTGGGTGAGTGGAGAGTAGCAGATGAGTTTGAAAATAGAGACAAAGATGAGAATTTTCAATGCAGGTTAAGTAGTTTGGACTTTTACCTACAGCATTAAAATCAGTGAGGATTTTTGAGCAGGAATATATATATAATGCTAAATATATTTAATATATTTGCATTTAATATATATGCATTTAATTATATATGTATTTGTATTTAATATATATATTTGCATTTAATTAGGATATGAAGGTCTGGTTATATTTAAAAATACAAAAGTTAAGAATTGAGGGTACTGGGTAAGAATTTATTCTGAGTCCTAGTTTGGAGTTATAATTCAAAATCAAAATTACTGAACCCCTAGGATGTCTGAAGCGCCATTGCAGATACTACAAGACACAAATAATTAAATAACAAATCACTTGTCTTTGAGAATTAGGGAAAAAAAATTGCCTTGGAATATTGAAAGAAAGAAATATCCAGCTATTTCAGCAATGCGTTACGTTTGAGGACAAGAGGACATGAAAATAAAATAGACTAAAATGAAAAGGTAGCATAGTGAAAAGAAACAATAAGGACAGTATGAGGGAAATTTAAAATATTATAGCAGGATAAAAGAAAAAAAATTTTTGGAGGTTACAGAGACCAGAATTATGAAGAACAAAAAGTGAAATCCATGAAAGGCAGAACAAATTTTAGAACTTAAATTATTTAAGAGGAAATATATAACAGAGTGAGTAAAACGCCAGTAATAACTTTGATCACTAAATCCAAATTTTATTTGGATATGGAAACCAAAATTGAAAAGCTGGGAAGACTTGGAAGAAATAAAAGCCTATAAATGTTTCTTCCTATATAGAGAAAGATTAAAAACCATGGTTTTTTACTCTAAAATTAAAACAAAATAGGTTAAAGAATGCTTTTGAAAAATTGAAAGGTAACCAATGGTTGAATTAAAACAAAATAGACAGTTCTTAATACTCTAGAAAGGAATACAGCAAAGAAAGCACGGCTTTTAGTCTATATTCCAGAAAACAGTAAATGATGAGAAAGCATAACTAACAGAATTATAGAAAGTGACAGAAAGCCAGTCATACAACAAGAAATAGAAAAGCTGGGATCCCTGGGTGGCGCAGCGGTTTGGCGCCTGACTTTGGCCCAGGGTGCGATCCTGGAGACCAGGGATCGAATCCCACGTCGGGCTCCAGGTGCATGGAGCCTGCTTCTCCCTCTGCCTATGTCTCTGCCTCTCTCTCTCTCTCTCTCTCTGTGACTATCATAAATAAATAAAAATTAAAAAAATAAAATAAAATAAAATAAAAAAAAAGAAATAGAAAAGCTAAACATTCCTTTCTTTAAAAACATTTAGTCCGGGGACGCCTGGGTGGCTCAGTGGTTGAGCGTCTGCCTTTGGCTCAGGTTGTGATCCTGGGTCCTGGGGTCAAGTCCCACATCGGGCTCCCCGCAGGGAGCCTGCTTCTTCTTCTGCCTGTGTCTCTACCTCTCTTTCTCTGGGTCTCTCATGAATAAATAAATAAAATCTTTAAAAAAAATAATTTGAAGCAACTTTTTAAAACTAAAACTACTTAACAGGAATCCACCAGAAAGAAAGCAGTACAAATAAGTAAACAGCTGCAAAATGATAAACTGTATGCTTAAGAAGAAATGAAAGGGCTGCAATAGTGATGTCAGCTAAAAAAGGAAAAAAAAAAAAACACGGAAAGGATGAGAATTAATTCATGCTGATACAAGATGCAATTCACTAAAAATATATATTGCTTTGCTCTCTGTACAGGCAATGTTACTACATCAAAATGCAATGTAACACATGAAACATCAACAAGCATATAAAATATTCCAGAATAAATTTTTAAAAACCAAGAGAAGATAACTAAGACAATCTTCTTTGATGAATCAAGTATCCAACACAAAGATACAAGAAAAAAATGACAGTATACTTAGTTCAATAATTATAACTGTATATTACAATGAAAGGATGGATATATACCTTGTTGTTGTTTATATATGGTTTTGTTTTATTTTTGCAATGCCCCTGCAATAATTACAAATTTGGTCATTTAATTGATCATACTGATACAGTCACACACACACACACACACACACACACACACACACACACACTAGCACAACCAGTCTCAATAATTATTGCAGATACAGTTCCCTGCCAGAAAAGCATATTCTCAGAGGGAGGTTAGCATTTACGGGTTCAACATCTACGCAAGGGGAAGAAAGAAGGTGGGATTGGGCCTAGGCAGTAGCAGGGCTGTGATTTGGGGAATATAGATCTGTGACTGAATTTGGGCCCCCCAGGGGAAGGAGTATCACATTGGGTGGGGCAGCACTTCAATAGAGGAAATTCCTCAAGGATTATTATTATTGAAATAATAAAGGTTATATTTTCCAATAGAAAAAGAATAAAAATAAAATTAATTCCTAAAACTTGCAAACTAAAAATCTATGTTCCTAAATACATTTTTACTCCAATAGAAAACCAAAATTAATTAACAATACTTTAATTAATAATGAAAAGAGTAATCTACCTATCAATATGTAGAAGATGTGACTAAATATATACAAAATAAGATATACATACTCTTAAATGTTCCATTTAAAATCTAATTATTATCTCATAATATTAAGAGCATGAATGAACAGAATGAAGCCAGGGAAGAAATATTTGCAAAACACATATCCAACAAAAGATTTGTATCCACAGTATGTAAAGAGTTCATACAACTTAATAGCAAAATGACAACCCAATTTAAAAATAGACAAAAGAAATTTGAACAGACCCTTCACAAAATAAGAAGCATTAATGGCAAAAAAAAAAAGGCACCTGAAAAGATGCTTAACATCAAGAGACATCAGGAAAATGAAAATTAAAATCACAATGACGTACTGTCACACACCTAGATAGGTAAAATTAAAAAGATAGACGGTATCAAATATTAGTGAGGACGTAGATCAGATACAATTCACATACACTGCTCTAGGATCAGTGGATCTAGGATCTAGGATCAAAGTTACAACCTCTGGAAAAGTGGCAGTTTCTGGCAGTCAAACTGATTACCTACCATATGACCTCGAAGTTGTATTATCAAGTATTGACCCAAGAGGAGTACAAATGGTAGCCAGGGGAAAGCTTGTGTAAGAATGTACAAAGCAACTTTTACCCCTATGGGTCTAGCACTGGGAAGAACTAAAAGGTCATCAACAGAGAAATGGACAAATAACGTGGGGTATGTCCATACAGTGGAGTAGGACTTGGCAGTGCAAAGAAATGATCCATGGACATATGGAACCACAAGAACCTCGAACGTAGGATTTTTCTGGATTTGAAGTACAAGCTCAGGTAGGTGATGAAAACCAAAGCGCTCCCGTCTGGAATGACAGGGGCAGCTGTCTAGGCAGTGCCATGAGGAAGCCTCCTGGAATATGGACGTGACTGGGTGTGAATTACCTGAGTGTAGGCTTCTGCGAACACTGACTCAACTCTACACGAAAGAGCCAAAGGTCAGTGCATCTTACCCCTTGCTGATAATATCTCAACAGAAGAAGCAACAACAAAGTGTTCTCAACACTTCAAGAATATTATCTATATGTTATTTCAGTAATTTCAAAGCATCAGAAATATAGGAATCTAATTCATTTTCCAAAGCTCCCACATCTCATCCCTGATTATAAAACCTAGTATTGACAAGACACAGTAGGAGTAAATAGAACGTATATATTATATGTGGAACACATGTGCAAACCCTACCAAACTGAAGCTAACATTGTGCTAAAAGAATAATAGATTATGAGCAAATTACCTTTATTTCCAGAAAATGAGCATAATGTGTCACAGCAAAATCAAAGTATTAAAAAACACTATCATTTGATAGGCATCGTAGAAGATTTCAATAATATTCAGCATTTAGTCCTGATTTTGAACAACAGCTAGGTAGGAAGAGTAAGGCTATTCCTTCAATGTTAAAAAGTCTATCACAGAACATCCATATTCATATCACGATTAATGTGAAATACTGGAATCATTTCCATTAAATCCAGAAGCAAGATAAATCTAATATGTCAATAATTATTCATTTCTATTCTGGAAGTTCTGAGGCAATAATATGAGAAAGAAAAAAAAAGGTAAAAAAGATTTTGAAATGTAAAAATATGGACCAATCAACAACTTTCTCATAAATGTAAAACAGATGGATTACATAATAAATAAATTGGTATAACTTCCTAAATTTAGAAAAGATCAATTCCATAGCATGCCTCAAATAAATTAGAAATAAATTACATTTTAATTAAATGTAAATGACTATAAAGCCACTATAAATAATTGTAGGTTAAAATATACATAATTGTGTAGGTAGAAAATTCTGTAAACTGAAACCTATGGCAAAAAAAAAAAAAAAAAAACCACTTAAAAGGAAAATAAACAAAATTTGAGAAAATCTCTTTTTAAAACAATCAAAATTTAACACAAGTTTTATATCCCTAGTAGAGAGTACTTGTTTGTAATTGCTGCAAGTTACAAACAAGATATAAATATACCAATATGAAAAATGGACAAATGTCATGAGTAGGAATATTGCAAAATGAAAAATAAAAGTAGCTAAGATTTGTCACTGGTAAATTTAATTAATGAATTATTGCTTTTCCCACACAAATCAAATTGATAACATTAAAAACGACAATATCTATCTACAGCAAGACATTGAAAATAGCCTAAATGAATAAAAATAGGTAATTGGCTAAACAAATTATGATATGACTGTACCATGAAATACTATGCTTCCATTATAATTGTCTGTTGTGAAAGAAAAACACCACGTGAAAATATAGACAATTACTGTTTAGTAAATAAGATAAGTTGCCTAATATCTTTGTAGTAAATATTCATTTTTTTAAAAACCAGTGCATAGACACCAAAATATTAAAAACATTGTTTTCTCCGTGTAATAGAAATAGGAATGAGTAATACCTTTGCCTTCTTTTTTTGCTATGCTGTCAAATTTTGCCTCCATTAAAAATAAATAAAAAGATCTCTTTGCAATAAAAAAAATGTATAAATGAATGATAAAGACACATGCTGTAAATGTTGAAAGCTAACCATAACCCTGATTAATAGAAGTAAATTTTATTTGTTATTCTTCAGCCGATAAAGAGACACATGCTTTTGCTAATCCTGATGTACTGCTTAAAAGTGGAAAGGGAAAAGGAAAGAAGAAAGAAAGAAAGAAAGAAAGAAAGAAAGAAAGAAAGAAAGAAAGAAAGAAAGAAAGAAAGAAAGAAAGAAAGAAAGAAAGAAAGAAAGAAAGAAAGAAAGAAAGAAAGAAAGAAAGAAAACCAAAAAGTGAAGAAGAGGGAATACTAGGCCAAACTCTGACAGTAAGATAAATGAATTTTTTTATTCCAGAATTTTATAGGCTTTTAATACCAAAGATAGTAAGTGCCCAAATTTAGTCACTGCCATTGCCACCCTCAGACAAAATGAGAAAATAGGAAGATTACTACCCAGTGATAGATCCTGTAGAAGAATGTATTTCCCTAGAATACAAGTGGCTGTAGCCATATGATGCAGGCTATTTTTTACTTTATTTATTATTTTATTTTATTTTATTATTTTATTTTATTTTTTTATTTTATTTTATTTATTAATGTATTTATTTATTTATTTTTAAGTTGAGCATCATCAGCTGGCGTGAAACAGGGAGAGGTAACATGAAGTCCAGTAACGTAACATGGCCACACATGTTTTGAAAACATTTAGCTCTGGATCCAGCATGAGCTCTAAGTATAGATCCCTAGATCCAATTTTCTGTTGGCCCTGGGAGGCAGAAAAATATTCTCCGAAGCATTGGAAGTGTTGGCAAGGTAGTAAGCACAGAAAATAGGAAATAATTTAATGTGGTTCTAAACGGTACTTGTGAAATGTCTTTAAAAATAAATCCTTTCTGACTCTTCATTATGTTGCACAAATGAGAGGCCCAAAAATTATGGCTCGACACCCATTTTACATTCAAGGTCAGATAGGCAACAATCAGGCGATGATATTTTATTCTCCTGCACATATGAAATTCTGTTTGAACTCATCAGAGTGAATTTATAGATGTGCTAAAGCACCCAATGAGAAGATTGCGTGTAAGTAGGACAAGTTCCCTCCTCGGTTTCCTAATGCAAGTAAATTACTAGCCAGGCATGATTTCACGTGGTATAGGGGAGAGAAGTTAATAATTTTTGTTCCAACCTTGACCAAAATACAGGCCTGGATTTTTAAGGACAACAAATTTAAATATCTTGGCAGTGATCATTCAGGAATATTTCTGAATAGGATACATTCACATGAGGCCCTTTTCCCTCTGCCAGCGTCTCTGTAACTACTAGGCGCTCGGAGGGAATAAAAACAAAATATCTGAGTGTAAACTGAACCAGAGTCGAATATTTATCCACAGCAATTTAATCTGAAGAGATGTTCTTCTAGCATTTAGGGTTTGGTTGAATCCCACAAAACCCTGCAATATTTAGAACCAAAATTGGAAGCCCTGTCCTCAATTCACCTCCCCATATCAGCCTTCTGTGGGCGCTAAGTGAGTCTCACGACGTTAAATTGTATGGTGACATCTACTCCGCGCCGGGTCATGTCAAAACGTGGACCTTAACATCTTCGTGGTTGTGACTGTGCTGCCACTTTCGTTGGATGTTTTCTTCTTAATATTTCAGAGGTGTGAATTCACATATTCCCAAAATACTCCTCCCTAGGCTGGGGGAGAGGCTCTGAGAAGGGGAAGGACACACGGTTTGAAGGACACACGGTTTCACGAACACAGAGTGTGTTTAGTTAATCCTCAACAGCAAAACAATAGAGGAGAGATTGGAGGATACCCCATATAATTAATAGGGTAGAACTAAGCACGCCATACATGCTTCCGAGAAGACCGCAGAATGCACTGCGGAAACACGCAACACGATGCTTAATCACTTGAGAGAAATCATGCAGAAAGCACGACACGTACCACATCCAAGATGATGACCAAACCTCTTCCCAAATCATCCCATCTGGTAAAGCTTCTCCAAGGCCCAGATTGCACCAGGCCATCCTCAAGCATCCTCCCCGCTGCAGGCATCCGAAGCTAGCCTTAGCCCCACTTTTGTCCATGTCGGCAAATAACCACACAATCCTCCTGTCCATCTGGAGGCGTCCACACGTCTGTAAGCTTCAGAATGGAAGAAGGGAAGGAGGACGAACCACCAACTGGGATTTTTCCAAGGGCGTGGGGTGAGGCGGTGGTGTCTGGGGTCACACCAAGAGCATAGATAAGCTGATCTCATGCAACAAGGAAGACGATGATCCAAATTCAAATAAAAACCATGTCGTTGAGAACAACACACTCTCAACAGCAACATGTGATCTTTCGGGAAAACTGTACTAAGAGCAAATGAGTCTTGACCGGGTTAAATGATCTCTTGTGTTTAAGAAACAGACTTTTCCACCTAAATTATCGATAAGGCCACCGACCAACTTCCGAAAGGGATGCTTACGTCTCTTTCACGATCCCTGAATCTGTGTCCATCCTCACGGCTGTCCAAACTTATAGGATTGAGCTGTTATGATTTTAATTAAACTTGTGCAAAGTGTCAGATGAAAAGCAAATCTGACCAAAATACAATGAAGCAAGAGGGCGAGGCTTAAAACAATATTAACAACTAGTGTTTTGTGGTTTCTCTGCAACTGCCAAAGGAGATTGAACCCCGGGTGAGGGAGCATTGGCTAATAAATCGCCAAAGGAAAAAGAAACCACCTCTATTCAGTTCAGTGGAATGTATTTGCTGACACTCCAGGGAATTCTGGAGCAAGGTGAAACTTTGCACCCAGAATACTTTAGGTACTGAGCACATACTTAGCACTGGATTTCCTAAAAATACGCATAGGAAAATTCAGAATAGGAAAAAGCGCAGGGCAGCCCAGGTGGCTCAGCGGTTTAGCGCCGCCTTCAGCTCAGGGCCTGATCCTGGAGACTCAGGATCGAGTCCCACGTCGGGCTCCCTGCATGGAGCCTGCTTCTCCCTCTGCCTGTGTCTCTGCCTCTCTCTCTCTCTCATGAATAAATAAATAAATAAATAAATAAATAAATAAATAAATAATCTTAAAAAAAAAAAAAAAGAAAAGAAAAAGTGCACAGAGTCTTAACCCTTGGAGGGCTAGGGGGACATCACCATCAGGTTCAAAATACAGACTGTGGATAAAGTGCAGCCAAACACGAGGCTAATGTGCCCATTTTACTTCCTTCTTCCTGCAGCTCTGATTGAAAGGGGTTGCACACATCAGTGATGCCCTATGCATATGGTTTTGCATTAAATTTGCAATGTCAGGTTTGTTTATTAAAAAAAAAAAGTCATATTTTTAACCGCTGGCCCCTGGGGCTCTGTTCTGGGCAGTTACAAGTTCCAGCCAGTTCGATTCTGATTTTTAAAGAGACAGCCCTCATTTCCTTGCACTCTCCATGGAGACCTTTCAGATTTGGAGCAAAACTCTTGGTTTATGTCTTCCATGGCCTTGCAGACTTACAATTCAGTTTATTTACTTAGCACAGAAAGTGCACTCCTGTGGGCCATGACTGGCGGGTGGCCACTGCTGGTCCTTGGAAGGCTCATGGAGTTTCTATTCCTTCTCCTTCCTTCTCTCTCTCTCTCTCTCTCTCTCTCTCTCTGGCTCTCTCTTGCTCGCTCACCCTCTTTGCTTGAACACCACTACTGTGAAAAGATTTTCTCCTAGTGCTTTGGAGACTGTTCACATGGTTTTGTTCCCATGTGGAACTTTTAACCCCATCCATACACCTAGTGGCAGCCTGATGGTTAATAAGGGGCAGAAATCTTTACAGTCTTTTCCACCGTGGCTGAAATTCTGGCTTCTGTAATGTATGCCCAGCCGTAGCACTGCTCCTAAGCAGTGGAGGAACAGAGGGCCTCCCATTCCAGGCTTTGCTGCCACTTCAAGGAAAATGCAGAGACTTAGCAGAATATTTATGAGAAATAATTGCATAGATCTGTTTTGCAGTCCACTCAACCACATTAACGTCGGAGTCGTTTTCGCTTTGGTCTTACCACGGAATTTTGACTTAACGTTATTCTCCATCCATTTTTTTTGTTTTGTTTTGTTTTGTTTTGTTTTGTTTTGTTTTACCCGCCTCTTTAGCTTAAGGGCACCAAAACATAAAGTGAACGTGATCATTATGAGGTTCTAGAAATATACTGTAGCTGGGATTCCCAGATAAGATGTTCATTAGAGGACTAGTCTTTTATGTCCTGAAAACCATATGGATGACTACACTGCAGCCTGAGACGTCAGGATGGGTGGGGGGCCAAGCGGTCACGACTCTCACAGCTAATCACTCATGCTCCATCCAGGAAGTACTGTTGTTTGCAATGTGGCTTAGGCTTGTATAAACTCGATTCTTCGATATCAAAAAAAAAAATCACCTAGGGCAAAATTATGTGTTCAGTACAACTCAGCAGGGCAAGCTTTCAGCTGGAGTTGACCCAGGGAAACGGGCAGAGTAGTAACCTTCCTCAGGACCACTGTCCATAACTCCTGCTCTGCCATCTTCCGACCCCCTGGACCTCTCCTAGAGCCATTCAGAGAACTCTAGAATATTCCCTGAGATGCTACTATTTTCATGGCAGTCCTGAGCGAAGAGAAATGTCATTTTTACATGGCAATTTCTCCCACCGTGGGACTGAGTTAGGAGCCACATGGGAGGTGACACCATCACACGAGGTGCCACCTGTGATGAGTCATGTCATAACATGGTAGGGTCGGATGTTAGAGCTGCATCATTGAGTCAGATGGTGGGGAAGCTAACACAGGTTTGCCTAAGTCCGTTAAGTGCTTCCTGGAAGGGCTATCCTGATGGATGGACAGTTGTCTGTCATCTTAAAAAAGCTTTCCATCAACATTATCAACATCACCACCATTCTCAGCCTCAGCATCCAAGACCATTCACGTACTACCTATTTATCAATGACCCCAGGATAGCATTCTTATTTCAAATGACACTATGGTAGATACTGTATTTTTTTAAAAGATTTTATTTATTT
The DNA here is from genome assembly GCF_003254725.2 of Canis lupus dingo. NCBI lineage: Eukaryota > Metazoa > Chordata > Mammalia > Carnivora > Canidae > Canis > Canis lupus. The sequence goes on along the minus strand of NC_064252.1, from coordinate 67,111,206 downwards.
ATTCATGAGAGACAGAGAGAGAGAGAGAGAGAGAGAGAGGCAGAGACTCAGGCAGAGGGAGAAGCAGTCTCCATGCAGGGAGCCCGATGTGGGACATGATCCCGGGTCTCCAGGATCACGCCCTGGGCTGAAGGCGGCTCTAAAACACTGAGCCACCTGGGCTTCCCAGATGCTGTATTTTTTTAAGATTGATTGATTGACTCATTTGTTGATTGATATGAGAAAGTGCATAGTGGGGAGCGGCAGAGGGAAAGGGAAGGAGAAAGAATCTCAGGCAGACTCCCTACTGACCACAGGGCCCGATGTGTGGCTCCATCTCACAACCCTAAGGTCATGACCTGAGCTGAAATCAAGAGTCCAACACTTAACCGACTGAGCCACCCTGGCGCCCCTGTAGTAGATATTGTATTTTTTTAAACCCCATGACCATTTATTTAATAGCTCTTGGGTTATCTTTGGGGGAATTATCTGTTTTCTATTGATAGTGGATTTGCTGGGCTAGTGAGGCCACATTCCACACGAGAGGTGAAGAGGTCCTCAGATATCCCTTCCTTCTTCATTCTCCCAGATTTTGATAATGATCACATCACACAGCAATCTCCTTGAGGATTCATGAGAGATTTTGGAGCCGTTTTCGTTTCCCAATGTCTCTATGCTCAGAGCCAAAAAGTTATCAGGTTCTGTCAATGGCAGTCCATAAATTTTCTTGAATCTCCTTTTCATCTCCTCTTCACTCCATTGTCATAGTTAGGGCCGTTGGCACGTGTCCTCTGCACTAATGCAATGGTGTCCTCGCCAGCGTCCCTGCCTTCCACCTCTCTCCACCCCAACTCTGCAATAATAAAAGCAACTTGAAGTAATTGATCCCTTATGATGGTCCAGGCATTAAGCTAAACACTTTTTCAAATCTAATCTTCGTAACTCTCCTGAAGTAGAAATTACTTTTCTGACCAGGAAAGCAAGGCTCAAAGATCATGAGAAACTTATTTACAATCACCCAGCTAATACCTATTCTAGCCAAGATTTGAATTCCATTCTACAGGGCTCCAAATTCTATGCTCATCACCCCATACTCCGAACACTTGTTGGCATATGTGTTTCCTCCCTAGACTGTGGCTTCTTCAAGGTCTGAGCTTTATTGGCTTTCTTTCCTAGCTTCCACCCTGCCCCACTTTATTCCCCACCTAGTGATAAGGTGGGTCGTGTCATTCTTTTACTCAAAACCCTCCAGTGATTTCCCATGATGTTTAGAACACAATCAGGAACACGTACAGGGTCCTTCAGGCTTCATGTGCCCTGGCCACCTGCTGTCTCTTTACCTTCCTCACCTCTACCTTCCCTATCCTTCCCTCCTCTTCTGGATTCAGCCACATGGCCTCTGAGCTATTTTTTAAACAGGCCAAAGACACACCTACTCAGAACCCTCACACTGACCATTCTTCCTGCCTGGAAGGCTCTTCAACCAGAGGTCTACCTCAATGTTCCTCTCATTTCATTCAGAACTCTACCAAATGTCAGCTCCTTAGAGAAAACTTCTCTGACCATCCACATAAAATATAAACATAAAATCACAACCATCATCACACCCTTTACCCTTCTTCCCATTCTTGACACTGACTACTGTCGGTCCTTACCCACCCACCTGGGTGTACATTTACCTGTGTCTGCCAAGCCCACTGAAAATGAACAGGCCTGTGACTCCTTTCTTCCGGGCTACACCCCCAGGGCTTCTGCAGCAGCTATTTGGTAGGCATAAGTGAGAATGTGAATCTCCATTTTCCAGTGTTTACAACATTGCCAGGTGCACTTCAGGAGCTCAAAACATAGTATATGTTGAGTGAATTGTGGTGCCAGTTATATTAAGAACTGCCATGGAATTCCCCTTGCGAACGTGACAGGTCAGAAAAGACACACCCAAAGAGACAGTGCAGGAATTAATTAAATAATAAGAAGATCCTAATTTGACAGACAGTAACACAGGAAAAAAAAAGAAAAGAGACTTCTAAAATGTAACTAAAAATTTTTAGAGATGTTGTGCTTCAGGATCTCGGGACTCACCCTGCCACACATGTCTTCATATAGAAGTCCTTCCCGATGTCATCTCCAGAAAGAAACCAGCTTCTCCTTGTTCACTCACAGCCCCTTCATAGACAGGAATGCTCTAAATCAGGAATACCTAATCCTTTCCTCTCTGACTGAAATAAAGCTGGAATTCTCTTCTAGGACCACGTCCCAGAAATGTATTTAAGTCCATTTTAGCATAAGCTCTGAGCCATCAGTAAGTCCTCTTAACCTTTAAAGAGCCAGGTGTCATGGGAAAATACCGCTTTTACTGGGAAACCCTACAATTTCTTCCCAATGTTATTATTTCCCTCTTTCTAAATGTCCTGGTGTGTTTTGGTATAAAATATTAACCTTTATCTGTAAATGACTCCCATTTCCTCTTTAGCAATACTACCACTTACTCAATACTTTTTCCTGTAAGTAGAAAATATATTCCATGTATTCCAGTTCTGTAAAGTCTCTCTCTCTCTCTCTCTCTATCTTTCTCCCTCCTTCCATCCCTCTCTCCCTCCCTGTCTCCCTCCTTCTCTTCCTCTTTCCATTCCTCCCCCCCTTCTCAGATGACTGAAGTTTTAAGTCTGGGTGACTGAGTCCAGGGATGCTGTTATATTAGAAATTCTGAAAAGATTTGTAGAGAAATTAAGTTTTGAGGAGAAGGGAATATATTCTGCTTTGAAAAATTCGAGTTCAAGATGGTGTTGGACAATCCAATTCTCCAGAGTTAAATGAATATAGGAGCCTAGAGCTGTGGTCAGATTCCCTACCATCTTCCAATTCACTCCAAGCAACAGTATGATATGGGAAACAACTCTTGCTCCAACATACTTTGGTATCTTTGCTTCTCTACAAAAGGAAGGAAGGAAGGAAGGAAGGAAGGAAGGAAGGAAGGAAGGAAGGAAGGAAGGAAGGAAGGAAGGAAGGGAGAGAGATAGAAAGAAAGGATTCCCCATAATTCCAAAAATAATGCAATTATGCCCAATATTATGCAATATATGCCCATATATTGAGGAGCTATTGTGTCTCAGGCGTTGCCCTTGGTTTTTTATATATACAGAACTTTATATAGTCCCAAGCAAGCACTTAGTAGACCATTTAGAAGTCTTACAAAAGCCTGAGTCTTCAATCTGAAGCCTGGGTCTTTCATCGTGGTGAGGGTGCAAACCCCTAGCCCTTGAAGTTCAACCTGTAGCGACAACTGTCACATGTTAACAACACCTTCCAACTCTTGAGTTTCTGTCCCTGCAGACTCGTGTCACGCTCAGTTTGCCCAACGTGCTCCGGCTACCTCAGCCTGACCTGGGATGCTTTCCCTGCTCTCTTCCTTCCGTTCTGTCCCCTTCCTGCATTTTAAGGTCCAGGACGTGGCTCTGCCAAGGGACGTCTCTGAGCACTCCCACTCTTTCTGATCACAAAGGGCTCTGAAGTCTGGCCAGAACTTCAGTACTTGAGTTTAAGTCCCTGCTCACACTTTGCTGCTTCATGTGAGCTACTCATTCCTTTCCCACTGCAGCACAAGTCTCTCCAGAACAGCAAACCAGCGTCCGACCTATTTTGCAACTTTGTCCCACTCTGAGTCCTTGCTAGCTCAATGAGTACTGGCTGCTGAAAAGAGCCACCAACGTTCCCGGTACAGCCATTTGTAGCTGAGAGGACGAAACTTTGATGTTCTGTTAGAATTGACCCAAATAAGCTTCTGTTCAAAATGAACTGTCATAAGTGAGAGCCCTGGACTACACCACAGAGTGTAGGCTGGGTGGCCTTGTTGGAGGATTTCCCTCTTGCAGGAATAGATGGAGGGCAAGGGCCTCCTCCCCATTCCCACCTGGACCCAGACGTGGCTTCAACAGTACTGGGACGATAGGACATAAGGCAGGTATCTGCCAATGGCACTAGCATGCTGGTTCTTGGCTAACCCAGTGTCATCTGGGCTCCAGGAAGTTGCAGAGTAGACTCTGACTTACCGAAGGGAGGGGTTCCCACTCACTCTATATCCTTAGTCTACTTCAAGATTCTGCGGCTTTGTCAATTCCCTTACTCAGGTTCCCCCCACTTCCAGTCTGTCTAGGCCTTCTTCACTCCTCTCAACCCAATCCAGTAGGAAGGGCTGCAGACCGTGTTGATTTCGGAGAGGGTCTCTCCTTCATTCCAACCTTTCTTTCCTGGATAAAATGCTTTCTCCTCCCCTCCCTTACTCTTGTCTTTTCCTCTCCTTTTCCCTTCCTTTGCCTTCCTTAATCCTTCCCACTTGCTTAATCCCAAAGACCAGCTCCAGGAAATCTGGATCCAAGCTCCACATTCTCTCTAGCTCACCTTTGGTACACTCATGATGTCATTGATGGAACTTCTGTGTGTCTTTCCCACCTGCTCATCTAGTTTCCCATATTGGGCAGAACTTGCCTTCTGTTTTCTTTTGCAACAACAAACATACAGGGAGAGATGAATGACTTGGCAACATATCTCACAACTCAAGGAGGAAATTAGCTGCTAAGGACCAGCTCCAACCAGCTGCTCTCTGGACTGACCCCATTCACCTTGAAATCAGGGCATCAGAAAAAGAAAGAGGAAAGGAAAATTGCGTGCATAGCTGCGTTGTTACATGCTTCTGAGAGGGAATGCGTCTGTGTGCAGTGAGGGTGAGGGAAGATTTTTGTGCACAGAGGAGAAAGCTATGCAATGGGACAAGAGAGAGATTTGCTTCAGTGGTCTTGACAAAAATCAGGGGAAACTATTCTATTCAAAGGAATTATCCTGTACCTACACAGAAGAATGCCTAATTCTATCCCACTGTGTAAGTCGCCTCATTTTTGCTGGGTTGTAACTTTAGGTATGTGGGCATGCAATTAAGATTTTTCTGGAATCACCTCACTTAACCCAATGACAATGGGGAGCAGGATTTCCCCATCTTAATAGCTAGTTCAGAGCCCAAGCGGCCGTCCACCAGCAGCCGACGTGAGGAGAGGCTGAGTGGCAGTTCTAATTGACCATTTCTACCCATGTTCCTCTTAGGAACATACAATATGAGCTGTCACAGCTTCCTGCCAATCACAAGAAATCTGACCTAGAGAAAGCACCATCTCAGAGTAAGGGCTGTTTATACATCCAATGAATTCAGCTTCCATTGCATTATCTTATTTTTAGGCCATTGCAGAGAAAAGCCTGCCTGATCACATCATAAAATCATGAATTTAGTAGATTATAGAGGATGACTTCAAATCTAAATATGTCCTCTGGCTGCCCAAACAAGAGGCCATTTAGCATTTGACATCATCTAGTGTTAGACTCTAAGTTTGTTCTTTGGGGATACTCAGGAGCTTTGCAGAGTCACAGCTTCCCAAACACTTGGGAGGTGCGCTGTTTTAGGATGTGGAGGAGAAAGAAAATAATGAATTTGTGCTCTCATGTACAACGAAGAGAACTTCCAGATGCGCTATTTTCTTGCCGCACGAGGGGTTAAAGCAACGTAGGAGATTTATGCAGAGAAGTTACATGCCACACTTGCCTGTTTTTCCTCCTTTTACGGTCAATGAGAGATGTTCGCTCTGACACAATTTCAACAACACACATGTCATAAGCAATGGGGACGGGAAAGGAAGAGAAGCCCACAAAGGCAAACTAACTAGACAGACAGCAGCTCATCAGTGCCACCTGCTCACACTCAGCTCCCGTGGAACTGTCTTGCCATAATAAGGCCAGACACACGGATTTCTAAATGTCTCTCCAAGTGGTTAGTTAGCAAGGTGGCCACACACCTACCGACGCAATGACAGCAAAACTACATGGGAAAACACAGTGTTTCAGTTTGTGCCTGCCAACTCCACTCCATCAGGGGACACAGTTGGTACCTTCTCCCCCAAAGTTAACAGGGTGTGGGAAAGATAGAGGAACTTCTGATTCCCCACCCCAACCCGGCAGGAGGGAAAGGAAGGTTGTCAGACAAAGAAATGCCCTTCCAAATGCCCCACCATGAATGGACACATAACAGGTGTGCTTCCATTTTTCAGGCTCACTTTTCAGCCTGTCTCTGGCCAGTGATTAATTCTGCAGGAACTATGGCAACTTCGATTATTGCTCACAAATATTCATGGCCCCCTCTCTGAAGAATTATATTTCACTCCCTATGGACTGGGCTTAGCCATGCAACCCATACTAGCGCAATGAACTCTGTGGAAAATGGTGTGTATCGCTGACATGTAGAAGTTTTATGAGCCGATGTGTAGTCTTCAGGCTCTTTTGTCCCCTACTTAATGACAAGCAATGTCCCTTTGGGGTATTGCTTTGTCAGTCTGGGTTCTGGAGCAGATAGAGAGTGAACAAAGTGAACAGGGAGCAGTACTGAAGTACTCCCAAGATGGATATGACCAGAAATAGCCCCTACTGTTACAAAATTTGGAACTCATTTGTTACTGCATCATAACCTAGCTTATCCTGACTGACATAGCCTCTTTCAAGAAAACTAATGGAACGTCTATGATAAATCCAAGAATGGGGGCATCCTTGCTTGAGACATTCAAGCATTTTCTCCCTCTTGTCATAATCTCTTTCTTACCACTTCTTACCTCTTGGGTTAGTTCTGTCCTTGGTTTATTAGTCTAATCATCCTCAAGTGGGGTATTAGGAAGGACAAATCTCTAGATCTCAGAGACATACCAGTGAATACAAATCAAGCAGTTGATGGATTGGTTAATTCAACTTGAAGAAGTGACTCTGGATCTGACAATTATAGAACATATTATCCTCTTTGAAAATCAGTTTACTGTCTTTGCAATGGACATATTTAGCCAGTTTTATAAGAAAGCATGTTGACGTTATCTCTTAATATTAGAAAGATATGACCGGAGAGCCATATGGTAAGAAAGATCTGTGATAACATAATATGATGGTTTTAGAGACTATATGAAGGGAAAGAAAAGTATCTCAAACTTAACATGGTTGGAAACTATGACAATGTTCCAAGAAACAGACTACATGCTGTACTTTAAGCATAAAATCCACTCTATAGCAAGATACTTTTATCTCATTTACCCAGTTACTCTACACTGATATATATCTATATACATCATGTGCATATATGTGTGTATATATATATATATATATATATATACACATATATGCACAGCATTGTGTTTTTTGCAGGAAACAGTTTTGAAGCTTATCCATACTTTTTATTTAATAATTAAAGGTAATATCCATTTATATTTAACCTAAAAATTGTAAATTTTTATCTTATTTTTCTCCTTCAGATTTTAAGTGCTAATTGCTTAGACAAGTGGAATATCTAGATCTGAGTGGATGAGAATGTTTCAGAATTACCAATTAATTATAAATTACCATTAATTATAAAAGCAGAGCAGTAATACAGAATGCTTAAGGTTTGACATCACAGTTAGGAAACAACATTCCAGCACCATTGTATATTGGCTTTGAATGAAAGCATCTTGGGTCCTGAGGCCCAGAAAGGTTTAGCAACTCACAAAACAGTGGTAGAGCAGAGCCTAGAGTTTTGAAGCCACCCCTCCAATATGTTGGTCCTCCCCTTATAACTGTGTGCTGAGGATGGACTAGACTTAGTTAAGAAAGTCCATTTAAAAAGATAGAAATTTGTTTCAAGAAGAACATAGAGTGTGGGAAAATTAGGAATATGGAAACTGTGAATGCCAACAATCCACTCAACACAGGTACTTCATTCAGGAAAATACCCAACAGTCTCTCAGCTTTTGCTTGGATGTCTCTGGTGACCAGGAGCTCACTGCTCTTTGAGGTGTCTATTCTGTAATGGGGCCTTGCTAGTTAGCAACAAAGTCTTCCTTGGGATGAACAAATACTTTCCTCATGGGCATTTCCATAAGCTGGTTATAGTTCTACTCTGTCCTATAAAATTAATCTAGGTCAGTGGTTTTCTTTTGCATTTTTTTTATTGGAGTTCAATTTCCCAACATATAATATAACACCCAGTGCTCATCCCATCAAGTGCCCCCCTCAGTGCCCTTCACCCAATTACCCCATCTCCCCGCCCACCACCCCTTCCACTACCTCTTGTTCATTTCCCAGAGTTAGGAGTCTCTCATGTTTGGTCAGTGGTTTTCAAACAAAGGTATGATTTTGCTTCCCAGGAGACATTTTTTATCATCACAACCGCCAAAACTCTTACTGACATCTAGTACATAGAAGCCACGAATACTATTAAACATTATAGGGATCCCTGGGTGGTGCAGCGGTATAGCACCTGCCTTTGGCCCAGGGCGTGATCCTGGAGACCCGGGATAGAATCCCACGTCGGGCTCCTGGTGCATGGAGCCTGCTTCTCCCTCTGCCTGTGTCTCTGCCTCTCTCTCTCTCTCTGTGACTATCATAAATCAATAAAAAAAAACATTATATATAATGCACCTGACACCCCCACAACAAAAATTACCCCAAAATGTCAATAGTGCCAAGATACTCTGATCTAGACCAATTCCCATTTGCTAATATAGCCTTTCACATATTTGGAAGGTCTTTCTTTCTAGGTCTTCTTTCCGCTGAATACCTTTAAGTTTCTCATTCTGCATATGACTTAGTTTCACCATCTTGCAGTGACTGTTAGACGTGCTCCCCTGGGTCCTTGTCTTTCATTAATTGAATCAAACAAAATGGCACACTATCCTCTAAATCATACGTAGATCCAGGGGACTGTTAATTGCCATGATCATAGCACCACAGGTGCTCAATGCACTGAGAAGTACCAACAAACCATCACTAGAAGCCTGAAAAGAGTCCGATGTCTTAGATCAGAGTGTGGATTCAGTAAGACTCCATGGTACTTAGATGATGGGAGGAATAACGGTAATTGCAAAAATAATACCTACTCTTTATTGAGTACTGATGCTATTATGCCAGACACCCTGCTAAGGGCTTTATATGCCTACTCTCATTTAATCCTCCCAGCAATCCCATGTGATAGTTGTGTTATCATCTTTTTACAGATGAAGAAATCTGCTTTAGGTTTAAAAACTTGCCTAATGTCACAAAGCCAGTGATCCCACTGGCCAGGACTGGCCAGGACTCAAACCCAGATCTGCATTATCTCAAAACCCATGTTCTCAATCCCCACAGCATGCTCTAACCCCACCTCCTCAAAACATGGCACATTTTACAAGAGAGTAATACACTACCATCAAGTAGCTAATGCATCCATGTTAACATGCATGCACATATCTTGGCAGGAGGTCTTACTTCTTTGCAACCTAAGACCAGAACAAACTTTGCAAGAAAACAAAGCTACTAGGACACATAAGTCTCATATTTTAAGAGCCAAAAGCTTTGTGTGTTTTTAATAGTCTCTCGGGTAAAAACAATTCAACAGTAACATGAAGAAAGGAAATGTTGGCAACGTTCTCATGGCCCTCTGTTCAAGAAAGTTGTCCCACTCAAAATTGAAAATTCTGGTCTGGACCATCCCAGATTCATGAGTATCCTGGGACCTCACATGAATGAGTGATGGCTACAAATCTTTGTGTGCCTTTGACATATCAGGTTTGTTTTCATTTCAAAGGAGTTTGGGTAGTTTCTGCTCAGTGCTTTTACATTTGCAGCCTAAATACAGGAGCTTTTAGAACTATGACTCACACGGATCTTTACTTAGAAGAAGGTGGACTATATTTTTTCTTTTGGCAGCTCTTAAATTATTAGTCAAGTTACCATGTAATCTTTGAGTTTCACCAAGTGGCTTCAAGGATTAGATACTAAGAGCTGGGGGAAAGTGCTGGGATTACAAACTTTCACTGTGCCGCAATTTAAAGCCCATCTTTTCTTTCTCATACATCCAGGAACATATTTCTGCCATTTTTATATAGCCCTTTCCTGAAGACAAGGAAAAACCCAGGCAGCAGAGGTGAGGGAGGACTCCCTTGGCATTTAGAAAGCAAAGCTCTTTGAGCTAGAGAGATGCACGGAACTCGTCACAATTTAACTTTCATTTTAAGACTTGAGTCTTGGATATTGGTCTCTTTTTGTCAGCATAAATATCTCCTCTTTCTTTGTTTCTAGGGTGACCTCAGTTCTCCTCTACAGCTGAGAATATCCCTGACGCATAATTTCCTTAGAATGCATTTGAAAATGAATGCCTTGTACTTACACCCTTTAACTACCCTCAAACCCCAAGATGTCCTCTGAAATTTCCACCTGCTGCTAGTTCTTACCCCTCTAAAATAAGGCAAAAATCAACCATTAATGAAAGGTGGAGCTGATGCAACTCAGCCATTAAGGACAGACCAGAAAAGCCCCACCTCTCCTAAATAACTTCATCCTTTCTAATTGCCCAGTGGGATTGAAAGATCTATAATGGGGATGAAAAAAAAAGAAAGAAAAGAAGAAAGAAAAGAGAAGAGGAGAGGAGAGGAGAGGAGAGGAGAGGAGAGGAGAGGAGAGGAAAGGAAAGGAAAGGAAAGGAAAGGAAAGGAAAGGAAAGGAAAGGAAAGGAAAGGAAAGGAAAGGAAAGGAAAGGAAAGGAAAGGAAAGGAAAGGAGAAAAGAAAGAAAAAAGAAAAGCAAAGAAAAGAAAAGAAGAAAAGAAAAGAAAAGAAAAGAAAAAGGAAAGAAAAGAAAGAAAAGAAAGAAAAGAAAGAAAAGAAAAGAAAAGAAAAGAAAAGAAAAGAAAAGAAAAGAAAAGAAAGAAAAGAAAAGAAAAAAGAAAAGATAACCAAAGTGTTCCTTGTAAACGTATACTGACTGTGAGATTGAATGGATATTGCTCTTGGGTCTTGTGGTTTCCCCTGCCTGTTGAGTTTTGTGAGAATTAATTGAGATAAGGGTATGAAATATCTTTAAACATGATGAGGCAGCTCAAAATTCAAAAGATTAATATTATTAAGTATGAGGCCTGATCAGAACAAAATCCTTGTCCTGGTGGATTTGGAAAAAAAAAAAAATACACTCACAAGTAAACATCCTTCAGTTCAAACATTATCACTTCTTGGGAACATTTCCTTAGTTCTTCAGATGTTATTGAATCACCATCATCTGGATTTTCCCAAGGAGCTCACCCAGCATTCCCCATGTGTGACTGCTGATTTCCTCATTTGTTCCCCTATTAGACTGAGAGCTCATTTCAGTGGGCGGGAAGCTCATTTGTCTCTACCCTGCCTGGTGCAGTGCCTGCTATATAACAGGCCCTCAACAAATACTCATTGATTTCATTAATTAATCAGCTAATTACTAATAGCCACTCAAATCAGCATATGCTGACTGCCAGCTAGGTAGAGACAGTGACTTGGGATTCAAAGTAGGCCTAGATATATGCAAAATGTGTTAGTAGAGAAGAATTGGGATTGGAAGAAACACAGGGATGAAATCCATCCACCTGTCCTTCCACCCATCCACTCATCCTTCCATTCATCTATCCGTCCTTCCATCCATCCATCCATCCATCCATCCATCCATTCAATAAGCATTGCATCTTCCTACAGACCAAGGAAATGCAGAAATGTGGGGGTTCAATTTCAGGTATGGGTAAACCTTAGAGAATCATCGTAAATATGAATATAATTATGCAGTAATGCACAGAACAGTGTCTAGAATGGAGAAGTAAGAAATTAGGTTTTAGAAGCAGGCTAGTGTCAGATGGTGCTGTGCCTTGAATGCTTGGGCAAGGGCTTCGTGCTTTATTTCATAGGCAATAAGGAGCTAGTTTGTAGAGGGGAAAGATAGATGGTTTGCAGAAAGCAAGGGCCGGAGGCAGAGAGACCTGTTAGGAGGCTGTTACAGAAATTCACTTCTGGGGGGATGGCGGTATCCTAGGCTCCTAGAGAAGTTCCCCCTAGGGTCTCTTGCTCTTGCTCTAACCTAATTTAAGTTGTAGATGCTTCTATGAAGATACCAGGCTTATGTTGCTTCTAAGTCAGGACCTGGGCAAGAGAAGGAGAAACCCACAGGAACTAGAGTAAAGCATCATCTAATTCAAGGCTTCACACCATTTCACCTTAGTTGTTGCATCACTCAAACGGTTAAGGAGAATGGTAAGTCTTAGGGTAGCTGTGGGCAGTCCCCTCTTCCAGGCTTTCCCTATACCAACCAAGTATGAACATCTTTCTTTGAAAAGACTTGTGTTAGAAAACTACATCTTTATTTCTGATTGAAATTAGATTAGAAATATTCCCAAATAAAATCATGTATTTTCTCTACTGGGAAGGTGAAGATGAATAAAACATTCTTAAGTTTTCCTTGAGGTAAAAAAAAAAAAAAAAAAAAAAAAAAAAAAGTTTTCCTTGAGGTTAAGAAAAGTAGAATTGATCCTCTCAGTACCCAGTTTTGTACCCAATTCACAATTTTTCTAGAATATTGGGAGTCATTCAGGAAATCTTCCAATATGTTCTTCAAAAAATCTCTTATTTCTCTTCTATAAGCAATTAGGTCAAGTGACAGAGATACCTAAAATCAAATGACAACTTTATCTTCCCAAACATTTTCCAAAAGGCTCGTTCCCATTTTGGGTCCAACAGCTAGCTGTCTGTGACTAGTTCTCCTATATCATTCTTCCATTCCTATTTTTACTTTAAATGCAAACTGTTTTTGCTGTTTCCCACAATAGTTTTAGCCTTTCTTGGTAATCTAATGCCCTAGCCAATTTCCTGAGGTAAAGATGTGTTTATATAAAAATTGCTATCAGAAAAGCAGCTCAAGCAATGAGAGAAGTCAGTGTACATTTTAACTGACAACTACATAAATAGATGGAGATGGAGTCACATGTCACAGTCTTGAGTTATTATATACATCGCCCAAGCACTGACCACATGCACGCAAATTTACTCAACAAGTGGGTACTGAGTGTCTCCGATGTGGTGGGCTCCATGCTAAGCAGTGAGGCTACATGAAGGAGCAATATTGCGTATTATCACATTTTCTGCTTGCTAACCTTCACTTTATCTATCGATATATGGACACTTTCTGAACTGGATAACAAGCTGCCAGAGGACAGAGACCATGTTTCATTCATGCCCTATGCATCTAGACTCTTCCTAAACTGGGTGTGGACTAGACACAGACAATGAAAATCAGAAATTCTCCTTTTATGGTTCTACCTCTTGCCTTGAATTCCTCCAATGTGTCCATGCATACATGAGTTGCCCAATCTAGGCTTTGCCACGTCAGCTCAGGTTGCTTATTTATACATGCAGAACTTCAGCTGTCTCATCTAGAAAATGGGTAAAATTATATCTGCTCTTACATGTAATGGTTATTTTGCAGCTTAAATGAGACAATGACATATGAAAGCCCTTTGTAAACTCTTTTTCTTAATTTTATTTTTTTATTTGAGGGAGACAGAGAGAGAGAGAGAGAAGGAGAGAAAACGAGTGGGGTGGAGAGGCAGAGGGAGAGGGAGAAGCAGACTCCCAGATGAGCCAGGAGCCCAACATGGGGCTTGATCCTGGAACCAGGAGATTATGACCCGAGCCAAAGGCAGATGCCAAACAGACCGAGTCACTCTGGTGCCCCTCTTTGTAAACTCTTGGTATAAACATAAATGTAAGGAATTATTATATGTACTCCTACGGTGGCTCCAGATTGTTCCCTGGCTCTTTCAGAAATAGTGTTAGCTCCTTAAATAAAGCCCCAACCTCTTGGAAGACAGGGTTTTATGTCACCTTGGGCAATGATGGGCCTGTAACACAAGGAAGTCAGTAATGGGTGGATACTGTAGAGCCTTGATGTCATAGCTCACAGTCATATCTAGCGGAGAAATGTACGCACACGGCGCTACCAACAAGAACATGAGTATATCAGGAGAATAAACCAAAGAGACAATGAAATCGATCATTTGCATGGTCCTATAGGGTCACCACTAAATACGTGGAATGACTGACCACATGGAATGTGCTAGTACAACTTGAGGAACTGAATTTTTAGCTACCCTTAATTAATTAAAATTTAAACAGCGACACATAGCTGGTGACTACCTCATGGGACGGCACAATTCCAGTCACAGTTTTGCCATTGGAATGCCATTAGCTGTACGACTCCAGGACAATCTGTTCCCTTCTCTGAGCCTCAAATTCTATCGGAGGGAAAAATCTCCTAGGTATCTCTTTCAGGTAAAATGTGTGACTCAACATACAAGAATAAGAGTTAAGACACAGGAGCTAATATCTCCATACAGATTTAATACTCACACATACCATAGGTAAGTATGTAAATGTGAGTTCTCAGCCTATCTGCGCCTCAGTTCCTTTTTCTATAAAGGGACAGGGAGGCGACAAGAGAAACTGTATTTCGGGCTATCGGAATTAAATAATTGAATAAATATAAAGTAATAGCACAGCTCCTGATGCTCTGCAGTGCTGAAATGTCAGCATTTTTATGACCAGCACTAGCTAGCTATGAGAAATGTCTGTCTGTAACTCTCAGAGCTCCAGTTTCCTTATTTGATAGGCGCCTTCCCAACTGCACAGGATTTTCTGAGAATAAAATGAGATGACACATACAACCAATCTGAAACACTAAAATAAAAATAAAAAAAGAACAAATATTAGTTTTATCTTATTGTTTAAATTCACGAATTTAGTTGAGTCTCAGGTTAAATCCAGTCTCTCAACATTCATTCAACCTTTAGAGAGTGGCTACTGAGTGCCAAGGACCAGTCTTCAGGCTGCAGGTTCTAGCAGAGAACAAACGATGCCCTTGCCCTTTGAGAGTTTACTTGGTGGGGGCCGGGGACCCACACACACGCACACACAAACACACACACACTCACTCTTTCTGTAGTCTCAGAGTCCGGCTGCCTCAGTTTGACATCAAAATCTGCTGCTTACTACCTGTAATTCCAAGCAAGTTACTTAACTTTTTCAAGCCCCTGTTAGCTTATCTGTAAAAGGGAATAATAAGGGGAACCTTTGAAGAGTAAGTGACATAACGTATGGAAAATGCTTGGCACAGTCCTGGCCCTTGGTACACGATCAATAAATGGTAGTTATTATTGTTTGTATTCTTAGAGCATAAAAAACCCGCTTTCCCCTCAAGACACAATCCTTTGCTGAGTTGTGAGTAATGTGCACGAAGACAGATCCCTGTTTCTGGTTTTTCGTGCTACTCTGGGACTTCCAGACTCCTGTCCGTCTAGAAGTCCCCCAGCATGAATGAGTAGGGAAAGGGGCAGAGGGGGAGGGACAAGCCGACTCTGTGCTGAGAATAGAGCCTGACGTGGGGCTTGATCTCACAACCCGGATATCATGACCTGAGCCCAGATCAAGAGTTGGATACTTAACCAACTGAGCCACCCCAGGCAACCCTTGAATTGTTTCAAAGAAGAAGAGTCCTGAGCTATTCTGCCTCAGAAAATGGGTCAACCTCAAGGGAGGCCTGCACACAGGAAGGTGTGAATGGGAGGGAGCAGTGGGGCCCGGGAGGGTATGGGGTGAAAATGGAGAACTATTCTCATCTTCATGGGTCCCATGTTCAAAGCTGGTCAGTCCCTGCGTGTGCCCTGTATTGTCCTGGGCTGCTTTTTGCTAACATCAGTCATTGCCTAGAAGAGAAGTCTGCAGGGGAGGTGGAGGTGGTTCAGCCAGCTAGTTACTAAAATAACGGCCCTTGCCTAGCGATACAGGCTGCTGATAACGCGGCAGCAGCATCAACCGTGAGGATCCCTTCACCCTTCCACATGTGCCATAAAGAACCTCCTTCTGTGATGTCTTCCTCCTCTTCAAGACTCAGTGTGAGGTTCATTGTAGCCTTATTTTTTTTGATGCACAAAAAGAATTGGACATTGGAAGGGGACGCATCTGCCTGAAAGAGAACTCTAGACCCCCATTACTCTTCTTGGGAGGGTTTGTGACTATCTAACTATCAACAATCCATGATGAATTAAGTAGGATGTTTTCTGGGAACAAGCCAGGCTGACCATGTGGCTAGGTGGTTGCCTGTGAGCCATGTTTCTAGAACTAGAAGGATCATAGGCTGTTCAAATCTCTCATCTTGCCCCAGTGTCTTAAATGTCACCATTGCTTCTTCCTGGCATGAAAGACCTCTGATAAGACAGGAACTCTGCCTGGGAATCGAGCTATGACCCCCCATCTCATACCTCAGAGGCCCACATATAGAGAGAGGTAGGTACCAGGAGAGGATAAGGGGTCCAGGGAAGCAATGGGAAGCTGCCCAAGGCAGGCACTCCACAGTGGGTACAGGTCAGGAAGGGCTGCTGGAGAGCTGTAGGGCCTTTCTGGGGGTGATAAGTGCTGCAGGTCAAATAAGGATAGATATGAAAAGAGGAAAGGAAAGGTCTGGAAAGGGGAGAGAAATTCATCTTCAATACCATCCCCTTCACTATTTTGCTAAGGGAGCAACTAACTGACTTGTTACATAAAGAACTGGTCAGGGTAACCCCATAATTCATGAAGTTTATTTTCCCTTTCTGGAAGTTGCAATTGCGAACTTTGGAGATTTGGCAACAGGAGGTAAGGATGCTGCCAGGGGGAGGAAAGATCTAGTGCAACCCCGCGTGGGCCCCCCGTCGCTTAGCGCTCACAGCACAACCTTGCCTTGTATGGCCCTGGCCACCGGAGTTCCCTTCATGGGAAGGAGTCCTCCCCAAGGCCCTTGTCAGCACCTCCAGCCACGAGCTCCGTCAAGGAGTGGAGACAGCGGTGCAGGAGGCTCTCAAAGCCTGTGACAGCACGGGACTCGCTCATCCCCACCCTGATGGACCTTGGCTCCCTGAAGTTCAGGGTCCTCCCTGCAGGGCTCAGGCCTCACCCTCCTGCTGGGATAATTTAGCAAACAAGCAACTGAGCAGAACCGGTTGCCTTCGCGCATCTACTCTCGGCCCTTCCAGGAAAAGGCCGGAGAGACCTGAAGTCTCTCGGGGGACCCTTGTGGTTACACAAAGGCACTTCGTGTACCTCGGGGTGGGGGGGGGGCAAAAAAAAGGGCAAAATATATTTATTTCTTTTTCCTTATTCAAGAAGAGGCTCTGATCTAAAGGCTCATGTTCCGGGGAGACAGAGCTCATGGGAGATGGAGGCCGCAGACGTCACCCACGATAAACAGGCACCGCGGGGACAATGGGAAGGGGAAGGTGAAGAATCGCCTCTCTGAGCAGGGGGGTCTGCCGAATGCGTGCGAAGGGGGAAGATGCATCTGATTGTGTTTACAAGATTCATTCACAGCACAGCAGGCAGTATTCACACTATAATATTCACCCTAACACAGATAATTTGATTTTCAACCTGGTTATCATGCATTCAGACATAGCAATACATGAAAATATATGCTTTAGCAGTGCATTTTAAACAAGGTTGCACACTTTAAGTCGGAATATATTAGAGGTGAGTGTTGAAGTTTGCAATTGGAGAAAGTCCTAGAAATCTCCATTCAGCACATTGGCATATGCTTTGAAATTACGCAGAAAAATCTTTGCATTATGTTTCCGCTGCTGACTACCTATTTATGTATCCATACGCATAGAGTATGCAGTGAAAATGATAAACTTGCTTGCTTTTTGAATTTGTCACGGCCTGAAGAGTCTTCAACTTGCCTTCGAATCCCGAAGTCCAATGAAAACCTGACTCCGCCCACGCACCTTGAAATTATAAGCATTACTCCTGTAAGTGAGCGGGCGATGACAGACGAGCTGGTCCAGCCCCTTCACGTACCAAGTCGGGAAACTGAGCCAAGAGCCTGTAGGTGACTTCTGCAAGGTCACACAGTTAATAAGTGAAGAATTGAGGTTAGACGTCACATCTTCTGAATTTGTTGTTCCTGCCTTTCCATCATTAGAATCGAATTAGATAAGATGTGGGGAGTAGTCTCTCTTTACCAGCTGGTTAAAATTGAATATTAACATTGAATTCACACATTGAACATCTAGGCGGAGATAGATTGCTTGATCGATAGATAGATAGATAGATAGATAGATAGATAGATTATTGATAGATAGATAGATATTCATTCATTGGGGCCTTCGCTCCACAGGCCTGAGAGTTAGACAATGAGTGCAAAACATTAATTCACTCCAAGGCGCCTGGGTGGCTCAATAGTTGAGCATCTGCCTTCAGCTCAGGTCGTGACCCTGGGGTCCCAGGATCAAGTCCTGCATCGGGCTCCCTGTAGGGAGCTTCTCCTTCTGCCTTTGTCTCTCATGAATAAACAAATAAAATCTTTAAAAACTTAATTCACTGCAAAATTGCTTCCCCATTGTCTTCATTCCTCTACCACCTATGGTATTAGTCAATAAGGGACATTTCTTGGCCATGGGGAAGCCCCAGTGGATAGCCCTGGTTTTGGAAGAAGACTGTGGTCCTTTAATGCTATAGAGTGACCTTCTGAGATTTGATATGAGGCTTCAAGAGATTGACTTGTCTCTTCATCAGTGATAAATCTCTGTGCCAAATGTAGTGACTAAAGACCGACTGGATTCCGGGTCGAATACCCACACTTCACAAGCTCGAGACAATTGCTCCCTGATGGCCTGGGAACAAATGGATAGTTGGGACACATCGGGAGGAAGAGGTTCCCCTGGAAGAAGGGAGCAAGACAGGTTGGGGGCCACTTCGCCTCTCCCTGCACTCCCTCCATTTGAGGAAGAGTAAACGCCTTGGCTTTTCCACACTCGGCTGGGGCCCACGTGCCCTTCACCTCACAAATCACCAAGTTATTCTGCTCACAGAGTTCTGAACAGTTAGTTGTAGCTAGGACTGGAAATCGCCCAAGAGGCTGGATGGCACGAAGCTTGTGAGGATCCGGTTAACAAGAGGTGGTGACCCGAGGCTCTGTCTCCATGAGGCCCGAGTAAGCCCTGTCGGAGAGAAAGCACCTAGGTCACCTGGGAAAGAGTTACTCTAAAAAAGAGTTTTTTTAATGTTGGAAAGCACGCACTTTAGAATTGCCTTGTTGTAAAAATGTTTAAAAATGAATCCGTTTCTAAACTGTCTAGGAGGTAAAGTAACATAATCCCTAAGTGTTTTCAGGCCCTCTGCGGCCAGAACCAGCCTGGTTTGCGCCCCCTCCAGCCCTTGCCAAGAACGCGGTCATTAGGGAGGCCACTTATCCTCTCGTCGCGTTCCACTCCTCATCTACAAAACTGTGCTCTTCTCTAGGCCTGTGAGGATTTAAATTCGTTCATTAGTACTTACAACAGTGCCTGGCACGAATTAAGTCCTCCTCAGTGGAAGGTTGGGCCCATTTTCTTATTCTACCTCGAATGCAGATATTAGGCCAGAAGAAAGGTGACAACCATTCCTTTTTTTTTTTTTTTTATTTACCACTCCATTATTCATAAATTGCCTTAAGAACCAGGCTGCGGTATTACTACTGGCACCACCCACCCAAATAACCCGAGATTCTTTCAACTGGTACCCAGCTTCTGAGAATATAGGGCACTCCCGTACTGGGTCGGAGCTCGCTGCTTGCCCTGCGCTGCACAGTTAACAGTGTTCAATGACCACATTTATTAGGAGGAGAGCGGCGACAGTAAAATCACAGGAGCACAGACTCCACCTCACCTAGCGGAAAAAGGGAAATGCAAATGCCACATCAACATCCACATCCAGAAGAAGAAGGAGGAGGAGGAGGAGAAGGAGAAGGAGGGGGAGAAGGAGAAGGAGAAGGAGAAGAAGGAGGAGAAGGAGGAGAAGAAGAAGAAGAAGAAAGAAGAAGAAAGAAGAAGAAGAAGAAGAAGAAGAAGAAGAAGAAGAAGAAGAAGAAGAAGAAGAAGAAGAAGGAGGAGGAGGAGGAGGAGGAGGAGGAGGAGGAGGAGGAGGAGGAGGAGGAGGAGGAGGAGGAGGAGGAAGAGCAAGAAGAAGAAGACTCTTCCCCCTTTCCCAGGCTCTCTGCCCAAGCCGAGCTCCACGAGACAAAGGAGAGGGTCCTAGGTTTTCTGGAATCCGAACACCAGCCTGGGCAAGGCCCGCGTGTGCTCTGGCTCGGCCTTGGTGGGTGCAGGGCCCAGAGGCCCAGGGGCCCACCTGCCTCCCAGTGGGTCCGGCCTTTTTTTTTTTTTTTTTTTTTTGCCCCACACATGACTTTATTTGAGAAGCCCCGGGCACAGCCCAGACACCCCAAGAACGCAGAGGGGAAAGCGGAGCGTCAGGGGGCAGGTGCAGCGCACGCCCCGCCCCGTCCAGGCCCCTAAGAGCACCGAGAGCTGCAGCTCGGGCTCCCTGGCCCTGCCCCTGCTCCCTGGGCTGGGGAACAGGTTTGGGGCTGCCAGCGAGCCCCTCCAGCTACCCCCCCACCCCCGGGGAAGGGTTAAGGCCTCGCTGAGGCTTCCATCAAAGCCTGTGGCCGGGCCGGCCGGGCCGTCCAGGGACCCGTGGGGCGGGCCCGGGGCTCAGCGTCTGCACCTCCCGCAGGTGTTGGGCTCCGCGTTTTCCAGGAGGAACCGGCTCCTCCGGAGGAAGAGGGCGCGGGCGGGCGGGAGAGGCCAAGCGCCCGGGGGGCGGGAGCAGAGGGTCCCCGACGTGTGCTTCGGGGCCGGAGGCTCCTCCTGGGGCCCCGCACCTGCTTCGGTGCGCGCCGCCTCGGGGACAAGGGCCTCGGGGACAAGGGCTGTGGCCCGGAGAGCCGACCCCGCTGCCGCGCGGGGCTGGGGGTCGCAGCCGGGGCCCCTGGGCGCCCCCACACACACCCCCACCCCTGCAGCGCGGGCTGAGGGTCGCAGCTGGGCCCCTGGGCGCCCCCTGACCCCCACCCTCCTGCAGCGCGGGCCCCCGGGGACATCCCCCCCCAGCCCCCCGGGGGTCGCAGCAGCTCCCGCAGCTCCAGCCGCCCGCCAGGGCGCAGGGCGCAGGGCGCAGGGCGCAGGGCTCGGGCCGCGGGAGGCGGCGGGAGGCGAGCTCCGACGGGGAGGCCCGGGCACTCGCCCTGCAACCCGGAGGGGAGCGCGGGGAGCCGGGGAAGCGCAGGTGCGCGGGGCGGGAGCACCTGCCGCGACTTCTGCGGAGAAGGGCCGGGCCCGCGGCTGTCGGGCTGTCTGTCCGGCTGTCGGGCTGTCGGGCCGTGGGGCAGGCCGCGGCCTGCGGGTGCCCAGGAGCCGCGCCTCGGGAGGGACCTCCCCGGGGGCGCCGCCGGAGCGCACAGCGCTGGGAGCCCAGGCGGCCCAGGGAGGCGGCCGCGAGGACGGGAGCCGCGCCCCACGCAGGGCCCCACGCAGGGCCACCCCCCACAGCGGCCCGCGGGTCTTGCTCCTTCTGGGGGGTGGGGGGTGGGGGGTGGGGGGACCCCGCAGCGGGGAGCGGGGAGCCAGCTGCCGCCCCATTCTGGCAACGGAGCACGTCCCGTGGGCGCCAAGCCTGTGCTCATCCCATCAGCCGCACAACAGCGGAGGCCTGCGGGGCACAGGGGTGTGGGCGCCCGTCTGCCCCCCCACGGCTGACTGCACAAGTCAGCCCGCCTGCCCTCTGGGAGCCGAGGAAGCCTGCGTATGGCCTCGGTCCTGCAGAGCCCCTCTGACCCTACGTGCAGGTGTCCCAAGGCCCCAGGCTGGTGTCTTCCTCTTCAGACATCCCCGCGGTTCAGCTCCCAGATTCCTCTAAAAGGGATCAGAGGACGATGGAATCAGATCTCCACCTGTACACAGATGCGTCTGGTTAAATCAGGGTTTGTCGGTCCCTCACTATTCAGATTTGGGGGCAGGTAATTCTTTGGTATGATGGGGAGGGGGGTTGTCTCGCGTTGTAAGATGTTTGGCAGCATCCTTGGCTTCTCCGGACTAGATGCCCTCAGCTGAGACCTAGTGAAAGATAATAGGTACTGATGGAACATAGGCGATATAGATAGATGATAGACGATATAGATAGATAATAGGTAGATGATATAGATAGGTAATAGATAGGCAATATAGATATATGATAGATGATAGAGATATTAGATAGACAATATAGATAGATAATAGATGAGATAGATAGATAGATAGATAAATAGATTAAATAGATGATATAGATAGGTAGTAGATAGATAGGCAGTATAGATAGATAATAGATGATATAGATAGGAAATAGGCAATATGATAGATGATATAGATAGATATTAAATAGACAATATAGATAGATAATAGATAGATGATATACATAGATACACAGATACATAGATAGATGATATAGAAGGTAATAGATAGGCAATATAGATATATGGTAGATGATATAGATAGATATTAGACAATATAGATAATAGATGATGTAGATAGGCAATATAGATAGGTAATAGATAAATAGATGATATAAATAGGTAATAGATAGGCAATATAGATATATGATAGATGATATAGACAGATATTAGCTAGACAATATAGATAATAGATAGATGATATAGATAGGTAATAGATAGGCAATATAGATAGATAATAGATAGATAAGTTATATAGTAATAAAGAGAAATAAGGAGTCTTATGTTCTTAACTGAGCACTACCTTTAGGCTGCACGGGTTCTGAAGAGAGGGAGCCAGGCTAGGAGCTGGGCTACAGCAGTGTTGGTGTCACCAGCTTTTACCAAGTACTTCTGAGCCCAGGACAGGGCCCAGGGTCAGTACGCTTTTATGCATGAAATCATTCATTATTATCTCTATTTTTTTAAGATTTTATATATTGGTTCATGAGAGACACAGAGAGAGAGAGACAGAGACACAGGCAGAGGGAGAAACAAGCTTCCTGAGGGGAGCCTGATATGGGATTCAATTCCGGGACCCCTGGATCATGTCCTGAGCCGAAGGCAGACGCTCCACCGCTGAGCCCCCCAGGTGTCCCAATTATCTCTATTTTCACCGATGAGAAAAATGAGCCCTAGAGAGGTGACTAACTTTTCAAAGGAAGACCAGCTAAGAAGCAAGAGAGCAAGAACATGACCGGTTGGGCGTTGACTGCTAGGGCAGCACCGTACAAAGAGACAGCCACGAGCCACGTATTGAACACTTGGAGCGTTGGAGTGTGACAAGCCTAAAATGAAGAGTGCCCTAAGTGTAAAATACACTCCAGATGTCAGAGAAATGTGGAAATGATGCCCTACGTTTGTCGGATTAAATAAAATACATTATTAAATTTTATCAGTTGGGGTTTTTTTTTTCATTTTTTAGAATGTGGCTACTAGAAATTTTTAATATGCCTACATGGCTTGCATTAAACTTCTACTGGACAGTGCTGAGCTAGACCATGCTATCTCCCCTGGCATCAGTTTTAAGAAAGGCTGAAAAGGAAAATACTGTGCTTGGAGGCCAGGAGAAAGATACCCGTAGCAAGGGAAACAGCAGCATCATCTTTTGTTATCAAACCAAAAATAAATACAAGAAAAAAATCAGAGAAATCTTTTTGGAAATAAAGTTATCTGTGATGTTGGTAAAGGGCCAAATGCAAAAAAAAAAAAAAATAGTTTCAAGGTATTTATATTTAAATTCATATGTCAGCACAGCTAATGTCTTCATCCATAACAGATGCTGATTATTTGGCCCCAGACTCAGCCTCGGTGGACCTGCTGCTGTGTCAGCTCACATGTGCCCCCTCGTTCCCTCCTTCCCGATCATTCCACTAGCCTTGCTGACTATCCATGGCTGAGGTTTGCGCGTTTTCCCTGCTCGAAGGCGAAGGGTAACTTCCAACCATGTTAGAGAGTTCCAGTCACTGGCCTTTCCTGAAAACTGCCCTTAGAGTTCTTCTTTTCCCTAATCTTACGCAGTCTTGTCGTCCAGAATGAGTCTCTGTGTGCTTTCCCGGCACCTGTTTAACCCAGAGGGTCCCTTGTACCCCTGCCCTTGGCTGGGGATACCTGCCCCTCCCAACATCCCACGTCTTCTCTGAGCCGGGCCATGCGATCCGTGGGGAAGCAGGTGGACTGGGGGGGCGGGGGGGGCGGGTCGCCTCCAGGTGATCCAGACTGAATCTGGGCTTGACAGCGGCACCAACCTGGAGGCTGCGGCCAGGACTGCCAGTCTAACCGCCCCCCATCCCTGTCGGGCCCTGCGGGGTGCAGCTGCCTGGCCGGCCACAGGTGCCCCACCAGCATTTCACTTGCCTTTGGAGTAAGATGGGCCCAGACGGCAGGAGGTGATTGCCGCTCCCCAGGGGCCCGCGGGCCTGCACCTGTCCCCGGTGCAGCCCCGAGCCGGGTGGCAGACAGCAGGGCCTCAGGGGAGCTGCCCCCACCACCCTGTCACTGCAGCTTCACATCCGCTTCCCTGATCATCGCACGGCTTGGAAGCGTGGGATCCAGGCCCAGGGCTGAGGACCGGTCTCGGGGCAGCAAATCCCCAGCAGAGGGGGGCTCCGGGGCAGACGCCGGGACAGCACGCCCACCGGGACGGCCACCAGGCTGTGCCGAGCACCGGGTGCCCCAGGGGCGGGCGCCAGGCCGGAGGGGCCCGGCCAGCCTGCGGAGATGGATGACCGTACCCGCCGCATAACCTCCCACTGCAGCTTTTATGGGAAGGTTTGACAAACGACAGCAGCGAGAGGAACACGAGAGTGATTAAAACCAGCCCTCGCCGAGGCGGAGATAACTGTCCTGGGGCTTGAGTCCCCCAGAGGCCCCTCAGTCCCCCCCCAAGCCCCGCCACTGCCTTGAGTTTTCCAGAACCTTTTTCATCTAGTCACGTCTTGCCCCCTCTCCCTCTACTGCTCCTCGTTCACAGTCTTGTTCTTTGGCCTCAGTTTACCCAGTGGACTCCAAGCAGCTGGCCTTGGATGGGAGTCTTCATTCACTCAATGCGTCAAAAATGCTCATCAGCTTGCTGCCCAGGCAGGAATTTTTGGTCTATATTTACCAGAACGTTCCCCGAAATCCTTCCAAAGAACCTTTCCTCTTGAGGGAAATCACCTGGGTCTCCTATTAGAAACAGATTCTCAGGCCTCCAAGGACATTGACTGAATCTGAATTTTCCAGGGAGAGGGTGGCCTCTGGAGAGATGGAAGGAATCCTCATCATCCAAGAGGCCCAGAGAAACTGCTGGGCTTTGTCCTGCCCCGGCCCTCGCAGCGACTTGGCTGCCTGGGGTGGAAGAAGTCGGTTCAAGTCTCTGATCTCTGAGCTCTTCCCCTGATTAGTCTGGAAGCTTCTGTCAAACTAAGATTCCAGCGGCCACCCATTAACGGGATAAAGTCCATCGAAGGCAAAATGACAGGGCTGCCCATCCTCGGTCATGCTGATGTGTCAAGCCGGACCCCATCGGAGCGACTACAACCAGAGGGCTGTGTCCCCAAAGAAGCCAGGATGTGGTGACAAATATCAGGAGGCCTTGACGTCAGCCAGGAAATGAGTTTTGCTCAGGAACAGGCCGTCCCCAACTTGGTCATCATGTTCTCTGCAGCATCCAGAGCTGTGGGGACACGTCACCCTACCTGCTGGTGAGGACGAGTCTCTAGTCGCCTGCAACACACTCACTGGCAGGAAAATCACTGAGCACAGCCCCGGACTCGAGCGTGTCCTGACCACAGCTTCCTGGAGCGAGAAAACCACGGCAGCGTCTGCCCATAAAGCACCTTGAGAAGAGCACGCGTGGGAGCCCAGGCCTAATACACCAAGTGATTGTCAGAAATCAAGGCCACCCTCCCCGGGACCCCGGGCGGAAGGAGATACAGGCCACCCTTAAAAAGCCTTTCCTTTGTCTAGTCGGCGAGCCCGGGAGAACCATCACTGGACTTAGAGACCTCGCTGGCCTCGTGTTTATCATTCCTGCACAAACTTGGCGGACGATGCGAAGCCCGGCCGACACGAGGGCTGGCCCGCGGCCTGTTAATACCAGGCCTTCGAAACAGGCAAGCGAGTGACTCCCACAAACTCAACCTTCCCTCCCCCCGATGTTCCCACGTGCCTTCCAAATGCTCCATTAGGCCTAATACCCTTATCATCGGGGCGTCAGGACATTCCCAACAACAAACCCACGTGGGGAGAGGCAAGAGCACTGAGGCAGCCCCCCCCACCCCATCACACTGGCCCCTGGGACAGGATGGCACAGCCGGGTCCTGAGTGTCCTTGTGCAGGGTTCTCGGGAGGCCCCAGGCCGGCTACATGGGCAACACCTGGGCGAGATGCCTCGGTGACCGACCGACCACTCATACTTCAGAGCCCTACAAGGCAGGCCAAACCCATTTGAAACGACAACTGTCACTACTATAAACGCGCGTGATTGCTCCGGGAGGGGGTAACGTGACGCGCTGGAGACACGGGGCGACCACAGCCCTGGGCCCGGCTCCTTGCACCAGGGGCCAGCCGTTGGTGACCCGGCTCCGACCGAGGGTCGAGAACCATCACCCAAGGAGATCCAAAGAAGGAAAGCTCCACGGGGACAGAATGAGCCTGGCGTTACCTGTCTAGCTTATGACCTTTTCCCTTTCTTTCCTTTTTTTTTTTTTTTTTAACTGTCCTTCAAGGGGGCTGAAAAGCAATTTTCATGCTACGGCTCTAAATATCAGTTTATCCCTCTGACAGGGTTCTGAGCATGCCCAGTAGGGATGATTTAACACCGCGCTGATGACTTGCAACAGAAGATCGTCCTGTGAGAAGGTGGGCTGCCGCAGCTAATGGGCTCTTGTTTCAAAGGGATGCTGTGTGTACATTACCAGCGGATGGAGAAGGTGCAGAAAGGCCCGGGCAGCCATTAGGAATGGAGTGTTGTTGATGATGAAAAGGCACTTTACCGGTGAGGGAATGGTGGGAGAGAGAAGGCTTATCTGTCTTTTTGATTAGAAATGCATGCTTCCTTTCATCATCTGAGCTGAAAAATTGGCTTCTGCTCTTGGTTTATGAAACCATTTTTCTTTTTCCTTTCTTTCCAGGTTTGCAAACTGCTTAATAAATTAGTTACTGTGAGGTACATGGGTGCCACAATAACCTTAGAGGCTTTTCCCAAATGCATCCTTAATATTTTATAAGTATTTAAATAGATTTATTCAATTTGAGCGGGCTGATTTATTAAAGCTGGCATTCGGGCACA
The DNA here is from genome assembly GCF_003254725.2 of Canis lupus dingo. Classification (NCBI taxonomy): domain Eukaryota; kingdom Metazoa; phylum Chordata; class Mammalia; order Carnivora; family Canidae; genus Canis; species Canis lupus. The sequence goes on along the minus strand of NC_064252.1, from coordinate 67,084,266 downwards.
AAAAGGGGGTTCTATGCAGATGAAAGCCAATCACAAGAAATTTAAGAGGTGCTTCGGAAGTTTTTTCTTAGGAATTAGGGCAAAACTTTTGGATACAGCTAATTGAGCGAACCGGGTAAAGGAATCATCAGAAGCTTGGAGGGTTGAAATGGAAGCCTCAGGCCTGTGGTCACCCGGGGTGTTCTGAACCGTTCATTCATTCGTTCATTCATTCATTCACCCATCCAACCAGTGTTTCGGAGAGTAGTGGGAGCTGTGCTAGGCATTCTCTTCAGTCCAGCTTTAAAAGACTATACTAGGACCAAAACTTGCGTCTTTATAGCTCTCAGCCCCAGGAGGACAACAAAAGTCAAGTCGTCTTGTGTCTGGTTTTCTGAACTGCAAATGAAAGAACGACACCCCTCTTCCCCCCCTCGCCCCACCCACCGGCCCTGCCCAACATTTTTGGCCTTTAAGTGTGGTTCCTATCTCCAGCAAAAAGTGACTCGAGTGTCCTAGGAGTTCCTGTGAGGGTGACCCCATGTCGGCAGGTGTGCGGAGGCCGAGCCCCTCAGCCCGCCGGGCTCTGGGCCCGCAAGAGCCCCTGTGCCCCATGCTGGAACCTCAGTGCTTCCAAAGACCACTCGGAGCCCCCGCGCCTTCCAAAAAGCAGATTCTGGTTTCCAGCAGCATCAGACGCTCATGCACACTCCCTTGCTGATAGTCCAAAGCAATCTGCGAAAAGCTGAATTCTGTTCTACCAAGAAAGAAGAAAAAAAAAAAAAAAAAAAAAAACGAAGGCAGGCCTGGAGATTTATATCAGGTCACAAAAGCTTCGGAGAAAGTAGTCAGAATTAAAGAGAACATAAATCATCTTTTCAAAATATATTTTTTTCTTATTTACAAGATTTCTACACGCAGAATATTCGTCAAGTATTAAATCTAAATAGACATCCAATCCTAAAGAGGATGAAATATGTGAGAAAGTACACGATGATCAGTCTCGAGCAGCATAGCAGATAATGCCCCCGTGATACTTTGGAGACCGTGTGAACAATTAAGGTAATTATCCATACTAAAAAACTATTTTATAGAAACGGGCTGCAAAGAAAAGAACCACATTAGGGTCTAAACGATGAGAAAGCAGCAGCCACACGGGCAGTCGTTCAGAGGCCTTACCTTTTCTTTTCTCCACTACTATCTGTTTGACTAAGAGAGCTGAAAATTATACCATTTGTGTTAGAATCAAATGCAAATGGAATAATTGTCCCTTCTCTAATCAAAACACATTTGTGGATTGAAATACCACATGGGGCAATTTTCAGTTAATCATGGATGTTAATAAATATGACTCTAAGCTCATAAACAAACATTACTTTGGCTAATATAATATAGGAAATTATTGTTAAGCTTGATCAGACATGTAACAAAACTGAACTTTGCAGAAAGTCGGCAAATTAACCGTCTGAAAATAGAGACGCGAACCAGCGGTAATGAAAGATTAGATTTAGCTAAAATGCTTAGACAAATCGTGCATTAGCACTAGGAAATATTTAAAGCTGGCTTTGCTGAAAATGGAAAATATTAAGTACTGTCGGAGTATTAGCTTCTTTAAAGAGCAAAGAACCAGATGCTTAGTGATTGGAGATTTAAAAACTAGAAAATCAGGTTTACCAAAATCAAAGTCACCCAGAGCCTGAATTATACCAAAGCCTCTAACAACAAACGGTATTTTCAAGTGAAATAGAGATATTTAGTACTCACTCTATTTCCATCACTGAGCTTAGAAGCCATTTTGAGATTCCTTAATGTTAGTCTTCCCTAAGTATAAAATATGTATTTATTTTGGTCACAAAATACCACAGTGGCTATAAAAGTATCCCAGTCCTCTAGAAGCCCAGGGCTAGATTCAGGCCTGCAGAGGGACTAGTCAAGGAGAAGCTGATGATACCACTTCCACCTTCAAAGAAAAACCCTGAGCTTACACCACAAACTTGATACATAGGCCAGGGCCAAAATATCTTCTCTCCAGATCTACTTGTTTCAAAATTATAACATGTTCCTCCAAGCTGAGCCTTTCGCATTTACGGGAGTGGGAAGCTTCCACTTGCTTCCGAGGAAGCCTAGACAGTCTGCTATTGGGTCAAGAGCCTGCCCTGGAGAGAATGCAGTGTGAGAGGTTTTTTTTTTCCAGTTTTATAGAGAAACAATTGACATGTGTCACTGTATAAATTGAAGGAGTACAGGCCGGCGGTTTGATTTACATGTGCTGTGAAATGATTGCCACGGTAGGTTCAGCTAACATCCATCATCCTACATGGGCACCAGAAAAAGAAAAGGAAAGGAAAGAAAAGAAGAAGAAAAATTTCTCTTTGTGATGAGGACTGTTCGGATTTACTCCCTTAACGATTTCCTGTCTGTCCTACAGCAGCGTTCACGGCGGTCCCCACGTTGCGTATTACATGCCTCGGGCTGGTGTGTCCTCTGACCAGAAGTTTGCACATTTTGGCCACCTCCTCCGTTTCCACCTTCCCCTCACCTCCACTTCTGGCAACCACAAGTCTGTTTTTTTTTTCTACGAGCTTGTTTCTGTTTTTGTTTTAGATTCCACATTAGGTGAATCGTACAGTATTTGTCTTTCTCTGTCACCCCCATCTTACTTAACAAATGCCTTCAAGATCCATCCATGTTATCACACATAGGATCCCCTCATTTTTTTATGATTGAGTAATATTCCATTGTGTGTGTGTGTGTGTGTGTGTGTACACCAATTTATTTACCGATTCGTTCATTCATTCATTCATGGCTGCTTAGGTTGTTTCCAGGTCTTCCTATGGGAGTACTAACATCTTGTCAGGTCAGTGTTTTCATTTCCTGTGGATATATTCTCCAAAGTAGAGTCACCAGATCATACGGCAGTTCTCTTTTTAATTTTTGTGATTTTTTAATCTTTTCCATAGTGGCTGCACCAATTTATGGCCCCACCAAGAGTGCACAAGAATTCCCTTTCTCCACATCCCTACCAGCATTTCTTGTCTCTGGTCTTTTTGATGATGACCATTGGAATAGGTGTGAAGTGGTATCTTCCTGTGGTTTTAATTTGCATTTCCCTGATGACTAATGATGCTCCACTTCCTCTCATGCATCTGTTGGCTCTTTGTATATCTTCTTTGGAGAAACATCTACTGAGGTCAAACCTTGGTTAAAATTGGGCAATTTAGGTTTTTTGGCTATTGAATTGTAGGCATTAGTCATATGTTTTAGATATTAATCCTTTATCAGATGTATGGTTTGCAAATATTTTTCCTGTTCTGTAGGTTGTTTTTGCACTTTGTTGATAGTTTCTTTTGTTGGGTGGAAGCTTTTTAGTTTGAGGTGGTCCCACTTGTTTTTTTCTTGTCTCTTGTGCTTTAGGTACCATATTTCAAAATCATTGCCAGAGTTCATGTCATGGAGTATAACTGCTATTTTTTGTTTAGGAGTGTTATGTTTTTAGGTCTAGCATTTAAGTCTTTAATACACTTTGAGTTAATTATTTCTGAGTGGTATAAGGTAGGATTCCATTTCCATTCTTTTGAATGTTCAATTTTCCCAGCACCATTTATTGAAGAGAACACATCTTTTCTCTGTTGAGTATTCTTGACTCCTTTGTCAAATATTAGTTGGCTATAAATGTGTGGATTTATGTCTAGTCTCTCCATTCCATTCTCTTGGCCTGTTTGTTTTTATGCCAGTACCATGCTATTTTGACTACCATAGTTTAATGAGATAGCTTGAAATCAGGGAGTGTGATGCCTCCTGTTTTTTTCTTCTTTCTTGGGATTTCTTTGATTGCATATAAATTTTAGAAGTGTTTTGTCTGCTTCTGTAAGAAATGCCATTGGAGGGGCACCTGGGTGGCTCAGCAGTTGAGCATCTGTCTTTGGCTCAGGGCCTGATCCTGGAGTCCTGGGATCGAGTCCCACATTGGGCTCCCTGCAGGGAGCCTGCTTCTCCCTCTGCCTATGTCTCTGCCTCTCTCTCTGTGTGTCTCTCATTAATAAATAAATAAAATCTTTAAAAAATGCCATTGGTATCTTGATATGGATTGTACTGAATCTATAAATGGCTTTTCATAGTATTGACATTTTAACAATACTAATTCTTCCAATCCATGAATATGAGATAATTTACCATTTATTTATGCCTTCTTTGTCTTCTTTTATCAATGTCTTATAGTTTTCAGAGTAAAACTTTCTCCTCCTCGGTTAGGGTTATTCTTCAGTATTTTGTTTTTGATGCTATTGTAAATGGGATCAATTTCTTTTCTCTTTTACAGAAAATCCATTGTTAGTGTCTAGAAACACTACTGATTTTTGTATGTTAATTCTGTATCCTGAAACTTTATTGAGTTCACTGATTAAACTTAACAGTTTTTTGTTGAAATTTTAGGATTTATCACCTGTGAAATTATTTCCTCTGCAATAAAAAACAATTTTACATCTTCCTTTCCAATACTGATACCTTTTATTTCACTTTCTTGTCTGACTGCCTTAGCTAGGACTTCAAGTACTATGTGGGATAGGAGTGTTAAGAGTCAATGCCTTGGTCTTATTTCTGATCTTAGGGAAAAAGCTTTCAACCTTTTACCATTGAGTATGATAGCAGATGTCAGCTCATCATATATGTCCTTTATTATGTAGAGGTAGGTTCCTTCTCTGCCTAATTTGTTAAGAGTTTTTATTATGAACAGAAGTTGAATTTTGTCAAATACTTTTTCTGCATCTACTGAGATGATCATATGATTCTTTTCTTTTGTTCTATTAATGTACCACACTGATTGATTTACATATATTGAACCATCCTTGCATCCCAGGAATAAGTCCCACTTGATCATGGTGAATGATCCTTTTAATATCCTGCTAAATTCAGCTTGCTCGTATTTTGTTGAGAATTTTTACACCTGTATTCATTAAGGATAATTGGCCCCTATAGTTCTCTTTTCTAGTCGTGTTATTTCTCGTTTTGGTATCAGGATAATGCTGGCCTGATAAAATGAATTTGGGAGTGTTCCCTCCCTCCAGTGTAAGGAAATGTTGACATCTAAGCTTTAGGAAGAAACAGCAATATTTTATGTATTACAGCTATTTTTTTAATCTCCGGGTCAATCTTCAGATCAATCTCTACATATCTGTGAAACTAAGTATAAAATCACACTCTATACATATAACCAATGCAAGACTCCATCTGAAAAATTCCAGTAATAAAGGCCAAAAATCAGCCCTTCCTTTGATTTATTTAAGTAACTGTCACTCTTCTCCACTTGTACAAAAATGTAGATCTAAGTCTAGAAAAGGAAAAGAAACCTTGAGTAACTAGTCAGTGAGTTCATCCAAGAAGGCCAGTTTCAATATGTGTGGCATCTTTCTACAATCTACCTTCCACTTTTTAAAAATTCCAATATTGTCAAGTATGGCAATCAATACATATGGCTAGTGAGAATAATAATTGTGTCTACTTACCAAATACTACGTATTTATAAGTCTTTGTATTTGTGTTGATTTACCTTATTAAAAACTCTTACAACAATTCTCTAGGGTAGGTACTGTTTTTAATCCTCATCTTTTAGATGACAAACCACAGCTTAGAGAAGATAAGATACCTATCCTGATTACTGGTACAGTTGGGATTTGAACCCAGGCAGACTTCAGAATTGCTGGTGAGGATTAATGAAAGCATAACCTTTCAAGCACATGTTGTCACTATTCTGAATTTCTTACATTAAAGGGATCCCTGGGTGGCGCAGTGGTTTGGCTCCTGCCTTTGGCCCAGGGCACGATCCTGGAGACCCGGGATCGAATCCCATGTCGGGCTCCCGGTGCATGGAGCCTGCTTCTCCCTCTGCCTGTGTCTCTGCCTCTCTCTCTCTCTCTGTGACTATCATAAATAAATAAAAGTTTAAAAAATAAAAAAATAATAAAAAAAATAAAAAAATAAAATATTCTGTGTAAACCAAAATTATAAAAATGTGCCCTTTCTACATTTTATATAATAAAATAATTATCCCTATTAAAAAGTAGAACTTCTATCTTTTAGGTTTAGGTTCACAGCTTGTTGCTCTATCTTCTCCATTTTCAAGGAAATAGAGTAAAAGAAATATTTATCATGCTGTGGGTCCTTGACTGAATCCACTTGCCCTTCTTTCGTACTGAAAACCAGACTAAACATTTCTGGATGTCTACATTTTAAAATTTCTAACAGTAACGAGTAAACTCTACCTAGGGTACTCTGACAAGACCTCCACATTGTCAGCAGGCCTCACATTCTACTGATTTGATTGCACCAGTGTACTCATGGTCCAACCCTTTCTGGGTCCACCCATCCTTGGATCATTCTGATATACAGTCTGTGTAAAGCACTCACTGTTTTTGAAAATCACTGTTGGACCATCAAGAAGGCAATGAGCTTTCAAGACGTAATATCTTAAAGGAACCTATAAATGAAATAGGTCAAGGATGAGGCACATAAGTGGCTGGGAAAAAAAAATCTACATTTAGTTTATACAACTTCAGCTCCCTGTCTGTTCAGATTCCATATAAGGAATAGTAACTTTTCAAGCAAGCAGGCCTGGACATATTTCTTGGCCTTATAATTCTCACAGTTCTAGACATTCCAAGGTAGAGGGTCATTCAAACAGAGTTGTAATTTCTTGTGTATATTTATTTCCAAAGTATCTTATGCATAGTTTCCCAATGAAATCATACATGGAGGCTAGGGGAATGCTAGCTGGGTTATTTTTCAAGCATGCCTAGAAGAAGCAGTCAAAAGAACTGCTCTGTCCTTTTCAAGAAAAAGGGCCAGACTTGAGCTGGATTACTGCAGCAAGAGCTTTGACCACTGTGCAGTTCACTTGACCTGCAGCTTTTGTCTTGAAGATGATGTAAGCAGAGAAGAGAGAGGAAAGACATTCATGAGATTTAAAGAATAAACTTCCCTATGGTCACTTAGGAGAATGACATGCATAATACACACGTCAGACTGGTGAGGCAGTAATAAGAGAGTTAGTCCTACAAGAATGTTCTGAGAGGCCAACCATCAGCAGTCAAGGGTCTCCTCCAAATCCCAACCACTCACCAGCAAAGCACCCTTGAGTGCACTACAAACTGCCTTAGTGCTTTGATGGCCTTATCTGAAAGAGGTAAAAGAGGTTGGACAGACCAAGATGGCAGCATGTTCTCAGATCTAGTCGCTACTAAAAATCAGAAGTCAAGTTTTTAGTATTTGTTTTACTGTACTTAAAAATAACCAAATGATATATTTATAGTTTTATGTCTCTAGGTAAAATTTAAAAGGCAGGACACCTAAGGAAATGAGGAGGTTTTGAAAATCTGCACAGATCCAGGGATGATCATTATCAATTCCCAGATAATGAGAATGGTTTAGTCAAAAGGCAAAATGATTTAAGGGAAAAGTGGATGACTCTGTATTCATTCGACAAATATTTATTTCTATCCATTCATTCATTCAGCCCTTACTGGACAGACATTCCTCTAGACACTTGGGATATATCAGTGAATGAGACATTAATCCATGCCCTCCTGGAGCTTACATTTTCATGGTGAGAGAAACTCACCATTAAACATTAAAGACAATAAATAAGAAAACTTTCCTGTAAGTGAAAGCATGTTAAGTGGTAGGGAAGAGAGAGATAATTGAATGGACTGAGGGGATCAGGAGTTTCGGAGTTGGGGGCCAGCACAGGTTGCCCTCTTAAATACAGGGTTCAGAGTATCGCCCATTGAGAAGGTGAGGATACTTGAGCAAAGACTTCTAGATGAGGGAGCTAGCTATGCAGATCTATGAGGAAGAGCCCAGAGTTTGAGAACAGCAGGTGCCTGTAAAGACCATGGTTCCTTGCCCCAAGAGGCATGAGAAGCTATTGCAGGGATTTTCCCCAAAGAAAACTATGACCAACTATGTTTCTAAATTGAGAAACTGTATTCCCCAAATGTTTCCTTGGACAAGTAAGGTATGTATGTATGTAAATACAGTTTCCTATTCTTAATAATACTACTGAACACTCATTGGGCACTAAGTGTTGGTTTTCTAGTTGGAAGAATTTAGAACAGTCTTGCTCTGTCTAAACTCATTTACCCTTTAATCCTAAAGCTGAAATCAGGCATTTGCAGAATTAGATTCTACTGGCATTTATCAACTATCTGCTTCTGTGCCAGAAAAAAACTGTGTCCATCATAATTGGGAATAAAGGATACAAGCTGAGAAGTGTATAAAACACACATTGTAACTTAATCTCCTTCAAGGTGAGGCTTCTCATCTGTTACACAAAAGAACATCTTCTATTTCTGAAAGTTTGGTGATGATTAAATGAGCAAACACATCAAATACCTGGAACGGTGTGGGGCTCACAGGTAGTCACTTAACTAACACTGCTTATCTTTCTCTCAAATCGATGGAAGATGTTACTGTTTTAAAATTAAACTAACATGAGGCCAAAGGGGTGCCCAGTTTCCTACTGGCGAAGTAAAGTGCTATCCCCATACCATCAGCAGAACAGGATTTTTAAAGAAGTTCAGAAAGAAGTTTAAGCCTCCTCTCTCCAGGCATCCTCGTGAGAGTGACATCGTCTTTAAACCCTGCGTGGCAATCCCTGACGCACCACCGCGATGCCCAGGGAAGACAGGGCGACCTGGAAGTCCAACTACTTCCTTAAGATCATCCAACTTGTGGATGATTATCCAAAATGCTTCCTTGCGGGAGCAGACAATGTGGGTTCAAAGCAGATGCAGCAGACCCGCATGTCCCTCCGCAGGAAGGCTGTCGTGCTGATGGGCAAGAATACCATGATACGCAAGGCCATCTGAGGGCATTTGGAGAACAACCCAGCACTGGAGAAACTGTTGCCTCATATCCGGGGGAATGTGGGCTTTGTGTTCACCAAGGAGGACCTCACTGAGATGAGGGACATGCTGCTGGCCGATAAGGTGCCAGCTGCTGCCCGTGCTGGTGCCATAGCTCCATGTGAAGACACTGTGCCAGCCCAGAACACTGGTCTGGGGGCCAAGAGGACCTCCTTCTTCCAGGCTTTAGGCATTACCACTAAGATCTCCAGGGGCACCACTGAAATCCTGAATGACGTGCAGCTGATTAAGGCCAGAGACAAAGTGGGAGCCAGTGAAGCCACACTGCTGAACATGCTAAACATCCCTCCCTTCTCCTTTGGGCTGATCGTCCAGCAGGTGTTTGACAATGGCAGCATCTGCACCCCTGAAGTGCTTGACATCACAGAGGAAACTCTGCAGTCTTGCTTCCTGGAGGGTGTCCGCAGCGTCGCCAGTGTATGTCTGCAGGTAGGTTACCCGACTGTTGCATCAGTGCCCCATCCTATCATCAATGGATACAAGCGGGGCCCGGCTTTGTCTGTGGAAACTGATTACACCTTCCCACTTGCTGAAAAGGTCAAGGCCTTCTTGGCTGATCCATCTGCATTTGTGGCTGCTGCCCCCATGGCTGCTGCCACCACTGCTGCACCTGCTGCCGCCGCAGCCCCAGCCAAGGTTGAAGCAAAGAAAGAGTCGGAGGAGTCGGACGAGGATATGGGATTTGGTCTCTTTGACTAATCACTAAAAAGCAACCAATTCAGCCAAGTTTATTTGTGAAACACGGAAATAAAGGCTTACTTCTCTTTAAAAAAAAAAAAGAAGTTTAAAATGTGCTTGGAATATTTGGAACCTTTGGGGGCAGTCAGAAATTAAAGTCAATCAAAGTGCATTGAGAGTACAGGGTTTCGTATGGAATTCCCAACAAGAAACTCTAGTACAGCTCTAATGTGTAAGTATTATTCAACCCTCACTGAAGCCTACAGGTGGCAAATAAGGGCAAAATAGTGACTGAAAAGAAAACTTTGCTCTTAAGTGACATTTCTGGGAGACTATTCTTAATTATATTAGACAGAGTCTACACACAACGTCACCTGGTATAGGAATGCTTAGATGTAGTCACTTCCTTCTGCTGTTGACTTTGATCAAACTACTTAACTTGCTGGGCTTTCAGAGGGAGAACAGTCGAGCATGCACAGAGTACAGAGATATTTGGGTGCAAAGGATCCCCAAAGTTGCATTACATAAGCAGCTGCCACTGTCCGCAAGTAAGATCAGCATGGAGGTCATTGAGAGAGACTTTATTTAGGTCAGGTGCCCTGGGTCCCCAAAGCTGGGCCCATGGCCAGTCAAAGACAGCCTTGAAAGACAGGACCTGGCACGATTGTATGTGCTCAGCCATAATGCAGTCCGCCTTCTGCATGTGTCTGGCTGCCCTACCCACCGTCCAGCTTCTGACCCCATCCCCTTATTTTGCAAGGGCCGCAAGATCCAAGATAAGCCGTGGCTTAGAAGCATCCACAGAAGGCTGCTTTGCCTGAAAGCTAAGATCCAATGGAGCCTGGAGGCAACACAGCTATGATGCCCAATTAGCTGGGAGTTCATTTTGCAACACAATCCCCTTTACTTGATGTACTTTCAGCATTGCTTACGAACTATATCCTACTTAGGAGTATGAACTCTCCAATTATTTGCCTTACATTATGAATCATTTATCTAGTCAATCTAATATTCTTCCCTTATGCATCTTAATACTTCAATTAACTATTATGAGTCATTTGTTATTTGTATACCAGAAAACTGCTTTCCGAGTTATTACTTATTGGTCATAATCAATTAGGGAAGTTTTTAGAGTATGGTTGTCTTATATAAATATACTGGTAAAGTTCAGCTCCTATGATTTCTGACAATTAAATTGTTCTGTCACTTGGGGACTCTCATTAATCTCAACTTGTCATCCTTGTTTATGCAGGTTATAATGGGCTATGTGTGTAAGTGAAACGAGATGCTAAAAGGCTTTGGCTTTTTAACTCTTTGATGAAAGTAAAATTGAAATGCTTTCTTAGAGTGGTGACTTTGATTTCTACAGTCTGAAGGAAATGCGTTCTAGACAGTAGCCCATCAATTCCACCATAAGCCCCAGTGATCTTTATGTAGGTTTCTAATGAAGTGGCTAGAAAAAGATGAACTGGCTCCTAACCACCCAGATTCTTGGAATTTGTACATCCAGAAAAGGAAATCACAGAGAAAAAAAAAAATCCAATTGTGCCACTCCTCATCTCTACTGGCCAACCTCTGAAAGCTCTAGGTATAACTATAACATACGTGAGTAGAAGGGAAGAATCATCAGAGTGGTCAGAAAGATCCTGGGGAAAAATTTAGATGTCAAGTACCATTGACGATGATTTGATCCATGGCAGGGATTTAAATGCAAGGAGTTGTGGTGAGGACTACTACAGGATTAGTATTAAGATGTAATTTATTGGGCATCATTATTTATGATGTGAAATATGCAAACAGTGCATTAATTAAATGCAGGTGTCCCTACCTTTAGCAAAACCTCTGACAATAATTAAATTATACAAAATAACCCAAGTCAACAGATTAGAAATCTGAACAGAAATCTAAGAGCTTTAATAAAGTCATAAATCACTATAAAGGAAATGGTAGATATTATTACATTGAGACTGAGTCTTGAAAAGAATGTGTAATAATAGAACTGATGAAAAACGGATCTGAAATAGAATTGTAAGGAACAAGGGGAGCTCATATGCCTAGATGAAGCTGCTAATCAGAAACTGGTTTGAGAAATAAAAATCTGGCAAAAAAAATACTTTAAAAAGAAAAGAATCCAGATTCACCACTGTTGACTTCCCAGGAACACTTAATGGTCTCATATTTGTTGAGTCGCATCACTCTGTGATGTTAAGCATGGTGGAGAGGGGCCAAGTTTGTTCTCTGGAAAAAGCTTTAGTGACTCCGAGTCTCCTGTCTAGTGTAATACCTTAGGACCCACTCCTGAAAAGCAGAAAGCTCACTGCTGTGCAAGAACTTTACTTCCAGGGTTGGAATAGAATCACTACTTAGGCATCAGACATCCTTAATTATGATTCTGTGGTTCTATTTTTACTATTCTAGTCTCTCTTATCCATAATGCCACCCGTGCCTTTCCCGTGTAAATACAGCTGTCGTTGACTGCTTCGGATGGGCCAAGCACTGCACCGCATTCTCATTTATCTGCACGACTCTTGAAAGTAGATAATCTGATTATACCCTTTTTTATAGACGGATAGGGAGTTTCAGTAACTTGCTCAAGGTTAAGTCCAAAGATGTCAACCCAAACTGCCTTCCCCTAGACCCTGGCTTGAACCACTCCACTGGCATGACTTCCTCCCCGTGCCGAATTCATCCTTAATGCCATGTCAACCATTTCTCCATTTACCCCTGTGAATCAGAGAACCTTAAATGCAGCTGAGTCATCTGAGGTACCAATTCCTTGAGGGCAAGGACTGCATCTTGTTTACTTTTAAATGCATCCCCCATGCCTAACCCAAAGTAGTTATTGATAATGTCAGAGGAAGACAGTGGAAGAAAGAGACACATGAGAAGAAGGTATTCCTAAACTCAATGACTTGTTACGCCAAGCTAGCATAGGAGGACATACGATAAGAGAAATGCAATGGAGTGCCAGTTAGGAGGCAAGGTGCTTTGTCCCACTCTTCTGCTGGTGTACTGATGTGCAAATAATTTAGTTTATCTCGGACTCCATTCCTCATCTATAAAATAAGGAGTTGGTCCACCACTTGATCCCTTGCAGCCCCCACATTCTCTGATTTTATATTGATTTCAATAGTGTTTCTTCCCAACCCCACCAGTCACCATGATAAACCTGCCTTGCACTAAAACCCCTTCCATGTACCAAGCACTTTGTATACATTATCTTCCTGTGATCCTCATAACAACTCTGCGAGGATAGTATTATCGTTCTCATTCAGCAGAGAAAGTAAAGCTTAGCAGGTTTACAAGCTCAAGGTCACGCGGTCAGTGAGTGCAAGTGAGGCAACCCTGATCTCATACATTTAGAAATTTACAAGTCTACCAGAACTTGAGAACTGTTAAAACTCTTAGCTAAATGGCTTCTTAGAAAGCACAAAATACTATCCCGTGACCCTGAAAAGTTTCCAATGTGATTTCCTCAATCAACAGGGATCTGGGACTTGAGAAGATGAAACAATTACCGAGATGTGATTTTTTTGGAATTGCCACATTCGTAGTCACAACTGCGTCTCTAACCCTGGGCAAACATCTCACAAAAACATCAGATCACTGCAAACCTGTCAACACTTGGCCGTCTCCACCATCTCTCCCAAGGCCAGGCCCCAAGAGTACTTTCTGTCTGTACTATTCGGTTGTCACTTAATCACACACTCTCTCATCTAGGCTGTTGCTTCGTGTGCCTTACTCTTGCCTTGCCAACACAAATACTGGTTCCTTAAGGACAGAAACTGAGCTTTATATTTCTTTCCAGCCTTACAGTATCTACAGCAGAGTTGAACTCATTAAGTGATCCTCCCTTTCATTCAACTTATTCATCACATTTTCAGCAGGGGATCAATCAGTGTGCGCTTTCTCTGCCCCCATTCTTGTGTCCTAAAAGCACCAGCAACAGTTCAGCTGTTACTCAACTGCAAACCACCCCAAAGTGTCTCCAGAACCACACTGTGCTGCTGAGCCTGGCCTTTGATTGCCAAAAATAACCTGGTGCCAAGGTGAAGAATGTCAGCTACGATGCCTTCTGCCTTCCAGGAAAGGGTTTGATTCCTGTAGAGTGCTTCAGGTGATGCCGTTCTGTATCAGTCCAGGGATGGTAGGTTTAAAATCAGGCCCAAGAGAGAGGAGGATTAACAGAATCTCCAAGGTCCCAGGGAATCCTGCCAATTCCTTCCCCATGACTGGCCTACTCCTGTCAAAAGCTGAGATCATTGACTTAAGATTCCTTCTACTCAGCAATATGGATGATTCCGACACCTGACTTCTGGTTTTACAAATACTGCACCACAGAAAGCCCTTCAGAAAACTCATGATAGCAGAACCCAAATTTTTCAAAATGTATCATCCTGAGAGCATCTCTCTGCCTGTAGAGCAAATGGAGCTTATGTAAAAGATCTCAATATCCCTTTAAAGACCATGGACTTTGCATAACAGAAAAGACATAATCGTTGACCGTGAAACTCACCCATCTTTGCAGGAACCCCTCTACAGGGTGATGTGCTTTGCATCTTCCAGGAAATGTGCTGCAATATGGCATTACACAGTCGTCGCTCAGGGCAAAGCTGTTTGATTTCAATAACAAAATTCAGAGATATTTTCAAGATATACCCTAAAGTATTAGAAATACTTTCTCCCAGACATATGGAAAGTTGAAGCGCAAAATATTAAGATCTACTATGGAAGTTGTAAGATAATTTGTATTTTCATTCACCAAGAAATAGCTGTTAACTGAAAAGAGAAAAATAACAAAGGAACCATGAACACTCAGTAAAAAATAGCTACTACATGCTAAGGCACCCTGTGAACCAAGCTCCCTTATAATCTCCTTTTCATTTAATCATCACAGAGACCCTCCGAAGTAGGATCTATCCCCATTTTGTACTTGAGACTTAAAGCTTCAGACACCTCCAGTAATAACACCATTATTAAGTGCTAGTATGAGTATTCAAATCCAGATCCCACCCACTCCAAGGCCAGGCTGTAAATCGCCAAAATTTAGTTTATGTGTCCATCCTGGCAGATGACTGGACATTCAGAGCTGATCTCGGAATTTGATGTGTGTGATGAATGAAATTGGAAGGATGAGGGACAATTGCCAACTTCCCTAGATAGCTCCATTTGGCCCTGCTGGGCAGGTGCAGTGGGTCCCCTTAGATTTGCTAGTTAAGGGACAGTACATCAAATAAGGCTAGAGTCAAAGGGGAGGGTAGAAGTGCTGACTTTGAGCATGTTCTCTGAAAGTGCTGTTATTTGAAAAAGCTGTACAGTGTCAGAGCTGAGCAGAGATCCAGCTGTGAATAGCACTCTGCAGAGTGTTGATAGAATCTGGGCTGTCCAGCTGTGAAGGGCCCGGAAGTGCTTGAAGAGGTGACAAGCACCCGAGCCCTCCCTCAGCCCTCCCCGACAGCTGTGGCCATTAACAACAGAAGCTACAGAGACTCACTGCAGCCAAAAGCCACAACACTACACTCTCAGCCTTACGCCTTGTCGGGAGCCTTAAACCACCTCCACCAATCACAATAGAAAAAAAAAAAAAAAAACAGCTGCCCCAAGACAACAATGGCCCTGACATTGGGCCACAGTAATGGCCTAACTCCATGAGGAGTATCAAACCAGAGAAATCCTTCCTTGGGCTCTTGCCAGCGCCTCTACTTTTGGTCAGGGGGTAGAAGGTGAAAATGGGCTACAGCTGGCTTGTCATCCGGGGATAGGGTAGAAAATGACAACAATGCGATGTAGAGGCATCAGCAGGGGCTTTGGAGTCAGTGGAACCTGGGTTCAAATTCTGATGCTTCTGTGACTTAGTTATGCAAACTTGGAAAATTGAATAAGCCCACCAAGCCTTTCTTTTTTCACCTTTAAAGAGAGTAATCGTAATTTCCTTTTAGAGTTATAGCAAATACTAAATGAGATCAAACATAAATCTCTACACATGGTGGATTTCCAAAAGTATTAATTTTCTTTCCTCCTGCCATGCATTCAGAAAGGGGCAGATATAGCAATTTTCTGCTAAGAAATCTCATGGGTTGGGATTTCATCTGTGGGTGATGTGATGAATAAAGTGAGGACTTCCAACAGTAGCAACCTTTGAATTGGTATTTTGTCCCCGATGAAAACTATATTCAACATTGGCAAGTACAGAAGTTTGTATGTAAACAAAAAGGTTTAGAAACTGTGACCTCATTTTTACCTGCAAAGATTCTACTGTCTTTCAAGTCCAAGTTCCATCACCATGTACACTATCAATATCTCTGCTCCAAGGGGCAGAAAACCAAACATAAATTGGTTTAAGCTAAAAAATAAATATAGGGGTCAGGTAGCTCAGGAGTCCAGTTCAACCTCAGTTCCAGATTGATGAAGACCTCAAATGATGTCAGCATGATCCAGCCCTCTGCCCGGCTTCTCTGTGCTCACTACATTTGAGGATCTGCATAGTGGCCCACACTACCTTCAGACTCCCTTTGTTGAAAAATCCAGCAGAAGAGAGAAATGGCTTCTGGGATGGGTACATACACATGCACACACACATATTCGAGGCCCAGATTGGGGTTTTTATATTTATTGGCAGATCCAACTCCAGCCAGGTGAGTGGGTTATAAGCATTAGCCTGGCATGTGACGCCTGGGAATAAAGTCAGCTGGCACATTGGCTGAGAATAAAGAGGCATGATAATTTCAAAACAAATTGGGGTTACACAAAATCAGTGTAGGTACCCCACTGAAAAACCAGCAAATGTCCACTATTACATTCTAGCCCCACCGAATGATGGCCTTTATGTCCTTTCCACGTTTACTAACTTCTCTGGTGCCACTCACACAGTGCTTATTACATGCAACTTTGTAGTGTAAGTTAATGACTAGTGTCTCGAGGCCAGAGGCTATTTTAAGTGTGTTTGTCTTTGTCAATATTGTCTTTCACAGTGCCTTGCCCGCAGTGACTAAATTGAGGGAATTTAATAGAAATTAATGAATTTAACATACATAAACATTGAAAGTGAATAATTGAAGTCAAAAGTTGAAATAGTTGACCTGTAGAAGAGATTAAGAGGAAACAATGTTAGAATTATATGGTTTCTGGGGGAGAGGAAGAAAAGGAAATCGAAGGTCCTTTATTCAAAAATTGCTGTCAGAAATCCCCAACTTCCTTAAGGAATTTATTAAGGAGATTGAGAGGGTATATTGCTCAGAAATACCAAATACCCTCTGTGGAAAAGAACCCTGAACTTTCCAAGTCAAACCATCAAGATAAATAATTAAAGGAAAATATTCCAAAAGGTGAAGGAGGAAGGTGAATTAATGGGAATGGAGAGGAGAGATAGGAGACAAAGGCTCTGAAAAAAAGAAAATGGTTTTCGGTCACTCCACCAAGAACTTAGGAGAATAAAAAATTGCGGATAAGAAAGGCGAATTCACTGTCAAAATTGCCCCCAAAAAGTCTGTTTGTAGGATGAGATCTGGTCACCATCAAATCCTGTCTGGAGGAAGTCCTCATAGCATGAGCCTGAAAAGTTGATTAAGTCTCTTAAATACGACCACACTCTTTCTTAATTAACCTCTGGGCTACTGGGTCGCAGAGTGTAGATTGCTTCTCTTTTATTAGCAATCACCAATTCTACCTTGTCGGGATTGCGCAGAACACAAACAGGTACAAGCAGTCCGTTACAGCCTCATTGTTGACAAAGGTATTTCAACTAAGAATCTCCTTGTAGGAGAAGTTAAACGTGTCTTGGGTCAGGAGAACATTTGGCAAAATAGAGCAAGAGGCAGCAAACTATGGCCAGTACGCCATGTTCAGCTGTTTTTGTAAAGTTTTATTGGCATATGCCCATGTCCGTTTGCTTAGTATTGTCTAATGGTTGCTTTCTGTTCCTGCAAGGGCGGAGTTGAGAAGTTCCCCTAAGGATCATACAGTCCAAAGAGCTTAGAATATTTATCATCTAGACATTTACAGAGTCTATAGACCCCTGCCACGGGAAACAGAGCATCCCCGGCCACCAAACCCGAGGGTGGCTTTTCTACCCATTCTCAAGGAATCAGTCACATCAATGGCAAAATGGCAGCAAGCTGGTGTGTCAGCATCAGCATCAGTAAGACTTGTGGACTGTAAGGAGAGAAAGCCAAGGAGCCTGACAGAGAGCAGCAGGCCTGGTTACTGGGTAGAAGGCTCAGCCTTCTCGGTTGAGAAACCAACAGGGGGCAAGATGGGTGAGGGGGCAGGTGCACGTCAGGAGAAAGGGGGGGGGGCAATTAGCAAAAAAACATCCAGTGCCTATGTCTGCCTCAAAGTGTTTCTCTTGCCTGTTACTGCTGCACATTTGAATGTTTTATTTCTTCGACCCTCCGAGCATTACCAAACAGTTATTATCTGAGCTTCTAACAAACAATTATTCCAGCTCCTAATTTATATTTCAATCATTTTAACTACTGATCTTATGATCACATCCAGGCTCTGATCACATTAGTGTCTATTAACTATGCAGCAACCAATAAAATCTGCATGAGAGACTTATTCCATATATACTCCCTTAGCACAATTTATTAAAATAATGTAGACTATTAACATTTAAACTAAATGTAATATATATATTTAATATAAAAATTCTCATTACTGTGATTAATAAAATTTTTAGTGTAAGCTGATATTTAGTTAGAGAAAATGAACAAGTTAAGCCGACTGAACTATTTCAGTTACATTAATTTAATTAAATATGACTTTTACATTATGTAGGATTAGGTACATACCGCTGATAATTCTAACATATTTAAAGAATCAAAAAGTAGAATTCCACTATCAAAGTTACAGTCGAATCGCCAAAGGTTGTTTTAGATGAAGCGTATTAACCTCTCTCGCCGAAACCCCCTCACTTTTCCAGAAATGCTCTCAGGAATTACAGAAGCTGAAAAGTAGTGCAGTAATACTACACTATTTTTCTCCTTTACAAATCTCATTGTTTATGCTTTCCCTGTTGAGCTGCTCTAGGGCCGTGTGTGTGTGTGTGTGTGTGTGTGTGTGTGTACAGTAGAAAGAGGCAGAGATAAAGACAGAGACACAGAGACAGATCTCATGCTGGTTTTTTTAAAAAACCATCTCCATTTATATAGAAACATTTCTGGAAATAATGTGCTGGTCAAACTCCACTTTCCTCCCTGTGGGCTGTTCCATGTCAACACCCTGACCTGGGCTCATACAACTGCCCTGCTACTTCCTAACTTTGCAAACTGGCCAACAACTACTTCAGCCCACTTTCTCCATCAGTAAAATGGAAATGAGAGTTTGTGAGGATAAAGTGAGATGAGTCAAAAAAACCACCTACCTTCTAATGGCTGTCCCTCCAGAGCTGGGTCTCTTTGCTGCTGCCTCTGAAAATGTTATGCTTTATTATTCCAAGTGCAATCTAATGGCCAGCGTGGCTGAATTATCTTTGCATTCCAAAAATGTTTCCTAGATGGCCACATGGCCGTGAATCCATATCGTTGCTCTTTTCTGCACTCTTTATCTCCATCTTGTTCTGCTCTGTCTTCTGTGTTGACAACATTTCCCTGACAGCAAGGTTGTCCCTTGACCTTTCAGGGCTAAAAGGTAGAAGGAGAGACTACGTAGAGCACTAACATGGGGCTCTGGAGGATCTGGGTTGAGTCCCAGTTTACTTGCTACATGGCCTTTAGGTAAGTCTTCAGTCTTTTTAAGTCTCAATCGCCAAGCCTGCTAAATGGGTATGGCCAGTAATAACACCTACCTACAAAGTCATTATGAATACTGAATTATTACTGCAGATTAAGTGCTTTGAAGAGTGCCTGGCTCATAGGATGAGCTCAACAATAATACCATCAAAGATATTGGGCATAGTGATTCCTAAAACAGAAACACAGCTCTTCTAGAGGCTGGGTCATGTGTTGGTGGTGAGTTCAGAGCTTGAGGAGACCCAGAGACATTTCTGTAACTACCAGAGTATTGGGAGCTGTAAGGATTCAATTCTCTAGAAGGAAGAGAGGATAGGATGAGAATAGGATACCCCACCATTTGGCTCACGTGGTTTATTTCTAAAGGGTCTGCTTGATAATGACTGAAATTTCTAGCATGGCTAGATTTAGTTACTTTCAGAGAGTAAAATAAGAGCAAAAAGAAGAAAACCTGCCCCTAAAATCTCCCACTCTCACAAACACACCAAGAATCCTGATGTTTGATGGTCTGGTCTTATACCCAAGCTGCGGTACTCCTGCCTCTGCTACTAAGGGACAGGATGATGTGAAAACAAAATGCTGACTTTCAGGCCTAAGATCAGCACTCATTATTGTAATTCTAAAACCAGGAGGAGAACCCGAACCCGGCCTGAATTATCACCCAATCTCCTTAATAAATGTGGACAGGGAAATCTCAAGAAAGGTGCTGGCTAATAGGCTGGAACAGATATTCCCACACCAAATCCATCCCAATCAGGTAGATTTATTTGGAAAGGACAGTCAGGCAATAATGGGAAGCAATTATTAAATGCAGTGCAGTGAACTTCTGGAGACAGGGAAGAGCCCATGGCTGTCATTTCACATCCTTCTCTGAAAGGCCTTTGATCACCTAGCCTCTCTGTCCCTCCCCTTCATTCAGCAATAATTTGGACTGAAGGCAGCATTGTTCAGGTGGAGCTCTGAGGACTAACAAGTCCTCCCCTCCCCTTGTGCAACAAACTAGTTAATAGGACTTATGTCATCACTTTTGTCAATTTCCTGTTACCCTTATTTTATTTCAAAGTTAAGTTAGAAAAAGTTCATCTTTTGATAAGCCCACCAATTCTAGGAATTGGTCTTTTTTTTTTTTTTTGGCAACTCCAATAGAAGTTGTTTGGGGGCTTATGACACGGGTTATGGAGATAGACTCCCTGATTTGAATTCTGGACCCAACACCTATTAGCTGGGCAATATGACAAACTTTCTGTGTTCAGGGTCCCCATCTATGAAATAGGGATAATGTAGTATAAGCTTAAGTGGGGTGCTGTACAAATTCAGTGAGTTCACAAGCATTAAGGGCAAGGTAGTGAAGCCTTTCACATTATAAGTGCTCAGTAAATTTTAGCAATAACTGTCATCATCACCCATAGCATAATTTTGTTATTCTGGGAATTATCCTTTGCATCTGAGGCCCCATAGTTCTTTGAATTGGGGATCAGATATGGTTTAAAATCTTCTTAGAAGACTTGCAACATGGGATGGCAGCTGAAGGATTAGATTGGACTTACAATACCTGACCCTTCATAAGCTGTATACTGTAAGAAGTTATTACATGTAAGGCAACTCAAAGACTATTTCTTCCAGCAATAGAACAGGGACAATTGAATCATATTTCAAGGTCTGACCTCTCTTCCAGTCTTCTTTGCACTCAGAGCATTATTTGCTGACTACGGTGGAAAATATGGCCTGTGCATGTGATCTGGTGTCACCACAGTCCATTTCAACCTCATAATGACTGTATCTTAAATAGTGGAACAGTTAAGACATCAGCACCAAGCTAATCAGACCTTTCCATTCACACAACAAGAAGCAAGACTTTTGGTTTCACTGTCTCACTCAGGCTTTGTCTTCCAGTCCTTCCTGGTCACAGGACTAGCCAGCTTCCTCAAGATGCCACATACGACACCTGAGTTACTTTGCAAGCAGAGTGTTACATCAGTCAGAAATGAAGAGATCCATTTCAACAATAGATAGAAAGCAAAAGAAGAAAAAGGAAACTGTCTCCATAAAAATCAGACCAGTCTTAAAACCAAATCTATGTTATTAATGTACCATGACTTTCAAAATTTGATGGACCTCCTGGCCTGTGCCTAGTTGTTCCATCTGCCAGGCTAAAGACCAAAAGGAACTTTGAACCATAAATAACAAAGTGCATCAAGACCTAAAAGATACCACCAAAGACCACTCTGAGGAACACCATCTTCATGGAGTCAGCATTACCCAGAAATAAGCCCAACCCGACGAGTTTTATCAAATTTAATCAAATTTATGCAAATAACTCGATCTCAGTAGCTTAGCTCCAGGGGACTTCCTCTTACCAAAATCCATACAGACCCAAATACCATTGGTATGATTACAACCTGCTTTTCAGTAGATAATATATGGCTTTATTTCATTAGTGGAAGAGTCCTATGTTGCCTGAAACAATGAAAAGAGAAATTAACTTGGTCTGAGTTGCTGTTTGAGCTTGAATTTTGAAAAGCTGTGTCTCTTAATTCCACCCTGAGTTTAAAATATGGCACACCTGGACAATCTGGTTCTCTCCAGGGAACACACTAACTCTGGATTGTTTTATGCATTTGAAGTCCACCATATGGAACAACTGTGTCATTAAAATGGGCATTAAAAAGATTTGTTCACTCAGCTAGATTTAGACAGATAATAATACTTGGCACTTATATAGTGCCTTTCACCTGTCCATCTCAAAGTAAGCAATTTGTAAACACATATTGTTACAAACTCTTTATAAACCAGAGTTATATGTATTTCCCTGTGTATAAAACAGTTCCAACATGCCATACAATAAGTCCACGTCAAAATAAGAGATGGCACAAAATGAGAAAATTTTTTTTTTACTTAGTAAAACTTTTAACAGCAGTCCAAGATGTTACATACATATTATTCCAAACAGTAACTACAATCCATCCACCTCAGACAAAGAGATGCTCTACATATATGGCAAGTATTTTGTTTTCTCTTAAATAGTCATGGATCCACAATAACGGGATTTGCATACTAATTATAATGGTAAAAATGCCATTACTTAAATTAACTGTGAATGAAATTGACCAACATAACCACTTCTGCTTTGGTAATTCAGTGTTCTGACCATAAAAATTGATAGGATTCCTATGCAATTTCAAATAGATTTTCTGTAATTGTTATGCTATTTGTCTATCTAGTCTTTAGGTTTTTTCAATAGGTCAAAACTCAGAGGTTTGAAGGGTTGCCTTCCAAACCACTAATATTCTTCATAGCTTCACATATGTGTATAACTTATTTTTATGTATATTTCCCCTCCAACCCAGTCTCTCTGATCATACAGTGACTACTTTCCCTTTACTTGCACCTTTACTCTGTGGCTTCTTTACTTGTGTAGCACAAAACATTTTTAGGGATACCCAAGGAAAAAACTATGGGCTTCAGACTCTATTTATCAAACATGGTAATATAGATAGCAAACATCAATATAGATTAAAATATGTACTATATATATGTACATCACATCACAAGAGTTTGTGAGATGGGGTAAGACAAAGGTCATAGTATAAAGCTCAGCTACTGGATTGTGCAGAGTGGGCCAATAGCATGAGTGGAAGCTTATATTCAAGTGAACCATTTAATAAGATATTAATGAACAAAATAAAGCAGCCAATAATACATCGTAGCAAGCAGTAGGAAAAGATCTCCGTGAATAATCTAGATAATGTGTGTTTACTGTAAGAATCTTGTATGAACAGTTCCCAGATGATCAAATTTCAAAGTATCAATTTTTAAAGAGGATATGATCAGAAACATCGTTTTCATAATATCTAGAAAAGAAAAAAAAAAGAAAAAAAAAAAAGAAAAGAGATGGAAGACTTAAATAAATGGCAGAGACTAACCAGGCAACATTAATGAGTGAAGCATGCAGGTACACAATAAAAAGGGAGGAACATAATACTAACATTTTGCTATGATGTATATCCCAACAGAAATTCTTCTGTGATCATATAAATGTATATGTTTGTAGAGGTATAGATAAGCTTATATGTAAATTCATGGTAATTAAATGTATACACATGTTCACACATACATATATAGCCCATATTTTTTTGAATAAACATGGAGGGGACCCTGTTGAAGTGGAAAACGCACATGTACCTTTGAAAGGGGTAGCTGCTCCTCTGTTCTAGGTAACCACTGCCATATAAGAATGTGGGCCCAGTGTGGACAGATATTTTGATTTCTCAACAGAAAACACAAATGTGATTTTTTTTAGTATGAAAGCTTTTAATTTTCAAATGTTGCCTTCAGTTTTTTGTTTGTTTGTTTTTTGGTTTTGCTTTTTGTTTTGGGCCTCAATTATTTTTAAACCCCGTTTATGTCAACCAACAGTACTTCAGCTTGTCAAATCTTTCTCATTGGATAAAACCTCATAATTTCTGGTGTTCAATAAAACTTGCTTTTCATGTCTGGGGAGAAACTATGATTTATTTATGATTTCATTTCCAGCACTCACAGAAATAAAGATTTATAATATAACGTTGACTATTTAGAAATAGTTATGTTCCATTAGCAAAATGAAAAGGCAATCTACAGAATGGGAGAAAATATTTGCAAACCATATATTTAATAGGGGTTAGTATACAAAATATATAAAGAATCATATAACTCAATAACAACAAAAACAAATAACCCAAATAAAAAATTAGCAAAGGACCTGAGTCATCGTTTCTCCAAGGAAGACATTCAAATGGCCAACAGATACACAAAAAGGTGTTCAATGTCTCTAACCATCAGGAAAATGCAAATTGAAAACCACAATATCACCTCACACCAGTTAGGATAGCTATTATTTTTAAAAAATAAAATAAAATGAAGTAACAAGTATTGGCAAGGTTGTAGAGAAAAGGGAGCTCTGATACAATGTTGGTAGGAATGTACATTGATTACAGCCATTATGAAAAACAGAATGTAGGTCCCTCAAAAAATTGAAAACATAACTCCATATATCCAGCAATTCCAATTCTAGTTATTTAGCCAAAGGAATTAAAATAAGGATCTCAAAGAAAAACACTTGCACTTTCATGTTCATTGAAGCATTATTCACAACAGCCAAACTATGGAAACAACCTAAATGTCTATCCATGGATGAATGGATAAAGAAAATGTTATATTTACATACAGTGGAATAATATTAAACCTTTAAAAAGAAGGAAATCCTGCCATTTGTGACAACCTAGATGGACATTAGGCTGAGCGAAATGAGACAGACACAGAGAAACAAATACTGTGTGAGTCCACATATATGTGGAATCTAAAAATCTAACCTAGTAAAACTCAAAGCAGGCATTTGAGTAGAATGGTGGTTTCCAGGGACTGGATGGAGGAGGAAAAAGATAGGTGATGGTAAAAGGTACAAAGTTTCAGTTACGCAAGGTAAGTTCTGGAGACCTACTAAACAGCCTAATGCCTATAGCTAAAAATATTGTATTGTATACTTAAAATTTGCTATAAGGGAAAATCTTATTTTAAGTGTTTTTATCACAAAATAATACTAATACTAATACTAAAGATGGCAGGAGGAAACTGGGAGATGAGACATATGATATGACTTTGATAGTGGTGATAATTTCATGGTTTTATACCTATCCCCAAACTCATGGAGGTATACTTTAAATACATACAGTTTTTTATATGCCAATCATACTTCAATAAAGTTTTTAAGAAAGAAATTGTCAAGTTTCTTGAAAAATTATGGTTGTGAATGGGATTTACCCTCAATACAGAAACAAAGAGCTCCTACAAATGAATAAGAAAACTGGCCATAGAAATACATACATAAAAATATGAGTAAATTAGGGGCACCTGGGTGGCAAAGTCGGTTAAGTGTACAGCTCTTGGGACCCCTGGGTGGCTCAGAAGTTTAGTGCCTGCCTTCAGCCCAGGGCATGATCCCGGAGTCCCCAGATCGAGTCCCATATCAGGCTCCCTGCATGAAGCCTGTTTCTCCCTCTGCCTGTGTCTCTCTCTCTCTCTCTCTCTCTCTCTCTGTGTGTGTCTCATGAATAAATAAATAAAATCTTTTTTAAAAAAAGTGTACAGCTCTTGGTTTTGGCTCAGGTGGTCTCAGGGTCCTGCACTTAACAGAGAGTCTGCTTAAGTTTCTCTCCCTTCCCCTCCACCCTTCCCACTGTGTGCATGCTCTCTCTCTCTCAAATAAAATCTTTTTTAAAAATTACTAAATTAAATGAACAAGCAAATATGAGAAGTAAAGGATACATGGCTATTAAACATAAAAAAGGAAAATTAATTTTAGTGCCATGCAACCCAAACTGAACTTTTTAAAGATAAGAAATACAATTTAAAATACTAGATATATAATTTGTAATTAAATAAATATAAATTTTTAAAAAGTATGGAACGAAATAATATGGAGGGACTTTTGTGAAGCTTGCTTCCAGTTGGGAAATGACAAGCAGGTCTTCCCTAGTCTTAAATCCAATAAAAAGTATGACATTTCTTTCACATTACTTCCTCTTTCATATCTGCATCAGCATTAACAAGTGGGTGGGTAGAAATTAGAGCTTCTAAATGTTGAGAGATTGGGATGTGTAGGAGCAGCTGGCAAAGGCAAATAAAAGTGGTCAAATAAATAGAAGCCAAATAAAAATAATAGGGGTCACAAAATCCAAGAAAAGATATAGCTTCTCATTGCTCCTGAGAGGTCAAACAAGATGATTTGTAAAAAGGTGACCACTAGGTCTAACTACCTGGAGGTCACTGTTGACCTTAACAATAGCAGCTTCAGTGAAGTAGTAGGGGACAGAGACTAGAGTGGAGTTGTCTGAAGAATAAATGTGAAGAACTGGGCAAAGATAATAGACTAAGCACACATGTCTAATGTATCTCTTACCTGAAATTCCACTTCAACACTGGAAAATATATGGTTCATAATAGACTAAGCACACATGTCTAATGTATCTCTTACCTGAAATTCCACTTCAACACTGAAAAATATATGGTTCAAAAAGAAAGTGTGGAGAATCTGATGATAGCATGTAAAATTATGGATGCCTTGTTCCAGCAATCTCATTCCTAGGGATCTTTATTACAGATATAACCACACATATTAGAAAAGGATATATCAACACGATAGTTCATTGTGATATTATTTATAATAGCAAAAGATTAGAAGCAGCCTAAATGTCCAACAATAGGCAACTGTTGAATAAAATGTAGTATGTCTACAAAGAATACTATGAAGGACTCTATGTGATTATCAGGATATACTTTCAGGGGAAAAAACCAAAGGGCAAAGATTTTGGTATGAGAAAGGGAGAGAGATAATTAGCATATCCATGTGTATTTGCTGTATCTTTGGATTAAAAAAAAATGAACACCAGAATAAAAAATTAGAAAGAGAGAAAGGAGACATGATGGATCAGAAATGAGTGAAAGTGAGATTCCCATTTAAGCAATTTTTGGCTTTTCAAACCTGGTAATAACATTAACTATTTTCTTTAGTATTACCTATTTCTGAACCATGTAATTGTATTATCTCTTTAAACCACTTTTTTCAATATATGAAACACTGCTTGGGGATGCAGAGACCTAGAAAGAGCATCACTTTCACCATTACAACAACAAAAGACTGAAACTACAAGTCCACAATTTTTTTGAAGCTATCAGAGATCTGTGGTCACAGAACCAACAAGTCTGAAATCTAAAGAAATACAGGTGGTTGGAGGGAGTGGTAGGATGTGAGCACCTGTTTACTTGGGACAGATACAGCTAGACACATATAAAGCTGTTAACAAATTCATGGAGAACATGGAGAACATGCTATTAAGTGAGTGTGGAGCCACTTGGAACCTATTAGAAGCAAAAAACTTTTTTTTTTCTTTTTTGCATAACTACTTACTTCAATCCTAGTATTTTGATGCCCAGCTTTCAACAACAAAAAAAATATGAGATTATAAAAAAAACAACTGTCAAAAGACAATCAACAGACCATACTTGAATATAGATGTAAAAACAAGAAATTAAAGTACCATGATTACCATATTATATTAAAGTCCCTAACAGAAAAGATGGAAAACATGAAAATCAGCTGAATAATTTCAACACAGAAGGAAACTATAGAAAAGATTCAAATGGACAATGCTATTAATAAAAACATAGTAGCAGAGATTTTCAAAATGCCTTCAACAGATTTTGCATGTAGACTTGACACAGCCAAAGAATCAGTATCCTTGAAGATAGATCAATAGAAGCTACCCAAACTGAAACACAAAGGGGAAAAATATGTGTTAAAATTAAAAAATAAAATATCCAATAACTACAAGATAATGTCAAGTCTCCTAACATGTGTATAATTGGAACCTCAGATTGGTGAAAGACTAGTTGCTCTTACCATGAGATTGATAAAAAAGCAATAATGCCCTCTCTCGACGCTGTTGTTCAACATCATACTGGAGTCCTAACCTGTGCAATAAGGCAAGAAAGAGAAATAAAATTCATACAGATTGGAAAGGAAGAAATAAAACTGTCTACTCACAGTTAACATATTAATATAGGTGGAAAATGACAATCTATTTAATAAGTGAGCTATTAAATATATAAATATATTTATATAATATATTTATATTATATTTATATAATAAATAATAAATATATAGTCATCTATATAATAAGTGAGCTAAGTAAAGTTATAAGATACTAGGTCAATAAACAAAAATAAATTATATTTCTATATTCCCCCAATAAACAATGGAATATACATTTTGAAAAAGAAAAAAGGTACCTATTATAATAGCTCTAAAATATGAAATTCTGAGTATAAATGTGACAAAATAAATTTAGAATCTGTATGCTTTAGATCTACAAAACACTGATATAAAATATGAGCTAAATAAACAGAAAGATAAATCATGTTAATAGATTAGAAGATTTAATAATGACAGAGCATCAATCTCTCCAAAAATTGATCTATAGGTACAGTATTTATAGGTTTTGCTCACGAGTTTCTCAGGCAATACCATCTAAATACACCCCATACTTTTTAGGTTTACTACTATTTAGTTTGACTACAGTTTCTCAGGTTGTCAGTCACTAAGCTTTTTCAGCCTCTGTAAGCTTATTATTAGGATCATCAGGTAGGAATGTACTACCTGCCACAGCCTGAGTATTTTCCAACGGTTCCAGATTTCTTTCACTTATTTTGCTCATTGAGGAATTGTCTTCACCATTTATGAAGAAGTTTAAGTATATTCACATTATTTAATTTTTAAAAGGAAAATGAAGAATAACATGTAAATGCCAAATTCTAGAATTATCAGTTTTTTCATATTAGGAAGGAACTCCCTGTGGGGGGGGGGGATAGAACTAAAAATAGGAATATGTTTGTAAACAGACACTTGAGTATAATTATAGCAGAATGTTGAACAAATATATGGGAAACATTGTGTATGTGTATAGTAAGACTTAAATATACTAGATCTCAGGGGACAAACTTATTTTCCCAGAATTCTAGTCATGTAAACCTCCTAGGACCCAACAAAATATCACCATTCTAGATGGTTACATTTGCAGCTCATGGGATATATGTCATTAGTTCCATATCCTCCCCCCAAATCATCCTCAGTTCTCTTTGATGAATCTGTAGCTCTAATAGTAACAAGCAAGAGAATAATGCCAAAGTACTAAATTTTGCAATTATTTTGGGTGCATAGGTGCTCTCTTTTCTGTGCTTTTGTGAAGAATTCAAAATTGTATGAAATGGAAAATGGAATTCTGCTAATTGCACTGTATATCCAAAACCACTTTTACTCCTCAAAATTTTTCTCTCAGGTTCTCAAATAAGATTGATGCTTCTGGGCACATTGCCATGTTTATCCTGAAACATTTCATGACTCCCTACTCAGTAAACCAGCTAATCTCCAAGGGCACTTGGGTCAACCTGAGAAGCGAAGAAATGCACCAGACTTCAGTGGCAGCTGCTTGGTATCATGTTCAACCATGTCATTAAGATGCCTTAGTGAGTCGTGACTAAATATCTCAAATTGGCAAATCAACAAATTTCTATGTAATATCATATAAAGGTATTTGGCTTTCAAAGTGAGACAGGAATAAAAGTAACCCTAAAAAGATTCAAATGCTGATTGAGACAATCATTACCTCCAATATATTTTTAGTGAAATCTACAGGGAGAGAGATTTGAGATGCATCAAGTCAAAAATCAAAAAGATTTGCACATCAAATTTGCATATATGTATACATGTACATATATGTATATGTAATATGTGTGTGTGTTTTGCCTGACAAATGACTTCATATTGGGTATCCATTGCCCTGGAACCAATGCACATTACTATAAAAAGTCAAATAAGAGCACCAATAGGGTAACATGTTAGAGGTAAAATGACAAATAATCCACACAAAGGTAGATAGGAAGTAACTGAAAACTATAAAAAGATTGTTTATACTGATGATAATGGGTTTTTTCTGCACTGTGCCTGCTAAAAGCTGTAATTCCACCTATTGTCTGTATTTGCTTTTGGTTATCTTCTTGCTATTCTCTCTTACAAACGAAAATAAAAAAATAATCATTTTCCATTGTCGAAATACCCTCTTTATAATCACAAAAATATAATTCTTTCTCTTCTCTTGTCTAACCTAGTTCCTCTCACTCTTCATTGCTTCGCTCAAAGCTGACCTGAGCTTTCAATGTCAGATTTCTCCCGAACAACTGCACCTGCCCTGATTATGTCTAACCAGCTCCTATGCCTGTGGACCTCTGGTCCCTCTCCAATTAAGATGTGACTACTGAATACGGGGGCAGACCAGTGGAGATGGGGACATAGGCAGGACTCACAGCTTTCCTCTACCACTTCTCAACAGCTAAAGGTGATTACTTTGTAGCTGCCCATGTCTTCTTATCTCTACTCTTTTGGTTTCAGAAAATACCACTCACCTATGCTTGGAAAACCTCAGGAACTGCTTACAGATATGCATGCAATTTGTTCCTTTATCATTTTTCTGAGCTACCCATGCTGCAGCCTGCCGGTGTGCCCCCTTCCTTTCATCTGGAATCCCTCAATAATGATATGAGCCTCTTTTTTCCAAAGCATCTTCCCATGAGACAAAAATCAGGCA
The DNA here is from genome assembly GCF_003254725.2 of Canis lupus dingo. Taxonomy (NCBI): domain Eukaryota; kingdom Metazoa; phylum Chordata; class Mammalia; order Carnivora; family Canidae; genus Canis; species Canis lupus. Next base: position 67,053,782 of record NC_064252.1, on the reverse strand, counting down.
ATTCCTCTTAATCATAAACTCTGACTGTTGGGTCTTCCGTCTTCAAACTTTTGGCAAGCTCTGTTTCACCTCTACTTGCAATTAGTAGAGACATCAGAGACTCACTTGAAAGTCCCTGCCTCCAATCACTATCAGCCTGCTCCAGATAAAAGAAAATAGAACTAGCAAACATTTCTGATTCCAAACAAGATTAAGTAGATATATTTCGCCCTATTCCTCCCACTAAGTATAGCTAAAACAAATATAAGACTGAAAGGTGGAGAAGAGAAGACAAACTACCTTGAGGTCCAACAAAGCTGGACTTGAGACCAACAACAGATATGGCAGTGGGTTCCCTGAGTTTTCCTTTTCTGCCTCTATATCCCAGACCGAGATACTTAAAAAGACTATAATACGGTACAGCTCGTTTTGGAGAAGGTTCTCACAGCTTTTCACAAAACTATACATAGGCCTATCTTAGATACATGAATTCCAATTCTAGGTACTTATGCAAGTGGAATTAAAGTATATTGTCACAAAGGACTCGTATAAACTAATGTTCATAACAGTTTATTCATAACAGATAAAAACTTGGACTTACTCATATGTCCTTTAATAGAACAATGGATAAATAAGCTGTGATTTCCTCATAAAACAAAATGCTACTCCTCTGTAAAAATGCACTCAACAATATGGATAAATCTTAAAGATATTATGCTGAGTTAAAAAAGCTAGGCAGGGGCAGCCCGGGTGGCTCAGTGGTTTAGCGCCGCCTTCAGCCCAGGGCCTGATCCTCCAGACCTGGGATTGAGTCCCACGTCAGCCTCCCTGCATGGAGCCTGCTTCTCCCTCTGCCTCTGTCTCTGCTTCTTTCTCTCTCTCTGTGTGTTTCTCATGAATAAACAAATAAAATCTTCAAAAAAAGAAAGAAAACTTAAAAAAAAAAAGCTAGACAGGAGTAGAACATGCCATATAATTCTATATATATGAACTCTACATGCAAAAAAATTCTATAGTAAAAAATAAATCAGTTTGTTTTTGTCAGTGAGGAATGGGATGGGGATAGGATGGAAATAGCCATTACGAAACTTTCTGGTATAATGAAACTCTTCTAAACCTGATAGAGGATTGTGTTATGTAGGTGTATGTATTTGCCAAATTCTAGCAATTACAGATTTAATTGTTCATTTCATTGTACATAAATTTTACATCAGAGATTAAGAACTATAAAGAAATATTGAACTCTAGTTAATGGTATTCATGTTGAAATATTTACAAAGAAGTACAGTAACATCTGTAATTTACTTTGTAATGCAACAGGAAATATGATGGTTGAATGGATGAATAAATACATGGCAAGCAAAGACTGCTAAATGATAATGGAAGAATCTAGGTGATGAGAAGAGATATTCACCATAAACTTCTTTTGACTTTGCTTTATTTGAGGAATTACTCATATATATATATATATATATATATATATATATATATATGGTTGGTTGGTTTTTAAGGCTCTTTATTCTGTTATTTATTCTTTAGTTAATACCATATTATCTTACTCTAGCTTCATCTTAAATTCTTCCTCTTTAGGATTATCTGATCTATTTTTGGCCCTTTGATTTTACCATAAATTTTAGAATCAGTTTGTCAATTTCTACGACAGTTTCTCTGAGATTTTGATTGGAATTAAATTGAATTTATGGATAACATTGGGAGAAATTAACATCTTTACAATATTGGGTCTTTATGAACATATTCTGTTCCTCTACTTCACTCCTTAAAAATCTCTCAATAATGTTCTCAAGCTTTCAGTATAAAAACATTGACTTAAAAAAAAAAAAAAAAAAAAAAAAAAAAAAAAACATTGACTTATTTTTGGTATATTTTCTCTTAAATATTGGGAGATTTTTTATTCTGTTGAAATGTCATTTTACTTTATTTGGAGAAAAGAAATGCCTAATTCTAGAACTGGGGCAAAGGACAACAAATGGGCCTGAAGCAACTTACGGAGAGCCAGAAAGTAAAGAAGTACTCAAAAATAAATAAATAAATAAGCCACATTGATAAGAGTTTGTCGAAGACACACAGGAGACTACTGAAAGTCCTCCCAGCAGCCAAAGCTGTAACAAATTGAGTAATTAAATAAAATAAAGCAGTATTGATTGACACCTGAAGTATAAAATAAATACTCATGAATCCATATTGACATCAGTAAATGATCGGATAAATAAATAAATAAATAGGGAGAGAAAGATAAATTTCTCATGTAAGAAAGGTTAAAAATAACTTATGTAGATACCCTGTTCTTCACAAGGGGTGCATAAATCCCCATGTGCTAAGTGTGGGCCAGCCATGTGACTTTCATCCAAGGTATATACTATAGAAAGAAGGAGTGGGGGAAGAGCTTAATAGCGGGTAGAGAAATCTGATAAGCATTACCTCAAACAAATGACCATGATTAAAATCAACAGTGACAAATTGTGTGAATAGTATGCGCTCTTGCTATGTGATTAAAATGTCACTTTCCCTCCCTGGTCTTCTTCCCCAAAAGCCATAACCCCAGTCTTACCATGAGGAAAAATATCAGCCAAATTCCAATACAGTAGTATTTTACAAAATACCTAGTCAATTCTCAAACTGTCAAGGTCATCATAAACCAGAAACATCTAAGAAATTGTCATAGTCAAGAAGGATCTAAAGAGACATGATAATAAATATAACAAAGCATGGTATCCTGGATGAGACCCTAGAATAAGCAAAAGAGCATTAGACAAAAACTAAGGGAATCTGAATAAAATATGGGTTTTAGTTAATTTTAATGTATCAGTATTGGTTCACTAATTACAACAGATGTATCATACTAATATATATATTTTTAAGATTTTATTTATTTATTCATGAGAGACACAGAGAGAGAAAGGCAGAGACTTAGGCAGAGGGAGAAGTAGGCTCCAGGCAGGGAGCCCGATGTGGGACTTGATCCCAGGGCTCCAGGATCACCCTCTGGGCTGAAGGCAGATGCTTAACCTCTGAGCCACCCAGGCATCCTTCTTACTAATATTTTTTTTTAAAGATTTTATTTATTTATTCATGATAGTCATCAGAGAGAGAGAGAGAGAGAGGCAGAGACACAGGCAGAGGGAGAAGCAGGCTCCATGCACCGGGAGCCCGACGTGGGATTCGATCCCGGGCCTCCAGGATCGCGCCCTGGGCCAAAGGCAGGCGCCAAACTGCTGCGCCACCCAGGGATCCCAATCTTACTAATATATTAATAACAAGGGAAACTGGGTGCAGGATATATGGGAGCACTCTGTACTAACTTCTCAATTTTTCTGTTAATCTAAAACTGGTCTGTTGTACCTAAAAGTTACAAAATAAAGTCTATTTAAAAATATATATATAACAGGCATTATTTAAAAAATGATTTCTATTCGTTGAACTTTTACCCAGAGATCTTGATAAATTCTCTAAAATTATCTGTATATTCTTTTGAATTTTCCGTGTAGACAATCATATCATCTAAAGGTAATGACAGTTATATTATTTCCTTTCCATTTCACCTACCTTTGTTTTTCTGCCTTATTTCTAAAACTAGGATGTTAATACTATGTTAAATAGAAGGGTGATAACAGACATTTTCTTCCCCTAGAAAGCAGGAAGTTTTCAGCATTTTACCATTAAAAAATGGTTTGTGGAAATTCTTTTTGTAAGTACTCTTTACTAGATTAGGGAAGTTCCCTTTTATTTATAATGAACTGAGATTTTTTTTTAATCATAAGTGTGTTAAATTTTACCAAATGCTTTTTGCTATAACTATTAATGAGATCATGTAATTTTCATCCTTGTCTTATTAATGTGGTAGATTATATTATGTGATATTTTTCAAATGTCAAACCAACATTATATTATTTGAATAAACTCCACTTGGTTGAGTTGTATTATACTTTTTATAAGTCACTGAATTAAATTTTCAAAAAGTGTTTATTATTTTTGTATCATGAGAAAGATTGGCCTCTCAGATTATTCGTCAGGATTTGATATCAAGATATTGCTAGCATTGTAAAATAAATCATGAATTGCTTCTTCTTTTCTTATTCCTTAAAACTTCTTATATAAGATTGGTATAATTTCTTCTTTAAATATGATGGAAAAACCAATCAGTGAATCCAAATCCACCTAGGTCTAAAGATTTCTCTATGGCAAAGTTTAAATTGTAGATTCAGTAATATTAATATATATATGGACTATTTATATTTTCTATTTCATCTTGTGTGAAGTTGGGTGTCTTGTGCATTTTTTGCAATCCACATCTCCAAACTTATTTTCATAAAATAGATCTATGTCTTATATGTTGTTTGGGATACCTGAAGAATCTATAACTATGTCTTCTTTTTATTCCTGATATTGAAAATTTATACCTATTCTCTTTTTTTTTCTCAAAGTTGCTAAGAATTGGTCAATTATACATTGTTGTCTTTTTTAAAAAGATTTTTATTTATTTATTCATGAGAGATACAGAGAGACAGAGGCAGAGACACAGGCAGAGGGAGAAGAAGGCTCCATGCAGGAGCCTGATGTGAGACTCAATCCTGGGACTCCAAGATCATGCCCTGGGCCAAAGGCAGGTGCTAAACTGCTAAGCCACCCAGGGATCCCCATTGCTGTCTTTTTAAAGATCTAGTTCATGGTAGCCATATAACAATCTAATTGAATTTCCATTTAAAAAAATATCCTTTCCTATATCCAGCATCATGGAATTCCCAAGTATTCAGATTCAAACAGCAATAGAGCTCTTTTTTCAAAAGCACTAAAAATTAGATTAAATCAGATCACCAAAAACCTTTCTAACACCGAGGACTTACAGAGAAGGTAATAGAAGGCATTAGGGAATTAAACCAGCAGAATGCATATTTGAAACGAGTGTGCTTTGATGCAGTAACAGATAATATCTGGTAAAAGTGCTTTCCTGGAGGTTTGTCCACTGGTCTCCCCGTGTTTCACTTGAGATGAGATGGTCGGTCTGGGAAACTACACTAATGAAGTAGTCATCCCTTGAAACTTTGATGGGGATGATGGAGAATGGCAAATTGCCCTGAAAGGGCTTAAGAAAGTTTTCTAACTGGTCTACCTGTGGAAGCTGGGGGCACTGGATTGAAACAGGTGACCTCTTAAGGTTCCTTCTAGCTTGATTCATTCGTAATACTGAAATAGAATCTGACTTAAGCTATCAAAACTCTTGATTAATTTATACTCATAGACATTGAATTTCAGTAGTGAAACCATTTTGAGAAATGGATTCTATTCTCTTAAAGAAATTCTCTCTTGAGAAATTCAAAATTCTATCAATGGATTATTGCCCTGTTAGATAAGTATGTCAAAATACTATAAAAATCTCACAGAACATGCTTAGTAGGCATCTGAGCTTTGACCATGTCTTGTACCACCACCCTCTATAAAATATGTATAAAATCTCCATATGTCCTTCTGTTAAAAATAAAAACTGGTATTTAGGAATAGCTATTTCCTGATAAAACTGCCCATTGACTTCTTTGCCAGGCAAAAGCAGCTCCTAAGTTGACACATTTCAGCCCATCTGTACATACAGCATGTTTCACATCATAATTCTAACACAGGCATCTTAACTTTAAATGAGACGAAACAAACATGAAATTCGCACTGGTGGGAACCCCCTGCCACTCAATTTGTGTTGGTTTTAACACCTTCGAATTTTATATATCCTTCCATATAAACAGTTTTGTATTAACTGCTGATATGGTGGCTTCCAACAATTCAATGTTGAGCTGTTTAAAAGCACTCATTAGCAGCTTTAATACTGAAGGGAACACATATATTAGAAAAATCCTGTAAACCCCAAATACCCCTTGGGCCCTGCCATTTGCGTGTAAAATAACTCAATAAAAAATATATACTATACTGTTAATCATAAGACCTTCCAGGAATATAATCAATCACAGGAGAAATGTAAACTATATCTTTATAAACAAAAAAAAAAAGAAAAATGAGAACTTCCATTTAAGCTGAGCATGGGAATCATCACAATGAGCAGATGAATTTATAAAACTAAGCACACTTCATAATAATGATAAAAATATTACAAGTGTATATACATCCAATTGCCATATATGCATGGCATTCGATTTTAGCACAACTGGCAACATATTTATTAAATTAACACTTCATTTATCCCTTTCTATCATGTCTAACATATATTAACTTTAACAGAAAAATAAAGAAAATAATCTTCAAGTATTTTCCACTATTTGAAAAATACAGAAACATATTTAATTTTTAAAGGATTCCAGGAACACATTTTTCTATAATCAAGAATGTCCATATAATCCAGTTATTTCTTTTTAAGGAACATTTTACATACCTAGCCATTTATAACTTCAAGGAATGTTTTTCTTTTCCCCAACTTTCCACATACCTTGATCAGAAAATTCTACTAGTTAATATTTCTAGTACATGTAAATAATTATATCCTGAGTGCTTCAAAATTACACTAATTCCTACACCATTAAGGAAGGAAAATGTTTCTAGTTTTTAATGCATTATAAGTGGGAGATATTAATTTCTAGATGAAATTATGCATAAGCAAGGGGAAAGCTTTGTACCAAGTTAATATTTAAACATAAAATGTTAAGTATCTCAGGAATTATGGATGATTAAAAGCAAATAGGACAACACAACCATACTGTATTTGGATTGGGGGACCCTCTCCCATTTGTGCAATTTTCTATCCCCCATAGCAAAAAGCATCTTTATATTTTAAAATTGTTTAGCTGTCAGGATGGATGGTTTGAACAGTAGCAAACACTCAAGACCAAAGAAATGGCATTCTTCAGTAAATATGTTTATGCTATGTCATATAAATGAATTATAAACAGTAGAGTAACCTTTTTGTTTTTATCGTTAGTACTTTGTCATTTTATAAACTGCCACTAAGCCATACAGTATCTAAAACAAGTTTTGAAAACTTGCAGGAAAATTAACTCGTACCAAGTTATATATATTATTTTCTCATATAGTACTAATCATACTTTGCTATTTGGGGTGAATAGCTTTTAAAATTATACTTGAAATGATGGAATTGTCCCATTTTAAGTAGAAATTTCCACACAATGGGTAATTTCAATTCTTTCCAGCTTTATTCCACTATTAGAAACAGATTTAGTCAAAGACCTCACATATTTGCTATGAATATATCTTAAATGTATTTTCTCCTAAGAAACAAAGCAGGCTTGCTTCTCTTTCTTGCTTTAAATGGTGTTTTATGTTATAGGCTAATGAGTACCTAATAGTGTACTTTACGTACTTTGCATACAGTATTTCATTAATGACACTGAGCATTTCATGGGTGGGGGGTGGGGGAGCGGGTAGCATGACACTTGACAAGCTGGTTCACATAGGCTGGGAGTATGTTTACAGTTAACCAAGCCTTTTAGAGGCAGGTTCTCTGTCTCTGGCAAATATGGAGCTATACACCTTTCACTACCTGTGACAGGTGATACCGTCTCTCAGGAAATCCACATCTGCCCACTATGACAGAATTGGGACAAGACTGCAAGAGTTTAGGTCAGAGAGAAAGAGTATTCTTTACAGGCCTGCTACATTAAATTATAGGACCATTGTACTGGTTTCCTTGGACTGCTGTAGTAAAATATCACAAACTCGGTGGCTTAACACAGAAATCTATTGCCTCACAGCTCTAGAGGCCCAAAGTCCAAAGCTGAAGTGTTGGTGAGCACTGGCTCCCTCTGTAATCTGTAGGGAAGTATGTGTCCTTGGCTTCCTCCTAGCTTCTGGGGATGTCCATGTACCCTTGGCATTTCTTGGCTTATAACTGCAACATACCACTCTCTTCCTCTGGAGTCATGTGGTAGTTTCCCTTGTCTTGTCCCATGTCTTCTTAATAAGGACACTGAGCATATTGATTTAAGAGCCCAGTATCACCTCATGTTTATCATTTACATCCACAACAACCTATCTCCAAATGAAGTCACATTCTGAGGTTCTGAGGGTCAGGACTTCATGGTATCTTTCTGGGGGGAGGGCACGATTCAACCCAGAGGGACCATTAACCACTATCAGATGTGAACCTAAATTGGCATGCCCAGGCCTAAAGAGCTAGCCAGATCTTTCTCTGGATCATCTCTCTTCTTAGAGGAGTTCCACCGCCTAGAGATGGCATCATGGAGGGAGTCGCCCTTCTCCTTCAGATGCCAATCAGGCGGAAGAAGAAAGAGTAAAGCGAAGAGGTTAGGACTGCTGAGAATCACACTTGGACCGCAGTGTAACTACAAACATCCAGTCTATAATGAATATCTTCTTAGAGGATTTACGATGTACCGCCAGACAGAAAAAGTAAGGAAAGAACCTCCCTCTCCCTTGACATTCTTTATCCTAAGAAGTTCCTTCGGAGAAATACTCCCTTAGTCCCCCAGTCCCCTAGGAGTGCCCTGCTTTCCCTCAATTCATCTAGCAAAGGTCACTAATCTCCAGAGCCATTGACATCCTCCAATTCACCAATGGAAAAACCACCATTTGAAAACAAAACAAAACAAAACAAAACAAAACAAAAATCAGCAAAGAAAGGGTTCAGAAACAATGGGTGAGGGGGTAGATTTGCATTACCTCCCACTTCAGCCTTTGTCTTCAAAGTCCTTTCTGCAGAGTATTAAATGGTGTTTGGCTTTTTTTCTTTTTTGTTTTTTCTCCTTTTGGAGGGGAGGAGAAGTCAATGAGATTTTTGAAAAGGCTCAGAACAGAGAGGTCACTTTTGAACAAATGACATGTAAGGCAAGACAAATTTACATTTTTCAGCCTTACGAAAAACAAGGACAGCTTTGTCTGGGATTCACTAAGAAGTCATTGAAGGTAAGCTCTTGTTGCCCACTGGTCGTGATAGAGTAAAACCCAGAGAAACAGAAGTAAAGAGAGTTTATATGTAACCATAGGTTGGACATCCCTAATTTCCCACAAAGGCCTTTCATTTCCATTTGGAATGAGCATGCGATAACCTAGACAGGCCAGCCCCTTAGTCACCGAGCAAAACTCTTGACATTTGCCTAATTATCTTTTCTCATCGTTAGTCATTTTTTGAAGTCTCAGCTTCATTCAGATGCCAGGTATTTCCGAAATTAATCATGTCATTGAAAGCGGCATCTTTTCATGTAAATGGACTTTATTATCTGGATCAGAAAGCCCCCTCTTTGAGTAGCAAAGGCCCATTTGTAGGCAAAGTGTCTGAAATCTGACATGCTGCCTTCCCAAGAAAGATTCCTAGTGTTGACCTCCCGGCAAGCACCCAGCATTTGTCACTGTGAGCTTGTGTGTGTGTGTGTGTGTGTGTGTGTGTGTGTGTGTGTGAGTGTGTGTGTAGCTAAGAGCCTTGGGCTGGCTGCATGCTAATTTGCCCCCATTGTTTCAGGGTGACTGCCTTTCTAGTATTTAGGAACAAAGCCTTTTTGCATAAGCCCCTACCTACAATTATTTTATGTTTACTTCAAGGGCCATCATCTTATCTTTATTGCCACTATATAAGGGGATGCCAGAGCTTCTTTGTCTCCTTGTAAGGCTGTAGATTACAGACAGGGTTTAGCACGATACCAGGACACTCCTGTTTCATTTAAAGGCATTTTACAAATGTTTGAGGGCCCTGGACTAGACCAACACATGGCTTTGCCCAGCCTCTCTGAATTTAGAGAAGGGAGGAAGGAAATGCTTCTAAGAATTTAGTGAAGTGCTTCAAATTCAATTTTTAGGTGTATAAAAGTTGGTCCATAAAGGATGGGCAGATGAGGAATTAGAATGCAGGAAATTCCCACTTGTAGATGTATCACCAAAACTGTAACAGGGCCCCTAAAGGGGTTGCATTCTCATATTCACAGCACCGGCTGGAATGTTATCTAATTACAGATCTTCCTCTACTTAGGATGCGGTTACATCCCAATAAGCCCAGCATAGGTTGTAAATATCCTAAGTCAAAAATGCACCTAACCTACCAAACATCACAGCTTGGCTAGCCTACCTTAAACGTGCTCAGAACGCTTACCGAACCTATGGTTGGGCAAAACCAACCAACACGAAGCCTATTTCTTACTAAAATATTGAATAACTCATGCAATTTATTGAATACTGTGCTGAAGGTGAAAGAGGGAATGCTTGTGTGGATACAGATTGGTGGTAAGTGTACGGGTTGTTGACCGTTGTGGTCGTGTGGCTGACCGAGAGCTGCAGCTGCCACTGCCCAGCATCAGAAGAGAGGCATATCGCTAGCCCAGGAACAGACCCAAATTCAAAAATGGAAATACAGTTTCTACTGGATGCATATTGTTTCGCACCATTAAAAAGTCGAAAAATCCTAAATTGAACTGCTGTAGGATAGAGGATAGGGACTTTCTGTAGTTATAGGTTTACCTGATGATAAACCAACCCTGGTAGCATGCGGCGAGGGCCGGTGGAAAAGCACCCCGCCCCCAATCCTTGTGTGTATGGTGACACATAGGGAAAGTTCTTTCTGCATCCCTGACTCAGTTCTCTTTTGTTCTGTGCTTTAGCAACTGAGTGTTAATGATGGGGTGTTTTTCCTCTGGGAGGAGTACAGAAGAGTAATATTAACTACCTGCAACCCTCCCTCCTATGTGGAAATAAAATTAATGTTGTGACATAAGCTGACAAAAACCAGGAAATTAAAAGTTAAGGCTGAGACTCCTTCATGACGTCTTACCTTTTTTGGTTATTGTAAAATGAATATAGTGAGGATAATTTACTGGAGGAAAGACCTAATCATGGAGTTCATCAAGAAAGAGTAAAGAAAAAAAATTTTTAATCTACTTTTACTCCCTTCAAGCCAACTGAGAGCTGGTTTTCAAAAGTACTCCACTTTCTCTTATCGCCCCATTTGCTTAAACCTCAAAACTTTTAAAGGAAAACAAAAACCTCCTCTTCACAGTCTTCAAAAAGCCTAAGTAATATTTTCCCCATTCTTTGACACAACAGACCTAGACTCAAAAAAATATCAAGTATGTCCTAAATCAGAAGCAGCAGAGAGCACACTGTTGTCTGGAATTTGGAAATAGAGTTTTGGAGCGTTCCATTAACATCCAAAGTCCTATAGGAAAAACAAACATAAAAATCAACTTTTGAGAGGCTGTACTGAAGAAAGACCTCAACCCCTCCATGCTTTTGCTGTGTTTGAAGATCAGCCAAAAGGGAGGAAAGGGAGTGTAAATTCAAGGAATGAAGCTCTAGGCTGTAGGCCAGAAACTCTGAACATTCATCTTTCCCCCTTTGCTGAGAAGAATGTTCCTGGGGAAGAAGGTCCATGTTGGGCATGTTTCTAAGGGCTTTTCTGAACTCCAAAAAAAAAAAAAAAAAAATGATTGTAAACTTTACCTTCCTCCCTGCATCTGCCTTCAGTCACGCGAATCTTAGGCTCCTTTTATCTTTTGGGTTCACTGTTACCAATACAAATGGCTTATTCTGGTGCCTGGGAATGCCCTGTGTTACCATCTTTTCTCCTTGGATATACAATTCCACTCTATCTTATTTTGCAACCATACCACCACTTCCTAGGCTGCTCATAATTTCCATAGCTATTGACACGTAACATTTCGGGAAGTTGCTAAATTTCATCCAGAACTGCTAACCGCAATAACTAGATCATAAGTTTCTTGAAGGCAGGTTTCTCTAATGCATTAACAATTCTTACAAAAGCAAAAGGCAGACCATATAGTCTGACAAAGGATTCCTTTCTAATTTATAAATGTATTCATATGAAAAACAAACAGTAAAGAATATTGGAAACTGGCACCATATAATAAACTTCAAGATGCACAATTCCTGTTTGTTCACATTATCTGTAATATCGAACCCAGTAGCTCCTACTAGCAAAGATGCTTAACAAATGTCTGTCAAAGTGAATGGCATCAATGAGAAATCATGATATATCCACCAAGAGCATCACTATCCACTAACTAATGGCTTTTTATCTATTTCTTATTGTCTCAGGACAATAGGAACTGAACATTTTCGCCTCGCTCCCCTGCTCATATAGATATGGGTACACAGCCAGGGATCAGCTAAGCCTCAATCCCCAGCAAATGATCAATTACATACTTTCTAAAAAATTTGCTTATATTTAGTAGACTCAAACCACAGACAGATAGGCTACCTAGGTTGTGTCTGTGTAGAATTGACATACCTAGGAAGTTGAGGAGTTGGCAGTGTGCTGGATAAAGGGATATCGGAGAGTCTGTGACAGCAGGGACAACTAATCTAAATGTAATCGATGAAAGGAGTCCTGTCTGCTTGGAAACCAAGAAGGCAGGGAACAAAGTAGAGTTTTTCTCCTATGCCTGTTAGATGTGAATCCTTCCCCTTTTGTTATGACTCGGTATACTCGATCTTGATTTTATATTGATTTTTACTGAATATCAGAAATCGTGGCTCTTTATTCCAATCAATTTCCTGGTTTCAGTTGGCAAGTACTTCAAGAATCATTCAACCTATATAATTCTTCAAACATTTAACTGTCTAATAAGTACATAGCACTGTGCTCGAGGGTTAGACAAGTGCTAGCTCTGTTATTTATAAAATAATATATGCATACAAATGTACATACACATATAAATACGCATATATCTTTCATTAAAAAACTGTCTTTTTTTTTTTACATTTTTTAATTTAAATTTGCCAACATATAGCATAATACCCAGTGCTCATCCCAAAACTGTCTTTCTTCATAAGAGCAGGTTAGCACATCGGTTCAGAGTATGGGTTCCAAAACACGACTACCTGTGTTCCAGGACTGGATCTGTCACTTACTAGCCATGAGATCTTGGGCAAAGTCATGTCTAACCCCTCTTGGTACCTCTTTTATCTCAGATAGATGACAGACCTCATAGTAGAGCCTGTGTGAAGGCGGCTTCATGAGAATTACACCCAGGGAGAAGACTGGCTGAGACCTGATGCACATTGAGTAAATGTTAGCTAATATTGGTATTTCCTCCACTGTAAACAGAACAATAATAGTTCCTCCTTTATCAAGTGGTTGGAGTGTTAAATGACTTTTAATGGGCATTTAAAGTTTTCTACACTGTTGTTATTTTAACAAACATTAGAGATATATTATGGAAATGCTATGAAGCAGCACAGGAGATGAGGATGGGAAGGGGCTCCCAATTTAGATACAGATTTTAGTATAGACATCATCAGAAAGGAAGTCCTCTAAAGCCTGAGTAGGATTTTGATAGACAGATGAGGGTTTTTTTGGCAAAGACAAATAAAAACAGTCTAAGGGAAGATCCTTAAAGAGAATAATATCTGGGGGGGGTCAGCATGTAAGGGATGGATGAAGGTGTAGGAGAGGTGATGGAAAATTAACCTGGAAAAGTATTTAGGCCATACTATCGAAGGCTTTCGGTAGCCGACAAAACTAGACACATGGGGATCCCTGGATAGGTCAGCAGTTTAGTGCCTGCCTTCGGCCCAGGGCGTGATCCTGGAGTCCTGAGATCTAGTCCCACATCGGGCTCCCTGCATGGAGTCTGCTTCTCCCTCTGCCTGGGTCTCTGCCTCTCTCTCTCTCTCTAGGTCTCTCATGAATAAATAAATAAAATCTTAAAAAAAAAACTAGACACATGAACAAATAAATAAATGGGCTTCATCCTATAAACATTTTGAAGCCAGTGGGTTTTCTTTTTAAAGGAAAACAATCACCTGATCAACTCCATTTTATGTAACATCAAGAGTAGCATGAAAAATAAATCAGATAGAAAAGAGCGTGGAAGCAGGAAGCCAAACTATAGCAGTGGTATGGTAAAAGATCAATCAATACACAGAGAAATAAAAAGAGTTTGAAAGGGAGGAAGTCTTGGGGGGCAGGCAAAATCAGCGAACAGAATCAAGAGCTATCAACTCCTAGTTATAGAATAAATAAGTCATGGGACGTAATGTACAGTATGTTGACTATAGTCCGTGATTCTGTATTGTATCCTTGGATGTTGCTAAGAGAACAAATTCTAAAAGTTCTTATCACAGAAAAAAACACCTCCTAAGAAGGTTTGTTCATGTAATTTTCTTGAATAGAGAATGATCCTTCAATGGCTTAAAACTTAAAGTTTAAATACTCAACGTCAAGTGGTCAACGCCTAGCAGTTCCACCTCCCAACGGACAGGCCATCTTCGGAAACAGCTTTTCAGTGGCCCTGCTTCAGGCCACTTTCGATCACTTACTGTAGCTAATTCTCGATGCCCTTCAGTATTGTGAACAAATAGACCGTCTGGTGTTATGAAGTCCCTGTGCACAGAAGCCTCTGAGACACACGGCCTGTAGGCGGCTGTATTTACAGCTCCTCCCTCTCCAACCATTGTGTTCTCAACCCATTTCTGTGTGCCCCCCTTTATTTCCAAGTGAAATTTTTAGTCTTTCAAAATAAATAAACATTGAATTATCAGCATGACTTTCCTTTCTCTTTCTCTCTCTCTCTCTCTCTTTTTTTTTATTTTTGCACGTTTGAATGGTAACTTCTTAAGCCATCCCTTTGTAGCCCTTCCCAACGACCCAGATACAGAGTCGGCATCACTTGAGGGCAACCCAGAAGAGAAGAAGGGGGGACATCAAACTGAAACTTTGATATTTATTCTCTGGCAAGTTAATGTTAAGGTGTTGACATCCAGCCCAGAGTCTAACTGGTGTCTCCAAAATCTCACTTAGAATTCCCAAATACCATCCATAGCCCATTCTCTCTTTGAAGACTGTCCCCTCTTAATACTACTACAGAGGAAAAACAGAGAGGAAACGGGGCGGGGGGGGGGGGGGACATTCATACCGTAGGTCAGTAATGTGTGACTTCTGCCACCACTATCTCCTTCAAAATAACCCGCTTTGCTAAGTCTAATTATCCCATCATCAAATCAATTACTCATCGAGCTGGACTACAGGATCTTTCTTGCTTCGATATTCAAAACATCACATTGCTTGAATGAGCTGAATGAGAGCTATGCTTTTGATTTCTGAAAAATCCTTTATTTCCGTAAATTATCACATCATCACATTATCACATCCTATCCTGATAAGGGATTTTTTTTTCCTTTGTGATATTTCTTTTGGAGATTTCTCTGATGCTTCCTTAACCTTCAAACAGACATACACAGACATATACTCACCCTCCCTCTCACAAATTTATTTTTCACTTTTTAAAAAAAAAAAACTAGCTTCACACATCAAGGCACCTGAGGAAGGTCAGTAGGTTGAGCTTCCAGCTCTTGATTCTGGCTCAGGTCATGACCTCAGGGTCGTGGAGTCAAGCCCTGTGTTGGGCTCCATGCTTGGCAAGGAGTCTGCTTGGGATTCTCTTTCTCCCTCTCCTCCCTTTGCCCATCCCCGTGCTCGCTTGCTCTCTCTCTCTCTCTCTCTTTCTCTCTCTCCCTCTCTCAAATAAGTAAATAAATCTTTTTTAAAAAATTTAAAAATAACTTCAAACATCCAGACAGTTCTCGCATATTTAATTAACCAAGATGATGAGATCCCATCGATTGCTTCTGATTTGACAGTTTAAAATGTCTAGTTCTGTCACCCTGTATGAGACAAGATTTGTCATTTTGCTTTTAGTATAGTTACTTGTCTTTCACGGATCAAATGATTTCTCCAGCTAATAGTAGTGTGTACAAGGTGAGCACCACCCCTGCCTCTCCACCCTTTATGTCAGCCGCATACCACCTTGTGCAGCATGACACCCTCAGTGAACCAGCCATTAGTTGTCCTGGGCCCCAAGACAATGGAAGGTGACCCGCAAATCCTTTGGCCTAGAGTGGCAAGGAGGCAGACCTTGTCATCCTAGGACCTACTGCTTGGGGAATGAAGAATGAAGGCAAACAGCAGGCCTGGCTCACACTAAACACGGCTTTGCAAGAATATTCTAACATTTCCAGAAGGATGGAATGGACAAGGTCCCAGTCGGAAAAACCATGAATGAATTTACTTCACAATTTTTAGGTTTCCATATCTTCGCTTTACTCTATGTAGAAGTGGATTCAACCTGAGTAACTTAAAACAATAAAATGAAAAATGGCGCGGGAGGTGTGCGAGCAAAGCTAACTTGAATAGAATATATTAATGTACATACACACACCAAAAAAAATAATAATCCTCAAAACTATTGCCTATATTGAGAAGCAAAAATTTATAAAAGAGAGGCAGACATAAAAGAAGAAATTGTTTATTTGTTTGCTTGCCTTTATAAAACCCATTTGGGAGAAACATCCATATATATACATCAGTTATCTGGCTTGTCCCAGTTATACTGATGTTCGAGATGTCCTTTGTTAGAAATTAATGTGTGTAATAAAGTTTTACATTTTTCATATGTTTTGAAGTATATGAGCTATATTTCTTTTGACTGCATAATTACTTTTTGTACACAAGAAAAATGAGGTGCTTAGCCCTAAGTAAATAACCTCAAAACAAACCAAGAATAATAGTTACATTCTTTTCATCTTCTGGGCTGTATACAATAAATATTTCCAGAAACTTCTTAAGTTACACTATTGTGACTTTTTGCCAAAAAAAAAAAAAAAAAAACCACACACACATACACACACACAAAAAAAACTTTTCTCAACTCAGAACCAAGTTCAGACAAAAATATGCCCTCCTCCGTATTGATATTTTGATACGTTTGTGGAGAGCATAGGAAATTACAGCTACCAGCTTTTTTCTGAGTTTATATTAATTTCCAAAGTGTTTTCCCTTTACATTCCGAAGGAATAAACCTTCTACTCAGAATAAACTTTTTGGGAAAGAAGACAGTAGATTTAAGACAATTTAAGTAGTTTATTTTTCTGTATAGGTGCTTTCAATATCTCCTAAATTATTGCAGAAGAGAACATTACCAACAAAATTACAGGTTATATTGATTACAGTTAGTCTCCTTTGCATAAACTGTATTTTCAAGGCTAAGTATTTAGCTGCTTCTAAACGACAGGACTTTCTTAAAAAATAAAAAAGGAAACTAGCTCTGTCATTCGCACCTTGAAAAATCAATTTGGGTCTTTAAAAATAGTTATATAGAGGCTGTAAAATCTGTAAAATCTCACATGGGGAGGGGATGGTGAGATGGTGCTACAAATGCTAACAGACTTATTAGGAGACCTCTCACCCTTTCTGGTAGCTGGCTCCGCTATAATTACCGGCTGGTCTGTTGTTTTCTTTTCCCTCCCTGGTAGCATGTAATATGACCTTGATTTTTTTTTTTTTTAATGCATTACTGAATTTGGTAAAGAAAGTCTGCAGTTTGCTAAGCTTCAGTAAATCAGGAAAATACTGATATCTTAAGTTGCTCATGATGGAGTCCATACAAATAAAGTATGCATGACATGTATTTCCCCCTCATTTGAGTAATTACGACTGTAGCTTGGGTTTTTTTTCTAAAAAGTAATTGGGCAAATAAAACTGTAGTGGGTTTTTCTTCTTTCTCCCTCTGGTTCCTAGATCAAAATCTGAGTGTGTAGGAGTATTGTCTATGCCTGTAGACGTAGAGAACAAGAGAGCAAATGCCACAATCCATATATTAATAGTAATTGCCTCTGCAAATTAGAATTCTCAGGGATTTTATTATTTTTTACTTATGATTTCAATTCCTTCTGTGATAAACGAACATTATTTTTATAGTAAGTACATCTATTAATTTCTTTAAAATATGGGTTCTAACTTCCCAATAAAATCGCGACATGAGGTAAAAGGAGTTTTTGAGTCTCTATGAAAAAAAGAAACTATTACTTTTCTTCTAGAAATTGTGTATGCATTGGTGACAGTGGGAAGAGACAAATGTCCTGGTCAGAGTAAATAAAAGTAAAGATCAAAGGTCAGTAAGGATCTGTACCAGGCAGTCAGTAATCCACCCTAGAAAAGGTGGAAAACAGAGAGCCATTCAAAAAAAGAAAGTCTGATTTCAGCCTATTGACAGAAAAGAGGCTAGCATGAGGAATGATGGCAAGAATATTTCATCAGTTCAGAAGGCGTGTTTGTTTGCTAATTTATTTGTTTGTTCAAGAACCTGCCTATAAAGAATTACGACACCAGCAGGAAAGCGTAGAGACTACAGAGAGGCATTACTTCGAGTTTCCAAGTACTGTGAGTTTGCAGGAGGGTCCTTCTCTGCAGTGACAGATAAAAAGGCTTCACATTACCTGTTGCCCCTAGAGAATTCAGTCCACGTAATCATGCCTTGGAGGAGAACCTCTCTGATTTAGAGAGAGAAAGAGAGAGAATGACTGTTGGTTTCCTCGTTCGTTGCTATCTATCATTGATGCAGAAATTTCTAATAAATTTGGTGGGTTATAGGTGGTCAGGAGGTCATGTTCTGTTCCATCTCTCTTTGCTAGAACTCATCACCGGGATGGGGATCCTGGTTTGGGGACTCTAAACTTCGCTGGGAGATGAAACACAACATTCCTGTCCGCATCTGCTCAAGGACTCCTATTTAGATATGGGTTTAAAAGTCCTCAGTGGCTTCCAGTTGCTGCTGGAATGCCAGGTTCCCTACCTTCTCCCTACCTTAATGGCTTTCGTCACTCTCCACATAAAGGTTTTTGCATTCAACTATCCTTCTTAGTGTTGGACATGAAGACTTTCTCACGGTCTGAAAACCCTCGAATTCATTTCTATCTTTTCAATTCTGGCCCTTTTATCAAAGATACATTTTTCAGATTCAGCAGCTACCTACTTTCAAAGATTACATAGAAAACTTCACACCATACTAAACAAACCCATCCCCAGACCTTTGCAGATCTGTGGTTAAACTCCCTACATTCACTTCAATACGTCCAGGCTTATATCGCACCCCCGTCATCCATGCCTAGATCTGGATCCAATCTCCTGGAAGATGAGCGTCACCAGGACAGGGGAAGAACACAGAGCGTGGATGCTCTACACAGACACATTATGTGAGTTATTTGTGGGTTTCCTGCCCCTCATTCTCCTCCTACCCCCATATGAGAGAACGAGGAGACAGACTGTTCCAGAAGCGTGGCCTAAGTGCTCACATCTGGCTGACCTATCCTTCCAGACAGAAACTCTGCAAGCCTGGAGGTTTTCCACTGAATGAAGCTCAGACTCTCCACACAAAGACTCTGGCGTCTTCTATCATCTTCCCACCGCCTGTTCCCTCTCCCATGTCACTCTATCCTGTTCCAGTTGAGACTTGGGTCCGTTTAACTGGATGATTCCCATTATGTCCTGCAGCAATTAAAAAATAAATAAATAAAAACCAATACTGCTATTCCTCCTCATAATGAAGACTCTCTTCTTTTCTCTTAGTAAGAAAAAACAAGTTTCACACTTTGGGTTTGTTTATTGGATAGAAGCCAAAGACAGAGCTCTAAGACAGAGGACAGAGTTTTAAATGATGACTTGTCTGTTTATAGATGAGTAATTGGACTTGCCGCCCTGGCGCTGTGGGATGGTGACTTGCAGGTCTGATATTTATTTACACAATTCACCGAATGTAACAGATTTTGAAATATAGCTTATAAATATTTAGAAAATATTGTTTCTAAGTATCCGCAGCTTCTTTACAGTGTACCGAGCTATTTATTTTGAAACAGCATCTCTTTTTATTGAGAGGTAGAATAGATAGCTGAGCAGAGAGGCATGCAGCACGGAACATAATTAATATTGTGGGGGAGACACAGGAGATGGCTGTTAGGCAGCTGACAATCAGTCCTCCCTCACAGGGAAGCCTTTTCCAATATGCAGATGAGGATGTCCCCCCTAGATATGCATTTGAACTTTCTGTGTAAAGTTTCCTTGGTTGTATGATGTTTGAGTGGAAGAGCGCATGTTCAGGATCAGTATAGGCCTCCGGACCAGACAGTGAAGGCTTGGTAAGAACACTTTTTCCTTGCCTCGATCCATGTTCTTGAAAGCAGGCTTTGCAGCTCCATCCCTTTGGAGATGAAGTCTATTTCTCCATTTCTTGAATCTCAGCTGCTATGATGACATGCTTTGACCAATGACAATTACAGCAGAGGTTCATTGCACTAGTCTTGAACATATGCCTCAAAAGACTTTCCACCCTCTGCTCTCACTCTCCCTCCTGGGAATAGCCTGAGCTGTCCTGCTGGATGATGAGACTCTTGGCCTAGTCGCTTCCATCACCACAGGTGGCAGTCATCCAACCCCCAGAAGCAGAGCCTCCTAGGTGACTCAAGGCTGACCGCAGATGCATGAGTGAGCCTGAACGAGATCAGAAACACCCTTCAGCTGAAAGCCCAACCCAAATGGTAGATCTATAAAATCATAAGCTAAATTAATAATTATTGCTTTGAGCCACTAAGTTTTGGGGTGGCTCTTTCAACAGCAAAAGCTAACTGATGCAGGGTTATGATAGTGCAGTGGGTGATAACCAATGACCAATGTCTCAGTCATGTGACCCTAAGGCCACCTCCTTTCAACATGAAACAAGCAAGTCATTTATCCAACCTGAAGTTGTTGAGCACCTAATCTAATTCATTACCGTTCAAGGTTCCAGGAGTACAATAATGAACAAGACCGACTAAATTCCTTCCTTCCTTGAACTCATGTTATTTAGTGACTCACAGAGATAATAACAAATTAAAAAAGTAAATATAGAATATAGTGTGCAGTAACAAAAAGCTCTATAAGATAACCATAAAGCTGGAAAAGAGGACAGACGGTAACAGAGAGGCTGTATTTCACAGGGTAGTCAGAGACGGCCTTGCTGAAAAGGAAATTTGAGCAAAAAAAATAAAGTACAGGAGTGAGCCATATGGAAATCCACAGCAACAGTACTGTTCAATGGGACATTTTAAGTTAAAATTATATTCGAGTGGCCCCCCATGAAGATCTCAGTCCAAGATTCCCTTTGTGTCCTTTGGCAGTGATTTCATAATCTTGCCTAGCATTCATACCTATCTTGTCATCAAATCTTCACATTTTAGATTTGATGGTGAGTCCCATAGACTGCTAAAAAAATATTTCTTGGCAGGTTGAAGATTTTCTGATGTTCAACTGTAAACAGTTTTGTGAGCAAAATCATATTTCTGTGATTATACCAATGTACTCCTCTTGTGAAATTCAAGTTATTTCTCTAGTGATCTTTTATTAGATTTTTTAAAAATATATGTGTACTTAAGTCTTTCTTCTTTTAATCCCTCAGAAATCTCTCAGAGGTAAAGCAGGGCTTTTGTTTTTGCTGCTATTGTTTTTATTTGTTTTAACAGAGTATTACATAGGTTTTTTTTTTAATGTTGTATAATTATGTTTTTTTGTTCATTGTGAAACAGAAATTGAATGAGACATAGAGACAAACTTTATAATTCATGTTCTGTGTTTGATTATTAGAAAACCATATCGAAGAGCACCTGGCTGCTCAGTTGGAAAAGCATGCGAGTCTTGATCTCGGGGTCATGAGTTCAAGCCCCACATTGGGTGTGGAGATTCCTTTAAACAAATAGATTAAAAAAAAAAAAAGAAAACAGTATTGAACCTTTTCATTTACTTGAAGAATTCTGAAAGCGTCTGGCATATCTCATAGAAAAAGGCAAATTAGTTGACTTCCAACAACAATGAACTCATGTGCCTGTTGACAATCGAAACAAATCACCCTCCACAGACCAGATCTAAATCTGAATTGGAACTCATGCAATGGTTAAATAAAAGGTGAGATTTGGGGACACATTTCACCTTGTGGTTGAGCACAGAACAGTGTGGTAAAGACTTCTGGCAGTTTTTTCCTCTTTCTGGCGCGAAGCTGGCCTACATCTCCCAGCCTATCTCTGCCTTACAAGCGATCATGTGACTGAGTCCTAGTCAATACAACGCGAGCAAAAGTGTCCAGGCCACCGTGAGGCCTGAATCCTAAAAATTTACATGTAGTTACGTTCTTTCCCCTTCATTTGGCCAAGCAGGGGTATTCAGGGTATCCATGTTAAGTCTGTCCTGAAGCTGCCACAGCTTGAAAAGCTTTAGGAAGAGCTTCCACTTGCCTGTCGAGTGAGGAATAAATTTTATTCTTGTTCTGTAAGACATTATACGTGGCAGGGGGCAGCGAGCTAGGGGCTATTGCTTGGCAGCTCAGCATATCTTAATACGAGAAGAATCTGCCTTCCTGCTATCCTGCCCACATCAGATAAACAAACGTCCAATATTCTTCGGCGAGAATGCCACGGCAGGCAGAATGTTGAATGAAAACAACTACAGGAAAAAAATGCCAACAATGAGATTTCATCAATACATATGTCTAATAAAACCATGTTTCTAAATAGAGATCATAGTTCCTATGTCTTTTTTATTCCAAACAGGTGAAAAAGATGTTGACTTGATAGTAGGTAGTCAGAAAGTAATGAATGAATGAATGAATGAATGAATGAGTACACAAATGAGTAGAGGGTACAGGCTTAGAAAAACCTGAGCAGTGTCAGGAGACATGGGTTTTATCAAATACTCTGACATGACATGACTGTGCAACTCCAGATGCATTTCTCTCTTCTAGAATTAGCTTCTCTCCTGTGAAACTGCAGGGTGGAACTAAATTTTTCCAAGCTGGGAAAGTCTGAGCCCTGTTTCTAAGGGTAACTGGTCCTTTCTGGTGTGTGAATGAGAGAGACATAAAAGGCCCAAGGTTCCTGGAGTGTGAGAACATGGTCGTACAGCCTGGGGAGCCAATGTGTCTGAGGATTCAGGCCCTGGTTATGAGAGGCCTCTTTGGTTTCCAGGGTGTTCCAGCCTGAGCACCTACAAAAAAACTCATCAAAGCAGCTGTTAAATCCAAAGAGGTTCTGGAAAGTCTGTGATCTGAACTCACTTCCATCATAGGTAAATGAATACAAATGAGGCTCCTGGAGGTTGAGTCACACAGTTACTTCTCCCAGCCAAGGCTAGAATTTACATTTCTGAGCCTGAAATTCAGGGTACTTTCTTCAGATTTGTGACCAGTGACATGATGTCTTCCCATGCTTAGCCTTATCCAAGCTTAAAACAATACCTAGGGATCCCTGGGTGGCGCAGCGGTTTGGCGCCTGCCTTTGGCCCAGGGCGCGATCCTGGGTCTCCAGGATCGAATCCCACGTCAGGCTCCCGGTGCATGGAGCCTGCTTCTCCCTCTGCCTGTGTCTCTGCCTCTCTCTCTCTCTCCCTGTGTGACTATCATAAATAAATAAAAAATTAAAAAAAAAAAACAATACCTAACCCATGTAATAAGAATATGCCTTATTTTGTTTGTTTGGTCAGTTGGTTAAAAATATTTTGTTATTGAGACCTCATTACATCTTTTTCTGCTCCAAAAACTCTAGTGGACCTCTAAACCAGCCCCACTTCTTATTTTCTCTTTTAATACATATACTAAATATAATAACAATAATAACCTCAAAATATTTTGTGACAGGCTTTCCAGTCTGCCATTTTTCCCAATTGAGAGAGGTGTTTTGATCTTTGCCCTGAAATACACTATTTCGCAACCAACCCAACCTCCAAATCCCAGCACACATATTTGTTGTAATTATTGGGTTAGTGTGGTTTTAGTCAGTAAAGCAGGAAATGTGAAAGAAAAATCAGTGTGAGAGAGAAATGCTAGTAAATTTGTTCTAAGACAAATAATATCACCAGGACAAAATGAAGGATGCTGAAGGAAAGAGGGAGCTCCTAAATGTGTAATCAGAAATTTTAATAAAGGGAGTTGACACACAAGAAACAAATAAAAAATGTAGCTAAGCCCTTAGCTCCTTCATTCATTCAATGGACCATTATCAAGTTATGAAAAGTTGTCAGGCCCAGAAAAAGGAAAGCCTTTTCACCAATACCACGTTATCCTGACTTTTATAGCTTTAGAGTTAAGTTGTGAAGTCAGATAATGTCAGTCCTCTAACTTTGTTCTTTTTTCTTCATTATCAAGTTGGTTATTCTGGGTCTTTCACTGCTCTGTGTAAATTTTAGAATCAGTTTGTCATTCTCCGTAAAATAATTTACTAGGATTTTTGTTGGGATTGTGTTGAATCAATAGATCAAGTCCTCCTATTCATGAATACAGAATATCTCTCCATTTACTTAGTTTTTATTTGATTTCTTTCATTAAAGTTTTATAGTTTTCCTCTACATATCTGATACATATTGTGTTAGATTTCTTCTTCAGTATCTCATTTTGGGGGATGCTAATTAAATTGTATTGCCTTTTAAATTTTAAATTCTACTTGTTCACTGCTGATATATACAAAAGTGATTGATTTTTTAATATTAACCTTATGTCCTTAGAAACTTGCTGTGATTGCCTATTAGTTTTAGCTTTTTAATCACTCTTTTTACATGTTCTACATAGACAATGATATCAATTGTAAATAAAAGACAGTTTTATTTTTTTTCTTTCTAGTATACATATCTTTTATTTCCTTTCCTTGTCTTATTGCCTTACTTAGGACTTCCCCTACAATGTTGAAAAGGAGGGGTGAAAAGGAACATTCTTGCTTTGTTCTTGATCTTAGCAAGAAAACTTCTAGTTTCTCCCCACTAAATATATTGTGGCAGTCAGGTTTTTGTAGGTGTTCTTTATTGAATTGAGGAATTTCCCATCTATACCTACTTTGCTAAGAGTTTTTATAAATGAGTGTTAAATTTTGTCAAATTTTTTATACATCTATTGATATGATTATGTGATTTTTCTTTATTAGCCTGTTGACATGATAGATTATGTTAAATGATTCTCAAATGTTGAACCAGCCTTACATACCTGGCATAAATCCTACTGGTCATGGTATAGAATTCCTTCTAAATATGGTAGATTTTGATTTGCTAATATCTTTTGAGACTCTGGATATTTGTTCATGAAAGTTACTGGTCTGTAACTTTCTTGAAATTTCTTTGTCTGGTTTAGGTATTACAGGGTAATTGGCCTCATAAAATGAGTTAGGAGGTAGTCTCTCTGCTTCTATCTTCTGAAAAAGATTGTAGAGAATTGGTATCATTTCTTCCTTAAATATTTGGTAGAATTTACCAGTGAACCATCTGGGCCTGATATTTTCTTTTTTGAGAAGTTATTGATTATTGAGCCTATTTCTTTGACTTAGACTTAAGCCTATTAAGATTCTTTGCTTCTTCTTGTGTGCAATTTGGCAGGTTACGTCTTTCAAGGAATTGGTCCATTTCATCTAGGTCATTGAATTTGAGAACACATGTCCATGATCTCTATAGTGATGCCCCCTCTTTCATTTTTTTAATTGAAGTATAGTTGACATAAAATATTGTATTAGTTTCAGGTGTGCATCATAGTGATTCTTCAATTATATACATTACACTATGCTCAAAATGAAAGATGTAGTTACCATAAAATCATACAAAGTTTGTCACCATATAAAGTTACTATATTCCCTATACTGTATGTCTCGTTCCCATGACTTTTTTATTTTAGAACTAGAAGTTTAAACTTCTTAATCCCCTTCAGAAGTTTCACCCACTTCATTTTTTATTTAGTAAGTTTAACTTCTCTCGCTCTCTCTTTTTTAGTTAGCCTATAAAGAAATTTATTAATCTTTCAGAGATTTTGGTTTTATTGATTTTTCTCTACTGATTTCTTGTTTTAAATTTCATTAATATCCTCCCTAATTTGTATTATTTCTTTTCTTCTACTTCCTTTGGATTTAATTTGCTCTCCTTCTTAAGTTTCCTACAATGAAAGCTGTATGCAAATATAGATGCAATATTAACTGGATTTTTCTTCTCCTCTAATATAAGCACTCAATGCTATAAATTTTCCTCTAAGCACTATTTTCACTGCATCTCACAAATTTTGATAAGTTGTGCTGTCATTTATGTCAAAGTATTTTTAAATTTCTCTTGAGACTTCATCTTTGACTCACGTGTTATTTAGAAGTATTTTGAAATGTTTTAATCTCCAAACTTTTTGGGATTTTTTTTCTATTTTGGGATTTTCTAGCTATCTTTCTGATGTTGATTCCTAGCTTGATTCCATTGTGGTATGAGTATTCATTGTACGTTTCTATTTAAATTTATTACAGTGTGTTTTGTGGCCCAGAGGGTAATTAGTGAATTAGTGAATATTTCATGTGAGTTTGAGAAGAATGGGCATTCTCCTGTTGTTGACTGGAGTAGTCTATAGATGTCAATCATACACAGTTGACTGATAGCGCTGTTGAGTTCAACTATATCCTTACTGATTTTCTGCCTGTTGGACCTGCCCACTTCTGATAAAGAGGTTTTGACACCTCCAACTCTAATAGTGGATTCATCTATTTCTCCTTGCAGTTCTATTAGTTTTTGCCTCAAGAATTTTGACATCCTGTTGTTAGATGTATACACATTAAGGATTATTATGTCTTCTTGGAGAACTGACTTCTTTACCATTATGTAATGTGTATTACATAATTTTACCTTACCTCTGTTAATTTTCCTTTCTCTGAAGTTGGTTCTTTGTGAAGTTAATATAGTCATTCCATTCCAAAATCATTTATGTGTCCAGTATCATCCTGATACTAAAAGCAGGTAAAGACACCACAAAAAAAGAATATAGATGCAAAAATTGAATATAGATGCAAAAATTCTCAACAACATATTAGCAAACTAAAAAAAATATTAGCAAACCAAATCCAACAATATATTTTTAAAAAATCATACACCATGATCAAGTGGGATTTATTCCTGGGATGCAAGGCTGGTTTCAATATTCACAAAACAATCAACATGATACATCACATCAATAAGAGAAAGTATAAAAAAAATATGATCATTTCAATAGATGCAGAAAAATCATTTGACAAAGTACAATATCCATTCATGATAAAAACACTCTCAAAGTTGGTTTAGAGGGAACATACCTCAACATAGTAAAGGCCTTATATGAAAAATCCAAAGCTAATTTTTCACTGGTGAAAAATTGAGGTATGGAACATGACAAGTCCACTATCACCACTTTTATTCAACATAGTACTGGAAGTCCTAGCCACAGTAATTAAACAATAAAAAGAAATAAAAGACATTAAATCGGTAAGAAAGAAATAAAACTCACCGTGCAGATAACACGAGACTATATATAGAAAACCCAAAAGACTCCACCAAAAAACTACTAGAACTGATAAATGAATTCAGTAAAGTTTCAGGATGCAAAATCTGTTGCATTCCTATACACTAATAATGAAGCAGCAGAAAATGAAATTAAGAAAACAACCCCACTTATAATTGCACCAAAAACAATAAAATATCTAGGAATAAACTTGGCCAAAGAGGGGAAAGACCTGTACTCTGAAAACTATAAAACACTGATGAAAGAAATTCAGGACAAAGCAAAGAAATGGAAAGACATTCCATGCTAATGAGTTGAAGGATCAAATATTGTTAAAATTCCTATTCCACCCAAAGCTCTATGATTTAATGCAATCCTGCATTTTTCACAGAACTAGAACCACATTTTTCACAGAACTAGAACAATCATAAAATTTGTGTGGAACCACAAAAGATCCTGATTAGCCAAAGCAATCTTGAAAAACAAAAGCAAAACTGGAAGTATCACCATTCCAGACTTTAAGTTCTAATACAAAGTGGTAATAATTAAAACAGTATGGTACAGGCATAAAAATAGACATATAGATCAATAGAACAGAATAGAAAACCCAGAAATAAACCTATAATTATATGGTCAATTGATCTTTGCCAACAGAAGAATGAATAAACAATAGGAAAAAAGTCTCTTCAACAAACCGTGTTGGGAAAACTGAACAGCTACATGCAAAAGAATGAAACTGGACACTTCCTTTCACCATAAACACAAATAAACTTGAAATGGATTAAAGACCTAAATGTGAGACCTAAACCATAAAAATCCTTGGAGAGAGCATAGGCAGTAATTTTTTCTGACATCAGCCATAGCAACATTTTTCCAAATCTATCTCCTGAGGCAAGGGAAATAAAAGCAAAAATAAACTAGTGGGACTGCATCAAAATAAAAGGTTTCTGCACAGAGAAGGAAACAATCAACAAAACTTAAAGACAAACTACTTAATGGGAGAAGATGTTTGCAAATGGCCTACCCAACAAAGGGTTAGTATCCAAAATATAGAAAGAATGGATACAACTCAATACCTAATAAAAAACAATGACAATCCAATTTTAAAATGAGCAGAAGATGTAAACAGATATTTCTTCAAAAAAGATATCCAGATGGTGAACAGACACATGAAAAGAAGCTCAACGTCACTCACCATCAGGGAAATACAAATCAAATCCACAATGAGGTATCACCTCACACCTGTCAGAATGGCTAAAATAAAAAACACAAGAAACAACAAGTGTTGGCAAAGATGTGGAGAAAAAGGAACCCTCTTGCCCTGTTGGTGGGAATGCACACCGGTGCAGCCACTGTGGAACAGTTGGGAAGTTCCTTACAAAGTTAGAAAATAGAACTACCCTACGATCCAGTAATTGCAGTACTGGGTATTTACAAAAAATAATAATAATAATTCAAAGGGATATATGCACTTTAATATCTATTGTAGCATTATTTATAATAGCCAAACTGTGGAAGCAGCATCAAGTGTCCACTGATACATGAGTGGATAAGAAGAGGTGGTACACACGCACAGAGGAATATTACTCAGCAATAAAAAAGAATGCAATGCCGCCATTTGCAACAACATGGGTAGAGCTACAGGGTATAAATCTAAGTGAAATAAATCAGTCAGA
Organism: Canis lupus dingo; assembly: GCF_003254725.2. Taxonomy (NCBI): domain Eukaryota; kingdom Metazoa; phylum Chordata; class Mammalia; order Carnivora; family Canidae; genus Canis; species Canis lupus. The sequence goes on along the minus strand of NC_064252.1, from coordinate 67,025,077 downwards.
GAAAGACAAATACCATATGATTTCACTCATGTGGAATTTAAGAAACAAAACAAATGAATAAAGGAAAATAAAAACAAATTAAAAAACAGACTCTAGGGACGCCTAGGTGGCTCAGTGGTTGAGTGCCTGCCTTTGGCCCGGGCCGTGATCCTGGAGACCTGGGATCGAGTCCCACGTCTGGCTCCTTGCATGGAGCCTGCTTCTCCCTCTGCCTGTGTCTCTACCTCTCTCTCTGTGTCTCTCATGAACAAATAAATAAAATCTTAAAAAAAAAAACAACAGACTCTAAAACAGAGAACAGAGGGGAGGTGTGTGGGGGGATGGGTGAAAAATATATATGCACACATATATTCTAGTTTTCACTTGATCACCGTTTGTATGATATTTTTAAATCCATTTTGAAGGATAATTTTGGAAGGTACAGAATTCTAGGTTAGTGGGCTTTCTTTCTCTGAACATTTTAAGTGTTTCATTCACTGTCTTCTTGCTTGCATGGTTTTCTGAGGAAAAGCTGGATGTAATTATTATTTGTTCTCCTATATAGGTAAGCTGGGTTGTTTTGGCGGGGATGGGGGGATTTTTTTTTTTCTTTTTTAGCTTTTTGGTTTTATTTGTTTGGTTTTTTGCTTTACCTCTGCCTTCTTTCCAGACTTTTTCTTTTTGATTTTTAGAAGCTTGAGCGTGATGTGTGTAGGTGTAGTTTTCTTGGCATTTGCCCTGCTAGTATTCTCAGGGCTTCCTGGATTTCTGGTTTGATGACTGATATCAATTTGAGGGAAATTCAGTCATTATTGCTCCGGTTCCTTTCTTTCTTCTCCTTCTGGTGTTCCCATAATATATACTTTATACCTTTTGTAGGTATACAGTTCTTGGTTATTCTGTTCTATTTTTTTTCAGTCTGTTTTTCTATTTTCTTTTCAGTTCTACAAATTTTACTGACATATCCTTAAGCTCAGAAACTCTTTCCTTAGCCATACCTATTCTACTAATGAGCCCACTGAAGGCATTTTTCATTTTACTTACAGTATATTTTATCCCTAGTATTTCATTTTGATTCTTTTAAAATGTCCACCTCTCTGCGCATATAACCCATCGGTTCTTACATATTATTTATCTTTTTCATTAGATGCATTAGCATATTAATCATAGTGGGTTTTAAATGTATGGTCTGATGATAATTCCAACATCCCTGTCCTATCTGGGTCTGGTTCTGATCCTTGCTATCTCTTCAAACTGTGCTTTCTGACATTTGGGGTTGAACGGTGGGCATGATGTAATGGGTAAAAGAAACTGTGGTAAATCCTTTAATGAAGCAGTGGTGAGGTCCGAGTTGGGAAGGGGAAGGAAGCATTCTATGGCCCTATGATTAGATCTCAGTCTTTTAGTGAGTCTGTACCCTGGATGGCAACTTCATAAATGCTTCTCTTTAATTTTTTTAACCTCACACCCCCAGGTGGTACAAGATGACCGGAGGTGGGTATTTCCCTTCTCTGGGACTCTTAGGCTCTGATAATAACCCAGTAGATTAGGCTCTTATAAAATAGCTTCTCTTAAGAGAAGGAATTTTTACTTCTCAGACTTGCCCACACCGAGCCTCTAGCAATTCATCAGTTCCAGTTTAGGTTTCCTATCCTGGTCTTGGTTCCTGTGCAAGTTTCAGTTCCTGGGTTTCTGGTCCTCAGAGTTATGGTTCTGTGTATCTTTGTGTTTGTCTCTCCAATTCTGGGGGCAGAATTTGGCCCTGTGACCTGATTTGTCTCACAGATCTAAGAAGTGTCATTGATTTTTCAGTTTCTTCAGGTTTTATTTTGTTAGGATGGAGTGATGATTTCCAAGCTCCTTACATGCTAGACCAGGGAATTTTTTTTTTTTAAATTACCATCATGATTCAATAAGAGAAAGAAAGAGAGAGAAAACTTTTTTCAAAACCTCATGTTCCCTCTTGCTTGACATTAACCCATGGACAATTTAATCCACTTGTTTGAGTTCAGTTTCCTTTTTTGTAAAAAAGGGATATTGATATATAGTTTTTCAAATATATATAAATATATATATTCAATTCATATTCAGTTGAGGATCTGGTGAGTCATAAGTCTTCAATAATTGTTAGTTCCTTTCTCCTTCCTCTTATCAGTTGCCACAATAAACCACTTAATCTCCCCGAGGCTATTTCTTCATCTTTCAAATAGGGATAATGATGCCTAAGCTTACAAACTCACAGGACTGTTTTGATAATCAAAGAGTCAATGCATGTTATCATACTTAAAAAAAAAAAAAGGATAAGTCATTAAACAAAGACAAGGCAAGAATATTAGCAGCATAATAATTATTATTATTATCATTACAAATATTCAAGGCTATGCCTGACTCACCTGTCTTTATGAGGTTTAACACTAAATCAGCAAAGTCTTACATGATGATCCAGCCTGAGCTATTTTCCAAACCAAACTGATCATTTACTTGGTTTAACATTTTTCCATCTTCAATAATCAAAGCCCTTTGTCTCCAAGAATGTGTAAGACTTGTCAAGTTTTCAGTTACCTTTCCTGAATTTGAGAAGCCTACGCCACAGAAGGCTGCAGACAAAGCTGTCCAGTTCTCCGCACTCCCACTCCAAGGTAGAGTCACTCGGTCTTAGGCTCACAGGTGCCAGTACGTCGCCCACTCTCAGACTCCCTGCCAATGGACATGCTTTGAGTGATGCAGCGTGTGAGCCCTCTACCTCCTTGAGACCAAGAGCATCGCCCTGAGCGTTGTAAGCCCTGCACAGCTGAAGGCAGGAGGAGACCTGGGCAACCGTTCAACATTCTCCTCCACCTGCATCACGTTTCTTCCCCAGGCCTTCCCATTCGCCGAAATGCCCCACTCGCTCTTTGGACCCTGCCAGGCTCAAGCGCCCAACCGACTGTCCCCACGGTTCTCTTTGTCCCACTACTCAATAACTCCCATGCAACATCCTCCTGGAACTCATTCCCTCGGAGCAGCCCAATTAGGTCCCCGTCCTGCATGGTAAACCTCAAGATGCTCCCACAGAGCCGGCAAATGCCTTTCCCTGCATCCTTTTCTGCTACTTCAAGTGAAAGAGCACTGCTTTGTTGATGATGCAAAGCATCTTGCGTAATCACTCATAACTAAACTGTTGCCATGATGTCTTTCTTAAAAAAAAAAAAAAAAAATCCCCTTATTGCCTGACTTGCACAGTCAGCAGTTTCCTTACGGCGCCGCTCATTACTGTCCTCGCATTAATCCTGTGCACTGTGATGCCCCCCCCCCCCGCCCAGTATGGGCTTTCCTTTCCTCTTCATATAGTTTGCTTTTCACTGTAGCTGCTGAGCAGCATAAATCAATACAATGCGCACCATAAACACCACAAGTGCTAACCCTGCCAATTGGCTCTCTTTAATTGGTTTCAGCTAAAAACCTGTAAACCTATTTGAAGTGAAAAAGCAGACAAATCAAAGGCAAGATGAATGACCTGAAAGCCCTCACTGAGCCAGGGGTTGCGAGCTCCAACATGGTATTTTTCATCTCTGTCGTGGGTTGTTTTTTTTTTTTTTTCAATTTCTTTCTGGATCCCTTTTACATCCCAGGTATTATGCTTCAGCTGCCACTGCATTTATAATTACAGAAAAGAAAGTGTAAATACTCCAGAGGCCGAGTGGTGCATTTTAGCAATGGAGCCAATGGAGAAAGCAACCTGAAGGGAATGAATATCCCCCACGATTAGGGTTATGTTGACGATTTTCCGTGGTTCTCTTCTCGATGAGTAAACTCAAGCCCTGAAGAATTCTCCCCCAGATGTCACCCACGAATGGCAGATTTGCTGGACATTTTTATCACCATGTTGAGTTTTCAAAACCCATGGCTTTGTTTGTTTCAAAATGCATTTACGTTTCGATTTGCATCGCTGCAGGGACTGCCTATGGTTCAGATATTATCCATTTGCTTATCCACAGTGACAACACTGCCTCAGGAATGGTTTAGTTTCCAAAAGCCTATCATTCTGTTGTGGCCGAGGTGATTGGATAAATTCATTTCACTTGAAGGAGTCCTGGTCAAGGGTCTACGAGAATGGCCTCTTTGCCAGACCCTTCCGGAGTTGGCAACGGTCCACTTTCTTCCTCTTGCCTCAGGTGAATACTCTACTCAAGCAAATTACCTCGTCCACAATCAGAGCCACTGAGCCAGGGACCCTTTTCTAGAAGGTTCCAAGTCTTGTCAAGCATGCAGTGGTATTTGAACAGGAGAGCTCATGTGTTCAACCAACGATAATTAAAAATTCGTGTCAAAGCAGCCACAGAGAAATGCCCTGGGTAGAGACATACCAAGGTTGACATTCATGGAAGAGCTTGTCAAACAGCAAAACATGTGCATGCACATATCTTACAGACGCACACGCCATCAGAGGAAAGGGGTGTTGGTTGGGCCTGTGTTTCAGAAGTGCGGGTGGCGTCTCGCAAGCAGGGCCGTCTCTGAGGCAGTTGCCACATCTACACTGTCATTTCAATAACACAATCATTTCATCACACTCTGGAAACCACTTTTATCTTCTGTTTCGTTTAAATAGTAGCTGTGGCCACATTTCATGAGAGGCTAGATACTAAGGCAACCCCAAACTCGATTCATAAATCTTATGTTCAGAGTGCGCAAACGCAATCATCTGGCACGTCCGTTCAGATCTTTCTTTGGTGTTATTTTATGGTTCTCATTAGCAACCCCCAAAAATGCTACCAGCGCAATGTTCAGGGTTCCCCGTGGGGCTGAATTTCTAGTCACACCCTGAGCATGAGGCTAACGGTATACACTGTGGCCTACCCAGGGCTAACGCACACAGGGAGAGGAGATCACTACCGGGGTCATCTTGGTCCTAATCACTCATCGGACCAAGTCCTTTGATTAGAGACTCCGAACGGGTTGAAGAGAAGATCTCATCACAATATGGCAGGTCAAGGGACAGTAACGGGGAAGCAGAGAGCTCCATGCTCCTGGTTTTGATGAAGTCGTCATCAGAACGCCTTTTCCCTGAGGTTTTGCTTCCTGTGATGGCATGCTCCCCCTCCTTCCTTGACTCTCTCCTTAGGTGACACAGGTACAACTTCATTTATGCTAAGAACCGGGTTTCCCATTTTAGGATGCCTTGAAAGAGCTGTTTTTAAGCTAATGGATCACAGAATACTCCATAATGTAGGTGTGTTATTCAGTGTAAGATGTTTCCCAGCCTGTTTCCTTGCTGCTGTGTAGACGAGGAAGGGGGCAGGTGGGGAAGCAGTTGGGTGGACGCTACCTAGTGATAAACAATTGAAAAGAGTTAGAAAATGCTTTTTTTTTTTTTTTGGTAGCCTGTATTACAAATTTACTGGGAATTCAAAAAAAAAAAAATCACCTCATCAGCTCTGTTTCAGTGAGCTGAGCTATTTAGAGCATACAGAGACCACAGCCGGGGAATTTCCACAGATGAGCTCACCTGGGTGTTCAGAGGACAATCAATTTTCTATAGTTTGTTCATAAACAGAAATAGGTAGATTTCCCAGCACAGAATTTCCTTCCTAACTTTCTCTTCCCTTAACATCCCTTCTCCACCAAAACTAGAAAAAAAAAAAAAAAGTTGTCTAGGCTTTGGCAAACACCATGTTGACGATCCTCATCTAATTGTAGGCTCATTAGAAAGAGATGTTGAAAGTAGAATTCTTCTGATCTGCCATTCTGTTTTTTTTCTCTTTCTTTTTTCTTTCCATGGCTTATTTCATGTTTAATCTTTAAAGTTAAGATAAATCTCCACAGGAAAAGCAAAATATCCCTTTAATGCGAGTGTACACACAGCTTAACCTTTTCACAAAAATAATTTTCATTTAGCAAAATAGCTTAAATATTAATACCACTGAAAAAGACTAAATGCAAGGTGGCAGAAGGTGGAATGCCGGTGCCAATTTCTGGCTGTAATTAAGGCTTCCCTACCCTGGAGCCACCATGATGTTGAGTTCGTCTACCTTGCGATGGAATGAGCTGGGGTATGTGTTCAGAGTGTGGGGCTTACTGAGAACATGATAGTGCTGCTTTTCTGGTAACAGATCCTGCTCACAGTCACTCTTTTTATCCTTGCCCTGAATCAAAATGCATTCATGAGAATATAGTCAGAGAACATTTCAAGAAGACTGAAAAACCACTGGTGTCCCACCACTTCCAAAAAGACAACACCTTTTTTTTTGCTTTGCCAATGTGGATTTGATTACTTTTCCTTTTTACATTTTTTTTTCATTTAAATTCAATTTGCCAACACATAGCTTAACATCCAGTGGTCATCCCATCAAGTGCTCTCCTCAGTGCCCATCACTCAGTCACCCCATCCCCAACCCTCCTCCTCTTTTGCAACCTTTTGTCTGTTTCCCAGAGGCAGGAGTCTCTCCTGCTTTGTCTCCGTCTCTAATTTTTCCCACTCAGCTCCTAACACACTCGTGTTATGGCCACATAGCCCCTTCAGGATTCCAGACAGTGCTCCTTCTCTGGAGCCACACGATTTGTTTTGGGGAAAACTGATCCGTGTACCTTTCCTTCTGCCTTCATCACTCTGTTCCTATCGACTCCACAGATCTGGATGTTGTGACACAGTGTCCCCACCACCTTCTCTCCTTCCAATCTGTGATAGTGATAAAGGAAACCTCATTTAAAATGTTGTTGGGAGGGATGCCTGGGTGGCTCAGGGGTTGAGTGTCTGCCTTTGGCTCAGGTCGTGACCCCGGGGTCCTGGGATCGAGTCCCACATCAGGGTGAGCCTGCCTCTCCCTCTGCCTGTGTCTCTGCCTCTCTCTGTGTGTCTCTCATGAATAAATAAATCTTACAAACAAACAAAAAAGAAATGGAGTTGGGAGGCCAGAAGGTGGATCTCTGGTGCCCTAGTACTTGACATACCTTTCATTCCCAACCAGAAAAAGCTGTTTTACTAATCCTAGAAGAAGGGAAGAAGGCTTTCTCCTGGCCTGGCAACAGTCCAGCCAATGAGAGATGGCCGTAAGTCAGCCAATGAAAAGCCCAGTGAACTCCGATGACCTTTTGGTTTATAATAGCCCCTCCCAACTCCGCCCTTTTCTCTATAAAAAATAAGCATTTCTCTCTTTTGTTTTCAGAGTTTGCCTAGGGTTTGGCTGCAAGGAGCCTGAAAGTCAGCCTGCAACTTTCTGCCATTCCCGAATAAACCCATTTTGCTGGTGAAATCACAGGTGGTTTTAAGTTCAACAAAGCTAAATGGCGATTCTGAGCCAAATGCACCCGCCCAGTTCAGAACAACCATCACTATCGAGGTACTTGGGGTTCTGTGCCTTCACAATTCAAAGAAATTTGGAGAGTTTTCCCATGTCTCCAACTGGTACTTTGCTGGTCAAGAAGAGGCAAATGGAAGGGAAGACTTGACGTGGTACCATCATTCCAGACATCTACCCTTTCTTTGTCTTCTTTTGAGTGTCAACCAAAAGCATATTTTCAACTTTTAATAAGAATTGTGCAGTGAAAGTGAGATCAGCTAACCTTCTGGACTGCATTCCCCACTGGCTTTCAAAATACATGCATCAACATTCCTATTTAGCACCACCTGCAAGAAAAGTCTATGGTCAGCGTTCAGGCTCAATAATGTAAAACTGAAAATTATTAGTTGGGAAATAGGTTTCAGAATCAGGTCTACAGAGGATAACTTTAAACAGAAACTTTCCTCTTGGAGGCAGCCTTCGTTGTGCCTTACGAGCGTGCTGTACTAGGGATTTATCTGTTAGCTTCATCCCCTTCGAGTCACACTCATTCTTCTAAATCAATGGCCTTCGAATACAAACTCAACGTTGTGAAGTAAGGGTATATCTATCCTTTACCAGCTTTCCCCAACTGGATTCTCTCCAGAGAATTGAGCCCCATTGAAAATGATTCGAATGACCTTTTTCTCAGTTCTCCTCAGGAAAGGTACGTTGCTAGTACTGTTCTAGATGCAGAGTAAATAAATTAATTCTTTACATACAATGGGTGCCTCCGGGCCTTGGGACTTAAATCTTTAGCCAGCCAATGAGAAGGGTTGCCAGGTGTTAAAAGGCCGTAGAAATGTCCTAACCAGCTAATCGTGTTACAAGGACCTCTCTGTCCCCAAACATGACTAACATGGCCACACCATCAAGATGACTCATACTACTACTGGTGAGAAGACACCAGAAAATAACTTCTATGTGCTGACCAGTCACTATACCAAGCACATAAAACTCACCTAACTCTTTTAAACAACACAGCAGCTGTATGACATGAGTATTATTATTATTATTATTATTATTATTATCCCATTTGACAGCTGGGGAGATGATAGTTGGAGAGGTTAAACTGGCAAAGGCCACATTTGAACCCAGTGCTCACCTGCCTCTTCACCACCAGGAGACAAGAGAAGTGACTTATACTGTGACAGAGGCGAGGCAGAGGTAGTGAGGCTAAGGAGGTGACGAAGCCGAGAGAGCTGATGCGCTCATTGGAACAAACAGAAGAAGGAGGAGGTCGGGATGGAAGGCAGGTTGGTTGATGACCAAGGCCAAAAAGGACAAGGCACAGGGAAGAAGAAGAAACACAAGAAGAGGATTGGGGCCCCAAAGCTTGAACAACCTTCTTCTCTCACTGCCCTCCGCCGTCTACCTCAGCCTTCTTTTTGGCTCCCAAAGGACAGTGTAGGACATTTCTTTTTTTTTTTTTCTTTTTTTTTTGTTTTGTTTTCGTTTTTTTATTTATTTATTTTTTATTTTTTATTTTTTTCAGTGTAGGACTTTTCAAATACAGTGTGTGGGGTAAAGAAGCAAGTAGAGCATGCCAGTCAAAAACCTGGAAGCAGCACAATGAGGGCTGCAAACTGACCTCCTCGAGTTCAAGGTGATGTTCAGGGTAGAAGCTGAAGGCTCTGCAAGCCCAGTGGTTTCCCTTCATGTCTCAATAAATCTCTTGTGTCAGTTTTCTCCCCTTTCCCATTTTGTAAAACTGTTTCACCGATTGGTTGATTTGCTTTGATGAGGAGAGACTCCCTCACTTAAAGTTCTTCTCAACTTTAGGACTGCGGCGTTGGATATCAGGGATAGGGTCTTTTTCTTCTTTTCTGGCATTTCATGGGATATAAGCCTTTGGAGATGATAAGATGCAGCATCGTTTTGCGTGCCACCAACGAAAAGGAGCGGCTGTTCCTGCTTGGCCAACCACTCCTGAAAGTGGCCTCCTCGGTTTAAATACGTTAAAATGTGGGGGGAACATGTGTTCCCGAAACCATGAAATGTGGTGGCTCTTTGTTGTTCATCACAACTGCTCCCACAGTCCGTGTCCCCCGGGGAGTTTGGGGGCTGCTCTCTTGAGCCACCATCTGAGGCTGCTGACCAGGACCCGACACCACGGCTGCTCCTTCCTGCTTGATGTAGGTCCGGGCCTGCTGAGAGCTGGGGCCGGGGTCCGTGCCTGGGAGCCAGCACAGGGCCAGGCACCGAGAAGGCACTCGGGGGAAGCTTGCTCTCTTCACAGAGTCCTTTGAAGTCAGGCCGAAGAAGCCCTGGTCTACGTTCTGACATGCACCGCATGCATGAGGTAGGCCGGGCACATGTCATCGCCTGTGCTTTACAGAAGAACCCGGACGAAGTGGCTCCGCGCGCCCAAGGTCACCCCGGGAGCAAATGGCGTTGCTGTTGGGAAAGCCTACAGTGTCTGACTCCTCCTGGTGCAGGACTTGTCCTGCCTTCTGTTCCCGGTCTCTGCTCCCAAGCTGAAGTGTCGACTCTGGAGGCTCCATCTGGTATCTCCCGCCATTCTGCAGGCTGGGGAGCACCACGAGCCCCTGGGATTCATCTCTGGGACCTGGGCCCTGTGTGGCTGCCCAGGGGACCTGGGGGCCCTAGCCTCTGGGATGCCACCTGCCACCTCTCTGCTAACCTTGCTGTCCTCAACTCCCTGTCTACCCTCCCAGTCCCGCTGGGATTGCAGGAGCCCACTGGGCTTTTCTCTCTGAAAGGGGAAAAAAAAGTCAAAACATATTATCTTTTCACTGCTCCTTCCTTGCTGCAAAAGGGAAACTTCACTAGCAGAAATGAGAGCATTTAACTCGTGAAGATTTAGGAAAGAGGAGGTTTATGGGAGATAATCCTCCCTTGATTTGAATACTTTTGACCCCTTCCTCCTCCCCCCCCATTTTTTTCCAAAAAATGAAGAAAACTATTTTTTTCACGAAGGGGGTATCGACGGGATTGGGACGCTGTGGGTCTCACTGTAATGATACACTTTCTTTCCCATTAAATAATAAAATATGCTGTAGAGTTGCACAACTCCTCAGACCCAGGTGCCATTAAGCCAGGCTCATCAAGCACCATCCATGTGGAAAGACATGGATATATTTTTACCTGGCACATACATATTTCATTTGCAGCTGCCTCACACCCTTTGCTTCCTGTTGGTCACACACTCACTCCTTCCCAAAACACAGAACAGGGAAGGAGGGAAGGAAGGAGAGAGAGAGAGAATCCATTTTATTGATGACCGAGAAAAAAAAGAGCTGCAATGTCTGCAAAGAAACCATGAAAGAATATCTATAATTCTTAATAATGTAACTCCTAGCTAATTTTTTGTTTTATTTTGTTTTGTTTTTACCTGTAAGGTGTATTTTTAAGTGGCTTGATTTCAGTGGCTACCGGCTGGGTTCAGTCACGTTCTGTTCTACCAGTTGGGAACGATCGGATATTTTCCCTTTATCTGAATTTCATTTTTCCTCCATGTTGGCCCCAAAACCCCAAAACCTTATGCTTAGGAGGGACCTGTTGAGGCTTATGCGTTGAAGCCCCGTAAAGATACAAATCACGAATTCCATGGCAAAACCCACTAATTGTCAGATTTTTGTGGAAGTCTCTAATTAAATCCCATAGGAAAAGAACACCATGCAGCGGAAAAAGAAAAATCAGTCATTTAAACGACTCTGCTAAGAGCTTAAAATAGACACAGAAGAACATCCTAGAAGTGTGGGGCTGGTTTTTTTTTTTTTTTTTTTTTTTTTTTTTTTTTCCAGGCTAGGATAAGAAAAACAGGAACAGAGAAATGTTGGGCTGGATAATAATATTCTAAGCATCTGAAAGGTAGCATCTATAAAAACTTTATGAGATGCGCTAAATTTATTCCAGACCAAAATCGTCATCGACTGACTGCCTGTTAGATTGTCTTTATTGTCTTTCTTTCTTTATAGAGCTGTCACAGGGAGATTCCTCATGCTCAGCCAATCATGGAAGATTCCTTAAAAACCCTGGAGAAGAAAGGGATTGGTACATCAACCTAATCCATGCAGATGAAAACCCCTCCTCCAGTTCTACTGACAACAGCTACCGCCCCCCGCAAAAAAGCAGGGCAAAACAAAACAAAAAACCCAAGTGTCTTTTATGAGACACTCTCCAACGGAACAGATGACAAATCCCCCCAAACATAAAACAGATTTCTCTCAAAGAAAAAGCAGTACACTCGAACCACAGGACCCTCACCAGGTTGCAAATAGCTTTCTCACAGATACGAACCTGCAAAGAGGCATCAGTGGAGGTTCCTCCAAGAGTTAAACATAGACCTGCCCTACGACCCAGCAATCGCACTGCTGGGGATTTACCCCGAAGATACAGGTGCAGTGAAATGCCGGGACACCTGCACCCCGATGTTTACAGCAGCAATGTCCACAATAGCCAAACTGTGGAGGGAGCCTCGGTGTCCATCGACAGATGATGGATAAAGAAGCTGTGGTCTGTGTATACACTGGAATATTCCTCAGCCATTAGAAACGACAAATACCCACCATTCGCTTCGACGTGGAGGGAACTGGAGGGTATTATGCTGAGTGAAGTAAGTCAATCGGAGAAGGACAAACATTATATGGTCTCATTCATTTGGGGAATATAGATAATAGTGAAAGGGAATAAAGGGGAAAGGAGAGAAAATGAGTGGGAAATATCAGACAGGGAGACAGGACATGAGTGACCCCTAACTCTGGGAAACGAACAAGGTGTGGTGGAAAGGGAGGTGGGCGGGAGGTGGGGGTGACTGGGTGACAGGCACCGAGGGGGGCACTTGGGATGAGCACTGGGTGTTATGCTATATGTTGGCAAATTGAACTCCAATAAAAAAAAATTAATTAATTAAAAAATAAGAGAGAGAGACATCAGAATTGAGCTGGATGTCCCAGATCTTAGCGAGGTCACCCCCCGGGTCTTGCCTCACACCGCACTCCCCGAAGGCCAGGCCAGCTGCCCTGTCCAGAGCCGCTCCGCTCCGACCCGGTCACAGCTCCCGGCGTCTCCCATCTCCCCGCCCTCGGTCACCGGATCACAACACTGGCCAGGAAGGTGCAAAGGTGTGCGAGGGCCGAGCTGGTTCAGGGAGCTGCCTGGACTCCGTTTCCCCCCTGCCTGGCCCAAGAGCAGGCCGGGGCTGTGCAGGACTCTCCCTAGAGTCCCTACCACACCCCCCAACCCCAGGTGCGTGTCCTACGTGTTGCTGAAGCACAGTGAGGCCCCCAGGGGTGGACCTCACCCTCTGGCCCTACCCCACCTCACCCCTGTGTGGCCTCCTCCTCCCCACCCGCTTCAAGGACCACAGGGCTGCCTCCCTGTGCCTCCTCCACCCGGCAGGCCCCCAGGCCCAGCGGCAGCCCCGGCCCTCTCTGCCCAGGGTGAACCTTCCCCTGCGGGTCTCCCCCCACAGCGACAACCCGTCAAAGTCCCCGAGGTGGCGTTTCTTACCGTATCTATCACCCCGCTCCCCCTCTCCTGACGGGGCAAGAGCCCGGATCCCTGCTAAGAGCCTTGGCTTAGCCACGTCCACGGAACCCTCCAGCCTCCTCGCCTCAGCTGCCTTCTTTCTCTCTGGAGCCTCAGATTTCCTTTCCAAAATTCCAAAATTCTCTCCTCCTCTGACTTCCTGAAGGCCTCAGTCTCCTGGTTCTCCTGCTGTTCCTCGGGCCCCTCCTTCCACCCAGCTTGTCGTGGGCTTGTCACACTCCTCTCGCACCCCCCCCCTTCTCAGTGCTTCCCCAGCTCCCTCCCCCGGACCTGGCTTCCACAATGACTGACCGGTGGTGTTTACCATCTCTAACTCTACCATGTGGCTCCCGTCTCTGCCACAGCTCTGTTTACGCCCCTGACAATTTTCCCAGTGAACATACATCCCATTTCACTTTACAGCTTAAAATGCAGACAATCCTTGGAGAAGTAAAATTCCAGCAAATTCTTTCCTAAGAGTTCATTTTGATGGAAGAAGGAGGGGAAGAAGAGACCCAGGTCAGACGTTGTCTATTCCTCAATTTTTCACGTATCACAAGTGGGATGATAGCAGTGTCTTTCTTATATCAGCCATCAGAGAGATCAAAACGTCTTGAACATCTTAAAATTGTAATATTACTATTACTTACTGGCCTGCGTACAACTCGTTTTTGCTCTGGGAAAGCTCTCCTGCCTTTCACGCCTTCCATTCTTTTCTGAGGCAAAGAGAGAGTTTTGATTAGAATACCTCTCAAAATTTTCCCTGGTATCTCCCTTTGAAAACCTGTTGAGAGGTCCCTGTCGGCCCCTGAATTCACTAGAAAACGGAGTTTCACAATAGATGAGAGAAGGTATAATGTAGGCATAAAAGAAACAGGAAAATGGGAATTCCTGGTATAAATACAGACTCAAAATCCTTCTTACATCCAGTAGGAATACTGGGGTAGGAAGCATCGATACAAGAAAAGACACCTGTTTCTTAATGTTGTTCACCATTCTGTCTACTGCCAAATATCCAATACAAAATACGTGTGTGCTTGCGATGCACCCTTTCGTCCCTTCTCAGAATTTGGGAGGATAAGGAAGGTGCTTGGGCATAAATTAGGAGGCTGGGCTGCCATCAAATCACCCCCTTGTTTTAGGATCTACAACTATTGTACGCTGACTAATGAAACTCACCACATATTTTTGGTTCATTCTTTCTACCCTGGATGTTAGGCGTGTCCATGTGACTTGCTTTGGCCAATGAAATGTGACTACAGGGGATCCCTGGGTGGCTCAGCGGTTTAAGGCCTGCCTTCGGCTCAGGGCGTGATCCTGGGGTCCCAGGATCGATCCCACATCAGGCTCCTGCATGGAGCCTGTTTATTCCTCTGCCTGTGTCTCTGCCTCTCTCTCTGTCTCTGTCTTTCATGAATAAATAAATAAAATTAAAAAGAAAGCGAGAGAGAAATAAATGTGAGTAAAAGTGAAAAGGACACCTTCAGGCTGAAGCTGTAAACACCTTGATGCAATTCATTCTATTCTCCTATTTGTTTCCTGCCATGGCCAATGGCAACACTACAGAAGAAGTGCCCATGAGCCTGCGTTCTGAGGTCAGAATAATGCAAAGAAGCATCCCCGGTCGACCTGCAAAGAATACGGAGCATGAGCAAACCAGACTTTCTTTTTTTTTACACTAGATCCCTAGATCTTTACTGAAGAGTCCACTCCCGTCAATCTAGCGTCCTAAACCCCACCTAGTTAGGTCTTCTGCTAGCTTCTGTATCCTTATTTCTCAATATGCTCCAACACAAAACAGAGATCTTGTTCAATTTTTTGATTGCTGTGTAACAGATTGCCATAAATTCAGCAGCTTCAAACAAAACCATTTGTCATCTCAGTTTCAACAGGTCAAGGGTCTGGCATGGCCCCAGCTCCGGCCTCCGATCCAAATGCTATAATCAAGGTGTTGGCCAAGCCATAGTCTTATCTGAGGCTTGAAGGCCTCCTCTAAGCTCATCTAGGTTGTTGACAGGATTTTGAGTTTGGTGGCTGCAGGACTGAGGCCCTTGGCACCTGAGGGCCACCTTTCCCCTTAGGTAATTAGCAATATGGTTGTGTGATTTCTTCTAGTTAATTAGGTCAGGCCCACTGCAAATCTCTCCCTCTTAACTAGCTCAAAGTCAGCTACTCAGAGACCTTAATTACATCTGCCAAGCTTCCTCCATCTTTGCATGTAATGCAACACAATCACAAATGTGACATCTTATCAAATCCTGGGTCCTGGCCACACTCAAGGGGAGGGAATTATAAAGGATTCGAATCCCACCTGCCACATGAGGCCATTCTGCTTTGTCATGTCCATACTCGAGCTCCAGCTTGTCTTGTGGCTGGGCTGATACAACGGGCTCTTAAACACAGTCTCTTCCTCCCCCTTTTTTAGTTCAAAATTTCTGCATCCTCTGGCCTTAGACAGATCCCTCCTCCTGAAAGCCTCCTCTAAGACTGCCGCCATGTGCAGAGAACACTCTCAACTGCCCACTTCTCAAGTCTCAGCTCTAAGTCCTCATTGACATATAGCACACACGCGACGGGAGATAAACTCTTAGGACCTTGATCATCTGTGGAACACATGTAGTAGGATGAGAAAATGAAAGTTTAAAATGATGCACAAAACCTCAGTGTCTATGAAACTCCTACATGAAGTGCCAGCTGCAAATTTTCAAAAGAAATAACTAAGAACAGGTTTCCTAAGTCAACAAACTTCCTTCCCACAAGGAGAATATAAAGGAATTAAGAGACCTGGAATCGTGGAAGAGTATTTTTACAACAGCTGTTCAGCAGCCTCAAACCTCCTGTGCTGGTTGGGGGGAGAGTTGCTCCCTCTTCACCCCAAGCCAGAAGGGCGTCAGCAAGCAGCGTGGGGAGCTCGTTATGGGAGGAGGTCAGAGCAGCCTATAAGCAGACCGAACTCCCCTCCAATGACTGGTCAAAGATAGTAAGTCCTGAGGACCAAGTGTTCAACTTGAGGCCTGACTTGATGGTATAAGGGGACCCAGGAGTGAGCGCTATGGGGGAAAGGGTGGAGCTAAACATGGGAATCAGGAGGACAAGTCAAGAAACCAACAGCACGTGTGTCCAGAGAAGGGCAGGTGGGGTGTCCAGCAGGTGGTATCTATATAAGCCTGAACTTTCTCCAGGAGAGTCAAAGTCATCTTTAACCCTCTGTTAGAACTTCCAGTGCAAAGAAAGCAAAGCCAACCTACAACAGTATCAGTCATGAAAGAACTTTCCTTACTTCTTTCTACAACCTGAAAAGGGTCTGAGATGGCAGCTACATGGTGGAGGAGATGCCACCTGAGGAATAAAGGAGACAGAGGGCAAGTGGGCAGGTGGACAGACTGGCATGGGGAGAGGTGAACACTTAACTGTGTGAACTCGAAAGGTTGATTTGGACTGGTTGTCTTGACGTCTATGTTGAGACTGTTTTTTTGTTTTGTTTTGTTTTTACTTTTTTCCTTAAGAAGAGGACATTTGCCATCTGAAAATAAGCACCAAGGCCACAGGGTTCAGTTTCTATTCGGTGGTAGAGGGGCAGCCCGAGTGGCTCAGCGGGTTAGCACCGCCTTCAGCCCAGGGCGTGATCCTGGAGACCTGGGATCGAGTCCCACGTCAGGCTCCCTGCATGGAGCCTGCTTCTCCTTCTGCCTTTGTCTCTGCCTCTCTCTCTACATCTCTCATGAATAAATAAATAAAATCTATTGGGTGGTAGGGAAAAACCTTTCCTCACTGAGCAGGTTTAAAGGAAGAAGTGAGGACAAAAACAAAGTTGGTCTTATGATTCTGCTCCCTAAGTTCTGTTCATTCTTGTAAAGTGTTCTTATCCAGCACACCTGTCTCTTCATGTTCTTGTGAGCTCTTTTGAGGGAACTACTTGTTGATTTTAAATATCAGAATCGTGGAGTAAAATCAGTCTTGTCATCTTCATGGAAAACCAAGATGTGGTATTTCTTGTCTTTTCTGAGAAGGAAGAAGCAGTCCAGATTTGAGCTACTACACACGTGCACACACACACAAGCACACCCTCCTCTGGTCTTCTTGAAAGGAGGCAACCCAATTCCAAGAACACCAGATGTGTGACCATTTTACTTCTCAAGCAGACAGCCCCCCTCATCCCCAGTCTCACATTAAAGGCAGCACTGGGTCTTCTCTCCAGTTACTCAACTTTGATTTGGGGTCTACTTGAGAATTCCTGGGAAGGGAGATTAAAAGGGAGTTCAAAGTGGGGATCAGAGATTTTATGCAAATGTGCTGTGATTTGAACTATGAGAAAGCAACCAAGTTGAAATATCTCAGTGTTTTTCAGATGTTCGGAGAGTGAAAAAGGAAAGGCACAGTGGGTGTCTCAAATGCCAAATATAATCATAAATATAATATAATCGTACCTACAATTGATTTGTTTGAAGAAATAAGGAACAGGCGACTTCGGCACTCACTGACAAATAATTTAAGGGGAAAAGTCTGTGTGTGGCTCAAAAGAATCACAAAGGAAACGCATACCCGGAGCCAAGATGATAGGTGTGTGTATATATGTGTGTGCATGTGTACATTCACATAGCTCCAAATTCAGCTCACATGACACACCTCGATCACCCCACCTGCCAAAAACCAGAAAAATCAGCTAGTGGAATCAGATATCATTTCCAAAATACTCATTTCTATCTCCAAATATAGCCCTTTGTTCTACTTTTGTGTATTTGTTTGCTGCTTTTTTGCCAGCCAACCCCAACTACTCTGGCTCAGTACAACATACAGATATTTGCTGCATGGTAGCGTGAAAAATAAACCCAAACGAGTCTTTTATTAAATGGCACTCTACAGGGCACCTGGGTGGCTCAGCAGTTGAGCGTCTGCCTTTGGCTCAGGTCATGATCCCGGAGTCACAGGATAGAGTCCTGCATCGGGCTCCCCACAGGGAGCCTGCTCCTCCCTCTGCCTATGTCTCTGCCTCTCTGTGTGTATCTTTCATGAATAAGTAAATAAAATCTTTTAAAAAAAATAAAAAGTAAATGGCACTCTACAAAGACATTTCCCAGTGGCGAGGAGGCAAGAAGAGGCATCCTCCCCTGGCCTGGCCTTGCACAGGGCCAGCCTGCAGTGGGGCACCTTCTCTAGATGACGTCAGTGATGCTGGCAGTGGAGATACCAGGCCTGTGCATCAACCACATGCCATTGGATTGAGAAATCAGAGCCAAAGAAAAAGAGGAAAGCGATCCTGGATAAATTAGGGGACTAATTGGGGAAAAGGGGCCAAGAGCAGATTTATTTGTTTTGTGAATTATTAGCAAATTCCCTTGAGGTGCTGCTGATAAAGTGATCCAGATCCCAGTGTTCTGGAAGAGGAATGAGTCTGAGACACAAAAGAGACTGAGAAGTGTATTATGAATATTAATACTTCTGTTAACAAGGCCTTAAATGGGCCTTCCTCGTATCGAAGCCTCAAAGGAACCTGTGTCTCCAAATGGACTTGAACAGGCTCCCTGCTGAATCATAATCTTCTAAAAGCTGATAAATTGCTCTCTTCTGGGGAAAGAAAGGAACTTCAAAGCAGACATTTCACAGAAATAAGGATTTAGAGGTTAAAAAATAATAATAATTAATTTAATGTAAAATGTTTCCAAAAAAGCAGGAAGCGACATCTCTACAGTTTGTCGTTTATTACAGTGGAATTAAAACCTTAACCGCGGATTGATGATAGGAAGTCAGGAAATTAATACCGGCAGACATGTATTCATCTGCTAAATCCATTGGGAAACTGGTGCACGCTGCCCCTACGGGCAGGGAGTGGGGAGTGTGGGGGGGCGGGTAACAGCAGGTCCCCCGAGAAAGCACTGTAGGGATCTACAGGCCTTCCCCCATTGGGTTCCCACGATGCCACTCCAAAGTAGGTTCTTGCATCATCCCCGATTTTGCAGATGAGGAAACCAAGTCTGGAAGGATGAAGAACTCTCTCAAGATTGAGCAGATATTCATTCATTGGTGGGGCCAAGATCACAGCACGTGTCAGCCCCACTCCAAAGTCCATACTTCCAATTACAATAGCGCTCTGTGAACCTGTAAGACCTTGAGTAGCAGTGGGAGCGAATAGTGGCAGCAGAAGTGAAGAACAGGCCACTTGACTAGGTGACAGACTCGTGTGGAGACAGGAGAATGAGTCCATAATCCCCCTGAATGTGCCCTACATCCTACCTGGCCGCTGATCCCTCTACTGGGGGGCTTCCCATCTGGTACCTGGTGATACTTCTGTCACAATACGTTGCATTATAAAGTGTGCTTGACATATGTCTTTGCCACTAGATGCCCAACCTAAGAGCAGAACCTACAGACAGATGAACCTTATTTAATTGCCCTAGTCATCGGCTCAGAGCTAGCACATGAGGGGCATCTATAAAATCAACGAATTAATAAACGACTCTGAGCCTATGAGAATTGGATGCCACATTCATGTTATAATGAGAAAACTATTTGGGCAAAGGAAAGTTATATGAGGGGGAACAAAAAAGCCTACGGTGGAGTTTGGGGTCAGATCATGGAGGTCGTTCATTGAGTGCAAAGTTTAGGTGCTCAGACCTTATATGTTGTCAGCAGCGGGGAGCTCCATAGGCTTTAGAAGAAAATGACATGCTCTTCAGGGTTTAGGCAGTTAACCTAGGCCTTCAGCCACAGAATAATAGGGAAGTTAAGGAAACCAGAAGGGAGCTCGCTGAAAAAGGACAGATCTTGTATGATTAGTGCTAAACTTCAGTTGGTTTTATCCTTGCCTTGAGACTTGTGCACAACGAGCATGGACGCAAATACTGGACAAAGCCACTTGACTATATATATATATATATATCTTAACTTAGTACAAGCCAGGCACTCATATTTGTCACATGTATTCCCTGTTGACCTTCACAACCAATCAGAACCCAAAGAAGCTCAGTTATTTATTTTCCTTATCCTAGGGAGCAGCTTGAGTGTTATTTTCCCTACTCCAGGGGAGCTTACATGACTGGCCCAAGATAATACGGCTGATATATGGTGGAGGTGAGTTGTGACCCCAAGGAACTTCCCTCTAGAACTCCCTCAACCCCAATACAGTGCTGTCTCTTGGATGCCTCACAGGGACTTTGAACTTAGTACCTCCCAAAGAGAACTCTAAATTTCTCCCACAGCCTAAACTCGCTCCTTTCCAGCCTGTCTCATCTCAGTAAATGCCACCATGATCCACCACCAATTGCTGAAGCAAAAACAATGAGTCATCATTCATCATTGTTCTTTTATTAACTTCAACCCTCTTCCCTCTGAACCACCAGGAAGCCCTGTCAGTGCTGTCCCCAAATACATCCCCAATCTGCCCACATCGCTCCATCTCCTTTGCCCCCATCCTGGTCCCAGACACCATTGGCTCTCACCTGGGCAACACAACCACACCCAGACAGGGATCCCTGTCAAATGCCCAGTACAACTTACTCTTACTCTTGCCACAGCTACCAAAGCAATTTTCTAGAAATTATAATGTCTCATCACTGGTTGCTTAAGACCCTCCAGTGGCATCTCTTACTTCTCTTGGTCCTGACCAGTGGCATTCGGCCTTCGCACTCTGTGGAATGTTCTTCTCTGCATGCCTGGCTTCTTCTCGGTCAAGTCTCAGTTACCATCCCCTCCTCAGAGAGCCCTCCCCTGACTCCTTTGTCTGATGCAGTCCCCTGCCATGTGCTTGCTATCACATCACACACTCCTACTTTCTTTAAAGCTCTCGTCTCTTCTTGAATGTGTCTTTCTTTATTTGTGGGTTGACTGTTATGACTCTTATCTCGAACTCAACTCTCTGGGTAGTGGCCTTTCTTCTACTTTTTTTTTTCTTTACCCCTTTATACCCAGTATAAAGCACCCGATGTATAGTATGTGCTGAATAAACATGAATTGAATGAGTGGAACACTGACCCTGCTCCTCATTCCCCGTGTAACACAGAACAGGTGATTTGACTCCCTAAAATCGACCCCACAGAGCCATCAGGAGATTTGCATGGTGTGAATTATGTCACATACATAGCAGGGTACTTGGCACATATCAAGCATTCAATTCATTTCTGTCCCTCTCTCAAGCACGCAGGATGCATGTTCCCTCTAATTATTTCTTCCACCATCTCTTTGTTACTGATAAGCATCCCTCCTGCTCTACCAGCACTTCCCTCCTCTAATGCTCCATTCCGCTGCTCTTTCTATTGTCTGAAACAGCACTGGGAATAGAGGTGCTCCCGGGGTGGGGTCACGTGACCGCAAAAGCAGATTTTGCTAGTCAAAAGCGTCCAATAAAGATGGGAAGTTGCTTCCTAAATGTCTCTTGAAGTCTGTGGTTTAGTTCACAATATCTTCACAGATTAAGTTAATGCAAATAGCAGATGTATTTTGTAGCAACAAGACAAATGTTCAGCAGAATTAAAGTTATTCATGTGTAGTCACACTGGGAATATTTGCATGATATTTTGCTAATTGCTCCAAAATCTGACTTATAGCAAATAAACAAATGGGAAAAAAAATAAAACCAGCAAAAATTAGCCCCAGGCCTCTCTGGTTTCTCTTAAGCTCCCAATGTCTTTCTTCAATCCCTCAACCTTTTGCTCTCAAAACCCCAGTGGGATTTCCCAGTCTCCCAAACAAGTTTCTGGACCCATCATTTCCGTGGAGACACTCATGGTTTTCCCCTGGTAATGAGAGGTCTTCGGAAGCACTGGATATTTTTCTCTCCCCGACTCCCAGTACCCTCCTCAGCCTTCAAAGCTGTCTGCTTACGTTTCCTAACCAAAGGATCATATTGATAGATTGCCTCGCTTGGAAACGGTGTAAATTTGTCAAGTTTTCCTCAAATAGTTCAGAAGGTTTTTTGTCAATATATATGAGGCATATTACTTTCGGGGAGCCGACATAAAAAAGCACCACAAACCAGGCTTGAAACAACAAAAATAGATTGTCTAACGGTTTAGAGATCAGAAATCTGAGGCCCAGGTATGGGCACGGTTGGTTCTGTCTTGGGCTCTGAGGGAGTCTGTTACGCAGCGACCCACGAGCCTCTCATGGTGGCTGGCAAATCCTGGACATTCCTTGGCTTCTAGATGCATCACTCCAAAGTCCTCCTCCCCACTTACATGCATCTTCCCTGTGTCTCTCCATCTACGTATGTCCGTCTTACCAGGACACCAGTCACATCAGATTGGAGGCCTCCTTTACTCCAATATGACCTCATCTCAATTAAGTGCATCTGTCACAATCTTATTCCTAAATAAGATCATGTTCTCATGTACTGGGGGTTAAGGTTTCAACATATCTTTTTTTTTTTTTTTGAAAGGAGGACACAATTCAACCCATAACACTGGCGATCTCCAAACTTTCATAAGCATACATCCTTAGTAACCAAAATATCCGTGCGCACCCCTCAATATGTCTGTGTGGGTTTGTGTGATAGAAAAACACACATGTAATAGGCCAGCCTATTAACAACAGGTCATACATATTATAAAGCAAGCACAAGAGTAGAAAACTCAAATAATAATAATAATAAAAAAATTCATGATGAAGAAGAGAGATTAGAAGTGACAGTACTTAGTTCCCTCCCTCCTGGCGGATCCTCCTGTCCTGCCTCTTTGGAAGACCACTTCCCGAATAACGTCAAGGGGATGACTCTATATGAGGCAGAAAAAGGAAAAAAAATAAATCATTCAAGAAAGAAGAGCAAGGCGGCTGAACTTGAAAGATCTAGGCTGGAACAAAATTGAAAAGTTTGTGCTGAAATGCACATTCTAAGTTCAAGTTCATCATAATTAAAATAACGCACCATTAAATTAGACATGGGAATTTTATTCCAGAGGAATAGGAATCACCCTATCCTGCCCCTTGATTGGACTCAAGAAAGCCTGAGGAGGAGAGTCCCGTTGTCGGAGGCAGCGGTCCTTATTGCTCTTCTCTTTTGTTTCCTTTTCCTCGTGAAATGACTTTTCCCCAGTGTTGTTTAGTGCTCAGACAAGACAGAGGTCCAAACGAGAAAGCCCAAGGCCGTCATGAACTTCGCTGTGCAGAGTCCAAAGAACATGAGAAGATGACTTTCGTCCCCGGCTCTCAGCTTCCTCATCCAGAAAGTGGTGGAAATACCTTCCTCCCCTTCTTCTGGGAGACCAAACACGGTTCTGTGGATGGGAGCAGCCTCTGAAGAGCATGACGTCCTGGGGCCGCCCTCACGGAAGCCAGTGCACACGACTCCCCTGAACCCAACCCCAGTTGCTCCATCTGTGAAATGGAAATCAAAAAGCCCATTTCAGAAGGATTTTGTAAGAATAAAATGGGAACGTGGACAAGGGAGTATTTTACAATCAATAAAAAAAAAAATGCACCTTACTATAAAGCCGTAATGTTTCACAGTGGTGGGTTGAGAATGTAAATGCAGCTCTCTGCTGCCTTAACGATGTGAAAGGAGACGTGGTCTTCAGCTTGGAGAGACCAGCAGAGGAAGCCTGGTGCCTTCGGCGGGTTAGTGTGTGACCCCTGATCCGATTCAGACACGTTAACACGAAGTCAGTGATGAGGGAGGTAAAAACCAGCGCTGGGGAGCACTTCCTGGGTAAACCCACATTTCAACTAAAACATCGGAGTAAAACCTATAGTCTTACATTTTCATGTCACCAGCTTGCTAAAATCTTGGGGGGGAAAAAAAAGAAACAAAATCTTGGGGAAAATCATAGAAAAGCTTATCATGCAATTATTGCTCTATTGCCATGAGCTCTACTGTCTATGTCTCTACTCTATGCATTTGGGGTTAAGGTCGTAGGACCTAGAGGGGTCAGAAGCATGGAGCTCTGAAGACAGTCGCGGCGTCTGCATGCCCACCACTGGGGGCACTGCCTTCCTCAGTGCACGGCCAGCGAGGCCACGCCTCTGTGAGGGGACAGTTGCATCTTGAGAGGACATCACATGCCATCCGAGTGTCACTGAGGGCCCGCAGATAGGACTCCTGTGCAAAACAATCCCCGGGGGCCCTGCCCCTTGGACAAAGAGCAGCTGTGACACGGTCTGGCACGTGGGTGAGGTCTGGGAGCCTCCTGCCCGCAGTCCACCCCGGGCTTCTCCAGCCCAACACTGGCTTTCCTCCTGATCCCAACCACCTGGTAGGATTTTCCCTCTCCTCACCTCAACTCCACCTCAACTCCTCACCTCAACTTCCTCCCAAACCGCCACTTGCTGCAATGCCCTCACCATCCTCTCTGCACAAGCTCCAATACCCTACTGCAAAAGCCCCCTCCTCATTTTTCAGCATGTTTAGAAATTCCCCATCCAGTCTTCTGCAACATCTGAAACATCTGGCAAGTCTTCTTTAGCTGGCTGAAGCTGCCCACCTCCAGCCTAACCACCCTTTCCTCTCCCGGGCCCCTTATTTACCATCCTGGTCTCACTGTGCATCTGACCCAGACTACTAGGCCTCCTCTTATCTTAGCCGATTACTCACTCTGCTTTTCGTCCCCACTCCCATGGGAAACTGCTCACCACCTTCCAAGGCACAATGGAAGATGACGAAAATGGGGCCCACTCAACTGTATTTCAGAGGAAGAGAGGGTCTGGGGCTTTGAAGGTGAGAATTAAGATCCGAATCCTAACTTTGTGATGAAAAACTCTGTGTTTGAGGGCAGGCTCTCTGAAGCTCTGTTTCCTCATCTACAGGATGAGGACAGCAATACACCCCTCGTGAGACTTTTGTGAAGATTAAACTCAGTGAGATAATCTGCTAAACTCTAGGGACACTGACAACATCCAGCTCGTTAATAGCCATCCTCTTGGAGCCCTTGGGTGGCTCAGGGGTTGAGTATCTGCCTTCAACTCAGGGCGTGACCCCAGGGTCCCAGGATAGAGTCCTGCCTGCATCAGACTCCCTGCATGGAGCCTGCTTCTCCCTCTGCCTGTCTCTCTCTCTCTCTCTCAGTGTGTGTGTGTGTCTCTCATGAATAAATAAATAAAACCTTAAAAAAAAAATAGCCATCCTCTCATTTTGTATAGCACACCTATGAGCAGGGAGCTATTCTAATGATACGGATGAAGCTAGCAAGCCTTTAGATTAGGGATTCATAACCCTGGCTGCACAATTCATTCACTGGGGAGCTTTAAATGTCTTGATTCCCAGGCCAGTTAAATCAGCTTCTCTGACCCAGGATCTGGACATTGGTATCTTGAAAGTTCCCCAGATGATCTCATAGCACAGCTCAAGTTGGGAGGCCCTGCTTCAGATCGTGGTGTTTGCTTTTGCAAAGTACAAATGAGATGAGGAGACCTCCGCTTGTGAACCTTGAGGGTGAAGGGAGGAGGATGAAGAGGAAAACCGGCCCCAGAAATATCCAGTTTAATGCAACTGTACCGTCAAAAAATACAAATTTCTTGTCCAAATATATTCCTTTCCATGCAGGTGGTAAACATCTAAATGACCTGTTTTCGGTCACCATATTTTGTGAAAGAAAGCTACCCCACTACTGCCAACAGCGGATGTCAAGACGGTACTTCATTATGAGACTTCACTGAGTGCCAGCAAGAGTGCAAGTAAGAGCATCGTGTGCCCCTGCCCAGCCCACCCCCATCACACTCGGAAATCCAGGGTGTGTTAGTGTAGGATGTGTGAATGTTCCCGTTTCCCCTATAACCTTGAGACTGCAATACCCCCAAAATAAAAGTTTCTACTAAGCCAAATACACAAAGCCTTACCTGATATTGCAGAAGCCAAAGGATCAAACTCAGCACAAGCACAATTTAGTTTTTCTTTCTCAAAAAAAAAAAAAAAAAAAGGCCCAAAATAGTATTCTTGCAGGAAGCATAAATTGTATTGCTAGAAGTAATAGCAATCTCTTTAGCTATATCCCCTAGGACTCACTTCAGTCTATTTTCTTAAGTGCTGTATTTTTAAAGCTCTGTTGCATACCTCCCTCTTAGACATACTGAACTGAACATTCTAAATTCTGAGCACTTAGTGATGCAAGGTTGGTTGAAGATGTACTCTTAGAAAAATGAGTCCCTTTATCAATCACTATTGCTATGTGAGTCCCTGGGGAAGAAATTATTCACAGATCTGCTGGCCTCAATTTAGAATTTCTCCTGTTGTTATACTTAGTGGTAGATTGATTATTGCTTAAAAATATTTACCCCTGACTGCCTATTTCTATAGGAGAAATATATTTCCCTGAGTTTGGACCCAGCCATTGACTTTCTTTGCCAGTGAGATATTAGCAGATATGAGGCAAATGATGGCTTAAAATGTGCTTGTACAAATGAGCCTGGCCTTTCGTGCCTCTAGCACTGATATGGAAGGTCCTGGGCCCAGGATGAGTGAATGCATACAGATCAGACTTGAACCCAGTCTGCAATAAGGAACTGGACTTAGTCAGACCTACAGCCATGAATCGGAATCACCTAGCCAAGCCCAGCCGAGATTAGCCAATTTCCACACAAGCCACAATTGCATGAGTCAGAATAAATGTTCACTCTTTTAAGCCACTATGTGTTTCGGGTGGTTTGTTATACAGCAATAGCTGACTGATATACACCACAAGACCTGATATCAAATAGACAAGAAACTGCAGGGGGAATAATGGTTTTGAAATGCACTACTTATGGCTTAAAATATTTTTTAAGGGGCGCCTGGGTGGCTCAGTTGGTTTAGAGTCTGACTCTTGATTTCGGCTCAGGTCATGATCTCAGGGTTGTGAGATTGAGCCCCACATCGGACTCTGTGCTGAGCGTGGAGCCTGCTTAAGACTTCCTCTCTCCCTCTCTTTCTGCACCTTCTTCACTAAAAAAAGAAAAAAAAAAACTTTTTTTGAAATGAGTTGCTATGGTGAAAGATTCATTTCATGCTATAAAATAATCATTCTATTGTGATCATAAATGAATGTTTATTATTGGCATATGTAAGTAAAGCACTTAATTACTTCTCTGAATGACTATTTTAGATGGTGCAAAATTCAATATCTTTGAGGCTGAATGGAAAAGTTGGCCACAAAAAAAATAAATAAATAAAATAAAATAAAATAAAATAAAATAAAATAAAATAATAAAAAAGAAAAGTTGGCCACAGTCCACAGTGACCGTCCACAGTGACAAAATAACAATTTTGCTGTTAGCTATAGAATACTAATCATTACAGTTGTCATTCATTGTACACTTACTACAGTAATTTACTAATATTATCTCAAAATACTGCACCAAGGTAGTTGTGGTTATTTATACCCATTTTATAGATGAGAACATTGGGGCTGGAAATGGTTAAGTAACTTGCACAAGGGCACCAAGCTTAGAAGCAGCAACACGGGGGTCTGTCCCAAGTCGGTCTGGCTCAAGAGCCTAACTCTCACTACTGCCTCTAGAGTTAAAAAGACAAATGTGTAAGCAGAATGATGCAATATGAATAAGATCATTAATATGGTTCTTTTCCAATCAAGGATAAGTCATAACATAAATCTCTATGACAAAATGAGGCTTTCTGGTTCCCCTCTTCTACCGACCATCTTGAGCTAATGTTTCAGATGTAAATATTCAATGCAGTCAAACAAATATTTCTTTGGCCCTAATAGGTACCAGGCTTTATGCTTGGGCTCAGAATGACAGTTGAGTATAGGACACAGTTCTTTCTTTTTAGAAGCTTTCAGTCTAGTAAATAATTGATGCTGAAATGATCCTAACCAAAAATCCCAGTGTGAGCTCTATCATGTTCTAAACGCAGGGTGAACAGATGTTCCAACTAATGATTGCTGGGGTGGGAAGAGGGTGAGGGTTGGGGAGTTAGTTACATTTACTCACTGAGAATGCTCATTCCTTTCTGAAGGCAGCCAGCAGCCAAGAAAGAAGACAAATTCTAAATTAAAGGGGAGATCAAGCTGTGCAAGACTGCTGACTATAGTGAGAGCAGAAAGATAACGGCTGCACGAGACACTGAGTTCTAGTCCATCGTGGGTGAACCAGAGGAGCAGCACACCCAGGCCTGGTGACTCCGATGGGAATGGTGCTGGCCAACTGACAATAAAGTAAGGAAATTAAGAGGCAAAAGGATGGGCTCCATAGAGCATTCTAAGGCCGTCTCCTACATAAAAGGATTAAAAGTTTATTAAATGGAGATGCTTTGCTTACATGGAAGTTATAACACAGTGTTGTGGTGCTACTATCCAAATGGGTCAAATTTTCTACTGGCCTAAGACTAAAGATGACAACGGATCCAAAGGTGGACTCTGTTTCCCCAAACAAGGTGATGTTTTCTGGCACCTTTTATTCTATCCAGCAAAAAGGTAGACCTCATAAGAGCTTCCCCCTACCTCTCTGAACCATTTAAAGAGGAGGAATGAGGGAGTTTGCTAAAGCCATTTCACAAGTGGGATGCTAAATGTCGAAAATATTTATCATGGAGAGAAAACATCCCATGTTCCATAACTTTCCTTCACCAATTTAAAATAAATTGAAATAAATAAATAAATAAATAAATAAATAAATAAATAAATAATTCCAATCTGAACTGTTTGGTAAACAATTACCATCAGGGTGTATTGATGTCATCCAGCACAGAAATATCAAGCATAGTCATCAAATAATGTATACTATCAAATACCGTGTATCTCTCTTTGCATAAGAAAGTCAAAAATTCACTTCTCTCCATGATTCTAATTCCAAATGTGGCATCATCGCAGCAATGCTGCTTGCTACTTTACCCCTATGTTACTTAGCTGATCTGAACTTCAGTTTCCTGACCTGTAAAACAGGAATGAGAAACCTACTGAAAGGGTTGTTATGAGGGTCAGAAAAAAGACACTCGGAGCACTTTGCAAGATGCAGAGCAGAAAAATCAAGAAATGGTAACTGTTACAGGTTTCCCCACTGTCTGAAGGTAGAGCATTCCTATGAAAACTTTCACAAGCAGAATGGCACGAAATGAAGAACCAATTACCACTAATTTATATGGACAGACTTTTGAGAGTAATCAGACCCCCAAAGATATTGTTGGGTTATTGGCTATTCTCTTAGGCTTTTCTGATACCTTAGGACACATATTGCTAATGGAAATATAAAATAAATCGAGATAAAGCCCAGATGCTCACAGACACAGCTGAAAGCTAGAGCGGCTGGATGCTGAGATGCTGAGTGTCGTTCCGGGGAAGGAGCTTGGCGGGGCCACTCCCGCTGTGCAGGGTGTACGCTGCCTCTGTAGGTTTGCTGCAAAACAAATGCTGAGTGCTATTTTTTTCATAAAAGCAAAGATCCTCTTGGGATTCCTTTCAGTTAGCAAAAACAAGTACTAATGTAGGTCTTTCATAAAGAATCCAAACCAGAAAGACAAGGAATACTTGTGTCATTATTATTGACATTGTTCATATTTAAAATTCTGTTATCGCTCATATATCCTAATTATTTCATCTTATGCTTTGAGAAGTGTGCTTCTGAACAGAAAAGTCAAAGCAAATTGGCCCTAACTACCTATTATCTTGTTGTGGGTCACGACTCCCTTGGATTTTCAAAGGGGCGCTGCTCTTGTCTCACTGCTCTGTGTAGACGTAGCTGGAGTTCACTACCTTAGCCCCTCCTGCCTCCCAGGCTTCTCGGGACCTTGCTAAAACCAAAGTTTAGATTTATGATTTAATGTTTGTTTAAAATTAGTGATGAGTACTGCGTGTTATACTGTATGTTGGCAAATTGAATTTAAATTTTAAATAAATAAATAAATAAATAAATAAATAAATAAATAAATAAATTAGTGTCAACCCCAAACTTTGATGGAGAGATGGGATTTAGAGACAGTCCCTATCAGTGACAGGATCCCAAGAAATCCTAGCAGTCAGCCATTCCCTTAGTGAGCAGGGACATGGTTCCTCTCCCAGTGGTTCACAGATATCAAGATGGGACATGAACATGCTTATGAATGGGTCCTAGCTGGCACTGAATTTGGGGCATACCCATTCTCTGAGTCGAGTCATTACCATTGTCACATCTTGGCACAAATTCTTATCTTACTGGCTATTAGCATAGCCTAGAAAACCTCAGCCAGAGGGAATGCCACTGTAGTTAGAAAAATAATCTGACAATATTTTTTCATGATGGATGATGTTAAAAACACTCATGTTCCCCTATTCAAATTCCATTTCTCTTCTTTGGAAGTTAGCAACCACTTTTAGACTTCCTACTTGAGAAAAAGTCCAGGGAGTCGAGGGTTTGGGGAGCTGCTGCTTTCCTCCCAGCATCCGTGTTGCCCTTCCTCTTGGTAACAACACCCAGATTTCCTTTTGGGATCATGTGCAATCTCAGTGGGGCCATGACACAAGATGCCGTGACTGCCCACAATTCGTTCCCTCATCCGTTCTCCTCTTGATGGACATTTCAGTTATTCTAGTTTTTTGTTATTGTAGGCAGAATGGTGATGAATAATCTTTTGGGGCTTAAATTAGCCAAAGGGGGTTTCTGTTGCTTGCAATCACAAAACATAAACTTAACTATGGGAATACAGAAAATCCCCAATTATCATGTATCATTATTTATAGATGTAATTCATTGTTCCTTAGCAGGAACAAATTATGTTACAAATATAGGATTTAAGGAATTCCCAAGGGCACGGTGGCACACTGTTCTGTTTTCCCAAAGAGACACTAGTGCACTCACTTTAGTTTCTGGTCATCTGTCATCTACCGATTGTGGATTTAATTATAAAAGACTTTAATCAACTGACTTCTCTTTCTTTCTTAATGAGAACTGAATAGGTAGTTACCTTGCTAGTTAAAAAAAAAAAAAAGCCAGGGGTGACACAAATTGCTAATAAATATTTGCAAAGATGCTCAAACTCATTAGCAATCATGGAGATGCAAATTAGGACCACAATGAGATACCGTTTATACACTAGATTGGCATAAATTAAGACATTTTATAATATTAAAGAGTAAAAATGTGGATTTATGGGAACTTTTATTCATATATGCTGCTGAAAGGAAAGCAAATTGGTAGAACCACTGGGAAGAAATGTGGCAGTGTGTTATAAAGTGGAATATTCACATGCACTACAACCCAGGGCAGTAATCAAAGACACTTTTGCCCATGTGTCCCAGGAGATGTGAATAAAAATATTCATAGCAGTTCTGCTCACAGCAGCCGAAAAAAAAAAAAAAAGAATCTGGGAAACAACTTAAATGCCCACCAGCAGAAAAATGGATGAACAAATTGTAGTATTGTCCCATACTAGGAAACTACAGAGCAAGAAAAATAAATAGACTAGAACTTCACAAACAACATGGGTGCATCTTAGATAGTGAATAAAAATAACAAGTCCCAGCAGACCATGCGAGGTGTATCATTTTTATAAAGTTCAAAAAAACCATCAAAATCAAGCAACATTCTATATGGGTGTGTGTGTGTGAGAGAGAGAGAGAGAGAGAGAGAGAGAGAGAGAGAGAGAGAAGGTAGGGGAAATGTTTTTTAATTAAAACAAACAACACAAAGTTCTTCCCCAGGCTTGGGGGAGGCAGAAGGACTTGATGTGGGAGGAGCATATAAGCAATTACAATGTTTGGGATCTAAAATTGAGGGGTGAAGTCCTACCCATTCATTTCACTATCCAGCTTCATTACTTACATGTATGTTATATTACGTAGACCCTCACATTGAAGGATGTAATAAAGAAAAATAAGCAGAAATAATAGCTTCATCCAAGGGAGTTATGGGAGCCTAGAGCAATGCTGTAGATATCTGGGATACGTTCTGAGTTTCCACTCACTCAATACCTCAATAACCTCTCTTGCTCTGACTTTTTTTTTTTTTTTTGTATCTGACTCGTCTGTTTTTCATAGACCACTTCCCAGTGAGCAGTCTGCTGCATTCTAACCACTTACTAGTCCTATAAACCGAGATAAGTAGAGTGAGAAGGTAACCGATCTCTTATAATTTTGCTAGTCACACATGTTTAACGTGTACATTTTCTTCGTAACAGAAGAGCCCATTTCTATCAGAACCATGAGGTTAATGTATTCTTTCCTTTCCAATCTCCAACCCCCTGTACACTAACCAACTCCTCTGGGAAAAAAGCTTTTATCTTATCAGAGGCCGATGCTTTGGGGATAATGCAGCAATATTTTATTATTGCTGCTAATATGTGCATGTGGCTATAGATGGAACAATAAGCAAAGAAAGTTGCTTCGTTCTATAGAGTCATAAACCTACGTTGGCCAGTTTAAGGGGCCTCTTTCCTTTGACAGCTGCCTTCTCAAAGGTCTGGATATGCCGAGGTCTAAGAGAAGGTCTTTGGAGGGGATTTTCGCTCACTAAAGAGAAGAGCAGGTCTAAGGCTACTACAACTAAAATGGTTCAAGTACATGATTTGCAAGAGTAACGGGAAAGCTTTCATCACTGTGAGTTTAAAATAGTGACAAATTGTTAACAATTATAATGCCTGGGCTTAAAAATTAGTGAAGAAATGGATTAAGTGGCCTGGCATACACAAAAAAAATGTGTTTTTTTCTCACTAAATCTTTGTCTCAGCTACTCCTTCGCTCATATCATCTTTACCTTTGCAGTAAAAACTTGGACTGGAACATTAATCCATATTTATATTACCACATTATGTTATGTCATGTTATGCTGAAAGCAACCCAATTTGCTAATTGCTTGTTGCTCTCTAGCTGCATTTCCCCCAGGCCTAATACCATTTAATCCCACCTTAGGGTTGCTTTCTTCAGGGGAAGCTGATTGAGAGCTAGACTTCAAATCTCTTCTTCTTTGGGAACAACATAAATAGGGATCAACACCAACAGCAAAAATGAGCGGACAATATGAAGTGGATATGGTATCACAGAGATATGCTAATATGACACCACTGACTACGACGTTACGCCAAACATTCACATAAGTTATTTTTTGGAAAATAAATGATTATTTCACCAAAGAATGAACCCTCACCATGGAAAGTTCCACTCATTTTTTTTTTTTAGTTCCACTCATTTTTAAAGCTATCCCAGGCATACTGAATCAATCAGGAAAGTCCAGGTTATGCTGCAGTAACAAAAGAGACCACATAGCCCAATGGCTTAAAACACAAAGGTGTCATTCTTGCACTGACTGCATATCTTGCACAGGCTGGCTGAGCGCTTGTCTCCATATCCTCCGCCTTTGGAACCCAGATGTGCAAAGCCCACATGAAATTAAATGTTGCCAATTGCTAAGGCTCAGGGAAAGAGGAAGTGAGAATGGTGATTCGTATGCAGGCTCTTACAGCTTAAAACCAGAAGTGACATTCAGAACTTCTTCTCACACTTCGATGGTTCGAGCAAAGGCCATTCCTAACATAAAAGAGGCAAGGAAGTATTCTATCAACCACCTACAAGTAGAAAAAGATATTTTGCAGACAGTAGATAATGAAATAGATCTTCTTAACAGCCCCAGAAATCTATTCCTGGGTAGGGAATAGCAGTAGGGTAGGCATGGCTTTACAAACAGGTTAATTTTGATACTTACTAAAAGCACAAGGGCTAATGATGATGAAAAAGTATGGGCAGATGGAGAGACTCATTAAGTCCGAACCCAACTCTGGAGCTGATACTCTGAGTGGATGATTGCTACTTCCAGACCCCTGAATAAGTTTCTCAAAACAATTTAATGATATGAACCCAATGGTACTGGTAATTTTGGAATTGTAGCTAGTAGACTTTCCATTTTTAATATGCAGGCTAACGTGAACATTTCCAAAAGAAATTTCATCTTCTGAATTAACATATACAAAAATATTTCAACCGACGGGTACAGAGAAAAATTATTCATTATTTTTAAGGAGCCAAGAAAAGAAAATGTTGTAACTTGGAACTTTAAAAGATGAATGTGAAAAGCCAAAATGCTATAAATGTTCTCTATATGCCAGAAACGCCTGAACTTTCCATTTTTACTAAATTACATCTAATGTAAGCACATTTGGCCTTTTCCTTGCTTCCTCATACTATGATATTCCAATCAAACTGTTTCAATATAAACTAAATCTTGATCCAATACTATTATCTCAACCAGAAGCTCATTTTAAAGCAATATAACCTTTAATGAAATATATGTACAATGGGTATGAGCAGTGATATACCTAAAAAGCTGTTTCTCCAGAAAAAGAAGAGATATTTAATATATTATTCTAGCATCACCTTCACATTCCACTTGCTAGGGAATTAGGGGCAATAGCCTATGTGAGTTTCCAAGGAGTCGGAAGGTTCTGCTATGAACTTCTTCCCCTTCTTTTTTCTTTCTTTTATTTTCTTTTTTTCTTGATTTTCCAGAAGAGAGAGGAGAGCTCTAGGGCCCATGAAGTACCATTTTAACCTCTCCTTGGCATTGAAAGCAGGCAGCAGGGAAAGAAAAGAAGGTAATTCCAAACAGTAAAGACTCCCTCCAGCCTTAGTAGATACAAGTGCCCTCAATCTAGGGCAGGGATCAGCAAATTTCCTCTGTAAAGAGCTAGATGGTTAATTTATTTGGCTGTGCAGGCCACAAGGTCTCCGCTACAAATATTCAATTCAACCATTTTGGTATGAAAGCAGCCATAAATTATACATAAACAAATGAGTATGTCCCTGTTTCAATTAAACTTTATTTATAAAAACTGGACACTCAAGGCTCCTAAGTGGTTCAGTTAAGCATCCAACTCTTGATCTCAGCCCAGGTCTTGATCTCAGGGTTGTGAGTTCAAGCCCCTCATTCGGCTCCACGCTGGGTTTGGAGCCTACTTAAAAACAAAACAAAGCAAAACAAAACAAAAAAACTGGAGACTGGTTATATATGGCCCATTGGCTATAGTTTGTTGATCTCTGCTCTTTGTGAGAAGGAGCCTAGTATTTGAATCTTAGATATGGTCATGGGTCTGTCCAGCTTCTCATGTTCTTTTATGAGAACCTACTACCTTAAAAAAAAAATCAAACCTGTACCTTGTTTCTCCCTTCAAATTTCTTTCATTTCAGAACCAATGATAATTGTTGAGTCCTATAGGTGAAATTTCAGGAAATAAAAGTTGTTTCCCTTATTATCTAGAAATCGATGTATATTTACCTATAAATCTCATCAACCCATATCACTTTTTAGCTAGTAATGTGTGAAAAGCTTTTTACTAAGTCTTGAGCCAATGAAAATGGAAGCAGCCAATCGGCCTTTGCCTCAAGCAGCTAATACTTTCATTGGAAGTGTCATGAGAAAAGGCAACTTTGTATTTCTTTAACAGAAACATGAATGTGTGTATAAGAACAGATGAAAGAGGACAAATGGCAAACAGGTGTCTGGAGTTAGAAAGGTGTTCATGATGCTTAAAACTCAGAGCATTAGGAAAATCCAAAGGCTGGAAAGTCACTGGAAAGCCTGGGGAAGAAAGATTCATGTGGAGAGGGAAGCACAAACACCTGAAAAGGAGGAAGACATGGCTTCTTCCCACTTTTAATTATTTCCTGATTAGTCTGACTTCCTTTTGATAAGAGACAAAGGTCAAAGCTTAGATTTCCCTCCATCTCCTCACCACTCTCCAGCCCACCTCCAAAGAAGAAAATCCCTGATGTGGATCTAGACCAATAGCACTACTATGCCCCAGCACCAAGCAAGGAGTGGGAAAGGAAGATAGAGTCGGGGTGGAAAGTCTTCCATTGTGACTGGAAAGGATGTTTACATCTCAAGAGTACCTGTGGCACACTCTCATTAAAATCCCACATTTGGTTATTATTCTTTGGCCCCCCCTCTTCTCTCGTGAAGGTAATGTGGTAAGAAGGGCATGGAATTTCTTCCATATTTAAGAAGGCAGCTCTAACCTCTATTTGGATTAGGATCCTATAAAATAGAGGCACTGGTCAGACCATTAAGTCTGTCTCACTGTTTATCAAAGGAGCGTCTGAAACTCACGTGAGACAGCCCAATGCACCAACATGAGAGGTTCTATGCAGTGGTTGGTATGAGGCAAAAACTTACATATGTGCTATGGACTGAATTTTTGTGTCTCCTCCAAAATTCATATGTTGAAGCCTAATCCTCAATGTGATGGTGTTTGGAAGTAGGACCTTTGGGAAGTGATTAGTGCCTTTGTAAAAGAGACCTCAGATAGTTGTCTTGCTCCCTTTCTGCCACCTAAGGACACAGAAAGAAGACAGCCATCTATGAATCAGGAAGCAGGCTCTCACCAGACACTGAATCTGCAGGCACCTTGGACTTGGAGTTCCCAGTCTCCAGAACTATGAGAAATGTGCGTTAAGTCACCAGTGTATGATATTTTTCTTATAGCAGCCCAAACAGACTAACATAGCATTTCATTGATTACTTTTTGTCTAGATTATCCCCTAGAGCATCACTCTTGAGCAGAAGTTTCTATCCTTTTCTCTCAAAAACAAGGCAAAGATCAAAGATCTCTGTTTCACACAAGTGTGTTCATACACAAGGAAGAAGACCTCAGCATGTTTGCTTGATCAGGTTAATGACATGCAGTGTGGTTATGACACTGGTAGGGAGAATTCTCAGCCACACCACCTTCCAGTTGTGCAACCTTAGAGAAGGTAATTAACTTTTCTGAGTTTCCGAATTCTCATCTCCAAAATAAGCTTTATTACTTGTTCTATCCACTTTACAGGACTGTAGTAGGATTAACAAAAATAATGGTTGTACAAGCATTCTATACATGGAAAAGCTATTAACAATATGAAGAGGTGGGATCCCTGGGTGGCTCAGTGGTTTAGCACCTGCCTTTGGCCCAGGGTGTGATCCTGGAGTCCTGGGATCAAGTCCCACGTCGGGCTCCCCGCATGGGGCCTGCTTCTCCCTCTGCCTGTGTCTGCCTCTCTCTCTCTCTCTCTCTCTCTCTGTGTGTGTGTGTGTGTGTGTCTCTCATGAATAAATAAATAAAATCTTTTAAAAAACAATATGAAGAGGTTATAATTACTATTATGTTTGACATTAGAGATTTTAATCAATCAAACTAGAAGATAATGTTTTTTTTCTCAAGCACTGAGTAGGATACCCCTAAGCCAATATTAATACTCTTAATAGATCAAGATAGGATTTATCAAACCAAGGCTCTGCAGATTACTACTCTGTTAGATTTAAATAGTGATGTCATTATAATCCCAGGTATTCCAAGGGATTCTGGAAACATGGCAGTGGTAGTAGCAGCATAGCTGCTAGATCTTCCAGACTCCCTACATAAAAATTGGCAGACCAATTAAATAGCAAAACCAAAACTCATGAACAATTTTAGAACAAAACTAGATAGCAAAGTGTTCTCATAAAGCTAAAAATATAAGCAGGTAGAGGTAAACCACCAGTAGCCTCAAGAACAGCATGCTATCCCATCTGTGCAGGTAAAAGCAGAAGGAAGCAATGAGGTAAGAAGAGAGCCAAAATAGTGACTAGGTGTTCACAGGAAAGCTTGCAGGGCTAATGTAAAAACAGCAACCGAATCTGGGAAGGATCTCGCCTACTTACACAATTGGGCCACCACAGACTCTTGAAACTGACTTTTCATGACTTCCTTCCCAGACAGAGCCCCATACTGAAGGGGCTAGGAGTGGATTCAAATCTGAGCATGTCAGGAATGAAAGAGATGAAGAAAAGATGGTGTAGATAAAAATGGGAGAGGGAAGTAAAGTCAGGAGTCTTTGAAAACAGCCACCATTTTTTTTTAATACTACATAAAAGCAACAGAAAGGATAAGTCTGTGGAGTTTGAAAAGCTAGCTGAATCAAGCCTCCTTATAAAAGTTCATGAAAACTCATTTCACGTTAAAAAGTGCGTGGTAAAGAAAAATACTCTATACAAAGTTAATATCAGAAAAAGAATAATGAGCAGAATATTACTATTGCAGAAAATAAAAGCATGCCAGAAAGACACATTCAAAATATAGATCACAACTGTAACATCCTATTCTGAAATGAGCTAAAAGACATTAAGGAAATGATACAAGGCATGAATAAAAAACATAAACCAAAATAAAAACTCAGAAATGAGATGATAAACTCAAAAAAAAACTTAGATTTTTTTTAAAGCATTAAGATTAATCTAGTTAAGATGACTGATTCCAGAAACAGGGAAGGAAATACAGAAGATTAGATAAAAAATTCTTGATATGCCGGAAAGTAAGACAATTCTCAACAATTAGCAGGCCACGTCATAAAGAACTCAAGACACAACTGGAGGAGAGTCTTATGGTCAAAGATTCAACAAGTGAACTTCAATAGTATTAGAATTGCAATTAATTAAAATTCATCGACTGTGTTTTAACTCATGAGCTCATAAAGATATTTGCCCAATAAGAGCATTTTAAGTTAGAAAATTGGGGGAAAACTGAGTTAAATAGATTTTTTTTCCTGTGGGACTTCTCAGAGCTATTAAAATGTGTTGTAAATCTTTAAGAGGAGATACACTGAATGTCATCAAGTCTAAAACTCACATTTGTTTTTTACACTTTAACATCTGTGAAATTGGGCTGCATCTTCCAATCAATGGCATGACATAATTTAATTAACAGTGTTTTTTCTTTCTTAGTAGTACATAAAATAATGGTGCATCTTACAATCAAAGTTTTCTTAGATCTGTGAAATACAATGGTGTGCTGCCCTTTCCATTCATCCTACCACCAGTGCTTTTTCCAAGTACACATATTAATGGTTCTATGCTCAAGAAATGTTATATTTGAATAAAGGTACAGACCACATATCTGCCCTCAAAATCTCCCAGAACTCCTCTGACATACAGACATTTTATTCCTCCACATGGAAAAACACTTTCACTTCTGGTAGCTTATCTATCACAACTCGCAGCACATCTGCCCTATTGTGGGCAATGACCTCATCCTATGTATCTTTCCTAGCTCATCCCAAGCTTAAGCAGCCTTTTAAAGATAATTATTTTCTACTGACTAACTGGCATAATTAATCTGCTGTTGAGATATCCCTTAAAAGGGATACAATGAAAGTGTAGGTTTCATCTTCTTTCTTTTAAAAATTTCTATTACTATTATGCTACTCTAGGATCTAAGAGAACTGGAGTAATGCATTCTTGAATGATAACCTGGGTTATTTGATCCAAAATAGGTCTCCTCTCATAAGGCCACCTTGACAATGCTGGAGAATGCCTATCCTTATGGAGAGGCCATTACATTCAGATTTAGTGGATTCATAACAAAAGGATAAGAAAGAAATTTTCACGTAGAAACCCAACAGATACAAAAATAGGGTAATAAAAACCAAAACGGTAGCCTCTGACACACAGCCCATAATTGTAGAAACATAACAGAGATCACAAAGGAAGCTGACCTCCCCCACCTCCTCTCCTATTCACCAAGCTCTTTAGCTGCTGGCAGCTGTGTGGGCATGGGTGCCAGCAACAAGGCCACTGTGGAAACAATTGACGCTTTTTCTTTCGGGAAGTCACATCAAGAAAGTCATTGAAGAAGAAGGACTTTTTTCCAAACCACAAAACTGAGTCAGACAACACATACCCAGCATGAAGGATGGACTACTGCCACCAGTTTCTGCTTCAGGCACTGGATTAAGAAGGAAATTATCATAATTCTAAGTCAGTTCTGAAAGTTAGAGGAAGCCATATACATGGATGGATGGATGGACAGAGGGATGGATGGATGGATGGATGGATGGATGGATGGATACATAGATGAGTAGGTAGATAGGTAGGTAGCTAAGTAGGTAAACACATACATACACACATACATGATAGATAGATAGATCGATACATAGACGGGTAGATACGCTGATGGATAATTGCTGTGCCTATATCTATACAAAAGGTATAAGAGTATCCTTCTCTAATTCCTGCTCCATCAAGCAGCTCTACCTCCTCCTTGGCAGATAAAACCAACTCTGGAGGAAAGTTTTCTCTTTGTCCCTCCTTTTCCCTCTCTCGTTCCCTCTCTCCCCCCTCTCTCTGATTCTCTTCCAAATAAAAAAGAGGGCCAAAAATGGCATTAAGGGTTTGAGACACATGTTCAGAGTTGGTAGAAGGACAATTATTCCAGTTTTTTTTTTTTTTCTACTTTAGTGATTGTTCAAAAAAACAAAGAAACAAGTGAAAACCCTAAAAACTTATTTTGGGGGAAAAAATGAAAATATATGCTAAAAAAAATGTGAAACAGGGATGAGATACTGGAGTGAGGGTCCCAAACTTGAGCTCCAATTCTAATTTTGCGTTACAACTTAGAAGCATGTCGAGGTAAAAAAAAAAAAAAAAGCCTAAGTATGCCCAACAAAATATCCCCTTTGGTCCTGAGCACACAGTTCCCTCCACATGGCCTCGTAGTGCTCGTCAGGAATCATCTTGGGATCACCAAGTCTAAGGTGGCCCATGGACTCATTGGAGTTGGCCCTACAAATGAAGGACAGGGAGGTAGCCTATGTGTGCACTGCAGGGACAAGGTGTCCCCAGCTGCACAGCCCTGGAGCCAGCTCAGGGTCATTGGGATGGGCAATTCCAGACCCCCAAGTACCAGATCATGGTCTTGAAGTCTCCTAGGCACATCGCTGACAGAAGGGAGTTCTCTCTCTCTTTTTTTCCATCTTCCTTTGAGATGGACATTACCTTACAATGTTAGTGATATTTTAGGGTTAAGTGTATGAATAATTGCAGGGATTGTTTGTAGTTTCCTGAATGCAGGCACAATGCCCTCCACCTCTTCACATCATCTGGTACAGCCCTAAGCACATTAGAAGGCCCAAAAATACATGTGAATATATATTAATTTTAGAACTCTATTCCAAAATTGCCTATATGTGTGTGTGTATATATATATATACACACACACACATACACACACACATATATATACATATATGTGTGCGTATATATAGATATACACACATTTCCCTATAATGTGTGAAATTGTACCACACACATGCATGTGCAGATGACTACAGATATTTTTCATCCTACCTGCACTGCTTGGTTAGTATGTATACTCTTATTTCCCTGGAATTGCCTTCCTGCTAGAATAATGCCCAATAGGCTGTGTGACTCTGGTTGTCTATTTTTCCCATCAAGATTCACAGAGTTATCTTGTACTTTACGAGCATTTGAAATTGGACAATTTCAGTTGTGCAACAGCCCCAAATACATGAGTTTATGTA
The DNA here is from genome assembly GCF_003254725.2 of Canis lupus dingo. Taxonomy (NCBI): domain Eukaryota; kingdom Metazoa; phylum Chordata; class Mammalia; order Carnivora; family Canidae; genus Canis; species Canis lupus. Next base: position 66,984,165 of record NC_064252.1, on the reverse strand, counting down.
CCAATAAGAGGAGCTTATGGTTTCTATATTTTCTGGTTTCCCAACATAGTATACTAGTTTCAAAGAGTAATTTTTGGTTTTTACCAAATTTGTCTTTTACTTAAAGCTTCTTTATATATGAAACTCTAGAGAACTGTTTGTGGGAACAGGAGTGTGCCAGAAAACTCAACCATATAAATGAAAAAAGAAACAAACCATCATACTGATAGAGAAAGCACATATTTATAGGTTGACTATCTGACTGGAAAGCAGAAATAAAATAAAAATGTTCAAGGTAAATTTCTGCGTTTTGGACACTAGCAAGCCAATTCCCTGTCGCCAACATTTATGGGGATTTTTTTCCTAACAGTTACGGAATATCAAGACACTGAGGCAATTTTTCCCTCACAAAGTAGAATTAGCTTTCCGTCTTCCTCCTCCTTCCCCGCATTAACCATTTCCCCAGTGGCTACACACAAGAACCATTTATATTTACATTAAAAATGATTTGGCCTATGTACACTGTGTTGTTTGACAGGAAAGATGGATGTTCACTTATAATTAAGTTTCAGCAAAAATGACATCATTCAGGAAGATAAGAGTTCCCTTATTCCCCCTCTGCTGGTTTTCTCATAGGATACTGCGGGTTGTATGAAGACTCTGATGATTTTTCTAGGTCTTCTCATCAACAAACAGTTCTACAGCAACTCAGTTACCTCTGAAAATCTGGAGGAAATTCTCCCTAATTCATCAGATATCTCTTGGTTCTTTGCTTTTGGAAAAGGAGGGGCGTAGAGCACTGCCGCGTGAATTACTGTCTGTTGCAGCATAGACATCACCTGGACGTTTACTAGAAACGGAGGACCTTATGGTCCCTCAGACCTATGGAATCAAAATCTGCATTTAAAAAAGACCCCCAGGTGATTTTTCTACATATGGCAGTTTAAGGAATGCTGGTGTAAGAGATATAGGTATGTACAATGGGCAGCTTTGTAGAAAAGGTGTAGTGTTGGAGGGTTTTTTTTTTTTCTCTCTCTCTTTTAACATCAGGCTTTGAGAGCTAGGTCTTCAAACTCTCATGTAGCCCCTTCCCCTACTATAGTAGGTGAACTCTAAAATCATTTTCTGTCTTGTATAATTCTCACATTACTCTATGTGCCTAACCTAATCTTCCCAACCAAGTTAGAGGACAGCAACCATATAAAAATAAATCATTCCACCTTTATTGTGTATTAAATACACTTAAAATGCTATACCAGATATTAGATGTGCTATCACAGATGCAGCAGATATAATCCCCACCAACAGTTAAGTATTTGTTTGTTTGTTGTTTGTTGCTTGTCCTTTATCATCCCAGGACTAGAAACTCTCAACAAAGCAGGGATCGTGTTGTTCACTGTTGGACCTGCAGCTTTTTCCACAATGCCTAGCACAGAGTAGATGCTCAGTAAATATGTATTTCAGAGATGAATGACTTTATAATATGGTAAGAAAAAGAGGATGCATATACAAATATCTAAGTGCCTGGCAGAAGTAATAAGTGCCACACTACCACGTTGTTCACATGTCTTCTATAAAACCGATATGCCTAAGAAAGAACTGAACCTGGGGCACCCGGCTGGCTCAGTCAGTAAAGCATGTGACTCTTGATCTCAAGGTTGTGAGTTCAAGCCCCACATTGCATGTAGAGTTTACTTAATAAAAACAAAAATAATAAAAAATAAAATTGGGAGAATATTTAAAAGAGAAAGAAATTACTGAAACAATCCTTCACAAATTCCTCCAAAAAAAAAAAAAAAAGAGGGAGGAAGGAACACTTTTTAACTCATTCTGTGAGATAAGTGCTCCCCTGATACCAAAACCAAGAGAAAAAAAAAAAAAAAAAGCTAAGGACCAAGATAACATAATACAGGCACAGGAATCCTCAAAGCAATGCAACCAAACCAAATCCATTAGCATGTAGGGAGAATTATACAGTGTGACCAAATGGGATTTATTCCGAAAATACAAGGTTGGTTCAACATATGAAAATCACTCAATGTAATCTTAATAAAATAAAGGGCCCAAACCACATCATCATCTCAATGCAGAAAAAGCATTTGACAAAAATCCTTTTGTGATAAAAAAAAAATCAACAAAAATAAAAAAGAATTTCCTCAACCTGATAAAGGGCACCTGCAAAAAAACCTACAGTTCACACCACACTTAATTGTAAAAGAGTGAAAGCTTTCCCTCTTCAGATTGAGAATAAGATAAGGATATCTACTCTCACCACTTCTATTTATCATTACACTGGAGAGTCAACCCAGGGCAATAAGAAAAGAAAGAAAGAAAGAAAGAAAGAAAGAAAGAAAGAAAGAAAGAAAGAAAGAAAGAAAGAAAGAAAGAAAGAAAGGAAGGAAGGAAGGAAGGAAGGAAGGAAGGAAGGAAGGAAGGAAGGAAGAAAGAAAAGAAAGAAAGAAAGAAAGAAAGAAAGAAAGAAAGAAAGAAAGAAAGAAAGAAAGAAAAAGAAAAGAAAAGAAAAATTCAGTTATTCAGTTTGGAAAGACAGAATACAATAGACCTCTATTTACAAATGACATATCTTATTTATTAAAAATCCTAAGGAATTCACAAGACAACTAGTAGAACTAATAAATGAGTTCAGCAAGCCCAAAAAGTACAAGAAAAATACACCAAAGTAAGCTGTGTATCTATACACAAGAAGTGAACAATATGAAAATGAAATTAAAAAACAATTCCTTTTAAAGTAACCTCAGTAGGGTACCTGCGTGGCTCAGTCGGTTAAGCACTCAACTCTTGATTTCAGCTCAAGTCATGATCTCAGAATTGTGGGATAGAGACCCGGGTCAAGCCCCATGCAGTAGGGTGTCTGCTTCTCTCTCTCTGTCACTCTTCCACTGTCCCTCCCTGCCCCCACCCTATTTCTTTCTAAAATAAATAAATCTTCTTAAAAATAGTATCAAAAAGAATAACACCCTTAAAGATAAATTCAACAAAAAATGCAATACCTATAAAATGAAACTACAAACATGTTGAAAGAAATTAGACAAGACTAAAAAAGTGAAAATACATTCTGTGTTCATGGACTGGAAGACTTAATATTGTTAAGACAGCAATGTTTAAAAAAAAAAAGACAGCAATGTTTTCCAAATTCATCTGCAGATTTTATGCAATCCCTGTGAAATCCCAGCTACCGTTTTGCAGAAACTGACAAACTGAGCCAAAAATTTATATAGAAATGTAAGCAACCCAGGATAACCAAAATAATCTTGAAAAGGTAGGAAAAAGTTGGGTTTCTTCTCAATTTCAAAATGTCCTGTAATGCCACGGTAATCAAAATTATGTGGTACTGGAATAAGTTTAGACATGTAGATCAATGGATTAGAATTTAGCATCTAAAAATACACCCTTGCACATGGCAAATCATTGACAAGACAATTCGATGGGAAAAAATAGCCTTTTCAATAAATAGCTCTGGTACAACTGTATATCCACATGCAAAAGAATGAATTTGGACTCCTACTTCACACCATATATACCAAAATGGATCAAAGACCCAAATATGAGAGTTAAAACTATTTAACTCTTAGAAGAAAGTATAGGTGTAAATCTTTATGACCTTGGAGTAGAAAATGGTTTCTTACACATGACACCAAAAACAGAGCAATAAGAACAAAAAATAATAAAGTAGACTTCATCAAAATTAAAAACTTTTTTTGAGGTCTATTTATTTATTTGAGAGAGAAAGAGAGAGAGAGAATGCAAGTCAGGAGAGGGACAGAGGGAGAGACTCTTCAAGCAGACTCCCTGCTGAGCACAAAGCCCAATGCAGGGCTTAATCTCATGTCCCCTAAGATCATGACCTGAGCCAGAACCAAGAACTGGTTGTTCAGTTGGTTAAAAATGTTTACACATCAAAAGACCCTGAAGTAAATGAAAAAGAAAAAAAAAAAAGGATTCACAGAAGGGGAGAAACTATTTGCAAATTATAAATCTGATAAATGACTATCATCCAGAATACATAAAGAACAACAACATGACAATAAAAACCATAAACAATCCAATTAAAAATGGGCAAAGGATTTAAATAGGCGATTCTCCAAAGATGATTTGTAAATGGTCAATAGGCACATGAAAAGATGTTTAGCATCACCAACTGTTAGGGAAAGGCAAATCAAAACCACAATGAGACACTACTTCTCACCTGCTCCAAAGGCTACAATCAAAAAACAGAAAATAACCAAGTGTTGGCAAGGATGTAGAGACCTGGCCCCCTCAGACGTGGCTGGAGGAATGTAAAATGCTACTGCCGCTGTGGAAACAGTTGGTCGGTTCTGCAAAACGGTAAGCATGCTATTGCCATATGACCCAGCAATTCCACTCCCTGCCATATACCCAAGAGAACTGAAACGTGTCTACACAAAGCTTGTACGCGAATGTAGCATTGTTAATAATAGCCAGAAAGTGGAAACAATGCAAATGCCCATCAACTAATGCATGAAGAAAGAAAATGTCTTATATACGCCGTGGAATATAATTTGCCATAAAAGTGAATGAAATAGTGACACATGCCACAGGGTGGGTGAACCTTGAACATTTTGCACTAAGTTTAAGAAGCCAGATGCAAGAAACCACATATTGTATGAGTCCACTTACATGAAATGGCTAAAATAAGCAGCTCATCCAGGCAGAAAGTAGATTAATGGCTTTTGGGGGTTTTGGTAGAGGGGGAATGGGTGTGGCTGCTAATGGTTACAGAGTTTCTTCTGGGAGTGATGAAAATATTATGAAATTATAGAGTGATAATGGCTGTGAAACTGTGAATTGACTAAAACCCACTGAACCCACCCACTTTAAAAGGGTGAATTTTATGGTATATGAATTATATCTCAACTTAAATAAAAATGGGTATGACAAAAAATAAACAAGCATCCCTTTCAAAACTGCTTCTCTCTTAACTTTATAAAAGAATGTCATCTCTCCCACTTATTCTATTCTTTTATGGTATATTCCCTGGGGTACATGGCCAAACAGATGAATGATTCGAGATATTGGTGAACGGCCCTCACAAGTCCTTTTGTGAAAAAGTTATCTCCAATTTTTTTGCTATCAAGGAAATTGCAGGGACAACTAATCAAGTTGTTGGATAAAAATGATTTTGAAGGTAAATTACAATATGATTTTTAACATAATTCAGGATAATTTCAAGGAACTGAGTGGACACGATTACAAGAATTCTTTCTATATGCGCCCACTTATTTAAGTGAATACGTTTTGTCAGAATTTACATCCATAACCATGGAAAGTAGGAATAAAATTGATGCCGAAATCTTCCTCGTTCTAAAATAATATTCTATACTATGCGAACTAATTAGGAAAAAGCTATTTCTTTCAGAGATATGTTTCCAAGAAATTTTACCCTTTAATAATATTTTAAACTTGGAAATATATTTTAATTATTTTTGATCAATTGAGTGCTATAGGTATTTGTAACATTAACTCAATGCAGAATATTTTAATGCTTCAAACCCCGTGGTTATAGGACATTTGAAAAGACAATAATAGAACTTCAATTTATATGTATATTTCTGTAACAGAATTATGACTGAATAATCAATAAAAACCTTTAAATCTCAAAACAGTAATGATACAAAATTCCAACTGTTAAAGAAGAGCCTATTTATGCCTTTTTAAAATAAACTTTAGATTTTATTATATAGAGAGAAGGAGTGTAAAGACTTTTTCAAAACTTTTTTTATTATGGAAAATTTATTTTTTTAAATAATAAATTTATTTTTTATTGGTGTTCAATTTGCCAACATACAGAATAACACCCAGTGCTCATCCCATCAAGTGCCCCCCTCAGTGCCCGTCACCCAGTCACCCCCACCCCCGACCCACCTCCCCTTCCACCACCCCTTGTTCATTTCCCAGAGTTAGGAGTCTGTCTCCCTTTCTGATATTTCCCACACATTTCTTCTCCCTTCCCTTATATTCCCTTTCACTATTATTTATATTCCCCAAACGAATGAGACCATATAATGTTTGTCCTTCTCTGATTGACTTATTTCCCTCAGCATAACACCCTCCACTTCCATCCACGTTGAAGCAAATGGTGGGTATTTGTCGTTTCTAATGGCTGAGGAATATTCCATTGTATACATAGACCACATCCTCTTTATCCATTCATCTTTCGGTGGACACCGAGGCTGCTTCCACAGTTTGGCTATTGAAAATTTCAAACATCGGTAGCTTTAGCCTGAGAGATAAGGACTCAGGCTATAAGACCACGTATGTTTAGAAATTACTGTAAGGATTTGATGCGGGTTGTTTCCTTAAGGAAGTAATCTTAAGGAACAAGAGAAAGAGTCCCAAAAAAAGTATAACAAAGAAGAAGGAAAGACCCGTCAAGGGTATATTATCAAACTGATCACACTGGGGGTTCCACCCGGAACCCTCTGAGTCTCCATGTAAGATGCACCTCAGAATCGTTGGGCAGTTCTGTCCCCCAGTAATACAGAATTGTCCCAAGGAGTGTTCACTTTCTCACACTTATTTCAAAGTTGTTCATGCACCCGAATGGCATGCCAGGTTTCTGCAGATGCTGTCTGTGGCGGGAGGGATGCATGGTGCACTAAGGCCAGGTACTGCTCCCAGGATTACTACTGCAATAGCTAAGGGGGACCCAAAGCAGGTACGGTAGGCATGGGGATGCCCAGTGCGTGAATACCGGCAACAGAATGCGGTAAGGAACATCAATCTGCCCAGCACCCAGCACCGACAATTATCTTGCTCTATTTATATCTCCATCTATCTTTATCTCTCACAGAATTCTGAAGAAAATCATGTCATGTCATCTACACATATTTCGGTAGGAATCTCTAGAAGATAAGGACTTTTTTAAAAAAAGATTTTATTTATTTATTTGAGATAGAGAGGGCACAGGCGGGGGCATAGGGACAGAGGGAGAGGGAGAAGGGGACTCCTCACTGAGCAGAGAGCCCGACACAGGGCTGGATCCCAGGACCCTGAGAGCCCCAGGACCCTGAGATCATGACCAGAGCCAAAGCAGACGCTTAACCACTGAGCAACCCAGGCCTAGAAGATAAAAACGTTTTAAAACATAACTCCAAGCCTTAGATTTTCTTTTCCCTGACATCTTGAAATAGTATATTATTTTACTTATATTCCTCTTTTGACCGTAGTTTTCTGGATTTCTGGATTTTTGGATTTTTGAGTTTAACAATTCAGTTTAATCAAAGACTGGTGCCTTGAAATGCAATTTACCTTTACTCATGGCTTCAGTTTAACTTGGCCTGTTGGTTGCGGGAGAGAAAAAGGGCAAAAGACAAAATATACAAATGATGACAAAATGAACGAACAAACCAACAAAAAACTCACCTCCAAATTAGACACTTGAAAAGGAAGAAAAATATTAAAAAAAAAAAAGCATCGTGGGCCACATTCCCATTTTCCCTACGAAAAGGTGATTGTGTGTTCTCCATAATTACTTGTTTTTAAGCAAGTCTCATGATTTAGGAATTATTATCCACATACTCAGGTTTCACATTTTAGATAATAACACATTTTTCTGTTACCTTCTTGGGATGATGCCTCTTACCCTTCCCAGCTCAAATTCCATGGAACATCTGTGCATATGTGAACCAAAAATTACGCAAAGTAAATTTTTAATGAATTAGGATGCGTTCTGGGATTATCTGGTGCCTGTGTTGACGTACGTCTAACTTTTGCTTTCTGTACCAGTCCTCCAGCTTCCCTCTGGAGGTACATCCAACTACCTATTAGGGATGAGAGCATGTGTTCACTCCAAGTTTAGAACCCGCTAATGCTCCATAGGTATAGGGTTACAAACCGACTTGAATCTTTTGGTGTTCAACTTTGTTTGTTCTTGGCAAACCTCAAAAAACTTAACGGGGCTCAAAAGATTTCTTGGACATGGACTTTAAGAAAAAGTATTTTGATGAGTAAAGCATAAATGAACCAGAACCCATATGGATCAAATTTTCCTCAAAATGCACATGGGTTTAATAATTAATGGAAAAAGTGCTTCTAGTATGCATTTGGGGTTTTATCAAACCCCAGATATTTGGAAATAAAATAGTGTGATAGGTTCAAAGAACCCAAACTCTGATTTGATGCACCCACAGTAATATCTTGATGTTGAATAAAAATGAGAGCTATGTAGGTGTAATGGAAAACAGAGGCAGAACTTGTTCAAAAATTATGTCAATGAAAGAAAATAACATAACGCTACAAAGTTCATCTTTGTTCATATTTATTTTCATAAATCCTTCTTTTGCGAATTTCCAACAATCTTTTAACCATACTCTGTCTTAGCATATTAAAAGTTTTGAAAGAAATTATTGATTGCAAGGAAAAAAATTTAAAAAAAAACTGAATGAAATCCTTTGAGATGCATAATATGTCATGAAATTTTCTAAGTTATTTGCAAATGTTTCTGCCAATATCAATAAATCCCCAAGATTACAGGATAAACTGCATTAATTAAAGCATGTTTCTATGTATTTAGAAGTTCCTTAAAGTGGTACTTTTGAATTCACAGTAGTGGCGCTGTGTGTCTTAGCAAAATTTAGTTTTACCTCTTTTCCACCAGGGCAATTATGTTCGGCTTCAGGGGCACTTTCTCAGCAGAACCTGAACATTTAAACTTTATGCACATTCAGTATGTTTATATCCCAAAGAACTCCCCATAACTTTAGAGCAATTCATCTAATTTTCATTGAGTACGTGAATCCTTTACAAACCTTGAATCAACCATAAATAAAAATAGCACTGCACTTTCTTTGTGTAGCCTTGAAGGTATATAAAATAATGGTTAAAGCATTTTTCAGATAATGGACACGGAAATTTAACCTAACTTACAGCTCAATTCGAGTAGGATATGTCAGACCAGTAAAATTAAGTCTTGATTATCTCACCCTTTAGGTCCTTAAGAAGCTACTGAAATTTTTTAATTATTGTATGTTTTGTTTAAATCCTACACAGAATAGTAATGATCTATCCCTTTTGTTTATACCTGTACTTCTATGAAAAGTGATATTCAGTAAATACTTGAATGTTGCATCAAAGATCCTGAACTGGGGACGCCTGGGTGGCTCAGCGATTAAGTGTCTGCCTTTGGCTCAGGTCATGATTCCAGGGTCCTGGGATCGAGTCCCATGTCAGGCTCCCCGCAGGGAGCCTGCTTCTCCCTCTGTCTGTGTCTCTACCTCATTCTCTCTCTCTCTCTCTCTCTGTGTCTCTCATGAATAAATAAATAAAATCTTAAAAAACAAACAAACAAAAAACAAAGATCCTGAACTGGAAGAACTTTTTTAAGAGACAACATACGCTTATATGGAAAACTGAAAATTTAGATTTTCTTGTCATTACTGCTTTAAAAAAAAATACCATCTTTCCTAATAGAGGCAAAGCTGAGCATCTTGAGAAGGACTCAGTGTTGGGTTTTCTCCGTCACCTCTGCAACTGTAGGCCAGCATGACAGGTGTGAGGGGCCATAAGAAGAGACTCCTCAGAAGGGATATTCATAGATGAAAATAGATTTTTTTCATAGATTTTCAAAGATGAAGGAAGAGCTCCACGACCAGGGTAACACTGTGTTCCAAGCAAACACTATTGCTTGGAGACATCAATGGATGAGCCATAAATGTAATTGAATGCTATCTCCACTCTGATTTTCCTTCCTCCTCCTCATACTTCTGCACACAAAAAAACTATTGTAGAAGGCAGCTGTGTAGGTTGCCAGAAACCCGGCAAAGCCACATTAACAACATGACCCTTTAGGATACACGTTTATTTATATTCAGTGAAGTAGGTTACTGACAATTTGGCCATTAATTTGCTGTTTATAAATCGTATTTTCCTTGTGTCGTAACCACAAGACTTTGACATTCACAGTCGTGTTGAAAGAAACAAGTTTATTAAAGAAGGTGAAGCAGGGGGGAGAAAAGATCGGTCCTTTAAAGTTCACCAAATTGCACATGTCAGCCACTAAGTAAGATTCTGGACTTGGAAAAAAAAAAAAAGAAAAGCAAAATGCCTAGTTTCGGGGAAAGAGAAGGGAACGTGCTGGGTGGACTCACCTCTCATGTTGAAGGGGAATCAGGCGGCAAGGAAAAGTCTGAGTATTCCAACCCTTGAAGAAATACAAGCCGGAGTTTAGATCAGATGGTTTATGGGAGTTTATTGGAATATACAACAGGGTTCATGTCGTGTGTCACAAGGTGACGCCTGTTCGCCAGTGATTTACAGGCTGCATGTGCCGGCATTACTGTAATTTATAGAACGCAGATGGTCCTGGGGTGCCCCGCTGACTTGTAGCTGAATCAGGACCTAAGCCCCGTGTGTCATCTGCTCTGGGTACCTCAGGCTCACTTCCCAAAATTACGTGCCAACACATTTCTGTGCTGAACTGGAAGATTACGGAGACCCTTACCTTGCAACAAATGCAACTTAAAAATACGCAACTGGGAAGAGGCAGGCTGCGAGGACACGTTTGCTCCCCTGTGACCCCAAGAAAGGCAGCGTCTGCCTCTTCCCTTCCTTGGGCAAATTTTCATCAAGAGCTTTGTCACTACTAAACTGTTAACGGGGAAATGAGATGCCGTTTTCCTTCCTGAACGTGTCCACGCCATCCCTCTCTGCTGACCACCCCCCCTCCACTCCAAAGATGATTAAACAGGGAAAAAAGGAAGGCTAAGACACTTAAAATTTTGTGCCTGGTTCTGCTACAGACTGCCAAAAAGCATCTGTCCCCAGCCACCTTCAAAACGATGATATAATTGTGTCTTTGTTACAAATCCTCTTTACTACCCTCCAAGGATCCGGTTCCGAAAGACGGTGTAATAACGTGAGACGGATGTTTACAGAGTCTAATGTAAGTGGATTGACCTTTTTCAAAAGATTGTTTTATCAGCACTTTAATTCACAAATTAAGGCACACGTGTTGGTTTTGAACTCGCTTTCACTACCTTCATCGGGGGTCCCCAGCACTTCTTGCTGTGGTGCTAACATACTTCATAGCGCGTTCAGACCTCTGTAGGCCAAGGGGCGGCCAGAGAAGGGAGGACCTTTGATGTTCCGTTCGTGCTGCTCAGACATCTCCCTTCGAGCTCTTTATTGAGAAATTGAGTCGAACAATCTGGCAATCACAAACACGTGTTCTGGCACCATTGAACGCTGCCACCACGCACACCCCTTTGTCCTCCTCACCCAGCCCTGTGCAGCCATAGGGATGGCAGGAAGGGCAAGAAGACATGTTTCCAGGGCATTCTTTCACACTTGAGCGAGAAACACAGGACCCAACCTCCAGGATGGCGCGGTCTGATGGAAATAGCCTGAGCCATGTCCATGACTGAATTTCTTACGTGGCCACTCTCAAAAAAAAAAAGAAAAAAAAAAGAAAAAAGCAATAGGTGACATTAACGCCATCATGTTTTGCACAACTGAGTATATCTGAAAGAACGTGGTTCAACAAGTGATCGATATTAAAAACAGCATTGAGATCCTATGTTCTCCCCTCGCACTTTGTCTTCAAGCTCTGATGGGCACTTGACATTTATGGCACTCCTTACTTCAGCCTAGGCACAGTCCGAGTGCTCAGGAGCTACCTAGGGCCTACAGTATTGGGTAACACACTTCTGGAACATTTCTCTGATGGAGAAGTTGATCTAGGAAATCTGAAGTTCTTGTGACTTTTTCCAGAAGAAGGAGCCATACGTACATGTTTTAATATATTTAAAAACACATAGAGGTAGGTAGTGGGCATGTTTACATATTGTTTTCTTATCAAGCAAAAGAGGTGGGTTTGGGGGAGTCCGAGAGGAGAGCCAGGAGAGCTGTAATGGAAATAAAATTGACAGCCTCTCAAAACTCAGGTGGCACTTTCCTTTTCCAGTTAATTACGGTTTTAATTACATGGCTTCTTGCGACTCCTTGATACCTAATAAACCAGACTCTTTGGGGCAGCCAAGTTGGATTTTACTTGAACTGCAGGTGTAAGACTCAGCATGAAACATAAATCAACTTCTTAAACACGCTCCCAGGGTGTGTTCAAGCTTTTTCTTCCTGTTTGCTTGTAAAATCACATCTTTTCACCATTGTTGGTAAAGAAATGGTTGAAGCAGCTACGCGTTGAGTCATAGCTTTGTGTTTTTTGACTCAGTCGGCCCAGCATAAAGCATTTCGCCTCCGAGGAGATAGAAGAGGAGAATACAAGATGGGTGGTTTTTTGTCTTTTGTTTTTTCTTTCCCTCCGTCAGTCTTATGAATAACATATACTCCTAAGGAAATATATTGGACCTGTTTCATTTAAGGAAATAAGTACCTGTTAGGGAAAACAAAAAGGAAGGCTCTGGGAACGCATTAGGGGTGCTGATTTGGATACTGGGATCCCATAAGGTGAGGGGGAGCCGTGCATATTGCAGGCGCCTGGTTCCAACAGGGCGGAGCGTGGCCCAGACGTGGGGGGCTCTGCTGCGACAGAAAACAGGGAGAGGGAGCAGCGCCCTCAAAGTCCTCACGGGCTGAAACCCCAGCAGCATCTGATGGCATTATGAGCAGCTTGCAATTTAGCTCCAGCAGCAGGAAAATCTGCACTTGATCAACCCTGCCATAACCGGTAAACGTCACTGTGGTGGATGCGGATTTCACTGGAAGGTTTTGCAGGGCCTAGTGATAATTCAGCCAATCGTCCCTCCTTCCCTCCTCCACCCATAAAGGGAAAGTGCGACATATGGTATTTGCATGTTATCACAAAATATGAGATACGGGGTGAAATAAATTACGTGTGAAGGGGGTTTAGCCCATAATTTCTAGTAATTTCAAAAACATGAAAATGGCTTTTGAAGTAGGAGAGAAGGCCTTTCTCCTTGGGGAAAACTTCAAAACCCATCACACGCTATATAAACACACACGCGTTTACCTTGCCGGGGCCTCCCTTTTTTTCTCCTCGGAATTCTGGCTAATTGTCAGCGATGCCTGTGTTCTAACACGGGGTTTCTTTTTCAGACCTAAATTATTTGAATTCAAGCTCTCTGATAGGGACGTTCCATGGTGGGTAGGAAAGCGCATGGGGGAGGCCGCGTGGGGGACAGTTGGGCAGGGAAGGCAGTTGCTGCACAAGAGTCACATCTTCTTAGGAAAGAAGATCCCAAGGGGATTCATGGCCTGTGGCTCCTCCCAGATTCTCATCAGCGATGCTGAGTCCTGAAGAGATGTTTTTCTTGTCTCTGCGTGGTCTCTGCTTGTTCTGCTTCTCTTAGGAACGTTCACAGCTCTCCGCCTGGAGAGGCAATGATCAGATCAAACTTACAGACGCAGATTCGAAGGCGTGAGGCGATCCTTGAAAAACCCCCATGTCTGTTCTCCTACTCGCCCCTTAACTGTGGACGCATCTCAGAATACGTGCAGGATGAGTGTGTGGCGTATACAAACCCTGAGCTAGAAGGCGCTTGTTTTCACATTAGCAATGAAGACCTAGAAACTGGCATTCATGGATATTCTTCTAACTGCAACCCTAGAAGTCACTGGAAGTAAGAGTTTCTGGTCATCTTTTATTCAAAATAAGTGCTTATTACTATGCACAATAGTTCATTAATAAATATTTGTCAAGTCTGCTCTACTGTAAAGTCCAGGGGATAGGCGAATTGCCTTAAGTACCCAACCTAGTGCTTCGCACACAATCAGCGCTCGATAACTACTGGTTGAACAAATAAATGAATTGAAGTGGAGTTAAACTCCTCCATCTTTTCTGGACAGATGAAGAACAAGCAGGGAGCCAGGAAAACTGGGTCCAGTTATGTGTCATTAAAATGCTTATCAAGTCAGGGGCTGGTGAGGGGGAGTTTGATAGACTCCAAATAGACTTTCCCTGAATTCCCCAATCTCTCTTCTCAGCCAGTGCTCCTGGCTGGCCAGAAATTACCCTCGGCTGCCATAGGCATCATCCTCGAAGCAGTGGGATGGAGAGCAGAAGGAAATGATCATCAAGAAAAATGCAACATGGTAATCACTAGCCCTTGGATGGCCCATGAGAGTTTAAAAATCAATTTCAAATAACTTTTTTCAGTTAATCTGCATGAAAATCTTGTGTGATAAGCCCATTATCTTCATTTGGCAGAAGAGGAAACTAGGGTTCAGAGAAATGAAGTGGTGTACCTAAAATCACAATGATAAAAAAAATAGACCCTAAAGTGATATCTAAATTCTGAAACCAAGGAGACTGAGTCCTTCTCGAGTTGTATTTTTTTTAATAATCGATTAGTGAAAAGTCAATTAATGAAAACATTTTTATTTCAATCAGATCCCCAGTTTCCATTCCCACCCATGGCAACCATTGTCTAGTATTTTAGTATTCTTAAAGAAATGTTTAAACATATATATAAGCACACTCACACATGAGCACACACACACCCACACACACAAGTAGGGGCGTGATACCATGTTCCTCTGATCAAAGCTTTCCTTGAAATGGTAGCTGGGGGAGTATTTCTATAAAACTTCCCATCACATGTAGGTCTACATCATTGTATTAAATTTTACGAATATAATGTATTTTTCCATTTCCTCTTTAATGGGCATTTAAGTTGCCTCTAGAGATTTGACATTGTAAACAATGCTGAAATGAATGTAAAATTAGAAGATGACACTGCAGGAAGTCCTAATGAGGTAGGATTGTGTGCTGGGAAGAGATCCAATGTAACATTAGGACACTTGGGTTCTGCTCTTAACAAGATCTGTGATAATGAGGCTTCTCAAAGTCTAAATAACCTCGGAGACCTCCTACCTTCTCCAAAATGGTCTACAGGGGAGGACACGTTCTCCAGTCGTTAGCTTTACTGGTAGCATTTTCAAAGTAGTCAACACTGGTGAACACCGTTGTTGCTCCCCATCCATGCCCCCTTACATGGATATCCACATCACCCCTTATACACCTTCTATGTTTGGGGGGAAGCTGACATCAAGGCCTAAATGTGACTCAGGCCCAATCTCGTCGATATAATCCCTTCCCCCAGTTATAGTTTTCAGGTCTGGGATGGGTATAGACCGAGTTGGATCATGGAGACACAGAAAGCTCTGGGGAAGAGATTCCTCACTCTTTTGATAGGCCTTCCTAGAAGGGGAAACATGTAAACCCAGAAAGTGTTTGTGGCCATCTGCCAACCTAAAAGAAATGCCAGCCTTAGGATAACACTAACACCAGAAAGGAAGGATGGAGAGGAGGACAGTTCGGGAGACCTCGGTGATATTACTAAACTACTGAAACAATCCAACCTGAAGGCTTGCCCAACTTTGCTTTCTATTTATGTCAGCCAATAACTCCCTTTATGGTCTAAGTCTTTATGGTTAAGTTTGAATCATAATTTTCTGTTACATGCAATTTAGGGCCTCTTAAGAGGCAGGAGCTTAGATATCAATATAGATACTCATGTAAATACACAGTTTATTGATGTTTCTTGAATATGGGCCAGGTACTGTGCTAAGTACTGTACAAGCATTACCCCCCCTTTAGTCCTCATGGCAACCCATAAAAATGGACACTGCCATGCTCACCTGGCAGATGGGAAAACAGCCTCGGGAATGTTAAGTAACAGTCCAGGTTATGCACTTAATCGGCAAGGGAGGTACAATTGGGAAGCTCCAAAAAGCTCTTGCTTACAAGTACATACCTCCTCTAGCCTCAACTCGAATAAACGTGTTTATTCGGTGTACCCTCACTCTAAGCAGCATTGTGAAGGGGAAGCTTTTCTCTCGTGTCTTATCCTACCAGAATCCTCCTCTCACAAAGATACACAGGGCCCTGGACTGAAACCCCGTCCTCACCCAAGGTAAAGGAACTGGGTCCAACTGGCAGCCAGGTCTCTACCGCCGAGCTTCCTGTAGTCTCATACTCACTGGATCTGCATCCCACTCTTTTGCTGCTAGATGCTCACTCAAGTTAAACTAATAATGGGTAACCATGTTTTCATGATATGCTTTTTCCAACAGATTTGCATCCTACCAGAAACCTTTGAAGTTTTTCCCCAAGTGAGAGACTAATGGAGGACACTGAAGTGCCAGGTACATTGGAAGATGGGTAGATGTGATTTTCAAATAGTTCTTTTTGGGTGACAGTATTTACTACCGGCCAGGTTATATGAGCATCAAGCTCACATTTTATTGAAAACTGATCAGTTCATTCAAAGTGTGGCAAAAAATCGAGAAGAAAACACCTGATCTAAAAGATAAGAAATAATTAGTAACAGAATCACATTTTTAACAGCAAAATGTCAGAAAGGAATGAAGCCTTCTTTGGCTGTGACTATGCCGGGTGATTTATAAACAACCAAATATATGCATATACGCCTATATATCACATATGTACAATACATAAGCATCCTTTTTTTTTTTCCTGTTTAACTGATTCAGTCATAGACAGGGCTCAGATTCACCACTGGCACCCATCCCTTTGTCTTCTTCTTTTCATAGCTTAAATACTTTTGGATTAAATTCTTCTATATAATATTGTTCTCACTATTGTCTTTTGTTTATAGAAACCAAAGCAAGGAAGAAAAGAAGAAAAATTGGGAGGGAGGGAGGAAAAAAAGGAAGAAAAACATCAAAAATAAATTGTTTAAACAGACTTTCAGAATAAAAATGAAAACGGTAGTTATATTTATTAATTCCTTTCTGCCATGATTTACACTGCAGTGTTTTATTATGTTGATTACTAGGAAGGAATAAAAGGACCTCACCAATAATTAATTAATTGTGCAATTAAAACCACACACCTGAATCTTCCACAAATGTTTAAATAAATCATTTTTAGGAGAATTAGTACATAGTTGTTGTCCCAGATGTTCCAAAGGCAAACAGATGTGTTAATTAGCATACTTTGGGGCTTGAACTACACTTGAGTCTCTTCCTTATCATTTTTCCTTTTATTTCCGACTCTAAATTCCTTGGGTGAAAAAAGGTCAAAATCTGGCCCAATAACAATGATCAGTGTCGGAAGAAAGTAAATACATGTTTGGGGAATCAATCATTTAAATTTAAGCGGCAAATGAGTTACGTATTCTTTGCTTGAATTGGGATAACCTATCAAAATTAAAATTAAAATCAACAAGCAAAAGTGGTAGCAAACGCACACGTGAAAATATTCAAAATATTCAAAAACAACTTTGCCGTGTGTCTTATTCCAAGTCACCCTCCCAGGGCCTCTGTGGGGAACGTGACTTCCGTGCCTCCCGTCTTCCGTGAAAGGCCCAGGGAAGGGTTTCCACAGGGAGCGAGTGGTTATCCCTGGAACCCGAAAATTCCCAGTCCCTTGCCTGCCCTTTGTCCTATCCGAGCCTTCCCCCCCGCCGCCCCCGGCGGGAAGGGAGGGTTTCCTGTAAGTGTGAAAAGAGCTTAGGAAAGAGATGTCAAGGGAGACAGGAAGGAGCCTTCTTAGCAAGTGGAAAGGAAGGGTCTGGAAGGAATTATTTGTAGGGCCCATGGAAGCCCAGCGAGCATGCGTTTAGAGTAACACAGAAAGCATGGAACACCATGCTTTGAAACAAAGTTCATTTTCTGGTGAAACAGACTCGCACTGCACTGCCTTCGCCAAGTGTACTTGGGCGCTGAGGGCCCGGAGGCAGGTGCAGCCGAGGGAGGCCCGCTGCGGAGGCTGGGGCATCCTGGGCGGGCCTGGAGGCTGCGGCCTTGCAGCCCCCCCGACGGCGTCTTCCCTCCGACACCACCTCAGGAAGAGCTAGCCCCACAGCTGGGTTAGCAGAGCGGAAGCTGCGTGACAACCAGGCGGCACGAGACAAAAATCCGTATAAAAGTCCAGAGGCCTCAATGCCGCCCGCTTACCTTCCATAGGCGAGCACACAGGCCCAAGCCTGGGCACCCTAAGAAAGAAAACGAGGCCCACCCTGCAGGAACGATCCAAGGTGGTAGCTAGACGTCCTTATGCTAGAATTGCAACACAAGAGAATGGGCTCCTCAGACTAAGCACTCACCCTCCCGAGGCTTCCAGAACAGGCCTCCTGCAGCAACAGGCCGCGGATCCCAAGTCCACGTCCAAGTTTGCTCACACGTTGGGAAAATACTCACTGCCTTGTATTTCAAGGAACGAAGAGCTCCGTGGGAAACCCAGCAAGAAGGTCCAGAGGGGGAACGTCAGATTGGGAGGAGCAACACCTTCTGTCAAGTGTGGACCAGAAAAAAGATGGCCCGCCGCTACCATGACCGTGGTTCCCACGTGGAAATCAGGGGCTGCGATGACCCAGCCAAAGTCCCAGAGGGAGGACAGAGCCAGGAAAGGATTCGAGAGGTGGCCCCAAGTGTCCTGCCGCTCCCGCCTGGGGCTGCAGCTGCCAGCAGGCTCCGTAGGCCAGCCAGACGGAGGCAGGCCCAGGGAGGTGGACCCCGCTGCAGAAGGGCAGGCTTCTAGTGGGGACAGGTGGTGGCACTCAACAGAACACGGCAGGTGGTCCACACAGCCCTGGCATTTTCTTTTTTTTCTTTTTTCTTTCTTTTTTTTTTTTTTTTTTTGGCATTTTCATTTTCAATGTGTCTGTCATCCTGTCCTTGGTGAGGTCATTCAGACGTCCTGACCCTTATTTACGAGTTATTTTAATCCACTTTATTTTCATTAGATGACCCATTTGCTAAAGCCCGTGAACTTCATTGCCTCGTGGCCACGACCACTGGTGGGAATATTCTATAAATGTGCCTCTCACCCCTCTGCTCAGCAACCTCCAGTGTGCAGGATCCACAGCAGCATTTTGGTTGGGAGGTGACAATTGTCAACCGCTCTCGGTTTTCGGCAAAGTCGCACCAGGCCAACCACCCGTCACAGTTCTAGAACATCACAGTATATCGTGGTTTTGTTTTTTTGTTGTTGGTTTTTTTTGGGGGGGGGGTGGTTGGAAGAGCAGAAACCAGAAATCCAATTAGGAGTGCAAATGGCAGAGATTTATAGGAGAGATTACGGGCACGCATCGGGCTCCCCTTAGAGAGGATTCGTCTTAGAACAATCACGTAAGCACCGAGGGAGCAGGACATGGAAGTCTTTGAGAACGGAAGGATAGAGCAGAGCGGAGAGCCGCAGAGAGGGTGCTCCTATGGAGCCACAAGGTCGCTGCCCGGGGTGAGGGAAGTATTTACAGGAAAGCCAGGGAGGGGACGATCTCGGGCTTTTGGCAGGCACAGACGACAATTATGCGAAAAAGCGAAAAAGCCCTGGAACTGCAAAGGATGTTGTCAGACTCAAAAGGGAGAGGGGACTCCATGGCTGGAGATGTAGCTGAGGACCCGCGAAGCTCTCGCCTCAGGGACGCGGGGCAGCCTCGGTGGGAGTCGGCCCCCGCCTTGCCAGCCAGCCCAGACAAACAGGGAGAAGTCAAGCTCGATGACTCTATTGGCAAAGTGGAACATTCGATGACATAGAATTTCCTCCTCCTCCTCCTCCTCCTCCTCCTCCTCCTCCTCTTCTTCTTCTTCCTCTTCCTCTTCCTCTTCTTCTTCCCCTTCTTCTTCTTCTTCTTCTTCTTCTTCTTCTTCTTCTTCTTCTTCTTCTTCTTCTTCTTCTTCTTCTTCCCCAATAAGGATTTATTTTCTAGTCTTTACTGGCCTTCTCTCTTCTGCTCAGAGCCGCCGGGGTTGTGGTTTGACCTGCTGCAGTCCGAGAGTCAGGCTGGTAAGCACTAGGCCAACAAGAGGGAGAAGGCCCTGTCCACTCACCCCAGTCCGACGTGCATTAACCTCTCCGGGAGGGAGGTCCTGGTTAGGCCCCGTGGTGACTGCTTGAGAAGGGGCACACGCCAGCTCATGGAGTCAGGGGAACGCAGAACCCGACTGACTGGCTACCAGGCCAGGTGCACGCCTCCCGCAGAAGGAAGTTAGCAGGTCTGCAGGTACCGAAGGGGAGTTCATTCCGGGATTGCTTTAGATTCAGACCCTACTGAATTCGCGTTCTCGCCTCGGCAACCTTCCGGCAACATCCTCAGAAAAAGAGCACACTGCTTCTGTAGCACAGAAGGTCCGTATAAACATTATTACGTTTCAATAAATAAGTAATATAATTAAGAGTAATCTTTTCCATATCCCAAATTCAGCACTAAAATTCAACAAGCCCGCACATATTCCAGAGACAATAACCGAAGGGGAGGGAGTCTGAGGAAACAGATGAAAACAATATAAAGACATGCAAAACTGCTATTAGCTTGGGAGAGATAAAAGAATTTCTAAATTATAGCTTTTGGTAACGTTTAAGTTGAGAGTCTAGTAATCTGGGTGCAAATTGTACTTGGGGGCATTTGTTCTTTGTAAAAGAAAATAGATTAAGAAAAAAGGATTCGAGTTGCTAAGCCCACCACCAGAAAACAAATCTTCAGAGGAGGCTCCAGCCCTTTGAAACGATGCATAAAACCTATCACCACGGGGCTTCAAAGCCAGGACAGCGAGCCAAGGCCGGCCTGTCGGAGCCGGAAGCGAACCTAGAAGTCAGTCACCTCGAGAACCTCTTCCGTGGTAGGAGAGGAGAGGGCCTACGTACAACGACCTCCTCTGCTGAAGTCCGCAGGGCATACAGGAGGCGAAGGCAGCACGAGAGCAGTGCCCTTGGCACCATCGCGACCCTTCCCCGGCACGGGCGCCCATCTGGCCAACCTACCCAAGATGGCGCACGGAGGACGGGACTTGCCCAAGATACACAGCTCCGTGGAATTGGCTGTGGGAGTCCCACTCGGGCCTCTAGCCCCAGACCAGCCCCTTCCTGATGGGGTGGGGGCAGGAGTATACCAGTGTCCCAGTTCCAGCCAAGCAGGAACGGTCACCCCGGGCCCCCATGGCCTGGCATCCTGAGGCCAACCTCTGCCAAGGCCCGGGCTGAGCCATCCTTGCTCAATGAAACCGTAGGGATCCCAAATGAAGGCAGTCCGGGCAGCTACGGCCCACAGACTGATGAGGACCCTTCTTAGACGTTGCCCCGGCCCTACTGCCTGGGTCGCTGCAGTCGGGGCCTCCAACATCTCTGAACTGGGCCTTCCTGGTTGTCACTTCTGTCTCCAAACAACACACACACACACACACACACACAGAGTCTCTCTCTCTCTCTCACTGTCTTTTTGGGTTTTTTAGATTTTATTTCTTTATTTAAGAGAGAGACAATGAGAGAGAGAAAGAGAGGAGCACAAGCAGGTGAGGGGCAGCGGGGAGCCCCGCATGGGGCTCAATCCCAGGACCCAGAGAGCATGACCCTTAACAGATGCAGCCACCCAGGCGCCCCTCTCTCACTGTTTTTTTTACGTGACCAGGGCCACCTTTACTAAGTATTCTGTTAAAAAGGCGATTTCCATCTTATTTTGAAAACCTCAAATGTCCACATATTGGCTTTGTGAGGAGCCCGAGCGCCATACCCCAGCAGAGCTCAAACGTGGGGGCCCAGCATGGGGACAGGCCCGAGGGACAGATCACTGGGTGGCTCCCAGAGGTTCTGCTTCATGGGTGGGGGGGCGCTAAGAATTTGCATTTCCACCAGGTTTCAAGTGCTGCTGCTGCTGTGGCCCAGGAGCCCCGCTCAGTCCCTGCCATCGCCTGTGGGAGAAATCCTGGCTCCGGGCAGCAGGCGGGGAGGGGCTGCAAGGCAGGAGGCCCCTTCCAGAGACAGGACGCCTGTCTCCACTCTGCTGGGTTGGCATCCACAGGAAAGATCCAGAACGAGGCTTGTGCCCACCCCCAGCCCCAGCCATCCGATGAGACCTCCGCCCTGAGAGGGGCCCCAAGAAGCCTCCTCTGGTCCTTCTAGAGCAGAAGCGGAGGTGCTGGGCACGGGGGGTGGCTGTGTGGACAGTGACAAAATCAAGAACGTTGACAGAAATGCAACGGCCCCAGAGGGGGAGGGAATGGCATCATCTTGAAATTTCCAGGGCGGCTACCTAGACGGTCTCAAATCTCAGGTTCAAGCCCATGTCCCTCCCGTGTTCCAGGGAAGCAGGAAAATTCTTCGCTGGAAGAGGGAAGCAAAACCCAAATCTTCTTTAGAAATGATAAAGCTGGTGTTCATTAACATTTCAAGAGGCGGTACTTTTTTTTTTATTCCAATAATCCTTTTATTCTTTGGGATGAATTTAACAGACAGATTTCTCCTTCCAATTCTGTGTCCTATGAAAATAAGATAATTGATTTCAGAGAAATGTTATTTACAAATTAGGTTATTTTCTCATTTGTATTTTAATTTCTTGCTTAGTTCTGGTCAAAAATGCTATGAGCTATGCATTTTAATGTATAATTAAATAACCAAGTAATAATATGACATTACTAATATGCTAGTCATAAAAAATGACTACCGTAAAAAAGAAAATGCATAGGGACGATTCGTTGTGAAGAAAACAGAAATACGGGTTAAAGTTGAAATTTGAGGGGCATCCACGTGGCCCAGTCGGTTGGGCATCCGCCATCCAGGGTCCTGGGATCGAGCCCTGAGTCGGGCTCCCTGCTCAGTGAGGAGTCCACTTCTCCCTCTGCCCCCCACCCCTGCTTATGCTCTCTGGCATGCGAGCTCTCTCTTTCTTTCTCAAATAAATAAAAATTTTGAATATAATAATAAATTTTTAAAAATAAGGTTGTAATGTTGTTCTTGATTTGCCATTATTACCCTCTAGACCCAATTCCAGAATGCCTAGTTGTGTGTTTGTTTTCCCTACAGGAAAACCAACAAATTAACAGGCATGAAAGAACCTCATGACTGTTAAAACATGGGGGAAAATTGCATCAGAATTATTTAATAGGAGTATAAGATAATGTTGCTGCTCTCAAAATAGTTCAAGAGCCCCCAGCAGCCAGCCACCTGTGTCAGCCTCCTTATAACAAGAGCATCTTTTCCACCCCACCACTGACAAAGGTCATTAGATTCTATTTACACCATCTCAAATGCTCAAAAGATCTCCAGAGAGTCCACACTCATGGGATATGTTGACTAAGCCAAATAGCTTGTCCAATGGAGACCCAAAGAAACATGCACACAGCTTTCATGGCCTCCGTCCTAACTACTCAGATGTAGATTCAACAATTCCAGTTGTATTAGATTAGCAGAATCCTCGAGAAGCAGAACCAGTGGGAGATTATATATGATATATATATATATATCATTATATATAATACAGAATTAGGATCTATATATATATAGATTTTATATATATATATATATATATATATATATATTTCAATGTTCAAAGGGAGAGATTGAGAGAAAGGTTAATTTTAAGGAATCGGTTCACACAGTTATGGAGACTGGCAAGTCTGAAGTCTAAGGCAGACTGGCAGGCTGGAAATTCAGGTAAGATTTGATGTTGCTGTCGGGAGGAGAATTTGATTTTCAGGGAACCCATCTTTGCTCTCAAGGCATTCGACTGATTAGATAAGGCTCACCAACATTAGGGAGGGTAATCTGCTTTACTCCGGGTCTATTGATTGAAATGTTCATTACATCTAAAAAATACCCTCACAGCGACGTCTAGACTGGTGTTTGACCAAACAACTGGACACCACTGCCTGGCCAAGTGGATGCAAAAAACCAACCATCTCACCAGTCCTTTCCCCACTTTCGTCACATTGATAAGTCGCTTAGCACTCTGGCCAGGGGAGGGGGCAAGGACTTGATTCTCTGGCTTTATGTTTCTCTGAGGAGATGCAGAGTCACCCTGGTTGGCCCGACCGATGAATCCAGGAGGCTTCACTGAGCCTTCAAGGCTAAGTCCACACAGGACCTTCTATTTTAAAACCACCTGACTTCAGAGCCCGATTTTCCCCCCACATGTGGTGAGCATAGGGGGCAGGCCCCTTGCTGGCTCATGGTTCTGGAAGCTGCATGTGGCACTTGGTTTGGGGGTACAGGATTCACATGTCTGTTTAACCACAGCTCACGTTTCCCCGGATAAGCTGACATCTGGATTTCTGTCTGACTTCTCGTATTCCTCGCTTGATTTAGAAATCTGAGAAGATGAAGATGTGATTAATTGTCACCTCTGAATCCTCAACAGCTTCCCCTCTCAGGATGCAGTCTCGTTTGTCTGTGACCTTCTTAAAATCAGCACTCAGTACAGAAAAAATGAGGTGTCCCCACTTTGATCCAGCCTTTGGAGTAGCCCGGTCAGTGCTGTCTCTTGGAAGCAGCGTGGCCTTTGGCACATTGATCAATCCGCCTTAGCCTCAGTCTCTTCGTTCACAAAATAAGGCCATGATTACCTACTTCAGAGATGTTGTGAGGGTTGAATTAAATGAGGCTGTGATTAAAGCATCCAATGAGAAAGCCCAACAGATAGTAGGTGCTCAATAAATAGCGGCTCATTTGGGGGTCACTTTCGGACAAGCTCGTCTCCCACAACTTGCAGTAGTTTAACGAACTTCTTAGCCCAAAAAATCGAATGTTACACCTCATTGGTTTCAAAACTGAGTCATTTGGGTGTAGGACCTGTTGAAGAAGTCCTGCCCGGGGTTCAGTAGCCTCTGCATCTTAGCTCAAATACTTCCTAATTCTTATAAACCGTCACAGGCCTGTTGTCTGATTGAGGCCTGCCCTCTCTAAGTTCTTCGGGAATAGTTTTCTACCAGCCACATGCCAACCTAATTATAGTGTCTAAGTTTATGGCATCCCTAAGTATACACAGGAGATCTTGTGAAATTTAGGCTTTATCCATTTACTTGTTTGGTAAGCACGTATTGACCCTGTTACCATATACCAGGCTCTGGATTGCATGCTGGAATTGCCAAAATGAAAGATCCAGTCCCTGTCCTCAAAAGCTTCTGAGCAACACACACGTCAAAAGACACACACACACACACACACACACATACACACACACACAAAGGGCAGCCTGGGTGGCTCAGCGGATTAGCACTGCCTTCAGCCCAGGGCGTGATCCTGGAGACCCAGTATCGTGTCCAACGTCGGGCTCCCTGCATGGAACCTGCTTCTCCCTCTGCCTGTGTCTCTGCCTCTCTCTCTCTCTCTCTCTCTCTCTCTCTCTCTCTGTCTCACATGAATAAATAAATAAAATCTTAAAAAAAAAAAAAAAGACACAACACAGCACAGCTAACACTGCAATGGGAAGAGTGAGGGTCAGATGGGTAGAGGAGAGGTCTCTCCAGTCCATCTTGGAGGTTCATGACAGGCTTCTGAGAGGACAAGATGCTCGCTTATTGTGTAGGAAGCAGAGAAAGCAAAGAAGCACATTAACTTCAGCGGAAATGATCCATTCAAAGGCAAAGAATGGGGAAGAGAGAAGAGGACCAACAAGGGGAACACTGAGCTTTTCTTAGGGCCACAGCCCAGGGTACCCATGGGGCAATGGACCCCCGGGGCCCACCACGAAGGGTTGTGGGGTGCCACGCAAATACTGTTCTATTACCCCATATGCAAGGAAGAGCAATTGCAAGATTTTATGCAGGGAAGTTACCGTGATCCCAGAGGCATTTAGAAAGATACGTAGGGCCTTGGTGGGAGGAGAGAAATGTTCCTCTTTAAGAGGCTTTCCAATCCCATGGATAAAGGTAAATAGTCTAGAAGAGAGTCCACAGTGGGAGATTTCTTTGTTGGAGTGCCGGATGTTAGAGATTTTCTGACTGGTAGCAGAGGTTACGATGCCCTCCCAGGAAAGTAAGTAAACTGAAGCAAGCACTTAAGAATTGGGCGGGACCTCACAAGGCCACCCGGACCAGGTCCCGCTTTGATGCCAGCATGCTTACACAGCTGGCATAATGTAGCTACAGCAGCTGAGTCTTGGGAACTGAAGCCATCGGCCCACGTCACCCAGTCTGCGGTCTCGGGGGGAATGCCAGGACGTCAGCTCCTGCTCTACGCGCCACCCTCGTCTACTGCGCGCTGTGGCCACGGAGGAGGTGGCAAGCGAAGACGCAGTCGGATGGACACCTAGCTTCTCATGTCAGATCTCCCAGGAGAGGAAAGATTATATTCGGTTACTTCGTGCACAGACATGTCAACAAGGATCTTCCCACACAGAATTGTTCTTTTATTCTCCATTTTGAAATAATAGCAATATGAGGGCCTCAATCCCCCTTACTCTGAAAACAAACCAACAACATTTTTGAAGAGGTTCATTTTACGAAGAAAAGCATGTTAAGAGATTGCTCATATTTCCTTAGAGATTTCTAAAGCATGGAGCAGGTCTTCTCAAGCGCTATGACTAATTCTAGAATGTCCGGAAAGGCAAAGACACGAATTTCCAAAGGAGCCTTCAGCCATTTCCGCCCCTAGCACCACTGTAGCCTCCTACCTCAAGGGTGGGGAGTCAAGAGACCAGATTTGGCCAACAGGGGAGCGAGGGAAGCGTTCCTGTAAAGGCGGAAAGGAGGAGCCTAAGTAAAGAATGAGCAAAAAAACTTAAGCCGTAGAACTGGACCACGGTGTCCTCCTGTCAAGTAAAAAGGTGACACCAAACGTAACAATAGGTAAGT
The DNA here is from genome assembly GCF_003254725.2 of Canis lupus dingo. Classification (NCBI taxonomy): domain Eukaryota; kingdom Metazoa; phylum Chordata; class Mammalia; order Carnivora; family Canidae; genus Canis; species Canis lupus. Next base: position 66,957,699 of record NC_064252.1, on the reverse strand, counting down.
GTTTTGTTACACGGTCTAATGGTAATGGCAGCTCATATTTACACGCCCCTTATTGCCAGTCACTCTTCGCCGATCTTGGCGAGTTAACTCGAGATCCTCACCACAGCACAACGAGATGGATACTGTCATTGTCCCCACGCCATAGATGAGAGAACCGAGGCACAAGGAGATTGAGCAAGTCACCTGTCACACAACTAGGACTTGAACCTGGGGAATTTGGCTTTTAACCTGACACTCGGAGGAATTGCATTTAGCTGTACGTTGTTCTCGTCCAGCTACTAAGAGCCGATTCAATAGGACCTTTAAGGTCATTCGTCCCGAGTTGGAAACAAATGCCTTGTCCTTCATCCACACCTTGGGGAGTTTTACTTTCCATGCATAATTGTAAGATATAAAATAATTCTGAGTCCTGGCTTAGAGATCAAACAACTGCTTCACTTGGGAAAGTCAGATCAATTTAAGGCCGAAGTATCTTCCTTATGAAAATTTTACTTCTTTTACATGTAAGACTTTGTTTTTATTCTTGCTGAACTCCAGGACTTAGAAAGTGACATATTTATTTACTTTGGCCTACATTTCGTATGTGCTGCTTGGTCCTTTCTTCTGAGTTTATTGTATCTCTTAATCTTCCACACATGCAACCAAGGACCTCAGTGATGAGGGCATTGGAAAAATCTAAACAAACAATAAATTCTGGCTACGAGATTCCCTATAAATGGAGCACTTAATAAAAGAATGCTTGGAAACGTGATGTTGGATTGATTAGATCTTTATGAAGTCACCAAATTATAAATTTCCAGTGCTTGCCGTAACTGGCAATATTTTTTTTCTTATTGCCTGAAATATTTGTCATCGGTTTTGCGCATGATAAAACAAAAATGATTCCCTCTTTTGGGAAGCAAAGGCGATTCAGTACTATGGCTCAGATGAATCTAGAAGCCATGAAGCTTTCTTCCTAATCCTGAAGCTTCTCTTACTGCTTATGGATCTTCTCTTTTCCTTGTATTGTCCAAACAATTTAGTCATTCAACGATTTGGTAAGTACCTACTATACTCTAAGGACTGAAAAAAGGATGGTTAGTCAGAAAGACATAGCTACTGTCGTCATGGGAAGATACAGTAACGACAAAGCATAAGGGCTAGAAGCCCAGGATACAATGGAAATGCATAAAGAAAATATAAATATGAGAAGAGACACACCCAAATGTTGGAGCAGTTCTCCCTAAGTGTCAGGGCTTTGGTTAATTCTTTCAAATCAGATCCTATATTTCAAAGACTCTTCCAAGTTTCTTTTAATGGGCAAAAATATATTTATAATCAGAATTCTAAAAAGTAAAAATATTTTCAGTCTATTCAGATACTGTTTTGAGATGTATCAAAATATTTTTAATATCAAAATAAGTTTTTTTTTTCATAGTTATTGTCACGAGGCATCATTTTTCAGGATTTGACCACAGACCCCACTCGACCTACTGAAGCAGCCGTTGTTGGATAAACACGCTTCTGAACTTAAGAAGGTCGCAGGCAGCCCCTCACCAACACGTGGCCCCTTCATGATGTCTCATCTACCTCCTTCTTCTTCCTCTCAACTTCATGAGCCACAGTAGAAGAATATAAACTATAATCACATGAAATTTTAGAGATTCCATAAATGTATCCTCCGCCTCCCTCACCAGAACCTCTGATGTCAACAAAACCACAGATAGGTTACGTTCATTTGTGTGAGAAAAATAAAACGCATCAGCAATTATAACAAGAGAGCGAACCATGCTTATGTCCAAAGACCAAGATGATATAGATGGGAGCCAACCTGAAGTAGCAACCAGAACCTTCGCAGATGCTCTGTTGTCGGAATCTGTTAAATAGAATATTTTTTTCCAAAAAAAAAAAAAAAAAAGAATATTTTTTTCCAACTTGAAGGTAGAAATTATAGCCTTTGTTTTTTTCAGTGCTGAAAGGTAATTTTTCCAGGTGCTAAATACAATTCCTAGTAATAAAATAATAACACACGCTTGTTAGAGACAACTTACAAAGTCCAGAAAAAGTTTAGAGAGGAAAACAGAATCCCACGTAATCCAGCTGAGACATGCCCACTTTTGCTGTTAAGTCCTCGTAAGGTGGGTTTTATCCTGGTTTTATATCCTGCTGTATTCACTTCACGTTATGTTGGGAGCACATCATTAGTTGTTTTTTGTTTTTTGGGGTTTTTTTTGCAAAATTTTTTCGTGACTATAATAGTCTATCGAGTGGATATTTACTTAACTATGCTTATTTCTGTATATTTAGATGCCTTCTATTATTTTACTATTATGTTATAATGAATGTTTTGCATTGAGAGCAACTTACACAAACATCTAAAGGACTTAATAATTATAAATCAAGGAAAAAGTTTCATGACACCTGATCCATGTTGTTATAGGTTATGAATGACAAATTTGCCTCGGCTTCCCAGTTTCTGGTGTTTTTCACACGACCAACTAATTTAATAACACCTAGATTTGTAAGTGTTTCAACCTGTTTGTTTTATCATCCTGCTTTATTTCCCAAATTCCTTGAGGAAACTTAAAGGTTCCGCCTCTTTAGTAGAATATGTATAAGTTATATTTGCTGCATCACAGGTTACCCCCAAACTTAGCTTAGACAAACACGGATAGTGTCACACAGCCTGTGTGTGTCAGGTGCAGCCTAGCTGAGCAATTCTGGTCAAGGTGTCCCATGAGGTTTGAGCCGGACTATCAAAGAGCATTCCTCTCAGATTCACGTCTAAGCTCATGAACATGGTAGTCAGTAGGCCATAATTCCTCACTGGCTGTTGGGTGGAGGCCTCCACTCCTCACCTCGTGGGCCCCTCCATAGAGGCACTCACAACATGACAGCTGCTTCTCCCAAAGGGAGAGATCCAAAGGAGACAGGAAGCTAGAGGATGCCCTAAACAGAGCTACAGTCTTGTGTAACTTAATCACATCAACACTTTTACTCTATCCTCTTGGTCATGCAGACCAACCTCAGTATGGTGTGGGAGAGGACCACACAAAGGTGTGAATATCAAGAGGGGTGGGGCGTTTGGACTTTCTGTTGAAACCAGAGAAATCTCAGAGTCTGACTACCACATAGAGTGATCTTTGTGAGGACCCAAAACGTGTCTGTAATAATCTTCTGTCAAAAAAATTTTTGCAGGTGCCTCTACTTAGAAAAGAGCTGACCACTACCTGGTAAATTTGAATATTCACATACCCTACACCTGAGCAACTCCACGCCTTGATTAACTTCCTAGAGCCTTTCAGCCTTTCGTGTGTCCACCAGGGCTCACGTATAAGAATGCTCTGGGCAGCAGTGCCTGTGATAGCAATCAATCAATAACCGCCCAGATGCCCATAATAGAAAATAAATAAATAAAATAAACTGTGGGGTATTGATACAATAAAATGCTCTGCAGCAGTGAAACCAAATGAACTAGAGCTGTCCACGTCAACCCAGTTGCATCTGTTGAATGCAAAAAGCAAGACACAGAACATCTTAATCTACAATCCATTAATATAAGGTTCCTGAAAGATAGAAACAAGGAGCTTGTTGGTCAGAGGTACGTTTATAAGAGCTGAAATGATGAAGTAGAGCAAATCTGTGGAGATCCAAGGGTCAGGAGAGCAGGAGCCTCCTGAGAGGAGGGATGGGAATGTGTCCAGAAGGCTTGCAGGGAACTCTCAGGAACTGGCAGTGTTTTATCTTTTAGTCTGGGGCAGGGAGGATATAGGTGTTCGCCCTATTGTTTTTTACCTACTGAAGTGCTTTTACAGTCTTCCATAGGTATGATATATTTCACAATAAAGTAAATTTTTAAAGCGCATTCTAGAGTAAAAATATTTCAATACTACTTTCAACAAGACAGTAGTCATTAGCACGTACTAAGCACTTCCTATGTGCCAGGTGCTGTGATGAGCACGTCCAGGGATTTTGTTTTCATTTACCTTCCTAACAGGATTCCAGGCGCCTCTCTTGTAAACACCAACCACATAATAGGGCGTGTTTATTGAGCATCTACTGCAAGTCACCTGCAAGGTACTGATCCAAGTTCCTAGATACATTTCATCATTGGACCCTCACAACCCCTCTCTGCAGTAGCTGTTACTACCAGGCCCATTTTACAGATGACAGAACGGGCCCCGAGAAAATGAGAAAATCACTCCCCACAGTTAACGTAGCTTATAAGTGACAGTGACAGGATTCAACCAGAGCCTATGATCATAATCACAAATATGCTGCCTCCCATGAAATACTATGCTTGGAATAAGGGCAAATAAGGAAAAAAATCGGCTCTTTTCTAATGAAACGTTGTATCAAATAGAGAGACCTCAGTGGCGTCCTAGAGAATTTCCATTATCAGATTTTCTTAAGGTGTCAGAAAATTGTGACATGTAATAGTGTATCAGGGAAAAAAAAAAGAAACCATGACGGTTTCATCTCAGGGACCATAAGAACAATGTAATTCCGCTTGAATTTTTTTTTTTTCGCTTGAATTTTTAATTTAATTTTGTTACGAGTTCACTGTCTTTATCATCTTAAGCTAACAAGAGTTAATTCAACTGGTTAGCGTTATAGGCACTTCATCCTCATTTACTTTAAGTTATTTTTTTTTTAGGAGTGAAGAATGATATTTTATATATTAATCTGAACTTAATCTCTATGTGAAGCTCCAGAACAAAAGGTATCAAGTTGAAAAAGACACTGTCTCTGCCCACAGGAATCCACAGCCTAGTAGTAGACAAATAATTACAGTGCAGATAACCACCACTCAACAGATTAGGTTTTTTTTTTTTTTTAACGATTAGTTTCTTAAACAGAGGGACACACTTCTAGAAGTGACCAGCTCAATCTATGCTGTCCTGAAAAATAGGTGACTTTTGAACCGAGCCATGCAAGATGGGCGCACGTCACTAGATGGAAGCGGAGAGGGAGAGCACTCCTGGTAGAGGGCATAGCACGGTCGGAAGTCTGGAGGCATCAAAGAACGTCAGGGGTATCATCTTTTGCTGCCAGAGTGCAAATTGCTTAGGAGGCTATGGTGGAAAATGGCCCTGGAAAGGCCAACTGGCAGGAGATCCTGAGGGCCTTTGCCCAACTCAGTGGTTGGACTTGAGGGCAACAGTGGTTGGACTTGAGGGCAACCTGGAGTCTTAAAGATTTCTAAGCAGAAGAGTATCATGTTTATTATTTTATGAGGATAACTCTGGCGAAGCAAGGAGGCTGGATTACAGAAGGGAGAGCCTGGCTACAGAGAAAACAGCCTGAAGCCTATTTTAACAAGTTCATTCAAGCAAATCCAAGAGTCTCACCTAGGCTACCTTATAAAACTAAGTGGTATCTCTGGCCCCATTTTATAGACGAGAACATCAAGGCACAAAGGGGTCAAGTAACTGATCCAATGCTGCACAGCGGGCAAGCGGGAGCCAGGATTCACACCCAGAGAATGGGCCCAGCACGCCCCGCACTCACGTCTGCTCGGCCCAGTTGGGTGGCCGTCGAGGTTAAGGTGAGGCAGGCAGAGAGCCCCCTTGGACTGCTGAGTGGGCCGGAGGGTGCTCCCAGTCAACAGCAGATGGATCTAGGAGGGGAAGCAGGTCAGGGGAGGGATCGACGAGTCTGGTCTCTGTCATGTGGCCCAGAAGGACTCGGAGAGGCGGCCAAGACGCGGGGACCGTCAGAAGCACCAGGACCAGGCATCAGGAGAGCCATGGGCTGGAGAAAACCAACCAGGACACAGAATATCACCACTCAAGAGACACCCCACCCCATTCCACCCAAGACCCTCATCTTGAAGACGTCAAACCTGCAGCCCTGAGAGGCAGCTCAGAAGAAAGAGCTGTAGGGCCAGCCTCACGTCCACGTTCCGGGCTTCGACGTGTGTTCTAGGAGTAGTTTCTTCACTTTTCAGAGTTTTTCGTTTATAAATAGAGACTGCCAGTGCTTCGTCTGCTGCGTTGTCACAGGACTAAAACGAGCACATACCCAAAGCACCTAGCGCACGTTGCCTTCCAGAAGTAAGTGCTCCGTAAATGGTAATATTATGGTTGTCGTCATTATTATTTCAAGGATTTGTTGATGATGAGGCTCAAGTGCAGAAAATGCTCTGGGCTGCCAGCCCAATCACTCTCTTGACAATTTTTCCCACAAGATTCTCTTACCTACGTGGAATTTTTGCTCATTTTGCCACCCAGGAAAAGCAGCTCTTTTGAGGAACGTGAATTAGCCCTTTTTTGGAACCATCAGTTCTCTATGAGCCAAGAGCTCATAGAAATCAGAGCCTGGAGAAATCAGATAAAGAGGACATATATGTGTGATAAAAATCTAAAAACCGTGATGAAAACACATCAAGTGCCACATTTTCCCCAGTGTCTTACGTGACAAAGGCAAACGTGTGGCGCGCAGCTCCTTGCGTGTAAAGGAGGATCAGGGCAGAGGAGTGATAGAAAGTGCGTCATCAGGCAAGGTCACCTTGCTCAGGGTTTTCTGCTATGACAATATCCATGTTCACAAGGGCCACGTCTCCCGCGGGGGGTGTGGACTTTCAGGAGTCCCAGACCATCGTGAGCTCTAACCCTCCAACCCAAAAGATCCGGGCTGGGGCATGAAGTCGAAGCCTTGAAGACTGAAGGAAACGCAGCCCATTTGTGGATCCACTTTGTCATTTCCAACTTCTTCAGTCATGTTTTTCTTTGCAATTCAATGTGGTGACTAACAACATGGTTATTTAAGTCAAAGACCTTGGGTTTGAGAAATCACAGTGGAGAAGAGTTTCTGGTAAAGTGACTCCGATTCACATCACACACACACACACACACACACACACGCACGCACCCTGCACACCGCACCAAGTTCAAAACACAAATAAGGGGGAAACAGGACATTGGAAATGAATGGAATGTGTTGTTTCATTTGATTGCCTCTCGGATCATATGTTTGGTAAGGATATGAATATAAGCAATGTGGACAAAATTAAAAAAAAAGAGGAAGCAGTGCCAACCTCATCCGTTAGGAATAAGGAGAGATGTTTTGAGACAAAACTGTTGTTTCCTCCCCCACTAAAGATTCTTGGCCTTTCCAGTTCTCATCTCTGAACGTGGCTGTGAAGCATCAGATTCCGCTGGGTCTCGCGCCTTCCACGCCCGCACCCTCACCCTCACCCTCACCCACGCTTATCTGAATATATAAGCCTGCCCTTTGCTCAGATTTATGGGTCGGGCCAGGGCCGTGAGTATTTACAGTGTTCTGACCTGAGGACCCCGGGCTGAAGGAGAAGAGGAGGAAACCGGGCCCATTCCATAAACAGACACAGATAGGAGGGGGAGGTAAGAGGCTCTGCTAGCACTTAACATTTTTAACTATTTGGCCAAGCTTAAGAATTAGCGATTAGATTAGAGGGAAAGAAAAACGAGAGATATGGGTGCAGACTTGGGGGGGGGGGTCAGCTGTGCATTTTTACTTTAGTCCAGTTACTCGGAGGTTCTAGGTTTGGGGGGCGCAGATTGAGTGGGGTCGGATTTAACGTGGAAGGTCCGAAGGCAGACAGACGGATCTACAAAATGCTTTGGGAAGGCAGAGAGTCTACGAAGATGAGGATACAAACAATATTTAATAAGTTGGAAATTTTCTCTGACCACGAGTCGTGCTCCTCGTGTGAAGCAAGACCCCTTGCGTTTTTTTTTGTTTTAAACTGTAATTGGTTATAGAACAATCTCCCGCTCCATGCTTAAATGAGAACACATTGACATAGATTACCCAATCAATTTTGAGTTGAAATGTTTTTTTCTGGCCACTTGAAAGCAGTTCCATTTTCAAACGGGGCAGCCTCGTCAACAAGGCCGCTGGCACACGCGCCCGGTCGAATGGGAAGCACAGAGTCGTCGAGTCTTGAGCAGTGATTGTGATCGGCACCCCAAGAAACTGAGCAAACCCCCCCTTCCCCAGGGCTTCCTGCACCTCTGTGCACGGGCAAAAGGTGAAAGCACAAATAAGCTACTTGCTGGAAACACTTGAGTCTGTGTGGAAAAACTGACCAAATTCGAAGTAACGTGGCATCAGAAGTCAAGTACAATATTCACGGGAGGCCCCGAGAGCAAAGCGCCTGGGATGACACGGTGATTCATCCACAAATCAATTTATATTGCAATAGAGCAAAGGGCTGTCACATACATGAGTGAAACATCATCAAATTGTGTCTTTTTGCTCCTTTTCATATAAAGCAATCATAGCCCCATGATGTTACCTATTAAGGCATCTGCAGGAATGATGGAACTGTTTGATTGGAATTTTTTTTGTTTTGTTTTGACTAAGATATAGCCTGGGTAATGAAGAGGCTTGTTATTACAGCCCATTCTACGTGGGTTCCTGTGACTGGGATTGAATTATCACTAATAATTGCAGGAGAAAATGCGTATGCTTAGCACTGTGTGTGGCATTTCATAAATGTTAACTTGTTTGTTAACTTGCGTGATGCTAACGTGTGCTGTGATTACTCAGATATCAAAAGTAAAGTTAATTCTACGACTGAACTTTGAAAAAACTTATGATACAAAATGCACTTCGATGCACGTTCCTTTCCATTTATGTTTGGCATTTTAGGTTGAAAATTGCACATAAAAGTCAAACCTTCGGAGCTAAAAAAAAGGCATTGGTTTATTAGCTGGGTGCTAGCTGACTATGTGACAGTGAAGAGTTGGGCCAAAAAAAAAAAAAAAAAAAGAATGGGAAGAGCTGCTCCAACAAGGTTGCATTTCTGGAATAAAATGCAGATCTAGAATAGTCCAGGAAACAATTTTTTTTTTTTTTTTTTTATTGCTATCATGTCTGAGCTTCTCTCTCCTCTAAAACCCGAGACTTCCGCTTGGTAAATAATCCACGCTCCAAACAGATGCAACCGCATGAGGAGTGTTTAGGAGGAATTTTGGGACAATTACATCACAGCTAAAATGCTTCCCTTGTCGTTTCTGTTGAGGTCCGTTTGCCGGTGAAATCATTTTTTTTTTTTCTCTCTCTAATATGGTGCGGATCACAGCAACGTGGGTTCAGATGTAACCATGTAGGAGCAGAGGCCTAGCTCAGTGTGCCAGGAAAACACACGCACGCACACACACACACACACAAACAACAACAAAAAACACACCACGCACCACAAAGAACATTGAGATGAATGGCTCTATTTTATGAGCCATAAAAGTTTTATTCATCTTGACACTGAAACAGGTTTAGGCAGTGAGTTGACACGCCTTAAATAAATAAGTGGAATTAATTCCCCAGCCCTTGAAACAATAGCAGCATGCATGTCGCACGGAGAAATGCCCCATTGTTTCCTGTGGCTGCCTGATATTGATATTATTTGTGTTTTTCTGTGCCGCTGCCTCAGGGGCCTGGTTGATCCACTTCAGATTCATCCCCTGTTTTATTAGAGGTTGAAAAAGGTTCAAGACCTGTTTGTACCACAGCTCCCACCGACAGCTAAGGAACCAGTTTGGCGTCTGGTTTGTCTGTTGTTTTACTGCTGACCTTCAAATCAACTTTAACCCCTGACCTCTGGAGGCATCTATCATGACAAGAGGCTGTTTAACACAAATGGTGCCCATTTATAGGGGAAGAGACTCAGAAGATTTCCTTTTTTATGAAGAATTTAGTTTTTCACCCCTCTTTTCTCAGTCACCACAGGTGAAATCCCTCTTAGCAGCTGGCTTATGAAATAATGTGAAGGGAGGCCTTAATGAGCAGAAAGCACCCTCAGCTGGAGATAAATATATGCAAATGAGATGCACAAACAAAGGAGCCTGGACAGAGAAATATCTGCAATTCCAGCAAAATGCTGCCTGCAGCTCGAAGATGAACAGCTTTGATAAAATGGTAACAAAAAGCACCTTTTTATCCTCCAGCGTGTTTTACATTGCAATAGACCATTGTCATTGCAACCCAGTGGAGCATGCAGAGGTTCTCTGCACTGTTTCAGAAAACTGTTTAAACATTTGTTTTAAGGCATTCATGAAATATAATCAATGGACTGCTTCTGTGTTGTTGTTGTGATTTTTTTTTTTTTTTTTTTTTTTTTTCCTGAGTGTGTTTCAGATGTCGCTGTAGTTATTTTACCTGTTGGTCTTTTCGGGGGTTTAATGTTACTGCCTCGCTGTGCTATTTCACTTTCTGGGGACTGTTTCTGCCACTGGCGAGAATGGGTTTGTGTTTTTTGTTTTTTGTTGTTTTTTTTTTTTTTTTGGTTGTTTTTTTTTTTTGGTTTTTGTTTTTTTGTTGTTTTTTTTTTAAATTTCAACGGAAAGAGATTCCAAGTTAGTAACTAGCCCAGATCGGCTTCGAGGAAGGGCTGGAACCATCACAGAGCAGCACCCAAACAACTACTTTTAATGATGGCAATCAAGTGTGTAGAGCTAATTCGGAGACAGGCATGTAACATGCTGATTGTAATAAGCTTTAAAAAGGCAATCTCTAACTTTTAAAAGTCTCTTTTTAATTTAATCGTCCTTGGTTCCTATGCTGCCAAAACAAACAAAACCATTAAAATATGTTTTCAATATGTATCTGCGGTGTTATTTGATAGTGTTTTAAATTAGCAGCGTGTTGGTAAAATATTGATTTGATGAGCTTTAAAAAATGGAAGAGCTAAAATCATCAACCTATTTGGGGGCAGGGGGTGGGGGTGGGTGGGGAGGGGGAACATTTCTCTTGAAAAAGGAATTAGGCCCCGGCCCCAAGGTCTTGCCAGAGAGAGGCTGGACCCATGACACGGAAATTGCTGCATCTGAGCGCACGTCTGACGTTTAGGTTAATAATCAAAGCAGTTGAGGTGAGAGCAGAAACACTAGACACTTCACGTGTGTCCAAGTACCCTTGCTCTAGAAGCTCAGCGAGGTTTGGTCCTTTCATTTTTAACACAATCCCAGCTTTCTGCAGTAGGGATGTACAAGGATCTTTACATTCTCTTCGCCTAAATTATTTCATCCCGGTTGCTTGCGCTGGAGTGGAGACGTTTCTTCTGAGGACTGTGTAGCTTTCACATTTTATGTGCATTTCATCAGGCAAATGTCAAATTTGCTAATAACAAGAAAATCTCCTCATTTTTAATCACGCCACTCCTGTTGCATGGGGGTGGGGGGTGGGGAAGGGGGGGTGGAGGAGGGAACATAAATGCATGGAGCGGTCTGGCCAAAGGGAAGAAGGCGAAAATGCTTATTTGGGTTTTAAAATGACATCCGCCCAGTTAGCTCAGTGGCTGCGTCGGTGCATCATTAAATTCAGGATTTCAGGAGTTAATAGAAACTTGGTTCTATTAGGGATGCTTTTTCAAGCCCAGGTTTGAAGCAGCATAATTATGTTCAACTGCTGTTGTTTGGAAAGGGCGAACAGCATCTTAGGCACAGAACAATGAAATTACAGCTGAGATTTAGGTTAGCAAAAGCCGTCTTCTCCAGGCTTTTATGATTCATTATTTCCCATTAAATACAGTATTAGAAGTGTACACTAGATAGCTCATGGTTGCTGCTCTCGGAGCACATTATCTATATTACACAGGTCTGGGGAGCAGAATTAGAAAACTTTGGGGGAATGAGCAATATGTGTTTGCTGATAGAAGTACCATATGGCTCATCTTCTTCAATTGCTTTCATTGCGACTCTGATGCTGGAGAAATTAAAGTTTTATTTGATGTGGCACAGCTTAATGAACTGTCTTCTGTTAGGAAAATTGAATATGTTTCCTGTTATTTGAGCACAGAGCCTCCATGGTTTGGCTGATGAGGGATGCATTATGTATTGTTTATTTAGCATTTTGAAAACAAAAGCAAGATATTGAAGGTAAAATTGATTACTGCTGGATTGCATTATATAATCAAGTTTTCCCCCTTTTAAATTTCCCTTTACAGTCCTTTTGTAATGTTTTAATATGGGATCGTTCCACGTTCTCGTTTCCCAAAAATGCACAGAGCTTGGTTTCTACCGAGGTACCTTTATTTGTCAACAAGCCACAGGAAACTCTAAACTCAGTATCGTCACATTTGTGAAGTTCAGAGGAGAATGTTTGGGAATGTTGAACGCAGTTCAGTTTGTGTGAACCTAATGGCAAAACTTCCAGTTTGCCCCTGGTCGGTTTGGAGAAGCCAACGTTTACTAGTTGAAAGAGGGATGTCATTTTCTTTTGTTTGAAATAGACCACGTCAGAACACGCTGGGGAGGGGCCACCAGAAAAGGAAGAGTTTGGGGATATCTGGAAATACAAACCTCGAAATACCAAATTTAAGATTTTTGATCTCAGTTGTCCGTCAATGAAAAGGCCGGGTTATAACTGTGAATTGAAAAAAAAAAAAAAAAATGAAGTGTATACTCCATGAACTTAGATTTCTTTTTTTTTTTTTTTTTTTTTTTTTTTACTGAATAAACATGATCAAAGAAAACATAGAATCAAAAATATATTCACAGGATGAGAGAACTGGAATGTCGGTCCACGTGAATGTTGTCCACTCCCTGGAGAATCTGCAAAAAGAGATACCTTCAGCATCTTGTTTGATTTCCCCCATTTTTGTTTTGGATCCGATCCTGTGGCAGAAATCGAAAATCTGACTAATCTCTAAAAAGACTGACTGTAAAATCATCTAATCACTGTGTTTTCTTTCTTTTTTTTTTCAGTGAGAAATAATCCTCCCCTGTGCTGATGACTCAGGCTCATGAATCTGCAACAAGCAAGTGGGATAAAAAATAGTTAAAATGAATCAACATTTATCTGGAAGATACAGTCCTGACCTTAAAAGAAAAAAAAAAAAAAAAAAAAAGGCCATTTATCTTCTGTGTCCTGTGATGTTTTGAGGATTCTGGCAAATATGGCAGTTAAACAAACTTCTTTCACAATCTAAATACTGTCTGTTCAAGAGAGGCTTCCAATGTTTATAGCTCATAAGTAAAGAAAAAAAAAAAAAAAGAAAGAAAGAAAAAAAAAAGAAAACCCTGGTATTTTACCAACACGGGCGCTCTTGAAAATGTCTCCGAACAAAGTGTTTAAGCAAAAAACTTTGGCCACAGAGAGTCTCGATTGCTCATTCGCCTTCTGATTTCCTTTTTCAAGGAGATGCTTTCATATTCCATCTTTGCATTCCTTTTCTGGAAATCAGCAAATTAATTGCAAAAAATTAACGCCTGACGAGTGACCTGGTCATACAAACTTCCTCTAGAAACAGTTGAGAGGAAAACATGCCATTTTTATGAACCCCGGCTCCTGCCAGGGGCCTCGGAGGAGGAACACCATTATGCATTGTTATCAGCGTGGTGTAATTTGACTGTTGACAAAGTATCCGTGGCAGTGAGAATGAGCGCAGTTAGAAGTGTGGCGGATTGTAATCAAGAAGATGCTTAGCTGTGCAACACTGCATCTTGAGCAGATTTGAATCAACATTGCCTTAAGGGGACACACACACATACCAAAAGGAAAGGGGGGAAAAATCCATTAATTTTTAGAGGAAAATTAGAGTGGCACTTGATGAAGTAAAATTTGACATGCGTTAATTGCTCTGCAGCTCTCCTAATTAGAGATTTTCAAATTCTTTTACTGCTGTCACCATGATGGCACATTGTCTTGCCGGACAAACCCTGGAATGGCAAATGCGTTTGATCGGGAAATTTTATGGAGGGAGATTGGACTGTGTCCTCCGGGCAGTCCAAGTCCAGGAGGTGGACAGCTGGGGAGCAAAGGGGGGTTTTCAGCATCACCTTCGCCGCAGAGAAAAACAGGCTTTACTAAAATAGTTTCATTACAAGACTTAATGTAAAGGAAGCAGGTGCTGATGCGATTTTCTTAAACGGACGGAAATGTTCCTTTGATACTCGTGCCTCTGTTTCATATGAAATATTTCAGGTGGGGAGGGGGGGAGGGAAAAAAAAGCCAGTGAAATGCTACATTATATACACATTCTCATATTTCTACTTCTACTCTTCTGAAATTGGAGAGAGGGGGATTTGAAAGGCCATGTCATATTTTTCCCAGGTCTGAAGTCAAAGGCAGCAGCATTCCTGGTTCCCCTTCTTACCTCGAAGTAATTATGCTGCTCCCTGGCCCTCAGGATGGCACCAAATATGACACCATCATAATTTTGGTTTCCCTTTTTCAACCCCTCTGTCCGGCCCCGGAACCTCTCTTAATTCATTAACATATTGAATTTTTTTTCAATTTTCCATTTTCTTGCAATAACAATATTAATGCCGGGGTGAAAGCTTGATTGGAGCTAAATTACTTGTTACCTGCTGGCATTTATTTATATGGCATTGAATTATAAAGCTTTGCTATTGTCATGCCTTGGGCGAATTGTTTATGACACCAGTAATAGGAGTAATTGTTATTGTTGAAATTACCTGTCAGCTACCCATAGCAGTGGCCCTTGTCCCACTGACAAATAGTGACAAGGGAGAGGTATCCTCCGTGCGTCCCCCTGATGGCTTCTCCTCTGATAATAAGAAGTGCAGGGCCTCTGATAATTTGCCTGTCACTGTTGAGTGCAGCTCAGAGAGAGTTAGCCAAATTGTTGTCATTCACTTTGACAAAGACGGCACGATGCCCCTGTGCAGGAGGAGGATTATCAAAATAAATGAAATCGCTTACACCCCCTTTGTTTGTTTGGCTCAAGAATCTGCCTGGCTTTGTATGAGGTGGTGAAATCAGGGTCCAGGTCTAGGCACACCCCTCTCTGTTCATTCTAAGATGAGGATCCCAGGGAAGAAAAGGCACTTTAGGAGCCTCGCTGTTTTGCAATCTGCGCTGGCTATTTTTAAAGTGATTTTCAGATCTGAAGGGAAAGTCCGTAAAATTGTAACGAGAAGTCTGAACGTGTGGCTGAACGCGTGCGTTTAAGCACAGGCAAAATTCACACCTTTCTTCTCCTACCTTCCTTTTTATTCCTCTTCCTCCTCCTCCTCCTCTTTTTTTTTCTTTTTTAAATCCATGCAGGCATTCAAATTCAATAAGTGTTCAAAAATGCACATATTTCCCAGTTGCAATCAAGTTTTCTCTAAGACCGTAGAAATCTGCATCTTTGACTCTTAGAGTCTTTCAAGATTATATAGTCAAATTTGGGATTATTATTGTTTCAAATGGCTGCTTCCTTTCCATAAATTACCTCTTATTTATGTAATATCTTCTATGTGTAAGGAGATAAATGAAACGTAGTTCCAGGTATGAAGCATCAATTATCACAGGCTAACAGAGGAAGCAAAATGACTCGGTTATTGCCAGAGCTCCAATATAAATATTTGCATTTTAAAACCCCTTGGTTGCAGCCTGTGAACCTGTCATAGAGAGAGAAGAGGGGGGGACAGGAGAGTCAGGGGAGGTGTCTGGGACTGTCCACACCTGAAAGAAAACGACTTTAAAGCAATCCAACCTTTGCTCTCATGAAAGCCAAAATCACTCTCCCCATTCCACAAAGGGCATCATTTCACGCTAGGAAAATTCTTATTTTTAAGGGGCCTGTGAGGTTATTCGTCATAGATCTTCTTGACAAACACTTGCTGTTATAAGACGTTGAAAAGAAAAGAAAAGAAATAACTAGGATAAATGTAAAATATTGGCTCCTTACAGGATAGTAATCATCTGTTTATTGGTCTCTACCAGACAAGTAATGACCAAGGCCCGCGTTAAGTGCCAGCCACATTGCCTTGGGCCCTTCCCTCCTAACACCGGCCATCATCTGATTAGAGAACCTCCAAGAAGTCACTATTGCATAATTTTCTGGGTCTTAACAGTGCAGGTTCGCTGGCAGGAAAACTACCTAGGAGGGTTGATAAAGCCACAGTGAAACATGATTTTATTTACTCCACTTATGCCTCGCTCGCTGAAAACGTCTCTGAGTATCTCAGATGCTGGTGGCTGCAGAAGAAACCTAAAATTGGTTCAACTAGGAATTGTGGGAGAGGTGGGGGAGGCAGCAGGGGTGAGGGGGGGTGCTGGGTAGGGGGGGGTGTTGCTGAGACAGGAAGCGGAAAATTATCTACCCCTTGAAGCTTTCCGTGAGCCGCACCTAGAAGTAATTAGCAGCATCGTTTTGGGGCATCTAAGCCCATTCTTAGGCGTTCTGTGTTTAAAGCAGGTAAAAGCAGTTTTTCGCAGTGCTAAGATCACACAGGCAACAACATGAGGGTGGGAGTAAAATGAGTTTTTAATTCTTAATAATAACCATGTAGTCGTCTGAAGGCAACCAGTCACCGGTTAACCATGTTGAATGTCCCTTGATTAACAAGTGGAAGGCAGTGACATAATTAAGAGGTTATCGGTAGTAATAAAAATGCTCAGACCTGTCTCGGAATGTGATCCCTTCAGCAGATAATTTTTAAGAATGTAGCATGTCCTTGCTTCCTCTGTCGAGACCCACGTTAGTGATCCCAGGAGGGAAAATAAACATACGTTTTTAAATGAAGATATTTAAAATGTACCCCATATTTCAGCGTGTTGCTGTAACCCGGTCTTTTTTATGTCCCTCCTATAAAACCTAAATTAAGCCTCTTAGGAGTGGTTTTGCTGCAGGTTTCACCGAAAAACACAATACATGCTAGACGGTTCCAGGGGCCGGGTGCACTTTAACGTGTGATCGCACAGTTTCCCCCTTGCAAGCAGCGGGCTTTTAAAAGGATGAGCCTTCTTTAAGATTTAGCTTCATTTGAAATGGAAACTTTTAACAAATAGCAATTGCTCCTGGAGCTCTATTGATAAAGTGGCAGCAAATCTTTTCTCTCTCTCTCTCTCTCTCTCTCTCTCTCTCATGTAACATTTTGCAACACCCATCAGTGTCAGGGGAAACTGCACACGTCTCCTTTGCTGCTCCAAATAAGGCTCAGCAATGTTAAGAAAAATGTCAGAAAAAGCTCAGTGGATTAAAGTAACATTTCTGCACCATGTCACGGAGCAGGGCAGGGTGGGCTGGTCTGCGTAATTCTGAAAGATATTTTGCGCGAAAGGCTTACTTTATGGACCAGATGAAATTGTATCTGGAGAGATTTGAGATTGCACTTGATACTACACAACATCCAGTTGTTGTTCTAAATCTCGTTACCCCTCATCCGCCTTTGGTATGTTATTTTTTTATTTTATTTTTCAATCGGGGCAATGATACACGCTTCTCTTTGTGGTGTGCTTCTGCACCCGGGTGCAGCGTCAAGACGCATTTCAGACCCTTCAGTGCCTTTTTCTCTTCTTTCTAAAATTCCTAGGATGTTCATTCGGTGAAAGCAGTAAAAAAAAACGCCGGGCTCTCCTCTTGCGCATGCAAATTTATTGAACTAATCAGTCCTTTTTCACTTTAAATAAAATTTGTATATGGCCTTGGGGATTCTCAGAGCAGTTCTTTTACAGATACAAAAATATATACATACACATATAAGGCATTTACGCTTAATACATGTATTAAAAATAAATTACCGGCTTGAGATTTTTAGTTTTGTTCTCTTTTTCTAAAGAATGCTCAGTAATTGCACAGGAGTATCATGGTAGTAAACTATCTCAGAGCATCCTACGTATGTAATTAAAACTTCACAGTTAAAAAAAAAGAAAATAACTCGCAGATTCATTACTGGCTACCAATAGACATGGCAAGATTAGTTTTACAGAAACAAGGTAAACCTCAGCTGATTTTAAGTATAAACTTTTTCAAAACAGCTTAAAAATGAATTTAGACAAATTTGTCTCTTAACCTTTAAAGATTTCCTGCCTGTTTCTGTACGTCCTTTATTACATTAATTTTTTATTTAAATTACACCATTAACTGGATATGAATTTATCAAGAATACATGTATTGATTTATAAAACAGTACCATTAATTATTATAATAGCTAGATGTAGCTGATATTACAAAGCCATTTAAAGGTTTTTAATATAACTTGGACATACATAGATAGATAGACATTATGGACAAGACTACAATTTAAACTGGCTACTAGCAGTTAATGAAATCCTTGATTTATATTCTAGTTTAGAGATTGATTATATTGTTGCTTTGCAAAACTATTTATATTATGCCATTTTTCAAAGGATGTCTCAATAAAAAAGCTAAATAAAATATTCAGTCAATTCCCAAAGCAGATTTTGTTTTCTGTATTTTAAATGCTAGTGAAAATAATTGATTGTGTGTGTTCCAAGCTTTGTCATTTCCATGCCAGAGGTGGCTTTCCTGAAGGGAGCCTCGTTTGCAATGCACACTTTCGCACACTCTTGATCCTTTGCAGAAACAAACCCCTTCTCTTTATTTCATTACCAACGTCGCTCCCCGCACCCCCGCTCCAAGCCAACCCACGTATATCTCACAACCACCCCCCCACCACCACATCAGGACACATAAGTCTTTTTGGCATCTTTTATGTTATGCATCTTTTTTTTTTTTTTTTTCCTTAAGGTTGTGGAAAACTGGGACTTACCCCAAAGCCGCAAAGCAGGCAACAATCACGAAGAGTATTTGGGTAAGAATGCAATCTGAAGAGAAAAAAAGAAAAAATGAGGAAGCATATCAGCAAATAACTGTAACACTTTCAAATTACTTTTCAAATGATAATTAGCCAGCGAAGAGATTGAAAGTTAAATTCTTTTCACATTGTACTTGGTTTGGGTCTCCTGGTCTCTTTATTTATATCACTTTTCCTTGCCTGGCAACATATGTTACCGATTTATTATAGTATTTTTACTGTTAGCAGACAAATCTGAAGGCTAGCTGAGAAGGCTAGCTTCATCTGATGACTTTCACAACAACTGCAGGGCATCCTTGAGGGTGAGCCAATAGGCTCTTTTGAAGCTATAATACCATTAACCATTTTGATGCCGAAATATTTCCTATAGCTCACTGTGGTTCTCTTTTTGTAGGTGCTCTGGGTTTCGCGTATATAAAAGTTTAACGTGAATGATTTGTTTAGTAAATATTTCACTAGCCTTCTAAGCACTTTCTTCCATGTGTTGCGTAAAGACCAGACGAAGGCTTTGGTGTCTTTATTTTTCCCTTTCCTTCACAGGACGCTGAAATCTGGACACACATTTATAAGTAAACAGCTATCAAGCATCAAGTTAAGTTGTCACTCCCCCCACCACCCCCAGGCCATTAATTTTTCTGCTTTGCTACTAAAAGAAACAAATACCCTTTAAAGGACCACGTCTCTGATCTAGGTACAGCCCAGAGAAGCAAAGTTCAGGCCCGAGAGATGCTCTCTGGCTGAGCATCTGAAATCCCTTTCCCAGTTAGGGATGCGTCCCTTAGGCCCCTTCGACGGCGGATGCGAGGGCCCGGCCAGGAGTTTATGCCTTTCGATATGCACGTGGGAGAAACGTCTGTTTTACAACCGTATTCGTTGACTGAAGGTATTCACGTTAAAGCTGCCAAATAACTAACTTCCACTTCTGATCACCTGCAATGTCCTCCCGTCCAGATTATCCGGTTACTTGAAAATCTCAAACAATCTCTTTCTCCACTTCAACGTCCCACGCGGCCTTCGGACACACGTTCTGGAACCTCTTCCGAGCCTCCGTGGCTTAAAGTTTTAGAAACTAAATCTCGGATTTGGGAAGCCAGTGTTTCTCGTCCACAAGGTCCAGCTCAGCAACCAAAATGTATCATAATCTTGATATTAGAGTTCAGGAGGGAGTAGAACCGGGATATTCATGGCAGCCCCGAGGGGTCTCACTGTCCAAAAAAAAGTGAATTTTGAGGACCTGAGATGCGGCGTGCACCCCGAGATGCAGAAGGGGCCAAGAGATGGGGTCTGTCCAAACACACCTAGCCTCGCACACGGTTTGCAAATCAGAGCAGTGCCAGAGCTTTCCAGGATATTTCAGAACACCCCCCCTCCCCCAACCTGGTTTAAAGACACTTGCCTGTAGAATTATTTGCCTTTGGAACAGGTGGTAAAACAACTACCATCCAACTCACCATTCAGCTAGTTCTATTTTTTTTTTCTTTCTTAAAAGTTCTCAGATCTCCATCATTTGTACTTCAATACACTTCCCATAAACTTTGTTTTACTATTAATTGCGATTACCCCAGCACAGTAATAATAAGTAAATTTTATATTAAACGTAGAGACATACATAGTTTCATCCCAGTCTACCGTCGGGTGATCTTTAAGGGGGCTTTTTCCTAATACCTCTTGTCAGATATTTACTGTTTCTATTCCTTTTTTTGGCCCCAGGAGGCAGCTTACGGTGACTATAGGTCATTTTAAGGAAGGAGCGATTATGATCCAAAGGATTTCAGCTTCAGAGACCGGGGCTGACTTTCTGCAGGCACGAATGCACAGCAGTTCTGAAAGCGATCGCGAGTGGGGTCACGAATACCCAGGGGACTCGGTGCTGGTCCCGTCATTCCATGAAGGAACCCATCCTGAAGGCACCGATGAGGATGCGTTCATTTTAAATATTAATTTTCTCGGGAAAACGCATGAAGACAACTCTGTAGAAGGCCCTAGAGTTTTCTTCTTCTAAAAAATCATATTCCTGAACCAAAACAGAATCCCCAGCAGAGCTTTATCCCCATATTTAGAGGCATGGCAACTGTGTACGTGGCACTCCAAGCTCCTTAGATGCCTGATGCTCGGGTCTCTTCTGGACTAGGGCCTCTGCTCCAGGATATAGAGCCCTTCATAGAGGGAAGGGGCTGGACGTCCCTTCTCTGCTTCTCTCAATCTGCGCCCTCCGCCCTCCGCCCACCCCATTGTCCCTCCCTCCTCCACCTTAAAGCAGGTGCCTTTTAAAGGCCTGAATCGAAAGGTTCAGGTTCCTCCGGCCTCCTGGCTGGGCCTCTGTCGTTATCATTCTGAAGAATGTCTGAACGGCCCCTTCCAGCCACTGGCCCAACCCTGAGCTGGGATCCCCCCCTTCCCTGTTGTTGCTCACCTCCACCCCGACCCCCAAGGGCCACCCCCCTGCTTTCTGTTTTGTCCATCACCTCGGTTCTTTCCCCCTGTTTCTGACCTGCACTTTTTCTGGATCAGACGCAGGCAGGTTGAGAGGTAATGAGAACCAGATGGACATAGCGCAGAAATTGCCCAAATGGGTATGAGAATGTGGGGAGCTGTCAGGCATGGAGAGAAGCTGGAATTTTTCAGCAATAAAATGGGATTTATCGCCACTCTACCACAGTCATTGCCGACAACCGTTTACCTTGACAGAAACCCCATTCCAATAGGCCACGCCGATGCAGATTCTTTTTTCCCAAAGAGTGATGATTGGTATTTGTTCTAAGGCTCAAATGGCCTGCACTAAAGGTGAAGCATTAGGCCAAAGTCCTGTATTCCCCACTGAGGCAAATGAACCTGCTAAAATAAGTTCCTTCCACAATGGCTGTGTAATTGAAACCAGAAAGTGAGAGAATTTGATAAATTGCTTGACCCTGAAGGAATGTTAAGGTCATAAATTTTCATTGCATTTTTTTTCCTCTCTCTCTTTTTTAATTTTTGTATATTGATTATATTTAGTATTTGCTTCAAAATTCAACAAGCTTACCGATCATCGGTTGTGGCCCTAGGGAGAGCACGGTAAATCATCAATTAAGAGGGCAGGGGCCATGCTCCCCTCATCTTCCAAATAGGAATGTCAGCTCCTCAGTATTCCAAGGACAGTCATGGAGGTGTCTTACACCTCAGAATTGTTCCAACTTTGCACGCAATTTGTCGTGGCATGGACAAAGTCAAATCCACAGGAAAGATTTTTCTCAGAGGGTGCTGCTACACTTCTATCATTTAAGAATGATGGACTGTTAAGAGACTGGCAATCCATTTACAGCGATCACACCCACACACCTTTTTCCCCTGGAACCTGAAAGTAAGAACAATGGTATTTTAGCTGAAAAAGGCGATCCTTCCCCTCTTTTAGGTAAATTGAAAGTGTGCGCCTGTGCGTGTGCTCGAAAGCACCCGTGCTTCTGAACGCTGGTTTTCTTGGCAAGTCCACTCTGAAATTTCTCAAACTTACTTTTTCAGTATCTGGATTATCTTAATGTGGAAATAAAACGTAGGTCATAAAAACAGCCCAAACCACACGTGACATAATGTAAAACGGACTAAAACGCTAAAGTCATCACATGGTAGCAAATTTCTACACATCTTGCTTTAAGGTTTTACTTGTTTTTCTAAGAAGTGGATGAACGAAGCTTGTCAGCATTTTAATTTAGCCGTATTTTCCAGCGATCGCTTGCAGTGATATATTATGAAGAGTGGACATATCTCGACACTCTATCACATTAAATAATTTCTTGATAGCCAAAACCTCTGGTCCTTGGAAATTTTAGAGAATAACCCATCTCCCTTCTAGTTCTGTGCTTGGCCTGTTCTCACTGTTAAATACATAAAATCTGAAGTATCCAATCACTCATGCGTAGCTTTTATGTTCAGAATTTTCAGAATTCAGGAGCCCCAAACTGGGATGCAGAGCAGAATTTCTGACTGACCCCCGGGACAATTTCTGTAATTTAGGAAAGACTCACGCCGACTTATTCTCAACTATTAATGATCCGCTTACAGACCGAAACCAATACTAGCTCGGGGAAGGCATAAGTATTAAGTAAGCACACGTACGTTTCTTGAAAAACATCTAAACTGTATAAGGAAAAAATAATTAATGATGCATTCCTTAAAGTATTATCAGAAGCGGTGAGGCTGGATAATTTCCAGTCCCATGCCCTGCTTTCTTTTGTTCAAAAGTCATCAACGACAATATTTACTCAGAGTATTTATCTCAACAAAAAAAAAAATTGGGGATCAATAAAGAATCGGGAGAGTCCACACAAGAAATAAATTCAAACCCTTGCCATCCCAAAACACACAAGTCAGAGAATTTGTGAGTGATGCAAAGCAGTAAGCAATAAATAGTTCCGGGGCTGTTGAAAATCTTAGAATCGAGCACCAAAAGTACAGAGGAAAAGCTAATTTTCATACATTAGTGCCCATGTGCATATAAATATTCTAGCAAGAACTCAGCAAGCACATGCTTCACCTCGTAGAGGGGAGATCACGGTGTAGGCACGATCCACTTTTAATCCGGTGGCTCTGTCAGCGTTAGAAACGTGACTTCCTCCCTCTGCACTTGAAAATTTTGTTGCGAGCCTGTCTCAGGAAAACAAAAAAATAAATAACTATATGCATATGTCCGTATAGATACATATCTGTAAGTATAAATAAAATATGAACACAAAATGGCTTCCATCACTAATATTTTTGCAAACTAACGTTCAGCTGATGCAACTCAATTTTATTTTGCATCACATTAGTGTCATAATGGTAATGACTAGCCTTTATTCACTAACAGTTTGAGTCAGCACTTTGAGACATTTTCAAATTAGGTCATACTGCACATTTGTGGCTGATACAAAGGTTGATTAAGAGAGCTGCACAATTTTAAAGTGATGTGGTGTGAGTTGAATTAAGTTCTCTCTGATAGTTACGGGAAATGTGAGCCACCATAACTAAGCAGAAATAATGTATGGGCTATAGGGGAGAATATATTTCCACAGAGTGCTTGAAGTCATACTCATTTACAATTTCACAAAGTCCTCTGTCTGTTATGGAAGAATTTTATCATGGGGCCTCGAAACAAGCAATGAATTACAATAAGGACACTGGAGGCCTGGTCCTCAGTCCTGTTGCAGTGAAAGTCAGTTTTTGCCTTTATGTCCCTTTTGATCATCTCAAAAAAAGAGCTTTTTTTTTTTGCTTTATTTTCACCCCCTTCTAGACACTGACTACTGCCTTTTCTGAAGTCCAAATGATCCCATGTCACCACCAAACCATTTACCCATAATGTGATGATGCTGAGGTCTGGCTAAATTGCTAAGCAAGCTGGACCTGAAGAGAATAAAGAAAGAAAAGGAGAAAGGTCCACTTAAAGTGAATATTGTCGTGAGAGACCCACAACGTCGACTGAAACGTGTGGGCACAGCACGGTCTTTAATTCACCCAGCACTCCCAATGAATTGTAGAAATCACCCCTGTACGCAGAGCACCTTTTCACTGGGTTTAGGAGAACGAAAATCAAAGCTGAGACTCTTACATGTTGGTTTGCTCCAAAGGGGCAAAGACAGCTGTTATTATTAATTCCTTATTCATTCCATATCTGTAGCAGAAAGAAGCCATAGAAGATTATGTGTGTGTGTGTGCGTCTATGTATGAATATATATGAAATGCAGGCTGCCTTTACACTGCTTTTACAAGTGGCCTTAAAAGCCAAGGAACCCAGAGAGAAACTGGAATGGCATCTGGCACTGAAATAAAAAAAAATAAAGAATAAAAATTTTTAAAAAAGCTCCGCCCTTGGCTGAGCAGGCTTCGGTCCTGAGGACACAAAAGGAGTTCCCTCTAGTTTCTCTTGCACACGCACCTGGCCTTCTTGGCACTGGCATCTCGAAACATAGGTGATCACATCAGCCTGTATTTGTGTCTTTGCTGTGCTTTTTTGCCTTTTCAGATGTCAACTTCCCGTGCAGACGTTTCTGTGCTCCTGGATTCCATCCCTGCAGGTCAGGTGTGGACAGGCTGTGCTGCCCAGCCCCCCGCGGACCCCTTTCCGCCAGTTTCTTCTCCGTTTCTGAGATTTCATCTGAGCTTCCACAGAGGCTTGGCCTGAATTTGTTTCCTTGGGGAGAAGATGTAAGCAAAGTAAGAGGAGGGACCCCGCTAAAAAAATAAAATAATAATTTAAAGAAGTGTACATGTTGATTTTTTAAAAAAATAAATGTGCCTAGGGCCCTGCCCCGGGTGACTCAGTCAGTTAAGGGTCCAACTCTTGATCTCGGCTCAGGTCTTGATCTCAGGGTGGTGAGTTCAGGCCCCAGCGTGGAGCCTACTTAACAATATAAATTTAAAAAATAATAATAATAATAAATGCACCTGATTTGCAACATGACGTTGTAATGGCCACAGTCATTCTCAATATTTATAAATCTGTTCATCTTCCAAGCTCCCTAAGATCTTCACCAGCATATAAGGCAAACAGCCTTCAAATCTTGGAAGGGATATAATTAAGAACTCTTTGGAAAGGAGGGAGGGAAAAAAAAAAAAAGAGAGACAGCAGGGAGGGTGAGGAGGAGAAAGGAAGACTGCTCTCAGCTCCTGGAGTCTGTCCCAGCCAAGGCCTTCTGGTGAGGCTCCATTCCAGCTCGCAGGTCTCTATCCCTGAGCTGGGAGGGTCACAGGCCACGCTGCCCTCGAGTCTACGGTCACGGATCTCCTGTTATGCCCATAACCAACACTTTTAACAAGGTAGAACTTGAATTGGGGTCATTCCTCGTTCTTGCTGAACTACAGTGGTTGCTGTGCCCAGACCCAATGACATAGCACAGAAGCAAGAGTCACACGACATCCTGGGACCCAGATCGGGACACAGATGTCCCTGGGTTCACGGGCTGCCCGCTAACACCCGAGGCCACGGCGGCTGCACGTCTCAAGCACACACATTTTCATTTTGAACACACCCCCGGTGTGTGCAATCACTTAATTTACATTTTCCAAAGGTCGTGGTGCTCGCTAGAAGGGATTATATATTTGACTTATTTTGAAGCGGGCTAATTTGCCCAGCTCGGGAGACACACCTTTCCGGCTACTAAGATGACATAGACCTCAATCAGCCCTCGTATGGCGGTGAAGGGACAAAAAGCATTTTTGCCATTTTGTTAAGCAATTAAGGGAATACTTGAGTTTCTCCAACAGTTTAATTTAGTACGC
Source organism: Canis lupus dingo (assembly GCF_003254725.2). Classification (NCBI taxonomy): domain Eukaryota; kingdom Metazoa; phylum Chordata; class Mammalia; order Carnivora; family Canidae; genus Canis; species Canis lupus. Next base: position 66,931,993 of record NC_064252.1, on the reverse strand, counting down.
GGGAAGGGCAGCTCGTGAGCTATGTTTATTAATAGTGGGGTTTTTATTATTATTCTCCAGAACAGATACAGTGACATTACAGGGGTTCAATATGACTTCTCATGATCTGGCATTCGGTGATTAAGTAAGGTTAACCCTCATTTTCTATGCTAATAGGATATTTATAATCTCCACAGCATATCCAATTTAACGATTTTATTCTCTGTTGTTCAGAAAGTACTTCTTATTAGTGAAAGAGAATACCCTTACATTCACCACAGATGCTAGTTTAATTGGGCTTGAGTGCATTGTGTATAATTAGTCCACTTCTCTAATATTTCATCTATAATTACACAATGAACAATGTGCTTAAATTTCATAAAATTAGTGGGTTCAAAAGAAAGACTTCAAAAAAAAAAAAATGAGCATTCCATTCTTGAGCTTTCCCAAGCCTTACTGAGAGCCCGATGGAAATCCGGCTCAGGCCAGTGGGAGTCCGGTGAATGGGGAACGGATGCCCAAAGGCTCTGAAGTTCAAAGCAAAAACAATGGTCTCCCCCAGCTCCACTCATACCCCCCCCCCCCGCCCTATGACGATGTTAGTGGCAGAACTGCTTGCTCCAGGCCCAGCTGTCACTAGAGAAACAGGATTAAAATCCCCGCGTACTCTATTCCCTGTCCACGTTCGTCTTCAAGAAGGTGTATTTTGAATGGCAAATCGCTCTGGTTTGGGGTTTGGGTATTTTCTCCCCTGGCATTTAGAATTCTTTGGGGCAAATTCATGTCAGATACCAGTCTACGAAGTTTATTGAGGGAAACCAACTTGTAGGTCTGTTAGGAATGTGACCAAAAGTAGAGAAAGAGGGAGAAGAAAAAGAGAGAGAGAAACTGGTTTAGGATTTTGAGTGTTCCTTCATTGACCGAAGGAAGTTAACGGACCCTCCGAGTGTGTGTGTGAATTGTCCACATTGGCTCAAATGTGGCTGCTTTCACAGGATACTTACTTGCAGAATTTAAAAAATAAAACAAAATGAAAAAGACTTCACGGACAAAAGGAAAACATATTATGGGGGTTTGGGAGAGGTTTTTCTAAGGGGTGTAGGAAGCCTCCGTGTTCAGGGCTGTCTAGCTCAGGGGAGTTAGCCCAGGTCAACACTGGGTGCACGTGTCCCCTTCAATGTGCCTTCTCCCGGACCCCTACCACACCCACCTTATAAGGACCTTGGAGGTTCTTACTCATTGTGCCTTCCAACATGTTTGTTCCACTTGTGCCAACTAGAGTGCCGACTGCCAAGGTGACCACTGGGACCCAGCAGCCTACTCGCTGACCAACAGACAAAGAGACACCCCCGAAGATTTCAAACGGAATCACTTGCCTTTTGAACCCATGACCTCTAAATGAAAAAGCAGTTGGTTGTTGTAGGAGTCAGGATCTAGTCAGAAAACTAGAATCACCACCAGAGAGCTCATCAGGGGAACTTAAACTAGGGTACAAAGGTATTGAAAGAACTGAAAGGTCAAAGGGAAACCCGCCAAGAGTTTGGCAATAGCAGGAAGTCACTGCTGTCCTTAGATTGAAGGGACCAAGGCAAGGGGACAGATTGGGGAACCTCAGAGGAAATGCCGCTGTGGCCAGAGAACCTCTTTGAAAGCAAATGGGGCCGGGGGGTGGACTATCCCAGCTTCTCCCGTCCTCTCTACTCAGAGGCTTCCTTGGCAGAACCTTTGCAGAAGGCAGATGGCAACGTCCTTGCAGGGCTAAGCCCCCTGGACTAGGAAAGAGCAAGGAAAGAGCAGGAATGGGTCTAAGAACAAACAGACCAGACAAGGCTCCTTCTCGACAGCCTTCAGACTTTTGCGTGAAGATAAAATCCCAAATGAATCCCTGGGTGAGTACAGTAGAAGGAAATTGGTATTTATTTTGGTTTCGAATTCCTGAGGTGCGCTCTCTGGGAGCACCAACTGGGAAAGTGGCTATCATGCTGAGGATAAAAATTTGAGCAAACATTTGAGCAAACCCACATGAGCCGTGTGGACTCAGGGGACACGGGTGCTTCGAAGTCAAGTCAAGTCACGTCCCTTTACTGTACTGCTGCCCGGTGGCCCGATCTACTACTGAAAAAAAAACTGTTCCTATTTTCCTCCTAACCCTTAAAACTCTTCTTCCTGGACACCTGCTAAGAGTCTGTTATTTCAGGCCACGGACGAGGTCACCTGGAGACCCAGGCACAAGTGCACCCCTCAAGGTTTACCATCTTATCTTCCCACCCCTTCACTTTCAGCCTTATCACCTGTCCCTTACAACACCCGCTGAGGTTAAAAGAGATTTGCATTTGGTCCTTCAAAATGAAGATTTTGTAAGTTAGCTTTTTATTTTTTTTTTCCTCCTGACCAGAATCCATATTACTTGGAAAGAGAAAAGCCAAAGGGAAATTATTGCTATTTTAGACAGCAGCATAAATTTTCTTCCTATTTTTAACCTAGCTTTTAATTTAATAAGTTTTATGACCCTTATATTAAGTACATATGTTTTACAAGACATTGTGTCCCTTGAGTCACCCTGAATTTGCTCTACTGTACCAGAGTTAAATGAACGAATACCATTCTGATTTTAGCTCACCATGCATTTGATCCTTATAATATGCCCAGTAAACTTCCCTAAAAACAAAGAACCACAACACAACTCAAAGGCCATCTAAAGATGTTTTAAATGAAGCGAATCAATGTGTGCCCTTGTGAAGTATTTTAAGTTTTGGGATTTCTCTCCTGCTGGTGCTTGTAATAATAAATAAATAAGGACGTACAAAGTCATTGAAATGGTCTCTCTTCTTCAGATCTGACAAGTAAGCATACAAACACCTATAGGGGTTTATGCCACTGGCCAACACGAAGACATTTTTCCTTCAAATTAAAGTTTTCAAATCCAAAACAACCAGATTTGGTAATCTGAAGTAATGTCAATGTTCTTCTTCAAAAAGTACCATCATCATGTGTTCATGGTCATTTGAACATGAGTTTGGTGCTATTTAAACGTAAAGAGGGCCTCACCAATCCTAGAAGAAAGATTATCTGAATATAATTCGATGGTTACTTAAGAACTTTTTGAATTCATACCAGAATGGAGAAAAATCAGCTATAATGTTAGTGTAGAGGTAGGTTTAGTAGTTCATAGTTGGTTAATGAAGAGGTAGGTTTCCCTGAGTGAGTGAGCAGTCGGCAAGAGCTGTGGGAGCAGAGGGATGGTCTGGCTCAAAGCGGTGTGTGTAAATAGTGCAAAACTATAACGACCTTGCATTGATGACAAAACCTGTTTTCTGATCGTTAAGACGTAACAGATTTTTATACCGCACCAGAGTATAAGAGCCACTGACCAGCTGAATATTCAACCAAAAGATCTTTATAATGTAATAAAATTTGTTTTGAAATATGCTTTATAAATTTTCTGCTTCAATTCTGATTTTCAGATGGTTTCCCTACATATGCCAAAGTCTAGTAAATCAAGAGGCTACTAACAGTGCATTTTAGGTCAGTGGATTGAGGGTGGCACAAACTCAAGATGGCAAAATTAGCCTTTTTACCGCAATTTCAGATTATGTGCCAGACTGTATGACTGTGTACCACTTAAGTTTACTAATGTATCAAATCCAATTCAAGAAGCCATTAATTTCTTTTCTTTTTATTTTGTTTGCTTTTGTCCTACTTCAGTGACTTTGAAGGACATGACCTTAAAATATAATTGGTTATTCAGTAAAACTCCCTCAAAGATCTACATAAGAATTGATGTTTATTTCACAATCACATATAGGCTCAAAATTGATATGTTGCCTTGTGATTTTATTGTTAGAAGAAACCACCCATTATTTTCCAAAGGAAAGAAGCTCAGAAGCTCAGCTTCTCCATATTTCATTTTCAAAGCTGAGTCACCAAAAGAGGAGACCTGTTTAAAAACTATTTAAATGTTGGCACCTTGTAGATTATTTGCATTTCAACGGTTGCTTTGTTTTTTAGAAAACATGTAAGGGTCTCTAACATCTAGAAACTCTTGGTCGGCCCAACCGTCTGTGTTATGGCCGCTCTGCTGAGAAACACAGGTTAGGATGGAATGTTGGCATTAGGCTCCAAGAAAACAAGGGCTGGCCATTTTAGCCCGTCAACTAGAACTCCTGGTCACCTCCCAAGGGGCAAATTGATGTCAAGTTCTCCTGTCTGTCAGGATTAAGTGCCTGTTTGCTTTTTCACTAACATGTGGTTTGAGAACAAAGCAGCTCAAATCTCCTCAGTCCCTAACAAAGCATCTCAAATTGCTGAGTAAAATTCCTTAATCCCCCATCTTAATCTGAAAACACCAGCAGCACAGAGTAGAATGCTGTGGTCTCTTTTTGTCTTGTTTCTCTACTTCACCCCCCCCAACTCCCCCATTCCTGACCACCTCCTCCTCAACACTACCGTTAACATGTGCATCTGACGCCCCCTTGTAAGCGACCCTTCAGTAGAATATTACCCAATTGGAAATCCAGCTAACTTGGTCTGAGATCATGCTGGTTCTAGTCATTTTTATTCCTTATCAATTTCCTTTTGAAAAACGAAAGGGAAAAAAAAAAAAAAGAAAGATCCTAACAGAGGGATTAATTAACTGCCTTCATATACCCTGGAAGTTTATACGTACACAAATAGCATTGTCAAAAGTTTTAATGGACAGGCCTTTACTGCTTGTTTGCAATATTTGTCAACTCTCGGTCAGAAGTCAGAAGGATCTGGGGATTTTGCATACAAATGTAGGATATTTCCACTAAGGTAAGAGAAGGAAGCAAAACTAACTAACTTCAATGACTGGTTTGAAACGGTGAAACAGTCTTGGTTAACACGTGGCAAAAAAAAAAAAAAAAAAAATCAGCATTCAGAAAATATTTCCCGTAATTTGCATTTGTTCATTACTTATTAAGGATGGAGACTTTATCCATTGACTGGAGTTGAAAGGCTTCAACCTTTTGCTTCCTTAATTTGCAGAGCATTCAAATCTGTATGTTGAGTTACATAAAACCCTATTTCAACACCTCATGATATCTTTCCTTCCTAACTTTAGTTGAAAATAGAATTGAAAAAAAAAAAAAGAAAATAGAATTGGTAGATTTTTCTTAGGAGGATATTTTGGAGAGCTGTCAAATTAAGTTCTGGTCTTAGGGAAGCTGAAACTAACTCAGGGCGATTATCTTTTCTTTTTTTTTTTTTTTTCTATAAGAAAGTTGAACAAGATTCACCATTTAAAAAATAAAATAAAATAAGGGATGGTGGGTAGTGCCATCGGTTTAGTTTCTTACTCTTGGTTTCAGCTCTGGTTGTGGGATTGAGTCAGAGTTGGGCTCCTTGCTCAGCAGAGTCTGCTTGAGATTCTTTCTCTCTCTCCCTCTGTCCCCCACCCTGCTCATGCTCTCTCTCTTTCTCTCAAATAAATAAATAAATCTTTCAAAAAATATTTAAAAAATTAAATTAAATTTAAAAGCTCTACCTCACTCCAAAAATTTCATTCAGTTGAATGCCAAGTTAGGATAGATCCTGATCTAGTAGGTTCTTGCTCAGTTTTCCTCCTCTTTCATAATGGGCTCCTCCTTAAAACAAGTAAGCTTAATAAAACCCCTTTCCCTAGTAGTCTGGGGCTCTGTTGCAATATGTGTATTTCTGAAAAATGGTAATAAAGCTTTATGGAGAATGTAAAAAATAGGAGACCTAAAACTTCCCAGCACCTATGAAAATAGCACCTGTACTAAATTTCCTCATTTTTCTTCCTGACATTTTCACTTTCTAAAGGGATGTATGAAGAGAAAGAGCAAAAGAAGAGGGAGATACCTGCAGACATTGCCATTCTAGGTCAAGCCTTCATCACCAACTATCTCTTTGAAATGTTGACCTTTATTAGAAAAACAACAACATAATTGGAATCCAGCTACAAAACATCATGTTTCTCTCAGTGAATTCATTCATTCTCATAAAATTTCCACTTAAATAATAGAAAAAAGCTCCCTTCCCAATTCAGGAATTATTATGTGATTATAATCACTTTTAATGTAAAAAAAAAAAATAGAAAATCTAGGCAGTTGTTGCAGCCTCCTAATCCATAAATCCTCAAACATGAAACTTTCTGCCTCAAGCCCAAGGTTGAAGGCAATGACTTCAGATGACCTAAATAAGAGCAATAATCCCAGAAAAACTTGGTAATACAGTACACAGCACAAGTGTAAGAGCAGGAACTATAGCCAGACTGAATCCTGGTTCCTTCATTTCCTAGTTGTGTGAGCTTAGAAAAGTTACCTAACCTTTCTGTGCCTCAATTTCCCCCGCAAAATGAGAATAATGGTCATGCCCAACTCACGTAAATACTAAATGCATTAATATTTCTTAAATATAGCACTGTCTGCTATTAGAATGTTTCTTTTTTAAAAAACTATACCTTACCAAGATAGTTTGAAAATACAATCTCTCTTTCCCTACTCTATTCAAAGAAAAGCACTTTACATCCTAAGATGACAGCATGGGAAGAAAAGAAATAAAATAGTGGGAGAAGGTTTTTTTTCTGTCCCAAATAGGGAAGAATATGCAAGGTTAAAAAAATTACAAATATGTGAAACACATGAAAAATATATCTGTACGGGTTCAAAGGATTTGGAAAAGGATATGATGTGTTTCATGTCCTAGCAGCCTACCTTAGTCATAACCAATAGTTCTTTGGGAACTCTTGATTATTCTAGGCAAGTTATTTTGCTAAATAAGCCGTTGGACATTTAGGCTATATCTACCTTGGCAAATATTTATTTCTAGAAGTTGGACTTGAGCAAATAAATGCCATATTTTGGGACATCTTAACAACCTGAGCTGAGATCCCAAAACAAATATTTTTAGTAGTTGAGTCTCCCTCCACTCCCAATAGACATGTTCATTTTAAGCATTACATAAAATGGCACCTGGGTAGAAGTTTCTATAAATTTTCACACGCTTTCTCACATAGCCTTCCAGCTACCATTTAAACCAGCACTCCTGGCTGCCCATTGAAATAGTCATGAAAATATTTTTTCTTTCTTTCTTTCTTTCTTTCTTTCTTTCTTTCTTTCTTTCTTTCTTTCTTTCTTTTCTTTCCTTCTTCTTTCTTTCTTTCCTTTCTCTTTTTTTCCCTCTCTCTTTCTTTCTCTTTCTTTCTAAAAGATTTTATTTATTTTATTCATGAGAGACACAGAGAGAGTGAGGCAGAGACACAGGCAGAGGGAGAAGCAGGTTCCCCGCAGTGAGCCCAATTCAGGACTCCATCCCAGGACCCCTGAGCTGGAGGCAGACACTCAACCACTGAACCACCCAGGTGTCCTGAAAATATTTTCTTTCATTCACTCTTTCAGCCAGTATTCATTGAATCTCCACCTGGGCTAGGCCCTGCACTAGGTGTTGTTATGCAACAGTGAACTACACAGACACTACCCATGCCCGAAAGCACACGACTGGCACAGATTCCCTGACAACTAACATATACCCATATGAGAATGCTGGAATACCTTTTTGTCTCTAGTCTTCCAACCTGGACGTGTTTCCTCAGCCTCTTCCAGTGGTTACCGTGACTGGGCCAACACAATCTGTGAATATTCAAGACTCTAGTTAAGAGATTTGGGTAACATTTCAAGACATTGAATTTCCTTCAGTATTACCAAGTTCCCAAGGCTAAGCTCGAGTGAAAAGCAAGGAGAGTCCTTTAATACAGCTCAGTTCTAAGGAGAGTTAGAAAGATTAAGTGTTCCTGTGGCCCAAGAGCAGCTTTACATTTTGCTGATCGTGGTATCAAGAAAGTTTCTGTAAAGGAGAAGGTTCAAGATGGGAGTGCGACCAGCTGCCCATGTACTGCAGCAACAGAATTTAGGATGCGTGGGAGAGTCTCCAAACTTCCCTCAGGCCATAACTCTTCTTCACAGGTTGTACTGCAACTAAAGCCATTAAAGATGGCTCCAATCACATACTCTTGAAGCCAAAGCCAATGACGCAATTCTCAGGCTCTCCAGTTGGCTTTGCCATATCTCACAGCTATAAACTGGTCTAGTTGGTTTTGCTGTATCTCACAAGTGTAAACTGGTCTAGTTAGTGTCTCCATATCTCACAGCTATTAATTCAACTTAAATGTACATAATCTAAAATTACATATTTGTGGTCACAACCAATCAAGGGAAAGATAGCAATAAATCCACTTACACATAAATTGAAAAAAACTTTCAAAATACATTCCTTAAGACAAACGGAACTGCCTGCATGTAGGATGTACCACATATTAGTATTCTCTAAGAAAAGCCTTTCCAATCAGATTTAAAGTCCAAAGAAAACCTGAAAGAAACTCCCCAGGAAATGGAGGGCCTTCTAAGGAAATGGAAGCCCAGCTAACACCTGGTTTCCTAACGTCCACGAAGCTGGTAGAGAACATTGAGGGCCTGACCTCACAAGTCTAAGGATGTTGATGTTTATCTTCACTTTATTCACTGCTTTCCAGAACTTTGGTTTTCTACAACGGTTAAAAAGAAAGGGAGAAAAACTGAAAATAACCTAATTGTCCATCAACAGGCAACCAGCCATTTGATTATTAAAAATGATTCTGTGTGTGTGTGTGTGTGTGTGTGTGTGGTCCTACTGGCATTCATGCCATATTCTTAACTTAAAAATGCAGGTGAGAAGACCTTATGCATAGTATGACCCCATTTGAGAAAACACATCTGTTTTGCCTAAAAAATAAAAAATCTAAGAACACAGAAAAGTGAATAATGGGTATCTGTTTGGAGGGTTTTCCATTCTCATTATTTTCTATTTTCCCACCTATACTTCCTCCTATTTTTGGAATTTGAAACCCAGGTAGGAGCTTCGTTACATAAACCTTGAGAGGTGCAGCCAGGCTGTCGATTCGATTCTAAACGTTTGTTGGAGAGGGAGTGGGCCTTCCTTCACATCTACTTGATTTCAAGTATACAAAAACCTGGGTCCTACGGCCAGCAGGTAAGTCTTACCTAAATAAATACATCAGATATACGCTTTGCCATGTAGACATGCACACAAACCTTACAAAAACATCATGAATTATTAAGATTATTAATAGTAATAATCACCCCATCCATCAAAACGGCTACCCTATCAGCAGTTCTCAGACACCAGGGAGCGTGACAATCCCCTGGAAGTTTTGTTAAAACACCAATTGCTGGTGGACTCACCCCCCGAGGTTCTGAGTAGGCAGGTGTGGGGTGGGGCCGAGAATCTGCACTTCTGTCAGGTTCCAGGAGACGCTGGTGCCGGTGGTCAGAGGACCCCTGCGAGGACCACGGACCTATCAGGGCCCCTTTGCCTCAGTGAGGGACGCCTGAGGGTGATTTGGTGCCTCTTGGTTCGGTGTGTTCAATTCTACTCTCAGGAAGATGGTAAACAGCTGTTCCTTCTCCTCACTGGAGAAAAGAGAGGAAATGGAATTAACGTGCAGCATAATGATTTAGGTTCGCTCTAGAGGGAAAACGTCCTTACAGAAGGGTTATTAAGTGCTGAGATGGGCTTAGAGGGTTACTAAGAGGAAGTTTTTGCTATCTGCCTCCCTGGAGATTTTTTGGAATTTACAAACCGAACTTGAATGGAAGGGAAGGAAGAGAATTGACCTAAGAAGCACTAGTTGCTTTCAGGTGAACCAAGCCCACTCCACTACCTTCTGCTGAACAGGGATAACTAAACGTTTTCTCTTCCTCTGTTCCCCAATCAGAGTGATCTGCAACTGTTCTCTCCGCTTCCTCTCACTTCAAGGAGAGTGTTTCTGATTCAACATCATATTGAAATGGCTAAATAAATAAATAAATAAATAAATAAATAAATAAAATGACCTAATTCATAAGCTTTCCTTGAGACAAAAACAAAAAACAGAAAAACAAAAGCAGATCAACCAGGGCATCTTCCTTGTCTGATTTTCTCTTCCTCATGCTAGGAAATCAAGAGGTTTCCATCTATATCCTTTGAGGCAAAAAGCCCAGAGCCCAGATATCAGCTCAGTAAAGCTTACAAGAAGGTTGCTTTCAACACGGGTCTGGAGCTTCCAGAGGAAACCTTTGGAGAATGAAAATAGGTTTTAGTTATTATAGGGCCTACTCAACTAATTTTCTTGGGGTTAAACTCTGTTCTCAGCTGTTTGCCGGCTCACAGAATAAAACATGGTTCCCATCACGCAACTGGGAAAACAGACATACCACTCTCCCGCCGCATTTCACGACCTTGGGCTCTGGTGGGTGACAAACCTGGATTCACAGCTCCATCCACCTTTCCTGCCTGTGTGGCCTTGAGCAAGTGGACCTCTCTGTTCCTCCTCTGTAACATGGAATCAATCCTACCTATTTCCCTTGGAGATTAAATGAGATGCAGTGTGGAGAGGACCAAGCCCAGGGCCTGCCTCCCAGGAGGAGGTCAACAAATGTCAGTTGTGTCTCCCTTCAAACCCCAGTCCATGAGGGGAAAATGGGCTCCTGAACAGGAGCCACTTGATGGCTCTTAAGTCTGATTCAACAATGTTACGAAGACAATCTTGCGTATAAATCTTTATCCACTTCCTGTCTTCTCCCAGGTCAATGCAACTTTGCTTCAATGAATGCCTCTGAATTTTCACCAGCCTGTGTGGTAGAAAAGCCTCTCTTGCACTGGTACATTAATAAACTAAATTGTTTTGGATGCAATTATGTAATTAACTCCCAATCAACATTTCCTTTGGAACCCATTATTTCCCTTAATATGCAGTGAGAAAATGGAGAAATAGCTTTGGCGTCAACAACATTGGTATTCAGATTTCTCTGCTTTATTAAAAAAGGCAAATACTAAACTCCAACTATTTTCAAATGGGGACTTATTCAGATCATAACAAAAAAACCCAACACACACACACACACACACAAAAAACAATAGCTACAAAAAGGGAATAATATGATTATATATCTCAAAGCATTATTATGAGGATGAAATGGGATAATGCATGCAAAAATACCTTGCAGAGTTCATAGGCCATAGTTATAGGTAATTATTGTTATTGTTATTGAGTACGTGATGATGAAAGTCCTCTTCAGATCTAAAATTAGGTGCTTAGAAGTAATTTAATCCTCAGGAAAGCCTGTCTCATTCCTTCACTCTCTACATACCACCTTCCTAGACAGATAACACTTAGGGCCCTTGGGACCATATCCACAGCAAATTCCTATGTGGCCATAACTTCGTTCTTTTTCATTAATTTGTAGGAGTGGGCATTTCTGGAAAATCTCTAAATACGTTTCTTTCATACTTATGCCGCCCATCCTTGCCTTCCCAGCCCACACTTCAGAAAAATGAGCATCGAATCATAGTCATTTGGAACTTCAGGGACCCTAGGGATCATCTGATTCACTCTTATTATTTTGAAGATGAAGAAACTAAGACTCAGAATATAAGGTGGCGTCTCAAAGCCCTTCACCTGGCTCTGTCACACCTGGAGCCCTACTTTCTTCCTTCCTATCCCAGCAGATAGAGAGTTAAGGGAAGCAGTAAGAAGTTGTGGATATTTGTTGCATGAACAGTATGTTTGCTTTTATTTTCCTATCTCCAGGAATTCTTTTACCTCCAAATGTCAGAAACCAAACTTTAGGAGACTTTAGCAGAACAAGGTTCCACTGGCTCATATAATACAGCCCCAGGCTGCACAGAAATGCTAGACACAAGAGACTTGGTCTCTTCATTCTTTTGGGGGGGCTTGACTGCATTTTCTCAGACTGACCTTCTCAATAAAGCTGCCCTGAAATAGGGACAGGAGTACGCAAACCGGACCACATGATTCTGAACATAACAGCAACCCACACACAGGACCATGCCTGAATACAGGTGTTACTTTTCTCACATAGCAAGAATTAGAAAGGTGAGCAACGACTAAGGCTGGAGCAACTACTCGAGATGGTCTCAGCGATTCAATGCTCTCCCCGTGTCTACTCCGTAGTTCTGAGGCTTTGGACGTGCCATGTTTTAGTAGAAGAAGGAAGAGGAGTGAGAGCAAAAGTCACCTGTCAGCTGAGTGTGACCCTTTTGATTGAGACAATAGCTTTCCAGAAGCCCCACACAGTAGACTTTCATTTATATCACATTGGCTGGCAAACGGGAGATAAGGTCACCTTTGGCTTCAAGAGAGTGTAAGGAGAAGGATATTTTCAACTGGGAATGTTCCCACTCAAAGAAACCAATCAATTAATAATGGTGGGCTCATAAGAAAAAAAGAAGAAGTGAAATATAGAGTAGGCAACTTGTTTGCCACAGGACATCCCTCTTATTTCCAACCAGACAAATCCTGAAAAGGGCCATTAATTGGCCTCTTGGGCCCCATAGCCACCCTTGTGGCCAGACTGGTGGGATATCATGATTCACAGCCCCAGCTAGAGCCACAGGCAGGTTGGGAGAGGATTCTCGACATAAGGAGGAGGTACAATGGCCAAGTAAGAGGACAGGGTGCTCAGCAGGGGCAACCATAGAAATCATGACAGTCCGAATTGTCCCCCAGCTATATCCAAGACTCTGTCCAAGAATCTGTTAAAATACCGCTTATAATCCTGAATTTTGAAAAGCACCAAGAATTTCCTCTGATGACGTTCAAAATGTACCCCACAGCCACAGGGAAACCCGTAGCAAAAGGCCGATTCCAAATATGAAATATATGAGATCGCATACCCATTTGTCAGGTGCATCATTTTATGGCCTACGGGTGAGTAATAGGTCAAGGCTAGGTATCTGCTGCTTCATCCAGTGATATTATCTTCAATCATGTTAATTAAATTAATATGGCTTGCACTAATGAAAATCGCAAAAACCTATTTTGGTTTCTATCAGCACATACATTTTGATAATTTAGTCCTGTCAGGCTTGCATGCCTCTTGGTACCAGATCCAATGCTCATAATATCAGGGTAATTTTAAGTGTTTCCTGTACAAAAACTAACAAAGAAAATGACTTGTGAACTAAATCTCACCTCGGTTGAGCAGTAAACCAAATCAAGGATTGTATATTCATGATGACTTTCCTGACGCTGGTGGTTTTATCCATCCGTCTCTCTTTCTTAACATATATTCCTCTTTGACATGTTTTCTAAATGATTAGCCACCTGAGAAAATATTTAAATGAGCATATCATAAGGTAAAAGATTTATGGCCTAAATTACATTAAACAAATTCAATATGCTGTGCATATGGAAATTAGAAGCTTTCAGATTATATTTTAGCCATTAAAATGTGCCTTAAAATATTTAGTTTCTGTTTGCAACAGTATGATTTTTCCTTCTGTTCATCTGATGGCAGATTCTCAGAGTAACCAAGCGAAAACAAATGACTTAGTCCTTGGTTCAGAGAAATAATGGGTTACTAGCATAATTAATTTTATGTTTAATTACTGTAGAATGAAACAATTCAACAATATCCAATCAATCCTTAGAATGACAGAACAGAAGGTCAGCAGTTGCTAAGTCAATTGTTTTGAAAGAGAAATTTATGTCAGGCTCTCTTTTATGTGCTATGGAAAGAAATTGGATAAAAGTGGTCAAGCAAACATTAATTAATTGTATAAATGTAATCTGGTTGTCATGCTAAATCATATAGGCAGGGGATACGGTTCTCAGAACGGTGGACATGCGCCCACTCCAAATTTCAGTGACATGCCCAACCTGCCCCCAGTCCCAGGCCATACACAAAAGCCCCAGAGTCAAATATTAACATCCCCAGAACTATTTTTCTAGAGTTTGTATTGACAGCCCCATGGAAAGGAGTTGATGGTTCCAGTCCATTTCCCTCCGCACCGCCCCTTCAGCATGTGGGGCTGAGACTAACTGACCTCTCCATTCCCTCTGCCTCCCCACCCACCTTGCTGTCCCATTAATAACAAGAAAGAGAACCCCGACTATTCCACAGAGCGAGTCTTCTGATCCTAGCGCCGGTCATATTGGGGAGCTCACGAAGACAACAAGCTAGCGGATGGGAACGGTGGTCCCCATCAGCTTTGCGCATTTAAAGACTTAATTTTCCAAGATCTCCTCCTGACTCTGCATTTCCCCCAGCATTTTATGTGTTTACATACTCTGCTTATTCAACTCAGGAAACCCTAGCTTTCCCTCTGCCATCACTAAGATACTCAACGCGAAACAACAGTGTACTTACCCCAGGACCAATCCTCTCAAGGCAACTGTGAAAACAACGATTTACTTTGAAAATTGGTATCATTAAAGGGACAATATTAAGCATTTATTTTGCTTTTTCCAGTAAAAATTTATTTTAGGATAACTGAGTAGTTCTAGATAATAAAGAGAACGTTCACAGAATGCTAAACAATGTAAAAAAAAAAATAAAAGAATTAGAAAAACATAATTTCACAAACTCCTCTATTACATTCTTTGAGGAGATGCCCCCCCCCCCCAACATCCTAGTTCATTTTTTCTCAGTGGTTCCTTTCCAGAAAGGAGTCTGAAGTAGCAGTCACCCTGAAAGCACGAAGGTGAAAAACCATAGCTGTACCACTTGAGAATTTTATGTGAAAAAAAAAAAAAAAACAAAAAACAAAAAAAAACTGAGGCATCATTTTCTCACTGCATCTAGCAACTCCTTGAAGGCAACCTTGAGAAATGCAAGCGTGAAGAGAAAGCGCCCTCCGTATTTAGGATGTTACTAAGAATGAAGAGTGTGTGGCCATTTAATTCATGGGACTCGGCAAAAGGTAGAGCAAGCTTCTCCGAGGAGATTAAAATCAGTAAGTTCCTAAGGTTCCTGGGGGAGAAACTGAATTGAAGGGACACGACAGAGGCTGCCCAGGTGCTGGAAAGGTTCTGGGTTTGGAGCTGGATGCTGGTTAGGCAGATATATTCAGTTTGTGCAAATTCACTAGGTTTATAATTGATATATTTTTCTGAATATAGTTATACATCAAGAAAAGAGCCTTGAAAATTAAAAAAAAAAAAAAAAAAAGATCCTCTTCTCTTCCCAAGGGAAGCCCCTGACCCCATGAGCCTTAGTGTCCAGGAGTCTGGGGCAAATGTTTCTCTGGGAGGATCTTGGATTCATCATAGAAAAAATTACACGGACCAAATCTGGTGTTTCGTGAAATGATGAAGGTTCTTCGTGCAAGCTGAATATTCCTGAGCTGAGGCCTGGTCTGGCCGGGCTGAGCGGGGCCGTTGGAGAATTTTTGCCTGCCAGGGACAGCAGCAATGCAGCACTTTGAGGCTGTATCCTAAACACAGAATCCTCATCTGAGAGGTCAGAATAACCCTAAACCCCTTGAACAGTGTGCATAGTTGCCAGGACTCATGTGTGCATCTGGAAGGCCCCATGAGCCAGGACGGGTGGGGAGCCCTCAGGACACCACCCATCGGCTGCCGGTAGCAACACTAAGTCACCCTGGGTGTCCAGAATCAGCCATAGTATTGAAACAATTGCTTTCCCTGGGCTACCACATATTTTCCAACAGAAGAATTCAGCTCGTCTTAACATTCTTCGAAACAAAGAAATGCGATGGTGACAAATTCACTGTCTTCAGAATAATCTATGAATTAGTCCTTCAAGTATTAAGGTCGCTCTCAGTAGCAACACGGTTTGTCTACAGAAACAATCCTCTCAAACTGAGTAAATACCAGGCTGACACCCCCCATTGCTCGGACCCTCAGATCATTATTTCTGGTAGTGGAACCGGCTGACGCTCCGAGTGGCAAGTGGGTATCTCTAATAAATTCAATAAGGCCTGAAATAGCAAGGTGGAAGGCGACTAGATTAAAACCATTAAATTACATTTCTCCGAAAAAAAGGCACTTGATGAATCAGCCACTGATATTTTTGAGTGAATCTAGTTGAATGTGCGTTGATTTATCCGAAGATATCCCATGCTTTGTAATATCAATTCTTTAAGACCACCTTCTAATTTCTCAATCATACAAATACTTGGCTCTAATACCCTCATTAAAAAAAAAAAAAAAAAACCTACGTCCCTTCTATATGGATTACACCTTGGTGGGCAGATTGTAGTATAGCACAGTGTTGTATTGTCCGGTATCATATGTCCTCGAAACTAAGGAAGCATCAACTCAGAGAAGCACAATTACTATTTTTTCATGCTTTTTTGAAAAATTTGACATCTAACGCTGTGCACGATTAAAGTGTACAAGTTGTTACTTTAATGCATTCATACTTTGTATAATACGATTGCATTGCAGTGATATTTATTATATATCACAACTAATTAACAATTGCATAATTATAATATTATGGCTAGATTCACGATACTGATCACTAGGACTCATTTACTACTGGTCACAAAGGTTGAACCCTTAAACACCATCAATCTTGTCCATCCTCATCCCCTGGTAACCACCTTTTTACTCTGTTTTTTTTGTTTGTTTATTTTTTTGTTTTTTATGGACTTGCCTTTTTTATATTCCACCTATACGTGTGACCACACAGTGCCTTTCTCTCTCTGACTTATTTTGCTTAGCATAAGGAGAAGCACAAGGATTACATGTAATATCACTAAGAAAGGGGGAAAAAACTCATTTAAAAAATTTCATGACACTTCTTTTAAGAAGCAGCCTTATTTCAGATATAAAAAGGTGAAAAACATATCTCAGCTTTGCTGAAATATGTATTTTTCCTACTATCAAAAAAAATGTAGGAGAAACTTCTAGCTAACTTTAAAATTCAACAGAAATCACCAATTGACAAGGATTTCTTGGGGGAAGGGGAAGGTTGATGCTGTTTTTAAATACATTGCATTGATTACCTTTTTATGATTTAATCTGAAAGAGGAGAATATTGTTCCACTTCTTTAAAAACAAGGTCACTGGGGGATCCCTGGGTGGCTCAGGGGTTTAGCACCGTCTTCAGCCCAGGGCGCGATCCTGGGGTCCCGGGATCGAGTCCCATGTCGGGCTCCCTGCATGGAGCCTGCTTCTCCCTCTGCCTGTGTCCCTGCCTCTCTCTCTCTCTCTCTCTGTGTGTGTGTGTGTGTGTCTCTCATGAATAAATAAATAAAAATGTTTTTAAAAAATAAAAAATAAAAACAAGGTCGCTGTTGGGGCACCTGGCTGGCTCAGGGGGTTAAGAGTCTGCCTTCAGCTGAGGTCACGGTCGGCCCGGGGTCTGGCTGCCTGCTCAGCGGAGAGCCTGCTTCTCCCTTTCAATCTGCCCCGCCCCCCCTGCTCTTTCTGTCAAATAAATAAATAAGATCTTTAAAAAAAAGAAAAAAAGTTTTTGTCTTCCGCAAAGTGAACATAAGAGGTCACAGTCTCCCTCTTCCATTTTCTTTTTTTTTTTTTTAAGATTTTATTTATTTATTCTTGACAGAGAGAGAGAGACAGAGACACAGGCAGAGGGAAGAGCAGGCTCCATGCAGGGAGTCTGACGTGGGACTCGATCCTGGGACTCCAGGATCACACCCTGGGCCGAAGGCAGGTGCTTAAACCGCTGAGCCACCCAGACTGCCCCCCTCTTCCATTTTCTGCAATAGTTTTTGCACTGCTGATGAAAATATGACATCAAATGAAGTACCAAGAGCCACACAAAATCTGATTCACAAAATGCAGAGTCTTGGGATCCCTGGGTGGCGCAGCAGTTTAGCACCTGCCTTTGGCCCAGGGCGGGATCCTGGAGACCGGGGATCGAATCCCACATCGGGTTCCCGGTGCATGGAGCCTGCTTCTCCCTCTGCCTGTGTCTCTGCCTCTCTCTCTCTCTCTCTCTCTCTCTCTCTGTGTGTGACTATCATAAATAAATTAAAAAATTAAAAAAAAATGCAGAGTCTCAATATTTCCTTTAAGCTCTGAAGCAGCGATGCAGCCACTTTACAGCCCTTAGGCACGTGTGATCACAGACGAGAAGCTCATTTGCAACACGGAATGCAACCGCAGTCTCCACAACTTGATCTCCGAATGTCCGTGGCAGTAATAAAACTACCATTTGCCCCAGTGAATATGCTTTGAAATTAATTTTTCTCCCCATTTTTAATTATAACACAGTTTGCCTTCAAGAGAATAAGTAGAAGTCTAAATGAGAAGAAAACTCAATTATCTGAAACAACATATCGCTGGAAAACTGGGCTCGAAGCAGGAAAGGTCATGGTTCTTGTCCCTTTCGGAGTGGAGCTGCAATGAATCCTCTAGATTTGGGGCATGAATCCTCCAACTGTTTTTGAAACCTTAGAATAAACACAGGTCTATGAAATTGGAGTTTTTAAGATGATGCATACAGATTAATACAAACGCCCACCAACTTAAATATAGTGAAATGAGGAAAAGTGTGAAATATTTTAGGAAAAGACCACTAATGCGCACGATATGCTTTCCAGTGGGATCAGTTAGGAATACTTTGGTACAAAACGTTACGAGCACTTTATCGCTAGCCTTTTCCGAGGATTGTGGATCAAATCTCCCGTGCTTGCATTTTTACTCATTGAACTCTATGTAAATGATTAACAGCCAAATGCAAGATGTAAATTTGGATTGAATTCTGGATTTTATTTACTTATTTACTTATTTATTTTAAAGATTTTATTTATTTATTCGTGAGAGACACACAGAGAGAGGCAGAGACACAGGCAGAGGGAGAAGCAGGCTCCATGCAGGGAGCCCAATGCAAGACTTGATTCCAGGACCCCGGGGTCACTCCCTGAGCCGAAAGCAGACACTCAACCACTGAGCCACCCGGGCGTCCCTAATTCTGGATTTTATTTTATTTTATTTTTTTAATTTTTTTTCTAATTCTGGATTTTAAAGGGCAACTCTAGGATGCATTTTGGGGACAATTGGAAAACTTAGAATATGCACGGTGTATTAGATTATACTAATGCATTGTTCATTTTCTTTGGTGTGTTAGTGGTGTTTTAGCCATATGGGAAAATGTCCTAATTCTTAGAGGACACGTGCTGAAGTTTTAGGAATGAAGAGTCATGACGCCTGTTATTCACTTTAAAATGGTACAAACCGGGACAGCCTGGGTGGCTTAGCGGTTTGGTGCCGCCTTCAGCCCAGGGCGCGATCCTGGAGACCCGGGATCGAGTCCCACGTCGGGCTCCCTGCATGGGGCCTGCTTCTCCCTCTGCCTGTGTCTCTGCCTCTCTCTCTCTCTCTCTCTCATAAATAAATAAAATCTTTTTTTAAAAAAATAAATAAAATAAAATGGTACAAACCCATACACGCACACCCACGAAAGAGAGAGAAGACACACAAATGTGACAAAATGTGAACAATTTGCCAATCCAGGTGAAAGGCAATCAGGTATTTGTGATAGGATGTGTTCTACTTTGCTGTAAGTTTGAAATGTCTTCGAAGTAAAAACGCTGTGCCCCTGGATGGCTGAGCGGTTGAGCGTCTGCCTTCGGCTCAGGTCGTGATCCCGGGTCCTGGGATCGAGTCCCACCACAGTCTCCCCACAAGGGAGTCTATCTCTCTGCCTCTCTCTGCGTCTCTCATGAATAAATAAAATCTTTAAAAAAAAATAAAGAAAGAAGTTCAGGGGACCGTGTATCGAGGCCTGGAAAAGCTCTTGGTCTGAACGACACTGGGTACAGGCGTTCTTCGCTCTTTCCCCACATTAACAATAGTTGATTTTAATTTGCGCTCCCCTGACGCTCCAATAAAATACTTGTGGAAGAAGAGCAGGTCAGGAGGCCTTGTTTTAAGTTTATTAACTGACAACCTACTTTCAATGCAAAAGAAAATGTAACCTGGGTCTGCTTTAAAGCAATGATTGTCAGCTCACATGGTCAATATGTCATGCAGGGTGCACTTCATTAAGGAGTGAATTACTTTGCTTGTAATCTGAGCTAAATGAATGTCAATGTCAGGTGGCATAAATCACAGATTAAAATGTATCACTAAGTGCAATCAGATAGGCGGCATCACCCTTTGCCCTGCGAAAACAACCCCAAATCGGGGGCTCGTCGCATACGCGTTCTCCGAGGGGCAGATAGAAGGGCTCCCGTGCCTCGGGAAGGACTTCAGGGGTCAGCTGTCAGGTTCAGGTGTCTCGTCGTGGCTCCTTCTCCGGCGACACCCAAACCAAAACGCCCCTGCGTCCCAACGTTCACCAGCTAAAAGAGCAAATTCTCCAGGTTGCTGGCCCAGGTGATGATAAGAGAAACCAACAAAAGCTCCCCGCAAAAGGGTCACTATTGGGAAGAATATTCTTTTGCAGACTCCTTCTCCGAGCCCACGCTTTGCAGAAAAGGCAAAGTTCCTTGAAAGGCGGCTCTCCAGAGACAAGGCCCAGGCTTCCTAAGAGGCGGCTCGTTAGGGGCCACGGTGATGGACCGCGTCGCAGCAGCCCCCGTCTGCCTCGCCAGGCGCCCACTGACCATGCTGATGGTTTTGAACGTGGGACAGGGCTCGCGACGTGGATAGCGAGCCGAGTCCAGCATCAGAGAAGAGATGGATTTCCACCGCCGGGCTGCTTCAGCGGCCCGTGTCCGCCGAGCAGGGCAGGTGAGGTGCTCCTCCACCCGGGGACGAGGCAGCTGACGCCCACCTGTCCAGGTCGTCGGGGTCAGCAATGTGAAGAACGGACGTCAGGGCCCGACGCATACCAGCTGCCCCCCAAAAAAGGGAGGGGATTACTATCAAGTGTTGAAAGCAGTCAAGTGTTTTTCAAAGACACGAATGGTTTTCGATGGAGCAGGTCCCTCAGGTCTTGGTCTCAGTGGGCACCTCACGTGCTTCGGGTGGCGAGTCGGTGCGCACGTCGGTGATCCTGCAACACGCGGCCAGCGCTCGTGCACAGCGCCAAGTGAGCCCGAAACCCGGCTCACGGCCGCGGGCATCTCATCACCACCCGAGGAAGAGGTGCATTTTGCACCCGGGAAGGATGGCAGGAGAGAAGACAACAGCTACATGGTTTCGCTCACGTGGGGCATCGGAAAAGCCAGCAGACAAAAAGCAGAAGAATCAGCCCTGCAGACACAGAGAGCAAACTGATGGAGGCCAGAGGGGACGGGAGTGGGGGGAGTGTTGGGGGGCAGGCCAAGGGGTGAGGGGGACAGACAGGCACAGGCCCCGTAGATGGTAGCTGCACGTGGGGTGAGCACCGCGGCCAGTCACTAGATCCTGCTCTGATGAATCTCAACGTGTGGGGGGACCGAGCGGCGCCCACTTTACCACCGTCATCTCTGAGGGGCTGCCCTCCTCCCAGACCCCCGCCCCCGCGCCCCAGGACCTCCTCCTTTCAGTTCAGTGTTTATTAGTGGGTTGGGCCAGAGGAATCAGCGGCTATGCTGGTTGGTTTGTTTGGGGTTTTTTTCTTAGACCCTCTTCCTTATTTGCTTTTTACTCCCCCCCTTAATCTAAAAGCTCTGTCCGAGGCAACTGGAGATCTTCATCCTTCTCTCTCCCCCTCCCCTTATAGGTTGAGGCTACGGGGTAGGAGAAAAGTGCACAACCCACCACCCCCTTCCCTTCCCCTATGCACATGCATTAAAAATCTCTTATTTACCCTCCCCCTTTCTCTGGCCAAAAGGAGCCTTTTCCCTCTTTGACCCTAAGAACTAAAAAACAAAACCTTGAGATGAATGTGACATTGTGTGTCAACTACCCTCCAGTTGGAAAATTAATAATAATACAAAAAGAACGGTGGGTGATGACCAAACACCTACATACCTACTTCATGTTGCTCTGCGTCCCTACTTCTCAGTGGGCCCCCCCAACCCTGGGCTAAGGGGGACAGCTAAGCGTGGGGAAGGGACTGGGCAGTGGCCTGGGGGGGGTCAGTCGGGCAGGGGGTTAGGGGGTTAGGGAGGGAGGCAGGGGGCGGTGGGGAGAAGCTCCACGGAGCACAGCCATCCCCCCCCCCTTCGGATGCTTCTAGACGGACTGACCTAGAGATGGCCGAGGACGCCCAGGGAAGGCTTTTGGTTCTTTTTAATCTGCGGGCCTGACGTCCTGCGGGCCGAGCCCGGCCCCTGTCCCCGGCACTGGCTGTGGGGCTACGGCTCCCGGAGGACGACATCGGCAGAAGTAAAACACGGTGGGTCTCCTAAACGGTCCGGCCCCGAGTCGCTGTGTGTGGCGTGGGATGGTCCCCCGGGGCTCCTCCACCTGTAGGGAGGCAGGGGTGACATTTCTGAAGTGCGATCCCTGCTCCGTGGGTCGCAAGGGCCCAGCTCGGGGCGCCATCGGGGCCGGGAATGAAGGTGTGCGCGCGCTCCCCTTCCTCTCCAAGTGGGGGGAGCTGCCCGGCGTCAGGACGAGGGGCGTCCGAAGAGCACCCTCTGGGAGAGCCGCCCGGCCAGGCGTGGAGGACCCTGAAGTTGGCGGGAAGGCCAGGCCTCAGCTGAGCGGCCCGCGTGGGCATGTCCGTGGCCCGCACGGGAGACTTGGATCTTGCCCTCTTCCTCTGCCTCCACGCCTCCCCCCCGCAGGGTGCATCCTGGAGGGTGCTGGGCATCGGGCGCCTCCCCCACGCAGGGTGCATCCTCAAGGGTGCTGGGCATTGGGCACCCCCCCCCAGCCACAGGGTGCATCCTGGAGGGTGGTGGGCATCGGGCGCCTCCCCCCCGCCCCGCAGGGTGCATCCTCTAGGGTGCTGGGCATCAGGCGCCTCCCCTGCCCCGCAGGGTGTATCCTCGAGGGTGCTGGGCATCGGGCGCCTCCCCCACGCAGGGTGCATCCTCAAGGGTGCTGGGCATTGGGCACCCCCCCCCAGCCACAGGGTGCATCCTGGAGGGTGCTGGGCATCAGGCGCCTCCCCCACGCAGGGTGCATCCTCAAGGGTGCTGGGCATTGGGCACCTCCCCCGCCCCGCAGGGTGCATCCTCCAGGGTGCTGGGCATCGGCCCGCCGTGTCCCTGGCTCTGAGTTTCCGGGTGGCTTGCACAGACTTCCATGCGACAGATGGCTCTTCCCACAGGATGCAGCAGCCACGGACCCGGGGGATGAGGGCAGGGGATGCAGCCGGTCCCCAGTCTGGGAGGCCCCACCGCAGCTGCAGCGGCCCCTGGCCCGAGCCCAGCGCCACCACCCCGCCACCCGCGGGCAGGAGGCCGAAGCGACTCTGCGGAGCCCACCCGCCCATCGAGGCAGGTGCTGCCTTCTCATTCCTCTTTTCTTCTCTTTTTTCTTCTTCTTTTCTTCTTTTCTTCTCCTTTTTCTTTTCTTCTTCTTTCTCCCTTTCTTATTTTCTTCTCATCCTTTTTCTTTTCTTCTTCTTTCTTCTCATTCTTTTCTTCTTCTTTTTCTTCTTTTCTCTCTTTCTTTTCTTCTCCTTTTCTTCTTTTCTTCTTCTCATTCTTCTTTTCTTCTCCTTTTTCTTCTTTTTTTCTCTTCTTCTTTTCTTCTCCTTTTCTTCTTTCTTTTCTTCTTTTTCTTCTTCTTTTCTTCTTCTTTCCTTCTTTTCTTCTTCTTTTTCTTCTTTTCTTCTTTTTCTTTCCTTCTCTTCTTTTCTTCTTTTTCTCCTTTTCTTCTTTTCTTCTTCTCATTCTTTTCTTCTTTTTCTTCTTTTCTTCTTTTCTTCTTCTCATTCTTCTTTTCTTCTTCTTCTTTTCTTCTCTTTCTTTTCTTCTTTTCATCTTCTCCTTCTTCTCCTTCTTTCTTCTTTTTTCTTCTTCTCCTTCTCCTTCTTCTTTCTTCTTCTTTCCTTTTCTTCTTCTTCTTCTTCTTCTTCTTCTTCTTCTTCTTCTTTTCTTCTTCTTCTTCTTCTTCTTCTTCTTCTTCTTCTTCTTCTTCGCCAAGTTATGAAATTTGGCAACTGGTGAAGATGAATG
This sequence comes from Canis lupus dingo, assembly GCF_003254725.2. Lineage (NCBI taxonomy): Eukaryota > Metazoa > Chordata > Mammalia > Carnivora > Canidae > Canis > Canis lupus. Next base: position 66,908,254 of record NC_064252.1, on the reverse strand, counting down.
AAGACTAAACCTTTAGAAGTATAATGAGTCAGGGAATAAAAAGTCAGTCATAAGCTCACCCTTTTGATTCACTTATTGTAGAGTGTTCTTGAAAACAGAGGTCGGTACGGTAACAGCACACGATGCCCTTCGGGCTGCCGCGTGGGTTAAAAAAGTTAAATATTATGAGCACAGCCGTGGCCGTCGTCCTAAAGCCTGTCTTTATACTTTCTTCATATGGAGGTTTCTCTCACCAACACGCAGAAGCACTTTTGCATATTTTTAAACTTCCCGTAAATGGTACCCTATTGTACCTACGTGATTCGGGGTTGTGTTTTTTTCTTTTTAATCTAGACTGAAAAATATATCTGCTCTGATAACGTGTCGTTCTAATTTATCCATTTTTCATCGCCACCTATTTTCCCACCCCTGAATCTCACCACAATACGGTCATCCATCGAAAGCCTGATTTTTTTCTGAAAGAGGAGAAGTCTTTGTACAGGGCGGGAGCAAGGAGCAATCAGGTAAACTCGGGTAAACCCGGCCCTCAGGTGTACACGCCGTGTTCCGGAGCAGGGCTCGGTAGTGAGTCGCCTCCCCCGCCCGCAGCTCCGGAAGGCGAACAGGTAAGGAGGCAGGAGCGGGCGGCGGCCGTCGAGCACCTCGGCCAGGAATGCAGCGCCAGGCCGGACAGAGGCCAAGCCCGAGCACGGGACACGCGGTGCCAGAGCCCCTCCGGGAGGCGCCTTCCTTCCTCCAGGAACATCACCTACTCTATCACTTGGTCACACCTGTGTGCCTGCAGCTGCGTGTTCCCCAAACACCTGGGGGCTCTGCTCTTTTCATATCCTAACCACTTCCCTGGATTTTCCAGGCTTGATTTTTGCAGCAGTTGAGGGAAAGCACAATCGGCTGATTCTCCAAAATGAGCCCCCCAGGAGCAGCTCCCTGGCCCCCAGGTCGCCCATATCCAGCCCTGCCCTTCTGGACCCTCAGAGCAGCAGGTGGGAAGGTTGGGGAAAGAGCGGGTAGCCAGCGGAGGGGCCGGGGGACCTCTCGCCCGCGGGGGAGTCCTGCCCACCCGTGAGGCCTGAGAAGGGATACCTGCACCAAGGACGTGGCCTGCTGCTCCATGTGACGGAGCTCAGGGGATCGGGTGACAGACAGCCTGTGTGACCGGTGGTGAGAGGAAGGGCCAGCCGGTCTGGCCCGCATGAGTGGAGCCTGGGGCCGATGGTGCCTGGAGGACCTGGCCCAGGCAATGCCAAGAGGGAGGAAGGAACCCACTGATACCACCGAGAGGTGCGGGTCATGCACTCCTCTACTTCCACACGTTGTTTTCAGTAGCAGGACTCTGATCCGTCTGATTTATGCAAGGCCCCTATTTAAAAACCAAGTAAATGAGGGATCCCTGGAGGGTTCAGGGGTTGAGCATCTGCCTTCTGATCCTGGGGTCCTGGGATTGAGTCCCGCACTGGGATCCCTGCATGGAGCCTGCTTCTCCCTCTGCCTGTGTCTCTGCCTCTGTGTGTGTGTGTCTCTCATGCATAAATAAATAAAATCTTTAAAAATAAATAAATAAAATAGAAACCAAGTAAACGAAAATAAATAAATAAATGAAAACCAAGTAAATGCACACGTGGAATGCTGGTGAGAAATAAAGAGGAACAATGGGATGCCTGGGTGGCTCAGTGGTTGAGCATCTGCCCTGCCCTCATTCCAGGGTGTGATCCTGGGTTCTGGGCTCGAGTCCCATGTCGGGCTCCCTGCATGGAGCCTGCTTCTCCCTCTGCCTGTGTCTCTGCCTCTCTCTGTGTCTCTCATGAATAAATAAATAAAATCTTAAAAAATAAATAAATAAAGAGGAACGAAATACTGCTACACTAGGCACCGTGGACAAGCCTCCGCATGGTCACAGGGATGCGCCCTCTGAAGTGTGCACGCCCGCGTGAGCATTTCCATCACGGTTCCTGACTATGGCTTTCTCCATCCGGAAGGTCAACTCCACAAGGGCAGGCCTTTTTGTCAGCCTCGCTCACTGCTGCAAATGGGGCGCAGGGGGTGCATCTCGAAACATTTTTTTGGAATAAGTGAATGCGTCAGAGGAAAAGGGAAGAAAGACAAATCGACTTCAGAGATCATTCGGTCCAAACCCATTATTTAACAGACGAGGATGCGGAAACCCCGAGAGGTTGAAGGGCTTTCTCCACCGCAAAATCAGAATGTGGCAACACTAAGGGTGAGAACGGGCTGCTCCTCAAATCCTTCTTCTCTCTGTTGAGTAAGGTCATAAGTGACTCTTTGTTTGATCAAAATTATTAGTTCTTCTTAACTTCCTCTCCAAGCATACTTATAATTATTCTAATTTAATGGATCACCGAGCTTAAAGAAAAAGACACGGAAAAAAAAAAAAAAAAGCCAAACCAGGCTACTCACATGTGCCTTTTACTTCCAAAATAAACAACACGACTCTGTTACTAATGTTTATAGTAAATCTGGTCTGGAATGACGTCCCTGGAAACCTTTCTACATAAAGACAATTCAAGGTCCTAAAGATCTGCTCTGCACTGAAAGTACTGTTGCTGGGCTCAAAGGGGACACACGGAATATTCTAAGAAAAGCAAGGTACAAACAGTACGTGGCGTCACAACCCTCAGTAATTTAGGGCAAAGCAGATGCTCGAACCCAAGCGTCCGGGGCTCTTTTGCCATATTTCCAAATAGGATGAACCTTGAGCTAAGGAACGCACACCTGTGGAAGATTCCAGGCATCAGTTCGTGGTTGCCTTCACTGTATTCCTAAAAATCACATTTTTTTTTTCTTCAAGAGGTTTCCCTTGTTCGTTTTTTTTTATTTTTTTAGATTTTATTTTATTTATTTATGAGACAGAGAGAGAGAGAGAGGCAGAGACACAGGCAGAGGGACAAGCAGGCTCCATGAGGGAGCCCGATGTGGGCCTCGATCCCGGGACCCCGGGGTCATGCCCTGAGCTGAAGGCAGATGCTCCACCGCTGAGCCACCCAGGTGTCCCCCTCGTTTGTTTTTAAGTGCACGTTGCAGAGTGAGACAGTTTATCTACAGCGATTGCAACAGGTTAGGCAGCCTCCAAGAGCGAGGCCAGCAAGCACTGGTGTGCACACACACACACACACGCACACACACAAAGACAAGAAACCCACGGAGTCGCACTCGGGAATCTTCGCAAAGGTGTAAGGAAGTTGTGATGCTAGGTCAGCCCCTTTTTACAAGACTCAAGACACCCTCTGGTATCCTCTACAGAGATACTAAGAGAGGCTTTCTTCCTTTCACTCATCCAACAATTATTTCGAATGCCCACTGGGGACAAGCCCTCTGCGAGGTGCCAGGGTGCTCGGGTGATCACCCTAGGGCCCCATCTGATCCCTCCCCTCGCCCGCTGCTCCCCCTCCAGCTCTTCCCGCTCCAAACAACTCCTGTGGCTTCAGTGGAACCAGCTCAGCACCCGCCGGGAAGGGAGGGGCGTGGATTGACCAATATTCCTCTATTGTCAGAAAAATTAATAGTCTGGTCACACAGCATTCTCCTCCTAGACACACACACACACATTTACATTGTAAAAGCTAGTGCTCCTGAGCCCAAATGGACCTTTAATTGTGGGATTTCAGGTAGGCAACAAAACGGAGTCACATGAAAGATTTGGCAAGTAGAGGAAGGAGGATAATTGGCAGACAGGAGGGTATCTAAGGGTTGGCCCCAGGGATCAGCATTGCTAACGTGGCTTTCCCTGCTCCGTCCTTGCTTCTTCCCTTCACCCTCCTCTGAATCTATCACTTAAAAAAAAAGCAGATGCAAGGACTTTATATGAGGGATGAGGGTGTGATGAAGGGAAAGAAGTTCTGCTCAGTGCAAGATGAAGGGGGCAAAGGAGAAACGTGCGCACGCCCATCACTTCGAGAGGGGAGGTCCGTAGGTTAGAGAATATCTAACGAGTTTTGAGTCCAACCTTGCAGGAATTTCTTGGGGACTAAATACCTCCTTAGGGACTAAAGGTTTGTGTCCCTCCGGATTCCTATGCGGGCACCCTAACCCCCGACGCAACAGCATTTAGGGATGGCACCTATGGGAGGTGCCTTCGTGGAGAGGAGTGGCCCCAAGGCTGGTGCTCTCGCTGCCCCCGCACACACCAAGCAAAGGTCCCGTGAGCACACGACCAGATGGCAACCAAGACAGGGAGACTTGGAGTGAACCCCACTCGGCGTGCACTGTGACAGTGCACCTCCTGGGCTCCAGGACGCTGAGAAATCAATTGCCATTGTTTGAGCCGCCCAGTCTATGCTATTGTGTTGCGGAGCAAACACGTCCCTACTCTGTATTTCTAAATCAGAAGTAATAATTTGCTATAATTCCTGAGTATCTCAGCTCTCTGCTCGGGGCGCCTGAGTGGCTCTGTCCATTGAGCATCCGACTCTTGATTTCGGCTCAATTTGAAGCTTGGGGTCATAGGATCGAGCTCCCCGTCTGGCTCCGTGCTCAGCGGGGAGTCTGCTGGAGATCCTCTCTCCCTCTCCGTCTGTCCTTCCCTGACTCATGCTCTCTCTCTCTCAAATAAATAAATAAATCCTTTAAAAAAAAACAAACCCCCCCTTATTCTTTCCTTCCGCACCCCCCCTCCTCACATACCCACACAGAAGCTCAGAAAACAACTCCATAATTAAGATTACTAAAACTGGAACAGGTTTCACAAATAAGCTAAGCATACCCTATGCAACACGAATCAAAAAGGAAAGATTAGCCTGAATAAGAATCCCCCCCACCCCACCCCCGGTGGCTTTCCATTGTCTTTCATGAAGAGTCCTTACAAACTCATGTGGGTAACGATGTACACTGGGCACCGGCCTATCTTTAACACTCACCACCCCCCCACTCTGTTTTTTTTTTCCCCCCTGATTCAGCATTTCCCAAAGCTACTCAAGCCCTCCCCAGTATGTTGGCTTGATCCATGGGGTTTATTTTTCCTGCAGGGCTCCAAGTGAGGTGCTGAGTGTCTCACCATGAGGACCCCAGCAGGGAGCTGCCAGAGAGCCGAGTGGAGCTGAGTGGCCTGAGGAGCGAGTTCATACAAGGAGGAACTCATTTATCTTCCACAGGACCCTCCGCCCACGCCCCCTCCACCAACTACAAACTATGTAACCCATCAAAACAGAGAGCTGGCCAAAGCCACCCTCCTCCTGGGACTGTAAACACCTCCCTAATCACAAAGCTTTGCAAGCTAGCATGCTCTTGATTGGTTGAGATCGCTAAACCCCTACATTTGGACCCAGATTTCTCTCTTAAATCACCAGTCATTCTCTATACGTGGTGAGAGAACTGGAACTGAAGAAAAAAATAAATGAGGAGTCGCAGTCCCATCAGGTTCATTTCTCCGGAGCTTCAGACTTCTCCAGGCGGGCAAGAGTACCGCCATGTACCTGATTTCCACAGACCCAGAAAGGAGATGTTACATCTCGTAATCAGGAAGATGTTTTACTTGAACAGGAATCCAGGAGCTTAAAGGAACTCCAGGAATGCTAATGTGCATGACCTGCAACATTAACCTAGTTGGGAATTCCTACGCCTTTGTGGCCATTCTGAAATACGCTCAACCATGTGAAAGGGTTTGAATAATAGATTTTTTTTCTTACGTCACCATGAGTTTGGACGTAAGTAACTTAAATCACTGTTGATTGGTTATCCTCATTCATTCACATTTTTTTTTTGTCCTGTTCATTCAGTTGTTGCAAATATTCATTGCTGGCTAAGATGTATATTCCAAAATATTGACTGCAAAAAAAAAAAAAACTCTAATATCAATTACAGAATGTTCACTCATATCAAAAACTTTGAAAACTTGAATGGTCTTCTCTTGGGAGTTAATGAAACAGACCATGGTCCATCCATAAAGTGGAATAGAATGCATCAGTTAAAAGATGTGAGGCCTAAAGTCTGGACATGGAGAAATACAATCCCGCTATACAGCTAAGGGCAGGGGGAAGCAGATTATAGAATAGCCTGTCCAGTGGAACGCTTTTAAATTAAATTGTATGTCCGTGTGGGCACATACGTGTACGTCGATAAGAATCTAGAAAATATACATCAACTTAACTGGTTACCAGTAGCTGTCTCTGTGGTATTACTTTTCTACTCCTTGAATTGTTTTTTTACGAGAAGCTAATCCACTAATCTCTTCATCACACAGTTGAAGTTCATTGTCTTGGGAGCCCATTGAAGCATTGCACATGCTGGGACGCTTTGCGGTTGGGTAGCGCCATATGATTGGTTCTGTCTAATGAATTGTAAGCAAAGTGACATGTGTCACTTCCAGGCCGGACAACTCAGTTGCTCCAGAGCTCTTCTCTTCCGTCATAAAACCCAGCAATATTTGAGAGAGTGGCTGCAGCACCGGTCCTAGATGAGAAGCTCCGGGTGGAGTGAAGCCCCCAACCAACCCACCCGGCATGGCATAAGAGCAAAACATAAACTCTTGTTATTGATAAACCTCCAGGAATCGTTCATGAAGAATGACTGTGTCTATCCTGACCGATACAAGCAAGCATTTTTAATTTTATCTTTAACATAGAGATGTTGAGGGGCCATTGGTTAAGCGACTGACTCTTGATTTTGGCTCTGGTCATCATCCCAGGGTCGTGGGATAGAGCCCAGCACATGGCCCCACACTCAGCTGATTGTCTGCTGGAGATGCTCTCTCTCTCTCTTTCTCTCTCTCTCTCACTCTCTCAAATAAATATATAAATCTTTTTTTTTGTAAATTTTTTATTGGTGTTCAATTTGCCAACATATAGAATAACACCCAGTGCTCATCCCATCAAGTGCCCCCCTCAGTGCCCGTCACCCAGTCACCCCATCCCCCGCCCACCTCCCCTTCCACCACCCCTAGTTCGTTTCCCAGAGTTAGGAGTCTCTCATGTTCTGTCTCCCTTTCTAATATTTCCCACTCATTTTTTTCTCCATTGATTTGGGGAATATAAAAAATAGTGAAAGGGAATAAAGGGGAAAGGAGAAAAAATGAGTGGGAAATACATAAATCTTTAAAATAGAGATGTTGCTCTTCTGGAAAGCAGCAGTGTGTGTGAGCCTGTCACTGTCCTGGGCCATGGAGATCAAACCATAAAAAGAAAAAGAAATACCTTGCCCGTTAGGACCTCAAGGTGAATCATATTTTTATTGTATTATGAGTTTTTCATAAATGCCCTTCATTAGATTGAAGTTCACTTCTCCTAGTCTGTCGAGTGTTTTTACCATAGAAGGGTGTTGGATTTTTCTCAAATGCGTGCTCTGCACCTGTCAAAATGATTATGCGTATGTTACAGTCACAGCCAACCAAACTGATAGGGTGTGTCATGCTAGTCGATTTTTAAATATTGAAAGGAGTGTGTCACCCTTTGAAAGAATTGGGAGGTATTTATAGAAAGTGATTCGGAAATTCGCAGTTTGGTTTCATCCCCACCCCTTGCGCCATCCTCTTGTATCAATCAGGACAGGAAGCTAGATGATGCTGTCGTGCCCAAGTGACTGCAAAATCTCAGTGGTTTGATTTGGACACATGTGTTTCTCACTGATAGGAAGATCGCCGTCGGTGAGACAACCCTCGTCACGGAGGGCCCTCCCACGCATATGGTGGGCCCAGATCCTGGCTGTTCTGATCCCAGTGCTCTGCTCTCACACTCGCCTACCTGAGGGAGACGCACATACTGCGAGTCACACAGAGTTCCCAGAAGTCACACATGGCTCCCATTTGCAGATTTCATTGTCCACAATTCATGACATGGTCTTGGGCCACCACCAGGGGACTAGAAAGTACAGACTGTATTGTGTCCAGGAGGGAAGAATATGAAACAGAATCTGTGAACACATAGAATGTTCTCTGCCATAGACTTTGGCCTTCCTTCTCCCTTGCTGTGGGTGGAACTGTGCCCCTCTGGAAGACACATCGCACATACCCCCGGTACCTCAAAACGTGAGTCTGTTTGGAAATAGGATCACCGTAGATGGATTAGTGAGGACGACGGCACACGGATATGCCGTACTAGATGATGGCACCCTAATTCACTATGACTGGTGTCATGTGTGGAGAGACACACAAGATACTCCGGGATCACAGAGGCAGAGGTTGGAACGACGCAGCTAGCGATGGGCCAAGAAATGCCAAGGATTGACGGCCACCACCAGGAACCAGGAAGAGACAAGGGGGGGCGGGGGGCGTCTCCCAAAGTGTCTGAGGGCACATACTCTGGCTGACACCTTTGATTTCAGGCTCCTCGCCTCCAGAATTATGATAGAAAACAATGCTGTTGTTTTAAGCCACCTAATTTGTGTTACCTCGTTCCTATAGACCTAAGAAACACTGTCATGGAATTTTTACTGAATCTAAGATTACATCTGCGGTAAGACAGGAATTATTTCATGGCCGTCTGAGAAAGAAAAACATACTGTGGGTTCAACGACGCCACCCTCTCCTTAACGAAGATGCCGCATGATGCGTAAATCGGTCGCTTCCTCTCCATGTGGTGCAACATCTTCCCTTCGGACCAAGAGATCTGGCAATGCCTCGTGCCTCCAGGTGTACTGCTTGGCGTGGGATCCCACATCTCGCAGGGACAACATACAACACAACGACAGCTATTTGTGGGTTTACTCCCGTGTTAGGTACCATAAAGCCCTCCTGGTCTCATGCAAGAAAATACATGATTCTATTCATCCTTCCAAAATTGTTTCACTAATATCAAATTTATGCCCCACTGTTCTGTATCTTTGCCTTTCTACAGGAACTTTCTACAGTAACTCTTCATTTCAACACCAAATTATACTGTAGGGTCTGAAAAGAAAAATTTTAAGAAGCAATTAAACTCAACACATGATAGCAACAAGGCACATAATTCAAAAAAAAATGTGACAACATGAATAACCATGATCAAGTTCAAGCCTGCACGGGCAATGACAACTATGTCACAACAGCTATTGTAAGACACTATTGATGTAAGCCATGTCCCAAATTCAGAGTGTGAAGAAATGGGCCTCGTAGAATCAATAAACTAGAGTAATGAAACAATAGGATCAGGTCAAGCAGCCCTGACCAAGCCTAAGCCTTTGCTCTAGAATATTCTCTAAGTGTGATCTGGAGACCTGAGACCTATTCAGGAAGTCTGTGAATTCAAACCTATTTCCACGATAATAACTAAAAATTTTTTTGCGTGGTCACTCTTCTGTCATTAGAGTATGATGGAGCTTTCCAGAGACTACGTGTCATGAAATAGCACAAGTTGAACACAAAATCAGATATGAGGACCCATGGTCTATTAAGCCCAACACCTTGCCACTCTTTTTTTACTAATTTATTTGTCTTGAAAATGTATTTTCATTAAAAATGATATTATTTATGGATATTTGAAGCGGTTTTATTATTGTTATTCGGATAAATTAATAGTTAAAACAAATAGTTAATTTTTTCTTCAGCGTTAGTTTCTAATACAGTAAGTATGGATGGATTTCATGACAAAAAAAGTCCTCAGCGACTTGGAAGAATGTACAAAGCTACTGAGATCAAAAGTTCAAAAATCACTAATTCTAGTAAAACATGATTCCACTGCCTTTGACTTTAAAGATGCATCATGTCTCGGTCCACTAAACAAATCTCACACTTGAGATTCGATCCACACTGTAAGATTGGATCAAACCCTGAGGAGATTATAATGTCCTACTCTGTCGTATATAAGCCAAAAGCAAAAGTACTAAATAATAAACCATGATCTGGTATTTCAATAAGGCATGTTCGTAAGGTAGCTTCTTTGATTACGTGTGCGTGTCCGTCTCTTCCCTGCCCTTCGGGTCTTCTGATGCCTGCAGCATGTGCCGACTTGGCTTTCCACCGCCTGCATCCGAAGCAAAGGTCCCTGAACTCCGTCACGCGGTCTTCTGCACAACCAACCTGCACGACTCTTTCACGGGTCCTGCCCCTCTCATGACTTCCTTCGAGTGGGACGCTTTCTTTTCCCATGGTTCAGGCAAGGAACCAGAAAAGGTATCCCAGCCATCTCTTCGTGCCTCACAGAACAACTGGGGCGCATTCTTTCTCTGCTGCTTCGCACGGAAACACCATAGGCTTGAGAAGTCCATTGCAATTAGCAAAGTTATCCTTGGGGTCTTGAGTTTGGTACAAAGTATGGGTGAGTTTAGGTTGTCCGAGGAGCTACCCACTGCCCCAGCCCTCTTCCTCTTCCTGAAGTGTTATCCCATCCAGGTAATATGGAGGGCCAATTAGCCCCCACAGCTGTATTTATTTTTTAAGTTTTTGTTTAAATTCCAGGTGCACAAATAGTAATTCAGCACTTCCATAGGTTACACAGTGCTCATCACGAGCACCTATTTCATCCATCCCTCCCCCCGACCCTGGTAGCCATCTCTTTGTTCAGAATCTGTTTCTTGCTTTGCCTCTCTCTCTTTTTTCTTTCCCCTTTGCTCGTTTGCTTTGTTTCTTAGATTCCACGTTTAGTGAAATCATGTGGTATTTGTCTTGCTCTGGCTGACTTACTTCACTTAGCATAATACTCTCTAGCTCCTTCCATGTAGTTATGGATGGCAAGATTTCATTCTTTTTGGTGGGTCAGTCATATTCCATCGTATATATATGCCACATCTTTATTCCTTATTAAGTGATAGCAGCTTTGGGTAGGACCCTATGGATGATTTACACTTTGAAAGGTGACTCTTAAGATCAAAAAGTCGGGGCACATGGGTGGCTCAGTCAATTAAGCATCTGACCCTTGATTTTGGGTCAGGTCATGATCTCAGGGTCATGGGACCAAGCCCTGCATCAAGCCCCACCTCGGACTCCACACTGGGCATGAAGCCTGTTTAAGATTCTCTCTCTCCTTCTTCCTCTCTTCCTCCCTCCCTTAAAAAAAGAAGTTCAGGGCAGCCGGGGTGGCCCAGCGGTTTAGCGCCACCTTCAGCCCAGGGCCTGATCTGGAGACCTGGGATCGAGTCCCATGTCGGGCTCCCTGCATGGAGCCTGCTTCTCCCTCTGCCTGTGTCTCTGCCTCTCTCTCTCTCTGTGTGTGTGTGTGTGTCTCTCGTGAATAAATAAATAAAATAAAATAAAAAAGAAGTTCAAAAGGTCATGAAGAACCAAATAAATTAAGCTCTCAGGTAACATGGCAGGGAGTGGAATCGTTATCTTTTATCTTAGTGCATCTTCAAATGTTGAAATTAATGGTTACCATTTACTGAGTGCTTACTACACATCAAGCACTGTTCTGAACACTTTGCATGTGGTAACTTATTTAATCTTCACAAGTAACCTAGCAGGTAAGGACTATTATTACTCCCAGTTTCAGGCACAGAGAGATCAGATTCCTTCCCTTGGATGACACGGTGCAACGGGGAGTCTGGATCCAATTCTAGGCCGTGCGACCTCAGAGTTATGTACACCATCACTAGACTTTACTGCCCCTTGAATCATGTCCTTGCCGGCTTGGAGGGCTGATATATCTTTTGTTTCTTAAGGGAAAGCTATTTATTCCAGTGAGTTTTTAATTGGCCTCAGTTTCAGATCCAAAATTATGTGCCTATTAACCCGTGATGGAAATCTGCTTTCTTTTTCTTAATTCGCTGTCTCTTTCTCATGAAATTTTTCCAGATTCAGCACTCACTCCTCCACCCTTGAGCCCAAACTCTGTGGGTGACCGGTCCAAAGACATGTTGCCATTTGTTCCCCATCTGGCTGGAATTCCTTTTGAAGATGGAGGCTTGGGCTTCAAAGAGATCCTTGAATGTGTACCTTAGTGCATCTACCCATCTCTTCCTGCCAGCCATATTTTAATCCTTTCATCTTCCGCAGATCCCCTGGCTCTCCCCTACCTCGACAGCACCTATCCTGCAGAGACAACTAATCCTGAAGCTAGCCAAGCCCACAGAAGAAATGGGTAGGCTTCTGGAACCATCGTGATGGCAAAGGACAGTGCACGTTGGTTTCCCTCACGGCCCTTCCAAACAGGCAGCGTGAACTCCGACCCACCACTGTTCTGCTGATGGACTGAGGAAGAAGGGGCTGGTCACAAACAGAATTCGCACTAAGTAATCTTCCCTTTCTTTCTGTAAACAATTACCCTCCGATATACAACAACCCTGGAGGTGGTCAGGTTACATGCTTATTTTAAGATCTCTGGTTTACTTTCTGATCTTCATAGGTCACTGACACCCCATTTAGCTCCGGTGACCCTGTTTATACGATTTTGATATGAATTAAAAAGTGTTCTCGGAGATAACATTAACATTCTTGATCTCAGTCTACCACATAAGCAAACAATAGCTTTGCTCGGTCCTGTATATAATTGTTCAAAAGCTTCAATGCAGGCTCCAGTTTTAGACAGAGAAGGATCTTATCAAACAGATGTGCTTTTTTTTATTTTTTATTCTAAGCAGGAAGAGCTCCCGGCCTATGTAAAGTCCAGTGAAGTATCTTCTAGGACCTCTGGTGGAATGGAGTCATAATTCTGTTAAAATGCTAGATAGAGTTATTCCAGACTTTAATTGGTGAGAAGAAGCACATCACTTACAGAAATAATAGGGATCTACTTCTACGTCTTGATTTTAAAATGTGTTTCGTTTTCATTTAAAACCAGCAGATAGTGTTCCTCCTAAGCTTTTGGATTCTCTGCAAGGGGGTGCACGAAATAATGCATTTCAAATTTGCCTTTTTACCTTATTTTTTTAATGAGGGCGGCTCACAGTTTCCCTACTGAAAAAAACATCTCGATAACTACTCTTTTGTAAATGCACATTAATCTTACGAATAATTTCCAGTATTTAGCAAACTACATCTCCGATGGTCTACTCTGCTGCTACTAGCTCTTACTTCAGGCGTAGACACACTTGAACTAAATCCTCAGCCCAACTATTTTTTTACGAAAAACTTACATTCCTGAGCAAAGAAACTAATCTTGGAAAGAGATAAAGTAAAAGGCCTGTGCCAGCTCTTTTGTAGGAGTTTATCCTGAGAAAATAATTGGGCACGCTTACAGAAAGAGACGTACAAGGGTGTTGCTTTCCACATAATTTAACAAATGCAAAAAAGAAAAAAAAAGAAAACAACGAAATGTCCATCAGTAAGGAGCTGTTTAAAAACATGAGGGTAGAGACGCCTGGATGGCTCGGCTGGTTAAGTGCCTGCCTTCGGTTCAGGTCCTCGTCTCAGGGTCCTGGTCTCAGGGTCCTGGGATCGAGCCCCACATCCGGCTCCCCGCTCAACGGAGAGTCTACTTCTCCCTCTCCCTCTGCCCTTCCCACCTGTTCATGCTCACTCTCTCTCTCTCTCTCAAATAAATAAATAAATAAAACTTAAAAAAATGTTAAATAAAAACATTAGAGTAAAACCAGTGGTGTACTTTACAACACTAAAAATCCCCATTTATTGGCGTAAATAGAAGTCCATGATATATTTAGTTCATTATCTATTTTTAAAAATCACCTAGAATTCAGTTCATTATCTAATTGTTAAAATAATCACCAAGAAATAAGTAAATAAATAAAGACTTTTTCAGTATGCTTCTGGGTATATGTGTGTGTGTGTGTAAAGAACACTTGGCCAAAGTACATTCCAAGAAAAAAATCTTTTGGAATAAAGCATTCTTGGGTCAAATAAGTTTAAGAAGTTCTACATTTCATCGTCTTTTTATGAGGACCATAATACACGTCAGCATTTTAAATGCTTTGAGAAGTCCTGCAGCAAAAGACATCCTGTTTAAATGCATTGAATCCAAAATTGCCCGAGCTTATTTTAGCATAAATACTTTCTTCCATTTTGTTTTTATTTGAGAGAGAGAGTAGAGTGAGCAAGAACACGAGTAGCAGATGGAGGGGCAGAGGGAGAGGGAGAAGCAGGCTCCCCACTGAGGAGGGAGCCCGATGCGGGGCTGTAGCCCAGGACTTTGGGATCAGAACCCAAACCGAAGGCAGTGGCTGAACCAACTGAGCCACCCAGATGCCCCTAAATACCTTCTTTCAAGCACCTTCCAGAACAAATGTCTGCAGCTTCTTGGCAGTAGCATTGAAGATGATTTTTACCTTTGCTTTTGTATATTTTTCTAAATTATCTTGCAGTAAATAGGCATTGCTTTATAATTAAAAAAAATAGAGCTATTTAAAATTACATTTTCAGTTATGTTGGGGAAAATGACAGAGATGTAGCAAGAGATAGATACACTGCTATGTGACATGGCATTTTGTGAAACATATTTAATGCGGTAGGTCCTCCTTTTTATAAAAACAAGAAATTAATAGAATTAAGTAAAATGGGGGAAAAAAAGAAAAGAGGAGGGAGGAAGGAGAGAAAGGAAATAATTGAGAGGACAACAAACATTCCAATTTTACCATGAATATTTCCGAGTGACCAATGATAAGTAATTTTTTGCAGTGGCTACACCAATTTACATTCCCATCAAAGTGCCTGAATGTTCCATTCCCTCTTAGCCACTGTCTCGACAGTACTTGTTATTTCTTGTCTTTTTGATACTAGCCATTCTGACTGATGTGAGGTGACATCTCATTGTGGTTTTTAAAAATTTATTATTGAAATAAAATCGACACACTGTGTTATATTAATTTGAGGTGGACAACACTGATCTGACCATTTCATACATTACACGGTGGCCACCAAAATGACCAGTCACCATCTGTCACTGCATGATATAATTATAATATTTTGACTATATTCCTTGTACTGCACTCTTCTTCTCTGTGACTTCCTTATTTAAATTTGGAAGTTCGTACCATTTAATCCCCTTCACCTATTTCACCTGCCATCCACCACCCCTCTGGCAACCACCAGTTTGTTCTCTGTGTTTAAGAGTCCGTATTTTTTTGTTTTTTGTCTGTTCCTTTCTTTTGTTTTTTAGATTTCACATATAAGTGAAATCATACAGTATTTGTCTTTCTCTGACTTGTTTTACTTAGCATAACACACTCTAGGTCCATTCATGTTGTCACAAATGGTCAGATCTCATTCTTTCTTGGGCTGAGTAACAGTCCATCCTATACATACACACACCACCTCTTCTTTATCCGTTTATCTATCGATGGACACTTGGGCTGCTTCCATATTTATTATAAATACTGCTGCAATAAACATAGGGGTACATCTATCTTTTCAAATTAGTGTTTTCAGTTTCTTTGGGCAAATAACCAGTAGTAGGAATTCTGGATCATATGGCATTTCCAATTTTATTTTTTGGAGGAACTTCCATACGATTTCCCATATTGCACCAACTTACACTCCTACCAATAGTGCTTGATGGTTCCCTTTTCTCCACATTCTGACACTTGTTATTTCTTGTCTTTTTAATATTAGCGATCCTGACAAGTGCGAGGTGATATCCTTTGGTGGTTTTGATTCGCAATTCCCTGATGATGAGTGATGTTTAGCATCTTTTCATGTGTCCCTTGGTCAATGATGGGCAATTTTATCACTTTGCGTCTTTGTTTTAAAAGTGTTCTTCACGAGGTGCCCGGGTAGTTCAGTCGATTAAGAGTCTGCCTTTGACTCAGATCATGATCCCAGGGTCCTGGGATCGAGCCCCGCATCAAGCTCCCTGCTCAGCATTGGGGGGTCTGTTTCTTCCTCTACCCCTTTCCCAATGCACTCTCTCTCTTTCTCTCTCTCATAAATAAAAGCTTTAAAACATGAAAATTAAATAAAAGTGTTCTTCATTATGTATTTATTTTGTGATTAGAAAACTAACAATAATTTTTTGAATTTATGTGGGAGGAAGGCGGCACATACGTACTTTAACAGAGAGAAGGAGAAAATGCCAAAGGGAGACATGTTCTATAGCCTCAGTTCAAATTTATTCACTGTTGCTTCTATTCCTGAAAGCTTTATCTTCAAGTTAAATTTATTTGAAATAAAAATGATCCCATGTGCTGTCTCTTTGAACAGTTACCCTCTCTCCTGACTATGCTTCTATCCTCACCACCCCTCTGCCACCACCATGGGCACCAGCCTGCTCTCTTACAACACTCGACTCCGTGATGAGAAAAATTAAGAACTATTTTTCCTGCCCCCTCACTGGTCACCCCAAGAATACCACCCACAAAGGACAACATAGGTTTCAGTTACTCAAGAGAAAATCCCCATCATGAAAGTTCATCATGTCAGGCAGGTGAAGGGAATTAGTCACAAAGCATCCATAGATTTCTTGAAGATACAAATTACAAACGTGCTGACATCTTCTTATATTTGTCTAAATTATCTTTCTAAAGGAGAATAAGAGGACTATTTTCACAAGATTCGGATATAGAGTAATGAGACTTTTGAAACACATCTTAGCTCCCATGACCAAATGAGAATTGTGCTTCAGAAATTTATGTAAGGGGGCAATACGTATTTCAGTGATGCTTCTACCACTTAAGACATTTGAAAATCCTTTAAAGTTACATTGTAAGACAGAACAGAAAATCAGTCCTGTTTCTTTAATATTACATCGTATTTTTGAACAAAAATATTATCCCCAACTTGAACATCTACCTTATTTATTTTATATATATCCTCTCCAGTTGCTTTGGGAGTATCTCCAAAAATAAGCCAAACACCAAAGAATAACAACATGCTTGCTGAAAGTATAAAAACAAACAAAATACAAGAACAACAACCACAAAAGCCATATCACAGACTGGGAAGTTTTTCAAAGTATGAAACTTCCTTTAAGCATTGATAACATTAAAATTTTGCAAAAATAAATATTCGTGGATATTTGGGAGTCCATAGGGACTGCTCTGAATGGAGAGAGAGCGAGAGAGAGATGAGAGAGTTGTCAATAGTCCATAAAGAGTTATATGTATTTCCACATAGTTGTACTTAGCTTTGAAATATGATTAATGACTTCCAATCAGAGACTAATGCACAGATTACAGTCTGTACTACGAGGGAATCCATGAAAACAAAAGTAGCAAAAGTTTCTGTCAATCATCCTGATTTATTAAAGCATGAAGTAATGATACTAAGGAATACTCTTTGCATTTGCTGCCTTTATGATATAGAGACTCCGTGCATTAAAGTAGACCATCCAAATTTGTTATACAGAGTTCTGGAGTATTCGATTTTTGTGATTACATGGAGACAAACACTAACAAATGTATGGTACCCATATGCTTCCCCACCTCGAAGCTCGGACCCCACTGAAATTAAGAACTATGTCCAGCTTTCTGGCAGAAGATAGATTTGTTTAAGAAGAAAAGTACAGGCCAGTTAAATCAAAGAAACTCTGAGACACTGACTCTTTGCTCAAGACCGATATAACCACTCCTAACAAACAATTTCTTATTTACATCATGATTCTTCTCTTCAAAACACTGTTCAAAGGGCTTTGCAATTTAACCTCATGACGCTGAAGTCGAAGTCTTCAAGTACCAATGATAGGAACACTTGGTTAATATTTTCCAGAAGAGCAACTGATTCTCACCTTTCAAATAAAATTCAGTTATGAAGGAACGAATTCATTGACCACAAAGCAGTTGGAAAACTACAGTCCACCGGCCAAATCATACAGACCAACTGCTCTTGTAAATAAGACTTGATTGGGACACAGCCACGCCCACTTGTTTATGTTCCGTCTATGGCCACACAAAGGCAGAGTTGAGTAGTCGCTCTAGAGATCTACGGCCAGCAAAACCTAAAACATTTACCATCTGGCTCTTTGTGAAAAGTTTGCTAATGTCTGGGCTAGAGCATTAATTTTGTTTTATAATAAAATAACTTCTAATGATTATTTGTCAGTAACAGTGAATTCACAAATATTTTCCCATTCCGTTGGCTAGAACACTAAGACCCAATGGTGCAAGATGAACCTTAATGACATCATGTTTCCCAACATAAAGACTTTGGGGGCTGGTGATCTATCATCTCTCAGCCTAGCACCACACCTGTTTGGTCTAGATCCATACATCTGTACCCGGGACACAGTATGCAATTCCCATTTTCTGCCATTTTTACAAGAACAAAGCTTCAGGATAAAGACTTAGTCACATACAGTATTTATAATGATATATCAAAATCATCAAGTGAATTACAAATAAGACATGATGAACTGGTGTTTAGAATGGGAAGGACATTTCTCGCCAGGTGCTAATAATTTGAAGGTATATTTGACTGCAGGCTTAAATAAGTTGATACAGCGCTCCCTTAATCAAAGGATAGTTAAAAAGAATATGAAATGAGCTGACACATTTTGACATGATTGCCGACTGCAGATCAGATACATGTGCACTGCACATTGAGAATGCACTGGAAAGAGCTTTCATTCCTTTAAGTTATGGATTTTAAATCAGTTCCTGAGATGAACGTTTCAAACATTTAAAGTTCTAAAACACTCACCCAAACCTGGGAAATGGAACATGTGCGTGAAACTCTTTCCCAGTCCCGCACATCCCCATTTTACTTTGTTTTTGTTTTGTTTCGTTTTGTTTTTTTCCCCATTTTACTTTGAATTACAGAGTAAACTCTCAAGGAACCAGAAGAAAATACAACTTTTGGGTGGAGCGGGGAAGGATATCTTGACAGAAAAGCAAAGGAAGAAACTATAAAGGAAAATATATACCCTAAAACTTTAAAATATTATATATCAAAGAGAGTCCTACAAACTACCAGGCAAAACAGAAAAATAACATATATAATATGGGAGGTTATGTTCTTGATGTATTACAAGGCTTTAACATTTGTGGAAAAAAGGTAAAATAATGTTTATTAGATTAACCATTCAACAAACTTTGATTGAACTCCCAGCCTACTGCTATTTGAGCTTCCATGGGTCACCCCATTGAATGTGGGTCCTGGGACACGAGACCTTCAAGTGCTAAAACTGGGACAGCCCCAGGCAACCCAGAAGTCAGCGACCTGGACTCAAGTTCTCGTTTCATCACCAGTTGACCTTCAACATGTTACACCACCGTGTAACTCATGAGTCTCAATTTCTTCATCTTTGAAAGGGTGTTAACACTGGTACTTAATTCTCATGATTGCGGTGAAGACTACACAGATTATATGCCCAGAGCTCGCACACCTGGCATACAGCACATGCTCAATAAATGGCACCTGTTATAATCCTCACCCTCATGAACATCACTGTCAGCCCTGAAGGCCTCTCGGTATCTGTCTGGAGAACCCCAGTTTGGGGGAAGAGTTAGACAAGCACTGCTGGATTTCTCGGTAGAGGTCGTCATCGGACCTAGTTCTGGCCATGGAGAAAAAAAGAGGATTTGGGTTGGGACTCTCAAGAAGGCTTCTTAAAACTCATGAATGTGTGGGGTGAGCAGGTGGGGGTTGGGGGGAGGACATTGGAATAGAGCTACGTTTTGTCCTTCCTTCCTCCACTCCTTCCTACCTGGACACAGGTAGCACTGCCGCTGTCTCCTACCTGGAAGCAAAGCAGCTGTCCTGTGAAGCCAAGGGTGGCAAGAACGTGCTGAGCACGGCTGGTTGGAGACAAAAGGAGTCCACCTGCCTCCCCCCC
Source organism: Canis lupus dingo (assembly GCF_003254725.2). Taxonomy (NCBI): domain Eukaryota; kingdom Metazoa; phylum Chordata; class Mammalia; order Carnivora; family Canidae; genus Canis; species Canis lupus. Next base: position 66,888,740 of record NC_064252.1, on the reverse strand, counting down.
CCCCCCACTGGCATCATGGGGCCACTGCACTCAGCTCAGATTTCTGACTTTTTGGACTTTTCATGACATGAGAAAAAAAATAAAACTTCCAATTTGCTTAAAGTTGCTATTTCCAGGTCTCGGTTATTCGCAGCCAAACTGAATTTCCAGCCAACATTCGGCACGTGCGGAGGGAAATACAGGCAAAGGAAGCAAACGGGCAGTTGACAAGCAAACGAACAAAAAAGCCAACATCATGCAAGTCTTAGGGCATCATTATTATATCAACTGAAGCATGAGTCATGTTGAACTGTCATTGGGACAGTAAAGTACAGAGAGTGATATTTTAAACCCCGTATTGAACGACCAACAAAACACAACAATTCTTTTAATTATGCTATGTATTCTTCTGACTTTTTTTGAGAGAAATAAAATGTAACAGATGAACTGGAAGCTCCCCTCTCCCTTCTTCCTCAGCCGTTCCCTTCCGCCGCACCTGTGGCCAATATCCTGAAGATGCCGTGTAGTCGCCTTGTCTAGATTTTTATACTTTTAGTACATAAGTATGTATTTGCAAAAAAAAAAAAAACAACAACACACACACACACACACTGTGATACAAGTTACACATTAGCGTATTTTTAAAATTCACTTAAGTGTTGTCATTCCATCCATGTCTTTTTATGAACTGCTTCTTTAACTCAGTAGTATAGTTTGGAGGTTTACCCAGATGTATACATATGTGTCGAGTTCATTCATTTTAATAATTCCACCTTCTTCCTTTGCACAGAGTAATTTATTTACCAATTCTTTCTTTGTTACACGTACATGTTTTTCGAACTTCTGCTACTGACACATGCTTGAGTACACATCGGAAAGTCCCTCATAACTTGCATATCATCGATCAGACTATGTTTATTGGTTATTTGGCTTTCCTCTTCTATGAATTTCTTGTACTTGACTTTGCATATTACTTGGTGGACATTTTCTTTATTTTTTTTTAAGATGTTATTTATTTATTCATGAGAGACCCAGAGAGAGAGGCAGAGACACAGGCAGAGGGAGAAGCAGGCTCCATGCGGGGAGTCCAATGCGGGACTCGATCCTGGGACCCCGGGGTCATGCCCTGGGCCGAAGGCAGATGCTCAACCGCTGAGCCACCCAGGTGTCCAGACATTTTCTTTCTTAGCTAGTTATCTACGCTCTTACGTGGCACTGCTTTAAAGTTTAACATAAAATTCATCAATCTTTCCCTTAATTTTTCTTCTTTTTTAATCGCAATACATGTCACATAACATAAAATTCATCCTTTTAAAGTATAGAATTCAGTGGTTTTTAGTATATTCGAAGTTATGCAACCATCGCCACTATTTAATTCCAGAATGTTTTCATCACCTCAAAAAGAAATCCCATACCCATCAGCAATCACTCCCCACGAGCTCACCCTCCAGGCCTCGGCAACCACTAATCTACTCCTGTCTCTTTGGATTTACCTATTCTGGATGTTTCACATATAAGTGGAACCATATAATATGTGCCTTTTTGTGCCTGGGCTTCTTTTCCTAAGATTATTATTGGTTTCAAGGTTCATGCATCTTGTAGCATGTATCAGTACTTCATTTATTTTTATGGCTGAATAATATTCAATTGCATAGATGTACCACATTTTGGTTTGCCATTCCTCAATTGACGAAATTCAGTTCATTTCTACTTATGAATAATGCAACTATGAACATTGAAGTAAAAGTTCTCAGTGGACATATGTTTTCATTTGCCCTGGGCACGTGTGTAGGTGTGGAATTATTGAATCTTCTGGAAAGTCCGTTTTCAGGAGCTGCCAGAGTGTTTTCCAAAGTGTTTGTACCATTTTGTATTCCTACCAGCCAGGTCTGAATGCTCCAATTTTTCCTCAAACTCCTCAACACTCCCAATGCCCATCTTTTTTATTGTAGCCATGCCAGTGGGTGTGAGATGGCATGGTATTTTACTGTGGCTCTGATTTGCATTTCCCTGATGGCCAGTGATGTTGAGCATCTTTTCAGATGCTTATTAGACATCCGTGTGTCTTTTTTGAGTAAACGTCTGTTCAAATCTTTTGCCCATCTTAAAAATTGGGTTATCCGTCATGTTACTGTTCGTTATATATCCTGGATACCAGCACTTTATTAGATACATGTTTGCAAATATTCTCTCCCATTCTGCAAATTTTCTGTTTGCTCTCTTGAGAGTGCCCTTTGATAAAAGCACAGATGTTTTTAATTTTGACGAAGTCCAATTTATCTGTTTCTTTTATTACTTGTGCTTTTGATGTCATATCTAAGAAATCATTGCCAACTCCAATGTCAAACTCCAAGTTTAAAATAAAATGCATCCTTATTTTTTCTTCTAAGAGTTTTGTAGTTTTAGCTCTTCTATTTAGACCCCCCGATTCATTTTTTAGTTAGTTTTTGCACATGGCGTGAGGTACAGGTCCAGCCTCATTCGTTTGCATGTGGGTATGTAGCTGTCCTAGCCTTACTGCTGTGGTTGTTATTGCTGTTGTTGCTTTTTAAGATTTTATTTATTTATTCATGAGAGGCACACAGAGAGAGGCAGAGACACAGGCAGAGGGAGAAGCAACGTGGGAGCCCAACGTGGGACTCGATCCCAGGACCCCGGGACCACACCCTGAGCCGAAGGCAGATAGATGCTCAACCCCTGAGCCACCCAGGCTCCCCTAATCCTTAGTGGTTTTATTTTGTGACTACTTTAAGAAATTTGTCTAGACCCTGACAAAATATTTACCGCTCATTTTCCCTGAAAGGTTGAATCTTTTATTTATACTTTTAGGTCCCTAATCCAGATAAATTTGATTTTGTGGTTGGTATAACGCAACGATCCAATTTTCTTTCTTCTCTATGGTTATTGTTTGACATAATGGCATTTGCCATGTACTCTATCCTTTCCCCTGTAATGCTTCCTCCTTCAAATGGCAAGTGTCCATCCATGCTCAGGTAGGTTTCTGGGTTCTCTAGTCCATCCTACTGTTCTATTTATTGAACATTTAAATTAACATGGCTTTCTAGTAAGTCATTGGATTTTTCTAATTTTCTATATTTTGCTTTTCATTTCTATAACTTCTATTTGGCTTTTTTTTTACAAATATGGCTCTTTCTCTTCCATGATTTTCGAATGTTTCTTTGTGATTTTGGCTTCTTTTATCTGTAGTCAATTAACATATTGAAAATATTGACTTATTTAGATTATACTATAATTTCCAATTTTAAGACTGCTAATCTCCTATTTGTTATAGCTGTTGATTCTTCCCCAGGGAGGCTCCTATCTTCCTTTGTGAGGTTATCCTTTATGGGAGTTGCTTTACTGGGAGCCTAGCAAGAAGGAAGTATATTAACAGAGCAGTTTTCATTTGCTTCTGCTAGGATTCTAAAAGTATTGCCTACTTTGTGACTTATTTTAGGATAATTTATTGACCTGAAATCCCCAAACCACGTGAACAGGAAACTTTCAGACCCCCTCTCCTGGGCATGGTGTTTTGATTTCCACTGGATGACTCTGCACTATATTTTCACATGGAGCCCCAGCTTATGACAAGATTATATTCACTTCCCTGGACCAGTGGACCTTTTCTCATCCCCTTTTGATGGACAAGGCACCTTTTTAAGTCTTCTGGCTTTATCCAGGGTTAGCATTCATTCTGCTTTGCCAGGCAAGGTACAGAGAGGCAGCAGCGTGGCTTAGTCTGTTAAGCATCTGACTTTGGCTCAGATCATGATCTCAGGGTCCTGGGATCAAGCCCCACGACAGGCTCCTCTCTCAGAGGGGAGCCTCCTACTCTGTCTACCCCTCCTCCCACTCATGCTCACTCTTTAAAAAAAAAATACTGTTTTTTTGGAATACATATTAACAAAATATTTTAAATTACCTTTAAAACACCGCAACATAATGAATGTTTGTAGGTATCAAGGCTAAACAGACTACTACATTAAAACAATACACTTATTTATGATAAAGCCTTACAATGTCATTGTACTTTCAAATTTGGTTAGAAGGGGGAAATAGCCAAAATGTCGGCCTTCATCACAAAACGGTTGAAGCACGATATAATCTCCTTTTACCTACAGCAAAAGTAACTTTCATTCTGCCTCCTGTCTCTAAAAAATATTTCACACCACTTGAGGTTCACTGTTCCACGTGATAGCGCCTCATGAATGAATGCGTAAATCATGGGCATCAAACTGTTTAAAACTGGACAACAGTTTGCTGATTCGGAGGCGTGTGGAATATTCTGTTTTGTACTTTGTGAAATTGACATCTACTTACATCAGCAAACTGTAAGGAAAATTTCCTTTTCTCTAATTCTATATCTCTAAACGAGTAATACTATATAGTTGGGTTTTTAAAGCAATTCCATTCACTGCTCTTCATCATTCATAAGTTTTTAAATATCTGTACCTTTTTGGATCATAATAGTCTATTTATTTTGAGGAGGGTTTAACCTAGTATCATGAGTATTGAATAAATAACAAAAAACGAATGTTGCAGATGCCCTAATGTCCCCATGGCATTTCCAATAAACATAAGCATTCCTGAAGTTTCATGCAAGCCAAATAAACCCTATTGCTAATGTTACAGAAAATTACTTTATGGAAATGCCAAGATGAACTTTTATTAATAAGTTAGAAACCCCTAATTTATCAGAAAGTTTATAAGGTCTCATAAGACAAGGGTATTGGCCTCAAGTAACAACCAACTCTTTGAGAGAAATTCAAAATGGCAGAATTGAGAACCAAAGCATGGTGGACCACAAGACACATGAAGCCTCTTAGGGAATTTTTGAATAAATTCAATAGTACTAGTTAGGGGAAAACAATTTTCTTTCTGTTTTACTCTATCGTGAGTTCCATTTTCTAAAAAAGTTAATTAACAAAGACCAATTATTTGCCTTCCTGGATTTAAAGCATAGTCCATTTAAGTAGATGTGAAAGTGTGTTTAACATAGTGCAAAATTTATCACATCTTCACAGAAATACATATATTAGTAGCAAGATAATAGGCAATGAGTAACATTTTCTCCAAGCTATTAAATTCTTTTAGTGTTTTATGGCACAAGGGACAGTGGGTCCAATGTGAAGTTATACTTTTAAGGATTCTTATCTTGATCTCTCCAGCGACTGATTATTATAGAACATTTTGTAACTCTTGGTAGAGAAATCTCCCATTTTATATTCCTGCAAGTTGGAACCAAAGGAAAGTGGGAGTTTGTGACACCGAAAGTCTTCATTTTCCTAGCACAACCCAACTCTTAGGAGTTTGACTGTTATCCAATATACTGAACGTCCTTTATGTTTCCTGTTCATTTTGGATAGGAGCTGGGGAAATGACACTGAGCCATCCCTTAAGTCGCCCCCTTAAGAATAGAGGATTTAAGACTAGCAATTGCACAGGTGCAACTTGCTTGACCCAGTGCTCATATTATAGTAGGTGAAGAATGGCTTTTAACCACAGTCCAATGTCAAAAGAAAGAGGTGGGAGGTCTGAAACATGGGGAATCTTATTAAACCAATCAGTCAAGAAATATTTATAAAGTGCCTAAATGTGTTTAGTGTTATGTTACACAGGAAAAGATCAAACATTGAGGATAAGGGGAAAATACTTGGAGAGGAAGAACATTCTTGCTACAGTAAAAGAAATTTTGTCTCAAAAGAGAGAACCAAAAAGCAAAGAGGATACAAGTAAAACTAGAAGCACAAACTAGAGAAACCACTAAAAAAAGAAAATGAGGTATAACGAACTGGTCAAAAAGCAGCAATGCATAATTTTTATAGAAAGCAATTGCGAAGAAGGGCTGCACCTGGCCGAGAGGAGGAAGGGAGAATTGAAATAACGAGACTTCATCTGAGATGATATAATGTCTGAACAAGGGGAGGCCTTGGGGTCTGACCTACTGCCCCCTCCAGGAAGAAAGACAATCGTCCTGCCTTCAAGTCACACAGAGAAGCAGCCCTCAGACTAGAACCCGAGCCTCGGACTCCCATGCCGCCACTTGCAATCCAATTCTAGCTCAAGGTCTCAAAGCAAAAGAGAGGAATCCTTAAAGCTTTGGCCATAAAGGAAGGAAAGAGGTTTGGGGACAGCAGGGAGGGACCTGAGTGGAGGACACAGTAGCAAAACGTCACCCGTGCAGACGGAATTCTAGGAGGTCCAGCCAAGCAGAAGGGGCTGTGCAGTTGACTTCCACCTGCCAAATAATTATGTGAGTTTCAAAATACCCATTTACCTAGGATGCTGGACTCGAGTGCCTGTGTCTATGGACCCTTTGCTTTTTTAATAACACCTACTTTATTTTTTTTTTCGCTCCTAGGCACTGAAATACAATTTGAGAAACACTATAGCACACCCGACCTTTTTCAAATCTCCCAGACAAACTCCAAACTCACCAGCTTTCCCCATCTCAGGAGTGTGAAATCTTATTTTCCAGTTCTCTGCTCAAATTTAACAAGCCACCTCCTGCTTAACCTTCTTCTGTGAAACCTGAAAGCATCAGACAATTGTACGCCCAAACCCTGGCTCCTCGGAGCTCTCCATCTCTCCCCCATCAGGAGTCCACAGAAGCACAATTTCAAATCTCTGATAATCGCCCTCCACTACCTGGAGGGCAACGTAAGCCTTTAACTTCTGTCTTTGCGCCTTAAATACAAAAGAACCCCACTCACCCACCCAAAGCATCTTTCGAACCATCTTCTCACCCTCTGACTGCAAGACAGAAGCATTTAGACTGCATTTAATTATCTCCACACGATCAAAGGCTGATTAAATGAATCTATGCCTAGATGGGGGTTTTGTTGATAATATTGTTGTTGTGACCGCTTCCTGGTGAAAACGTACTTAGTGAAAACACAACAGCTCTCAATTAGGCAGCTGGGTGACTTATAAATATATATTTATGTTTGAAGCCTAAGTGGCCATTGGCTTCCCTACTGTTTTACTTAGCTAACAAAACAACTCTATCAAAGTAAGTATTATTCCAAAACCCAACTTCCTGTGCAGAATGCTCCCATGTGCTCCATCAGTCTGGCTCTCTGATGAACTACATCGTTTCTTATAAACTGTCCATGGCCCATAAATTTCCAAGCATAAAGGCTATTACTGTGCCGTGCAGATCTGCTGAGAATTTGGGCCTTTCGAACTCTGTTTTACCTGGTTGAAAATGAGATGGGGGGAGAAAGTCCATCTGCAAACTTCCTCTTTTCCCTCCTTCCCAGACCCACTCCCATTTTGATCAGAGAAAATTATTTAGTGCGTACAAGACTGGAACAAGGGTTTATTTTGACTGATTCTAAGCCGCTTTCTGCATCAAATGAGCGTTTTCTTTCTGCAAATGCTACATTCTAGAAAAGAGAAAAGAGATATGGGGGCAATTTTCTAATTAATCTGGGAAGCGTGGATTGGAAAACTCAGAAGGTTAAAAAAATCTTTTGTGTGTGTGTGCTAGCTAAATAATTCTAGATAATAGTGGAAGAGGAATCACAGGACAATGCGTTAGAATTCCAGGGAATGGCTAAATCTGATCTCTATCAGTACAAAGTTTGTACTCGAGACCATAAAATCATCAGAGAATGTAAGGCTGTGACCACATTTCTAGCCTAAAAGTGAGTAACATTGTCCAACAGCATCCTGATCACCATCGGCATCACCTGCTTACCTTTCTGCTTTACAGTTTCCCGCCGGTTCCTATCCATAATCTCATTTGATCTTTATGAATAGGTCCAAAGGATTTGGGAGAAACGGGGCACTGACATGTCGTCGTCCCTGAGACTTCTTGACAAGTCATCACCAACTTCATTCAGTTTCATTTAATGATGAAAACAATGCTGATATCGATAGGAGCTAACCCTGCAGCGTGACCTGGAGACCAGGGTATCACTAAGCATTTGCACAAAGGAAATTAAAACAGAAGCTGATGTTTTCCAAAGCTAAACCACTTAAGATTTATCAACATTAAATCTGACAGTTTCAAGAGCAAATTAATACGTCTCAGAGTTTTTATGGCAAAAAGGAGGATTCCCCAAGGGAAGGAAGGAAGGGAGGATGGGAGGAGAAGGAAGGGAGGATGGGAGGAGAAGGGAGGGAGGAAGGAAGGAGAAGGGAGGAAGGAGAAGGAAGGGAGGATGAGAGGAGAAGGGAGGAAGGAGAAGGAAGGGAGGGGGAAGGGAAGGGAAGGGAAGGGAAGGGAAGGGAAGGGAAGGGAAGGAGGGAAGGGAAGGGAAGGGAAGGGAAGGGAAGGGAAGGGAAGGGAAGGGAAGGGAAGGAAGGGAAGGGAAGGGAAGGGAAGGGAAGGGAAGGGAAGGGAAGGGAAGGGAAGGGAAGGGAAGGGAAAGGAAGGGAAGGGAAGGGAAGAGAAGGGAAGGGAAGGAGAAGGGAAGGGAAGGAGAAGGGAAAGGAAGGGAAGGGAAGGAGAAGGAGAAGGAGAAGGAGAAAGAAGGAGAAGGAGAAGGAAGGAAGGAGAAGGAAGGAAGGAGAAGGAAGGGAGGATGGGAGGAGAAGAGGGGAAGGAGAAGGGAGGGAGGGAGGAGAAGGCAGGGAGGGGGAAGGGAAGGGAAGGAGAATACTCTGTTTCAGACACGACATTTCCAGGGTTTCTCCTTGGCTCAGGAAGCGGTCTCCTCTCTCCTCTCTCCTCTCTCCTCTCTCCTCTCTCCTCTCTCCTCTCTCCTCTCGCCATCCCATCCTCTAAACCGGAATCGGCCTTTGCCCCTTCACACTCCCATTCACTTCTCATTAAGTAAACAGAGAGATGCTCGTGCTGCTGTTGGTCTCTCTGACATAGAATTTACTGTTTGGTTGAAGAAGTCTTCCTGGCAAGACCAGGAAATGGTGGTTGTTGGTGTGATGTGTTCGGCCCAACGAGGGCTAGTAAATTCTGGGGAGAAAAAGAGAAGTTTTGCTTTCTGAGTCCCTTTAAAACCATCAAAAACTTTTTTTCCAGGCAATTATGATCCTAATGAGGAAATGGTCAGCAAACAAAGTAACTGTATCTAATCTGGAGGATTCGAGGTAGAGGAGAACACGGAATGAAACACCATCTCAGCATCTCAGTGTCTGGGTCTAAATATTTCTTTCAGTGAAGCCCTACTTATTAAATTTCTGTTGCCTTTATAATATCATGATAGTCTTCACTTTCATTTCTGGAAAAATATGGTTTATTGTGCTATATAACATGTACTCCGCAACACGTAGGATTCAGCAGTGCCATAATTTTTTCCAGATGTAATTTCTCTTCCCTATTTATATATAGGACTTTAACTAAAACTCTCTTTCTAGGCAAATATTCGAAATTAATAATATAATTTTTAATAGGATCACAACCATTATGTGCTATTGAATGATCTGTAAAATCTCGTCATAAAAAATCCCAGGTGACTGAAATAAGATGGAAAAACTAGCACAGTAAGTTATTTTTCATTGTTTGCTCCAGAATTCCTTCATTTAAAGTGCTTATTATGGTGTACGAGATGAGGTTGTTCTCTCATGCAGGTTTTCTTTTAAAAAGATCATAAAACCTCACTGTGAATATTTAACTGAAGAGTAATAACATAGTGTCAGATACTTACACAGCATCATGGTGTAACACTCTGCATTTTGACATCTGTCCAGACAGATGTTTAAAACTTAAGTTCTTCAAGATTTTTTTTTTTTTAAGTTTCGTAGAAAAAGATCTGGGAATCATTTTTTATACCAAACCTACTTTTGTGTTACAATTTCACTGTCAACAATTCAATTAATTGAAACGGAGACAGAAAAGCCAGTGATTTATATAGGCCCTCTAAAAAGAATTTGATCAAAAGGGGGAAAAAAAATCTACAATTAACTTTTCTTACTGACACACCATCATCAATCTCCTTGTCTTTTCACATGGTTTATACATGCATATGTAAAACAGTTTCTTATTTTGATTTTTTTTCCCTTGATTTGATTATGGCAAGTAACTTGATCTTAAAAAGGAATCATTAACCTTCAAAGCAACCAGAGCCATGTTTTGTGAGGAAGTGTTTAAAAAGTAGCCCTGAGTTATCCTCTTCATATGCCATAATGCCGCTGCTAAATATGAATGTGATATATTTCTTTTTAATTAAAAGTAGTTGTACTGTGGTGTGATTTTTAATAACTTCAATGTCTTCAGATTTCTACATTTTAGATTCATGTTGAAACTTGTACACCACCACATGCTGATTGCAAAATTCATTACCACGTAAATCATGTTTTAGTGATCGTCCTTTAAACAAAGTTGGTTTGATTGCGAAGTGCTCGCTGGTTGGCTTATTTATTATGAAGGTTTGTCAGGCAGAGCAGTTAAGTTAATCAGTACCCAATAAAAGATTTAAGCCGATAGATATGTCACCCAATTTATTACGAACAAAGGTTTGGGGCTTCTTAATAAACACTCATGAAAACATGCTGTAATGGTGACTTTGGAAACCTGATTTCCATCCTGCGTGCAAAGTTGAAAGGAAATTCCCTAGTTCTGTTGAAAATCAAGAAAACCATACGTTATTTTCCTGAGCTTTATTATCTGACTAGATGTCCATAGAAGATACTTAACTTGATTTGCTTTGGAATCAATATGCAGTTTGCTATTTCTGTTTTCCTCCACTGCTTAGTGCGCCATCACTTACAATAGAGGAAGTCTTTCACTTAGCCCGGGTCTCTTGTAGGCTTAGGATATCGGTAACTTCCAACGAGGTTAAGCGAACTCACTCTTGGAAGGTTTGGATGTTACCATCTTCTTATTGGGTATTTTATGGAAGAAAATCCCGGTGCCAAATGTAACTAGGGCTAAATTCACACTGCTGGGCAAAAGCCCCCTTTTTTACTCCACTAGATCATTTTGGAAAATAAGCAAAAGTAGGAAACATGGTGCCTCTAACAGTGGAATTTATGTGCAAGCTGTGAGACTGAAAAAGCTCTGTCTCAGTCTCCTCATTTTTAAAATGGTACTAGGGACAGAGGAAGGATTGAAGTTGATCGCTTCCAAATTCCTGGCAAATACTGAAATTGTATGATCTTATGAATCCATTAACAGTCCTCACTCAATTCAGTGGAGGAGACATTTTCACCTCCAAAGCTGATGCAACCCCATGCCAATGGTGTATTATCAACACTAGTAACCAGAAGTGATTACTCGGTACTTACAGATCCTGTTCCCTCAGACAAAGTTAAGGGAAGCTTTATGGCTTTTGTCTAGAAAGTACAGTTCAATCTAATTTACGATTGGAAAAGACAATCAAGGTTTAAGAGCAGAATTAATATTCTCACCCATTTTTGCCTGAATTATTCAGATGATTGCTGAAATTTTCACTTCCTTTTGCCAAGATCTCTAAATATTCTCTCCATATTTGTCTCTATATAAGACTTTGGGGATGAAGTTTGGGTGGTGGTTTTTTTTGTTTGTTTGTTTGTTTGTTTTGTTTTTTGTCTATTTTAACTCCTGAAGTCAACAAACGAGACACATAAAATATTTTCAGCAAAACATTATCTTTTCCTAAGGTATTTAGTAACTATAAACATAGTAACCAGGGACCATGACCTTTGGCTATCTTTAATCACAGTTGAGTGGAAAGCTCATTTCTATCAACTCTTGTTCTTAAGTACAAAACTATGTCTTCCTAATACACTTTCCACTTATGCCCAAAGTTCAGTACATCAGAAGGACAGGACTGTCTTGTGTCAGTTTTGAGCTTGATATTCAAATAAGAATGGGGAGGGGAAGTCCCTGGAGTAAATCTTGACTTTTGTTTGATGCAATAATTTTTATGACAAAAACATTATACTCCTTCCAAATCCATTGGTAGCATGACCTTGAAGGGTGTGCAGTCTCTGGTGAACTTGATAGGAACAGCTTTAGAGGAGAAAGACCCTAATTTCTTCCAAATGCATCCTTCTCTGAATGAAAGAGTAAGAAGGGGAAGGGGGCAGCCATGAGTATGTGCCAATGTGTTTTAACTGCTCAAAGTGCTTTAGCTCAAAAAGATGCTAAAGGATATAAAGGTCCAAAATATTCAACTGTGCATATTTCCATGATACCTAATAATTTGTAAGGTAAGCACATTCAACTAAACGCTGAGCCAGTAGGCTCAGAGCTTTGCAGGCTTTCCCAGGACATCAAGATTTGCCCAAAGGAAGCTAAGCATATTTTTGGAAACTGTAATTAGAATTGCCTTGTTGCGTATAATAGAAAAACACAAAATAATGGTGACAAGGAAAGAAGGAAGGAAGGAAGGACAGAAGGAAGGAATAGAAAGGAGGAAAGACAGGAAGAAGAAAACAAGGAAAGGAAGAGGAGAGGAGGGAAGGAAGGAGAGGAGGGAAGGACGGGGCCAGGGGGAGAAAAGAAGGAAGAGAGGGGGAGAGAGAGGGTGGGAGGAAGTTCATTTCCTTCTCATGTAAAAATGAAGGTAGGTGGCCCAGGATCGGTCAAGCAATTCCAAGCTGCCATCAGTCTCCTGTCTTTCTGTCTACCATCCTTGACTTGGTTTTCATCATCAAGGTCAACTCATGGTTCAAGACCGCTGCTAGGACTTGAGCTATTATTTCTCAGTCGCTGAGCTAACAAAGTCAGAATAAGAGGACAAAAGGGTTTCCTCCTAACTGAGTCAACTCCTTTTAAGCAGCTTTCCTAGAATCCCACAAAGCCCTTCTGCTTGTTGGCCAGACTGGGTCGCATGATCACACTGAGCTCCTTGAGAAGCTAGGAACTGTCTCTAACTCTGGGGGGCAAGACACCTGACTCAAGTCCTCTTTGTCAGGAGAGGGAAGTAGGTACTGGAATGGACAAGAAGCGGCCTCTGCTACAGGAACACTCAAACCACTAGGGTGTGAACTATTTTTCAAGGACCATTCCAAGAACACAATTTTCTTTTCCTCAGAAAGGTTGGATGAGGTTTGCCGTTGAAGGCTACCCCTAATGCCAACCCTGTGGAGTATGGGTAGCAATGGGTAGGATGCTAAAAGTCGTAGGGGCTGGACCTCACTGGAGTCTGGTAGAAACCAACTTCCATGCAGTAAAATCAAGTGTGCATCTGTTGCCCATTCTTCCAACTCACTGGAGATATCACAGGGGTGAAAATTGAGGTGTGGCGGCACCAAACACCCAGAAGGTTCTTTGACACATATGTTAAACACAGGGCACAGCACAGAAGAGCAATAGGGCTGGGGCCTTGGACATTGCACAGACCTGGTTTGCACTGGGAAGTCAGTCTTACTCCCTAACCCTCTTATCCTGGGTTTCTTTGCCTCCAAAACAAGGGAGAAGTTGGCCTCATAAGACTACTTATAATACTAACGTAGACACTACACAGAGCACACACGCTCAGTAAATAGTAGCTATTAGGACTAACATTATGCATGTGTTGAACCTGCTTTAGAACCAGATAAGCGACCAAACGCCCCAGAGATACGGAGGGGGGTGTTCACTTTGTTTGCCTACTAAGTACATGTCTCAACTTTTCCCTGTCTTTTCTCCCGCACTCTTACTTTCTGCTTCTAGCTCAGGTTTTTAATTCCCCCTTGCCACAAATTAAGGCTTTCACTTGCATCTACTTGATAATATTACGTAGACTCCTAATTTACTAAAAGTGTATGTTCTAAGAGTCATAGTTACAAGAAGAAGGAGAGCATAATGATTAAGATCTTGGACCCTGGCATCAAACGCGAAACCCCAGCATCAATATTTAGTCAAAAGTCCTTCCTTACCTTCTACGGGGCTCAGTTATCTCATCTGTATATTGGAAATAATTCCTCTCTCATAAGTAGCATGTGTCAAGCACTGAGGTCAAAGTCAGGCACATGGTGTGCACTGAATGGTGGTGATTGTTATGCTGTGGGGAGGAAGCGAGGGAGGGAGACGTCACAGTAATTGGGGCCTCCTCTACGCCAGGCATTATGCTTTATATTGAAGTTTTATATTGCTTTTACTCCTTCCACTGATCCTACAAGTTATGAACCTTTCTTTAAAAAAGATTTTGGGGGATCCCTGGGTGGCGCAGCAGTTTAGCGCCCGTCTTTGGCCCAGGGCGCGATCCTGGAGACCCGGGATCAAGTCCCACGTCGGGCTCCCAGTGCATGGAGCCTGCTTCTCCCTCTGCCTATGTCTCTGCCTCTTTCTCTCTCTCTCTCTCTCTGTGTGTGACTATCATAAATAAATAAATTTTTTAAAAAGTTTTAAAAAAAAGATTTTAGGATGCCTGGGTGGCTCAGCGGTTGAAGCTTTGGGCCAGGGCATGATTCAGGAGTCCTGGAATCGAGTCCCACATCAGGCTCCCTGCATGGGGCCTGCTTCTCTCTCTGCCTGTGTCTGCCTCTCTCTCTCTGTGTGTCTTATTAATAAATAACTAAAATCTTTAAAAAGGGGGGGAATGCCAAAAAAATAGAAATAAAAATAATTTTTAAAATATTTTATTTATTTGAGATTGAGAGAGATAGAGAGAGACAAAGCATGAGGAGAGGGGTTGCAGAGGGAGAAGCAGACTCCTCTCCAAGTAGGAAGAGGGATTTGGGCTCAATTCCAGGACCATGAGATCATAACCTGAGCTGAAGGCAGATGCTTCACCGACTAAGCCACCCAGGTGCCCCAAGTTATGATTTTGGAATCACAAAAGCACTTGCCAAAGAGAGAGAACAAATCAATCACAGCAGCACTATATGGACCCAGGTCTGTGTTTCCAGAGGTCATGCTCTTTCTAGTCATTCACTGGAAGGAAGCTGGCATACCAATTTCTAATTCAACCTCTCTGTACCCCAAAGAGGCAGAGCAAGATTTTGGGCACAGGCTATCACAATTACTTTCAGTCCTATATTGACCTCAAGAGAATGTTTTCAACTCTTGACATAAATAAGTCTTCTTTTAAAAATGCAGTTTATCATCCAACTTATTTTATCATCTAATTTATTTTTAACGTCAAGAGAGTTCAATCGCAATGGAATTTTAGGAAACCTATCGCCGGTGTAGTTATTTTACATTTTAATTTAAATGCTACTTTTATTGTGCCTCCAATTAAAATCTCCTTTATACGACTATCATTCAAATATTACACTTGGTCCTGAAATAGTTAAGTAAGATGGACATTATTTTTTTAATGAAGCCTCTCATGTAAGAAATATGTGTATTTATAGATCTTCTGGTAATTCTCTACATTAATTCCTTGACCTCAAAGGAACCAGAGAAGGTCAACAATTCTTGTAATGTCCCTGAGTGGTACATTTTCATCTCTACCTTAGCTGGAAAGTATATAAAAGCACAGGCAGTCAGGAAGCACCCACATAGCTATCCAGCTGAGTGACCCCAAGATGCAAGTTAATCCCTCCAAGGTCAATTGTAATTTATGTTCAATTAACTGGCTCAAGAAGCCTGTTTTAGACAGAAGCCAGAAATTAGGAAACCCATTGCTTCACTTTCCAGTGGGGAGCACTTCTGGAAAAGCCACCTTCGGGGACCCAAAATGAAAGACCCTCAGCAGGCTCTTCCTTTGAGTGAGCTTTCAGTCTTCTCAATGGACTACAGGGACTCGCTCCAGGGATATGCTAGAACCAGGGAGGATTTGGTAGGAAAGTCTGTTGTTCCTGAGCTTGGCGAGTGAAGAGGATTGCCCTGCTCAGCTTCCATTCCACCATGGAAAGTACCGAGTTAAGCCTCCTCTAGGACACCCAAGAAAGATGCAGGAGATAGTAGGAGGGCTTCCTGCAGGCCACACCTGAGAAATTTGAACACCAAAAGAAGTAAGACAGTAATGAAGCAGCACCCACTAAATAAGAATCCATAAGTCCATGCTGATAGAAATAAGTGAATAAATGAATAAAAGAGGGAAAAGAAAAAGCTCTTTGTTTTAGTAGAATGCCAACTGATATATTGGGGCACCCATGAGGCTTAATCGGTTAAGCCTCTCACTCTTGATTTCAGCTCAGGTCATGATCTCAGGGTTGTGAGATCGAGTCAGTCTGCACAAGATTCTCTCCCTCTCCCTCTGTCCCTCCCACCACAGGTCACGTGAGCTCACTCTCTCTCAAAAAAAAAAAAAAAGAAAAAATGTCAACTAATATATTAAAATGATGGAGTTAGAAGATCATCAATGAATGTGAAGACCAGTGAATAAAGGTTTGATAAGGAACAGGATACTACATAATAATCTCAAACTATCTCCCACTTGGCAGAGAACACCTTAATCAAGGGAACAAAGTTAACGTCACCACGGCAGGGACAGGCATCACGGGCCAGCTGACATGACGGCCACAGGGCACAGCCTCTCCTGTGTGGTGATCCTGCCAAAAATGCATCACCTGAATCCAATCATAAGGAAACATCAGACAGACCTCAATGAAGGGACATTCCACAAAATAAACCGGTCTGGACACCTCAAAAATGTCAGGGTCAGGAAAGACCTCGGTACCGTTGGTTCTAGATTTAAGGAGACGAAAAGAGAGACAACAAGTAAGATGTAATGGAGGACCCTGGATTCGATGATTCGATTCTAGGTCAGGAAAAAAAAATGATACAAAGGATGTCATTGTGGCAATTGATGAAATTTGAATGGATGAAAATTGAGTGGATAGAGAACAGTATTGCATCCATGTTAAATTTCCCGATTTTAGTAATTGTTACGTTTTGCAAGGAAGAAAAAAATGTTCCACAGCACAGCTGGAATCAGAGACCCTAGGAACTCGACAAGCTTTCAGAAAGGCAGCCATGGGGAGGGAGCCCTTCTCAGCACACTTTGAGATGACACAGTCCCGTACATTGCATGTAACTTGACATTAGGTTCTAGAAGATACCTACGGGAGGTAACATTTATATTAAGAAATTAAACCTTGGGGTAATTAGTAGGAAAAAAAACCACTGCCTGATATAAGATTGAAAGCAAAAGTCAACCTCAAACTTCAATAGACCCTGAAACACGGCAAAGCACAGAGTCCAGCTACAGGCCCTAATCAAAGGAGAGCTCCTCGCCTTCACTGTGATCTCCCTCCCGAGGGCAGCCCAGGGGCTACTTCATTTATGATGGGAGAGGGCAACGTAAAAGAGCCATCAAGTTAAACCATTTGGTGGCAACTGCAGTAATGAAAAGATTTAAATTTATTGTATGGCAGGTTTTACAAAGCACCACAGGTGATTGGATGACGAAGATGTGAGACATACACAGTGGAATACTGCTCGGCCATCAGGAAGGATGGATACCCACCATTTGTATTGACCTGGATGGAACTGGAGGGTGTTATGCTGAGCGAAATAAGCCAATTAGAGAAAGACAATTATCATACGGTTTCACTCATACGTGGAATACAAGACACAGTGCAGAGGATCATAGGGGATGGAGGGGAAACTGAACAGGACGTCATCAGAGAGGGAGAGAATCCATGAGAGACTCTTAACTCTGGGGACAATCCGAGGGTCACTGGCAAGGAGGTGGTGGGAGGACGGGGTAACTGGGTGACGGCATCAAGGAGGGCACGTGATGTGATGAGCGACCCGTGCACTGTTGAATTCCACACCCGGGACCAACCCTGCGCTGTGTGTTGGCTGCATGAATTTAAATAAATAAAAAATAAAAAGCACCACAAAGACATTCTTTAATTTTATTCTCAAAAACACCCGTAAGGCAGGCTTGACACACAGCATTCATCCCTATTTCACAAGTGAATAAACCGATGCTCACCATGACTGACTTCACCCAAGCCGTGTAGTAAGTGAGAATGCCAGGATTCATTCCTAGAGCCTCCCAACTCCCAGTCCCCAGTGTTATTCCCAAGAGCAATGACAGAAAGCTTCACGGGACATAAACACTTAATAAACATCCACCTCTCACCCCCATCCATCAGGTTCAGTACAGCACCTGCCATTGTTTCTAAGGCAGACTCTACAATTCACAACAGATCGTTCTAAGTCAACAGTGACTAACAGAGTCACAAAACAAAGTCGGGGCTGTTTTGGGTCCTTCTGCATCATTTCTGGGAGACTCTGATACCAACACATTATTCACAGAGACATACAACCTGATGCCATGGAGAGTCTCTTGTCAACATCATGTGCCTAAGAGAATTTTTGAAAATCATTTTTAATTGAAAGTGCCAAACGTTAGAATCAATCCGAGCTGTTTTAAATACTAAAGAGAATTAACCAGCCAGGATGACTGGCCTAAATTTCACAGGGATGAAGGGAGTGAAACCATTAACTTAACCTTTGTGTTCAGATGCAGGTTTAATCCCAATGAAACGTGAAGAAAACGCGGCCTACAGACTCCATAACCAAAACTGCATTTAAAAAAAAAAAAAAAAGAAAAAAAAAAAAGGCAGCACTGTCCTTTGAAACCTACTGGATGTTACAAACGACTCCAGTAGCGTTCAGGTGGGTGCGGATGCACGAGGCGGTGGACGAGTTTCAGAAAAGCCAGGGGCAGAGACGAGGGATGAAATCACCTCCTACGATCAGAACTGCTAAAGGGTTTGATAAATTTGGTAAATAAACAAAATGGAGGTAAATGCAGGATTTTCTTAGCAGACCTCTCGCACGTTTGTTTTTATGTTAAAAAAAAAAACAAAACTGATGCGTCTACTATTTCTCCAACAGTTGAGAGATCTGAACTAACTGTCCCTGTCCTGGTTTGCTAGTGCTGCCCTAACAAAATACCACCGACAGGGGCAAGGGGAGACAACACAGCGGAGGTAGACAACAGAAATTTATTCTCTCGCAGGTCTGGTGGCGTGGAATCCAAAGTCAAGCCATCGGTGGATTTGATTTCTTCCAAGCCCGCTCTCCTTGGCTTGTCGATGGCTCCCTTCTTCCTGGATCTTCACACGGTCCTCTTCTCTGATGTCTCTTCTGCGTCCAAATGTCCTCTTCTTTTAAGGACATCAGTTCTGTGGGGTTAGGGCCCACCCATGTGACCTCATTTAATAAATCTTAATTACCTGGTTAAAGGCCCCAACCCCGAATTCAGTCACATTCTGAGATATTGGGAGTTACGGGCTTTGACGTATGGATTGTTGGCGGGGGAGTCCTGAGGTGGGGGGGGACACGAGTAAGCTCATCAACACTCCTGCGGCCTGAAGCCTCAGCCTGTTCATGGGAGGTTTGGATCCAAGCTGCAGCAAGCTTCAGGTGTTGTACTATATGTTGGCAAATTGAATTTAAATAAAAAATGTATAGGGATCCCTGGGTGGCGCAGCGGTTTAGCGCCTGCCTTTGGCTCAGGGCACAATCCTAGAGACCCGGGATCAAATCCCAAGTCGGGCTCCCGGTGCATGGAGCCTGCTTCTCCCTCTGCCTATGTCTGTGCCTCTCTCTCTCTCTCTCTGTGTGTGTGTGTGTGTGTGTGTGACTATCGTAAATAAATAAAAATTTAAAATAAATAAATAAATAAATAAATAAATAAATAAATAAATAAATAAAAATGTATATATTAAAAAAAAAAAAAAAGATTTGAGTGGCTTCCCAAACCAAGCTGGGTTTCAGATTTTCCCCAAACCGGTGTCATTTGAGTTCCCCTTGGACCCTGTTTCTGTCCCACACTGTAAGTTTAGAGGTAGCGGTTTGCTCCGATTGCAACATTTACCTATTTGGGAGCTTTCTAATTTCATTTGGTTCAAAAAGACAAGGGCAAGACGCCAGATATTTACTTGCATCTGCTCACTGGAGCCCATGGCCCAGCTGGCCCTGTTACCAACCAGATCATCATTTCTCTTTGTTTCTATGACCAACAAATCAAAAAGCTCCCGGGTATAAAAGTACACGACTCAGTCAATGACAAAGACAACGTGTTCCAGGGGCGTGCCCTGCGCAGAGCGTGTGGGTAGGGCCCACCACCTGCCAGTGGGCTGGTGCTGTGTGGGGACCTCCAGGGCTCCGCTCCTCATCTCCAGGCACCTGGAGGGACTGCAGCCTGGAGTCCCTGTTCCGCATGATGACGGGTTACGGACCCACCAGGGAAATGGGTGACTCTGCCATTTGTCAATTTTGTAAGAGGAGAGAGGGCGCCTGGGTCCATGAGGTGTCTGCCTTGGGCTCAGGGCGTGACCCCGAGGTCCTGGGATCGAGTCCCGCATCGGGCTCCCTGCGGGGAGCCGGCTTCTCCCTCTGCCTGGGTCTCTGCCTCTCTCTCTCTCTGTCTCTCTCATGAATAAATAAATAAAATCTTAAAAAAAAAAGAAAGAAGGAAGGCAGGAAGGAAGGAAGGCAGGCAGGGAGGAAGAAAGAGTGACTTTGTTCATGGGCAGCAAAGTCCTCCACCCAGCAGGTGACCCTGTTTCTGGCAACCCTGCGGCTGAGTTTCAGTTCTGGTTCCTCACTGGTCTGTCCAGAACGGGGGGCCCTGGGCAGGATAGATGGGGGGCGCTCCGAGCTGAAGTCCGGCCACTCCCCTCCATCTTCATATCTCAGCGAGGGGCAGCACTCCCCGCATCTCTAACCAGAATGTGAAGGCCGCCGGGCGTGGGCCACCTCCACTGTGTCCTCGGCCATCCCGGGCCTGGAGCCAGGACACCCCTCCGCCCAGTCACAGCTCAGTTCCCTGTTACTGACCACCTCCTTCTGGCAACTTCGACACTTCCTCATCTTGCCGCTCCCTAGACAAGTGTGGGCACATCCTTCCCGTCTTTGAACTCGCACTTCCTTCCCCCTCCATGTTCCCTTTATCCACAGCCCTGCTCCTTACCCTTCTCTCTCCGTAAACTTGCATCACTGACGTGCACTATCCCGTCGGGGTGAGGTGTCCGGCATATGCGACCCCCGTGTGTGCTGGGAGGTGACCACACAACAGGGCCAGTTGACGGTCATCACCACATGTAGTTACAGAACACAACAGGATCGCCCAGGGTCACTGTGCTACTCATTACGCAACTGTGACCTACGTATAACTGGAGGTCTGCTCCTTCCAACCCCCTTCACCCAGTTTGCCAACCCTCAAGCCCCTGCCCCCTGCATCCACAGTCGGTTCTCTGTAGCTGTGAGCATGGTTTTGGGGTTTTGGTTTTGGTTTTAGATTCCACCTATAAGTGAGATCTGACCGTCCGTGCCCTCCTCGGCCTCACCTAGTTCCCTTGGCACAATCCTCGCAGGTCCATCCGCGGTGGTGCAAATGGTGAGATTCTGTTCTTCGTTATGGCTGAGTCATACTCCACTGTGTGTATCTCCACCCACCTATCCACCCATCCATCCAGCCACCCACCCATCCACCCATGCACCCACCCATCCACCCATCCCTCCATCCACACATCCATCCATCCATCCCTCCATCCACCCATCCCTCCATCCATCCATCCATCCATCCATCCATCCATCCATCCACCCACCCATCCATCCATCCATCCACCCACCCATCCATCCATCCATCCATCCATCCATCCATCCATCTATCCATCCACCCATCCATCCATCCATCCATCCACCCATCCACCCATCCACCCATCCCTCCATCCATCCATCCATCCATCCACCCATCCATCCATCCACCCATCCATCCATCCATCCATCCACCCATCCATCCATCTATCCATCCATCCATCCCCATCCACAGACCTGCAGGGAGCAGCTAGGTCTTGGCTATTTGTAAATAAGGCTGCAGTCAACAGGGGGTCGCAGAGATCTTTTTGAGTCAGTGTTTTTGTGTTTTTCTGATAAATACCCAGAAATAAAATTCCTGGATCCTGTGGGAAGTCCATTCTTAGCTTCTTGAGGAGCCACCATACTGGCCGCACCCACTCACTCTCCTGTAAACCGTGCAGGAGGGTTCTCGTTGCGCCACATCCTCGCCAGCACTTGATACTTCTTGTCTTGTTGAGACTGGCCGGTCTAACGGGCGTGAGTTGGCGTGGTCATCTCATGGTGACCACGTGGTAACAGGCGTGAGTTGACATCTCATGGTGACCATAAACTTTTTGAACCTGATCCCGAATGACCTTATCTACTCCAGCAGCTCCTCCCAAACTGGCATCTTCCAGACTTCTCTACAAAATACAGACCCAAGTCTTCATCCTCCTAATGAGCGCCTCTAAATCTTATCTTATTGATAGCCCATAAGCATCTTAACACTAACGTGCCTAAAGCAAAGTTTTCGTCTTTCTTTCTAGTATGTCCCTTCTTGTAAAGGGACCGTCCAACCAATGGAAGCACAACCTGCCTAGCTTTCCAGACCACAATCTTGTCATTATTTCCATCTTCTCTTTATGCCTCGCCCCACCCCCCCACCCCAGCATTCACACTAGCCTCCCGTCTCATGGGTGCCTCTCCATACACTCCACTCTCGCCCCTGGTCCCCGCCATGCTCACGACAGCCTCCTGGCTGGTTCCTGTCTCCCACCTGCTTCTCCTACCTGCCTCAAACTGTCACTGACGAGGTTAACATCCATGAGATCATGGACCAAGCTATTCCTATTTTGTGGGAGTGGGGAAAAGTCTCAGAGTTAGCCCTCCAAGCGTGGAAGTGGCCCCCGGAATGTCTCCGTGGAGTTGGTGAACAATTTCTAGCACGTTCCCGAAGATGACTGCATCGGTGTCCTCACTAGTTCTGTGGCTGAATGAGATCCTGGTCTAAGCGAACCCAAGGTGGCCAAGGGGGCTTCCTCGCCAGCCCCCTAATCTGAACTCCCCTGGCCTCGGGGCCATGACGCTCGCCCACAAGTGGAGCTGCTACAGGTGCCACCAGTTATTTCACGTCCTCAACGTGACAGTTTCCAACTCGCGGCCGCCTACACCTCCTCCTGGCCCTCTGCTGCGGCCGCACTGGCCAGCTCGGCATTCCCTACATGAGCCCCTTGGTCCCCAAGCTCAGGCCCGTGCCTGGGGCATCCCTCCCCTCCTTCCACAGCCCCAAACCAACCAACCAACCCCCAAATGAACAATAACACTCTTCATTTGGAAGAAGAGAATAAGAGCACGTGCACATCACGTGGGCCTGGAAACTATGGCGCCCCTGGAACTGGGAGCTTCGAAGCTGGCGCCTGCTCTGCGCTGCAGGATGGGGACCCCGATCTTGTGTTCCCTGGGTCCCTGTCGGCTGGTCCCTTGCTGGCTTCGGCCACAAGCGGTACTGCTGACAGTAGAGAGACAGGACCCCCGAGTTCTCTCTCCTGTAGCTCCTTCGTAGCCGCAGCCCCGCTGGGCTCGCCCGGCCTGGTTATTCCTTCTACCTAGTAACCCCTGGCCTCTGGCAGCTGCGCCCTCGTCCTTCCAGTTAACATGGGACCAAAGCTCCTTGTGACGGCTCAGTGTTTGGTCCCTTATTGCCACCTGGCTACCTTCGCAGCCTCTGTGTCCCGTGTAGCCAATCCCCCTGCACTAGACTCTCCCTCGTGTGCGCTCACAGTGGCTTCCGTTCCTTGGCCTAACTCAGATGTGAAAACACGTCCTGATCTCTACCTCGCCTCACCCTGGCCTGTCACAAAGGCTTCTGGGGGCTCCCTCTCCCCAGGTTGTGGGTGTGACTTTGCTCCCACAGCACCCGTGCATACTGCCAGGGGTTGGGATTGTGACTTTCTTATCCGCCCCACCCTTCAATGAGCCTTTGAGGGCAGAGACAATGTCCTGTTAATCCCGGTGACCCCCGTGTCCCGCTCACTGCTCAGGGCACATTAGGTGCTCAAGAGTTTATAACACACACACACACACACACACAATCTTTTTTTCATTCTTAAAAAGGATTCAGCCTAATATGCTAGGAATCTATAAAGAAGTAAGGCAAGAGCCTGAGCAGAATAATACGGAATTTAAACGAAAACTAGCGTATCTGTGGATTCGTTTTCTTCCACTAAAGGGGAAGGTTCCAGCCGTTGGGCTCCGCTCTTCTCTTCGCGCTGTTTCCAGCCTCCTGGATCGCTGTCCATGATTAGGGGACAAGTCACCTTTCATTTCTGTGAAGCCACTTAATCGAAAGATGTATTAATTGCTCTCGGCTAATTCTTTGGAACGACGAGGGACCGTCATTTTACTCCTGGTGGCCAGATGGGGAAAATCAAAGCAAAACATCTCAGAATTCTTAGAGGCCCGTAGAGACTTGAGGACAGAAAAATATCTCTTAGGAGTCAGGACTCCTCTGGAAAGAACTCTGGAGCTCTTGGAGAGGTGGACTTTATCCCAACAGCCCATAGAATGTACTGCAGTGCCTTGGCGTGCTGTGCTCTGCGGAGTGATTCACGAGGCAGAAATATATATATATATATTTTTTAATTTATTCATGATAGACATAGAGAGAGAGAGGCAGAGACACAGGAGGAGGGAGAAGCAGGCTCCATGCAGGGACCCCGACATGGGACTCAATCCCGGGACTCCAGGATCACGCCCTGGGCCAAAGGCAGGTGCTAAACTGCTGAGCCACCCAGGGATTCCGTAAGGCAGAAATATATTAATGTCACTTAGTGATTGGGAAAAAGATCCGACGAAGATAAAGTGCATCATGCTCGAGTTATGGAGTCAGGACAACTACACGGAGTGCCGAGAAGTCCGGCCACTGCGTCAGCACCACCCGCCACCTGCACCCCAACACCCCTTTCCAACGTGCGCATAGGTCGGGGACGACAGCATTTCTCTCTCTGGGTGGTATCGGCATGGACATCTTGAACTCAACACACCGTGAAATCTCTGACCATTAAGCTTTAACATAGAGTCAGGGCAGCACCCCTTAACAGGGAAATATTTTTACTGCAAAGAAACCCTCAAAGAGGCCTCTAGTCACCTCCTGAAGCCTGTGGAGGGATGTGCAAAGAGATGTCATTCGCCCTTGATCAGAATAGCGTGTTTCATGTTACAGAATGTGCCTGGAGCCGCCTTCGGGCTCTGGGTGCGAATCACGGGTGGTGGCCGTCTCGGCGAGGTCCGGCCCAGGTGTGGTGTGAGATGCCACAGGTGCCACTGCAACAGAGTCACCACTGTCTTCCCGGAACGAGCTCATTTTCAATAGCTGAGTGTCCTGAAGGGAGTCCAAGGGCGCCCGGCCTCCGGAAGGTCAGTCACTGCGGCGTTAGTGGCGTTGGGTTACTCCTCACGGGTTGCTGCGGGGCTCTGGGTCTTTAACAATGTGAGTCCAGTGGAATAAGGGCAGTGGACATTGAGTCAGACACGGTGACACGACGACACATCTAAACTGCCCCGGCTTACACAAATGCCACAAATTCGACGCCGACCTTGAGTCGAATGCCATTCCCGGCCAACTCCACCCCGGGCTTGCTTTGGAGACGTTTTCCTTAAAACAAGTAGCTAGGACTTCGGTATTTTCTTTGTAAGACCCTTAGAGCCAATTCCCACTTTTTTTTTTTTTTTTTTTTGTGGTGAGGGGAATGGATCTTGAACCAGCTCATGTTCCCAGGTTTTTTGTTTTTGTTTTTGTTTTTTTTTATGTTCCCAGTTTTTGTAGGTAACTTCCAGAACACGTCTCTTACTTCAAACAAGCTCCTACAGCCCTTTACTCGGATCCTCACATTTCTATCTCGATGCGATTCTCCAAAGATATTTCCTTCTAACACGAAAATTCTATTAATTTCTAACTCCTTCATGTGACAACCAAACATGCTCATTTCCAAAGGAAAAAAAAAATCTGGATGGAAAACAATATGTTAAAATAGCACATTGCTGCGTGTATAAACAATATGTCTATTAAACTAAAGTGTCATATAGTTTGCTGAAATTTACAGAATAATTCATCACTTCCTTATAAAGCCTTACTTTTTCCCTTAATGAACACTGTTTTATTTTGGGCAGACCGTGTTATTTAAAAATGACAAACATGGGTTGAACTAGAGAAATAATGTTTGTTTGAATTTAATGCATTTGAAAAGATTTTTTTGAAGTAGTCTCTTCATTTTAATCTAAGGGTGAATAAGTAAGTACATCTCTCTGTTGCAAAATCAGGGAAATGCAAGCACTTAACATTCCTTGGCATTAATTCTTATTGTCCAGGCATCAAAAGTTGATTAAAATACTAAAATTATTTAAGTTTTTAAACTTTCCATATGGAATCCTAAAAGGGCGTATTTTTTTTTCCTGCCAGACATATTGAGATGAATCAAGCTGAATGATTTTAAAAATTAACTTTTTAAAACTTGATAGTTACAGATGTTTTAATCTTTGGAAGCCATTACATGTTCATTTTCCTTTCAGCATTAATTACACATAATGACCTCTACCTATCATATACTTTGGAAGAAAACTACATTTGCTTACATTTTCCACTGCTTTTAAAAATAAAAATAGCTTTCATTATTATCAAAAAGGACAGACTTTTTAATTGTTAAAATTTTGGTATTTTTGAAGACTTGTCTTTGGCTATTCTCACTGGAAAGTTCTATGGTGAATAAAACTGCTACATAAATTCCCCAAATAATAGCTTAATTACTTATAAACTCTGGAAACAATTAGTTTATCATCCTTTGAAGTGAGTGAGGCAACTTGCCAGGCTGAGAGCAAAACGCTTGTCACTTGTTCATGTAATGAGCTTAGTTTCTTTTTGTTATTTTAGATTATTTGGAAAAGGAAACTCAGTGGAATACACTTTAATGTTCAAAAGATTAAAAGTTGAATCATTCACTTCATAAATGGCCTCTGCAATAACACTTAATAAAGTACAGAAAGAAATATTGAAGGCTCTGAAGATTATAATTTATGTGCTTATGGAAATCATTGAAACAGATATTCTGGTTCAAAGATAAAGTTGTGCTCGAATGACACCAATATTGTAAAAGATTGACGAGGACTGTCCTCCTTCTCAGCCTCATCATATCATCCCTCCTACAAACCGCCGAATTACAGAAGCAGCCTCTTCTCTCCCTTCTCTCAGATCCCCCTTCCCTCCTGGCTCCCGCCCCAGCACCCGCACCCCGCTGCTGGCTCCGGGTCCCCAGCCCCTCACCCCTTTCCCTCTCGCCCCACCCGCCCCCTCCCGCTTGCTGGCTGCTCTCCTCCCGCCCAGTCCCCGTAAGGTGTAAAGTGTAAGGTGTAAGGTGTAAGGTGTAAGGTGTAAGGTGTAAGGTGTGCTCTCTCCCCGGCAAACCCAGAGGAAGGGAAGTTCTGAACAGAAGTGGTGATTGTGGGGCTGCGACACTCTATGTCTGAAGGTCACCCCAAAAATGAGCTAGAAGGCAAGACACCCAGAAGAGGATGCTGACTTCACGTTGGGGGGGGGGGTTGGCCGGGCTGAATTGTGAGGTGCAGGGCGCAGGTGGGGGGAGAGAAGTCCCCGGGGGGGAGGAGGAGGAGGGGGAGGAGGAGGAGGTCGGCTTCTCAGAGGCGGGGTGACTGTTACTGCAGCCACCAGCAGCGGGTCACCAGAGCCAACACCTGAGGCCTCCGCCCGCCCCCTCCTGACCTTGGCGGCGGGCGAGCCAGGCCCGGGGTCACTCCATCCCTGACTGTGGCTCCGTCTGCCTGGCTCGAGGGAGGGAGAGAAACTGAGGCCAAGAAAGGCGGACAGGTCCCCAGGGGAGTCCGGGCTCCTTCTGGCTCCCCTTGGGGCCTGTCAACCCGACGGACCAGGACAGCCAACTTGGGCACCATTTCGCAGGTTTCCAAACGACGTCAGCAGGCTTCCCAGGGCGGCCCCTCCTGGGAGTCCTACCTACAAACCCACCTCCCCTTTGTCGCCGCGCCCCTGGCCGCAGTCCCAGGGGGTCAACCTGCTTTGGGGAGGTGTCTGCGGGTTTCCCCCGGCCTCCCGCCCTCCCCAGACCCGTGTGTCCGGGAACCGGGAGCCGAGACAGGGCGGTCACTGCTGTCATCAGGGGACAGGGAGGGCCACCGGCAGGACAGCTGGGTGGGAAGGGGAGGCCGAGGGAGGAATCCCCGCTGCTCCTGGGGAAATTCATATTCCGTGTATGTTCCCCTCACACCTGAGATAAATCCCGCGGGGCCTACCCACAGAGCCCGCAGCACTTATTTATTTGCATGTCAGGCTCATAATGCGCTGGAAAGCAAGACGGATCCTCCAGGAGGGGAGGAGATGAGGCTCACCTTTCAGGCGCGCTCTCTTAAATAAAAAAGAATTGTCCAGCTGGGCGCCTGAGAATTTATCTTGAGTTTGTGGTCATTATCTCTATTATATAGCCCCGGCAATAAATAAATCGGGTAGTTACTACCCAACAATAAAACTGTAGTGTATGGGACACCTTACTATTACTTTCTTAATAATCTGCCGTTTCTTTCACTTTAAATCTTCCCCGTCTTGTCTTCGCACTTGTCTACAAGGATCTATCTTCACCCTCCAGGTACCAGACCGGCTCGGTTCATTTTTATATTTTGTGAACACAATAAGTTTTCCTGTCTAGACTTTCTGTTTTTCCTCCTATTTCTCCGGCTGCCTAATCCGCTTCAAGACAAAGGGTCGGGCCCGGATCAAACGTCTTCCCCGCGCCCCTCTGCGATCCGTTAGGCGCCCCGCGGGCCCGGGGACGAAGCCCCCCGCCCAGGCCGCACGTCTCTGTAGGGTCTCGGGGTGGGGGGCGCCGACTCCCCCACGGGGTCCAGGGAAGGTAACCCCGCGCCCCCGCGCATCCCCGGTAACGAAGCCCCCCCCCCAGGCCGCAGGTCCCCGTGGGGTCTCCGGGGATGGGGGCACCGAGTCCCCCACGGGGTCCAGGGAAGGTGACCCCGGTGCCCCCGCGCATCCGCGGTAACGAAGGCCCCTCCTCCCCAGGCCGTAGGTCCCCGTGGGGCCTTGGGGATGGGGGGCGCTGACTCCCGCATGGGGTCCGGGGAAGGTGACCCCGGTGCCCCCCTGGGCATCCCCGGGTACGAAGGCCCCCCAGCTCCAGGCCGCAGGTCCCCGTGGGGTCTCAGGGTGGGGGGCGCTGACTCCCCCACGGGGTCCGGGGAAGGTGACCCCGGTGCCCCCCTGGGCATCCCCGGGTACGAAGGCCCCCCAGCTCCAGGCCGCAGGTCCCCGTGGAGTCTCAGGGTGGGGGGGCACTGACTCCCCCACGGGGTTCGGGGAAGGTGCCCCCCGCGCCCCCGCGCATCCCCGGTAACGACGGCTCCCCCCAGGCCGCAGGTCCCCCTGGGGTCCGGGGAAGGTGTCCCCGGTGCCCCCGCGCATCCCCGGGAACGAAGGCCCCCCCATCTCCAGGCCGCAGGTCCCCTGGGGTCTCGGGGGATGGGGGCGCCGACTCCCCCTCGGGTCCCGGGAAGGTGCCCCCGCGCCCCCGCGCCCCGGCCAGCCCCCGGGTGCTCCCCAGCCCCCAGGGCGCCGCTGCGCGCACTGTCCGGCTCCGCGGCCTCCGGGCGCCGTCGCCCCACCGCCCGTGCGCCCCGCGGGGGTCTGGGGGCGCGGGGCCGCCCCTCGGCTCCTCCCGGCGCCCCCATCCCCGCCGGGGCACCGCGCGGCCCTTGGAGCCGCCCGCGAGGTCGGGCCGCGCTCGGCCGCTGAGACCCCGCGGAGGCGCCCCGGGGGCGTGGGGGTCCCTGCCCGCGCGCCCCGCCGGCCTCCCCCGCGCACCTGGGACCGGCTCCCGGCGGGCGGGGGGCGCTCGGGGAGGCGGCCCCGCGGGGAGGGGAGGGGAGGGGAGGGGAGGGGGGCAGCCTGCGTGCAGCCCCGCGGAGCCCGAGCCGCGCCTGGCTCCCGGAGCGCCGCGTCGGGGCCGGGGCCGGGGCCGGGGCCGGGGCCGGGGCGTGGGGGGGGGCCGGGGGCGGGGGCCGGGGCCAAGGGGCAGGGTAGGCCGGGAGAGAAAACAAACAGCCCCGCGTCGCCTCCCTTTTGTCTTTCTACTGCTTGTGCCAAGAAACCTCCTGGAGCCACAGCGAGCCCCCGCCGGGCTCGGGGGCGACGGTGGGACTGGGACGCGGCCACCCTCGGGCCCCAATGGGGGGGGGGGGTGCAGAGGGACGGGGGGCCCGAGGCCGGCGGCGGATGCTGCAGGGACGATGAACTCCTCACCTTTCCTGCTCCACGCGCCCCTTAGAGCATCCGCGCCGCCGAGCGCGCGTCTGCAGCTCGCCGTGCACTGCGCTGGGCTGGGATAAGGGCTTTTACGACTCGGAAACCGGCGGCTGGGAAAATATTCACGTTTGGGACAGAAAACATTTTTTATTTATACCTTTGACATTTAAAAGAGCAGAATTAATTTGTCCTGTCTACATTAGCATTGAGAGAAAGTTTCAGAAATCCACCCGGGGAGCGGGGGGGTGGGGGGGGGGAGGAAGGGGGAGAGAAAAAAGGAGAGGAAAAAAAAAAGAAGAAAGAAAGAAAAAGAAAAAGAAAGAAAAGAAAGAAAGAAAGAAAGAAAGAAAGAAAGAAAGAAAGAAAGAAAGAAGAAAGAAAGAAGAAAGAAAGAAAGAAAGAAAGAAAGAAAGAAAGAAAGAAAGAAAGAAAGAAAGAAAGAAAGAAAGAAAAGCTAGGCTTGGTTTTTCTTATTTCAGATCTGTAATCAATCATGGAAATAGGAGGCAGCAAAATTGTAAAGATTCGATAGATTAAAATGCAAATGAAAGGTAGAAAAAGAAACATTAACATGGCGATCAAAGATTTAATAACCGTAAATCAGGTTGTTTTTTTTTTTTCTGTTGCAGCTGCAGTTTGTGTGTGTGTTTATGTTTTAATCATGTTCGTTCCATAAATAAATAATTTCTGAAACGAGACTAATTTTTCATTATTTTAACCGTGGGCTATAACACTAAATATTAAAAATAGAAAACGTACACGGAGCCAGATCCCCAACCAAATAAGAGAAAGACTTGTGTTGATTGGTTAAAATCAAAGGGTTCCATTTGTGTGTTCTGAAAAAGGGTATTATGCTAAAAAATTCTATCTCGACTGACAAAGCCCAAAGTTTATTTTCCCTTTAATATTTTATGTTAACGACAAGATACCATTTATATTAAATATATGCGCTGCTGCATATCCATTTCACTTTGAGCACTTTCAAAGAACGAAAGTGCCAGAATATTTAAATAATACAAAACATATATTATTTCAAAGTGATTTGATAGAATTGCTGGAAAATAATACTTTTTAGAAGAACCCGCCTCCTAGGGAAAAATTAAGTGATACTTCGACACAGTCGAAACTTCTCTTAGTTTTATCAGTAAAGTTATTTTTCCAAATGGGAATATTTCAGCCCTTTGTTATCGTTAGCATTCGATTTAAGGTTTCGGGTCAAGGTGTCAAATTATAGGAACACACTCTGTTTTATTTAACTACTCATTTTCTCATTCGGTGAGAGCTTTTCATTTAGATCTTTTTATTTTAAAATGTTGATGTATATTGTGGATTTAAAATTATTTCTAAAACTTGAAAAATAAGCCCACAGACTCGGTCGGTCTTTTCTTCCCTTCCTTCTCTCCTTTTTCTTTTCTTTCTGTCATTTATTTTTTGGGGGGGAGGGGGGTGGGTAGTCATTAACATAAGGAAAATTCATCTTCAGAAGACTGGGAACTTCTCAGTCTTTCTGGTAATACCGCCTTGCAATGCTTAAAATAAGCTCTTTGCTTTACTTTGTCTTTGGAGGGGTTTTTCACCCTAATTTATGGACGTGATGAACTAGAATGATCTCCATTTCTCCTCTTTCCACAAATTAAAATGATAACCAAACCTGGGATACTTGTTTCCTTTCTAAAACCTTTAAGTTAACTGTGAGCTGAGTTGCTGTCCACTCCCTCCCAGCCACACAATCACGTTTCCACTGTGACGGTGCAATAATGCATTTAGTTTAAAATTACACTTGGACCTTTCCTCCTTTGTATTTTTTCATTTACTTCAGTGCAACAAGATGACTTGATTTTCATGGGATTACATGAACTCCATTCAGCGTTGCTGGGACATTTCTGCTCAACTAAATACTTCCCTTAATAGACAAATGAACTTCTTTTTATTTGCTGGAGTTTGTAGAGGGTTTTAGATACAGAACGTGCAACTGATTTAGTTATTGTTGTTGTGAGAATCGAACAGGCACAAAAGTCATTTATCTAAACCGAAGAGATATGAGTCTGTAAAAGCGAGCAGCGAGGGCAGAATCGTGGGGAATTATCTCAGTTTATAGCTCTTATTAATTAAACCGGATGTGGTTTTATTCTGATCTTTTAGTAGCGACCTTGTTAAATGCTCCCAGATACCTTTTACCCACTCACCCCCATTTTTTTTTCATTCCTTAGAGAACTTGGGTCCCTTGTTGTTGGGCGCTGCTTTTTTCTACACTATAGCACTAAGCAGTTGCAGTGTAAAATCGCGGGAGGCTACAGACGACCGCACCCCTCTCAGGAAAAAAAAAAAAAAAAAAAGGAAAGAAAGAAAGTAAGAAAAGGGAAGCAACCTTCTCCCATTCAGTTTCAGCATCTTGTTTCGTTGAAATGCAAGACAGGTACTTGATTTAGCATTTAAGCAAAAGGTTACACAAACCGCGTTTTAAAAAGTGTTGGGATGTCCGACAGGGTCAGCCCCAGATCAGATCATTTTTTGAATGCAGACCTAAAGATAATGAGTACTTGTTGTATTAAAGGGGACAAACAGTACTTTGGCTTCCTCTGACCCCAGAATGCACGGCTCGGTTTCATTGATCATCCTCCTTTATGAGATAATGCAATTACAAACATCAATAAGGGGCTGCAAGGGGAATCATTATGCGGTGACAGTGATAAATGACGGTGCAGAAATAGCATGCTTTTTCCCCCCTAACAATCCAGGAGCCCAGGGGCTCCGGGGGCTGAACACAGTCGCCAAGGAAACAGATGACATCCCAAACGGCACCAAAGGAAAAAAAATGAACAGTCTTTCTTTGCCTTTCACTCTTTTCCGTCTTCCAAAGAGTTAGTTTTGGCTCAAGCAGCAGCTGCCACACAGGCATTTCGTTATTTCAGACATTAAAGACGGGAGCGGGCGGTGGGAGTCTCCTTCTCCCCCATCCCCACCCCCAGTAGATAACACACAAAGCGGGCCCTTCACAGTTTAGGGACCACCTGAAAAGGCACCTCTGGAGAACGCGGTCGGGTGGGGTACGTGGGTCCGCACAGCCCTGGCCTTGTGTTTCCCCCGCTTCCACGACCGTCCGGGGGAAACTGAGTCTCCAGGACGAGCTGGCGCCTCGTGGGTCGGCCAGCGGGGACGCGGCGCGTGGCCCGCCTGCATCTCCCCGCGGTGCCAGACGCCGCTCGGAGCCAGAGTTGGGGGGCAGGGGGGGCGTCTGCAGGGGCGCTTGCAGCTTTGCTGGGTCTCCCGGAGGTGGCACCGCCCAGGGGCGCAGGGCTCTCCCCCCAGACGGAGGCATCTGGTTGTTTGAGGCCCCAGGGGGCCCCCCCTCCAGCAGGGCGCTTCCGGGGGGGCCTCGCCGAGCGCCCCCACCCACCCGTGTGCAGGTCTCTGGGTGAAGCAGGCGAGCGCGAGAAGGCGAAAGGTTACCCAGGCTGGAGTTGCAAGACCTGAGGCCGCGGGGCGTAGGGGTGCGTGGGGGGTGAGAGCCCGGGGCCCCTCGGTGGAGAAGGGGAGCGAGCCGCTTTGGGAGGAGGGAGGGGGCTGGGAGCGCAGAGGTGTGAGTAGGGGGGTGGGGGTGCCCGGGGCGCGCAGGACGTGGGGGAGGCGAGCGGGGCGAGCCCAGCCTCGGGGCCGCGGGAAGCAGGCGCGGGGCTCCTGACCCGCGGGGCAGGCGGGGGCGCCTAGCGGGAGACCCCAGCGCCGCGCGCCTCCCCCCGGGCCCCCGCGCGCAGAGCCGGCTGCGCGGCCGCCGAGCAGGTGACTCGATTCGCCGCTGCCCGAATCGTCCCGGTCCCGGGACTCGTTTTCCGCCTGGAGATGGAGATGGTCGCTCGGGTGGTGCACGTACCGCCTCACGGGGAGAGGTGAGCGCGCCCGCGGGCGGGCCGGGTCGGGGCTCCCGGGGCCCCATCCAAGGCGGGCGGGCGGCGCGCGCACCCCCGTCTCCAGGGCTTCAGCGCCCCGCTCTCCCGCCGGGGCTGCGGGCGGAGGCGCGACCCTGGGGCGCCGCCCCAAGTGTCCTCCAGCCCCCCCGCCCCGCCAGGGACCCCCGGGGCGCCCGTTTTTAGGGCCAAAACTCTTCCAGATTCAAACGGTGGCGAACTGATTGCTCAATGTGTTGTTTGTTTTTCCTTTTTCAGCTCCGCCTTGGGAGAGAATGTTACGGACACGCTGGCGGGCGGATCCGGCCAGAAAGGGATCCCCCCGCCCCCCCCGCACCCCCCCTGCACCCCCCTTGCACCCCCTCCGCCTTCCGGCGGCTCCCTCACCTGGGAGGGGCTCCCCAGCCCCGTGCACAGCGCACCTGGCCACCCCGAGAGCTGCGGACCGCCTGACAGTCGGGCGCGCAGGGGGGGCGCGGGAGGGGGCAGGGGAGCGCGCGGGTGCGGGCCACGCGGTGCCACGCGGTGCCACGGCCCTCCCCCGCGTCCCGGCGCCCACCCGCGGGCTTGAGCCGACCCAGGTGTTCACCGCGTTCCCGCGGGCCGAGGGAGGGCCTGCCGGCATCCACAAGGGCTCCGGGGCGTCCCCAGCAGCCCGTGCCCGGGTCCCCGCGCCCTCCGCGCCCCGGGGGCGCTCCGGGAGCGATGGCAGCGGGCAGCCCCGGGTCCCGCACGAAGGGGGCCCGGGTTGCCCACGACAGCGCCCGCGGAGCCCCGGCGGCCCCAGGACACTTGACTTTGCTGTCGCGCCGGGGAGGAGACAGCGCGCTCCCGGGGAGGGGGTGGGGGCGCCCCCAGGGGCCCGCGCTCCAATGGGAGAGCCGTGGTCAGGGGCACAGGGTCCGGGCCGGGGTCCCCGCGCCCGGGGAGGGGCGCGCACGGGGCGGCCCGCGGGGGTCGGTGCCCCGCCGGCCCGGGGCGAGCGAGCTCTCCCTTCTCGGGAGCGTCGGACCCGCCTAGGAGGTTTCCGGGGGCGGCGGGGCCGGAGGGGCGGGGAGGGGGGGCTCGGCCCGGGCCTGGCGCGCGCTCGGTCCCCGCGGCCCGGACCCCGCGCCCGAGCGCCGCGCGCGCCTCCCGCCGCCCTCCCCGGGGCGGAACTCGGCGGCCGGGCGCCCGGTGGGAAGACACCCGCTGCCTCCCGAGGAAACCCTAATACCATCCATACAGCTTTAATGCGTTTATAATTCGATAAGTGATTTCAATTTGAAATTGTTAGTAACTAATTTTATGGGTAATTTTTCCACATCAAATATTTAAGCATGAGATTAAGGGAGCCAGTTCCGACACAGGATAATAAGGGGGTTTCCCCCCACCCCCCGCGCCTCCGCCTCCGCCTCCCTCCGTTTCCTACCGAGTCGTTTTTCCAAATCCCCAAAAGATGGCAGTCGAAGCCGACGTTCCCGGGCTCCTGCGGCCCTGCGCGGGGAGGAGGGGGCGGGAGGGCGGGGGCGGAGGGGGAAGAAGGGAGAGCGCCGGGGAGAAGGCGAGGGAGAAGCTAGACGTTGCACCGACTTTTCCAAACTAATTCTTTCACGCGTTTCTAATGCGGGCAGAAAACAGTGGTGGATTTCCTGGAAATGTCCTGGCAGAAAAGAAAGCCAAAAAAAAAAAAAAAAAAAAAGTGCCTTGTGGCCTCCGAGCAGGGGATGGAGGAAAGTCAGCGCCCTCCCCCCCTCCCCTCCCCACCCCACCCCACCCCAGCCCTCCACCCCCAGCCGCAGCCCCAGAGGGGAGACCCCGAGAGGGACGAACTGGCTTCTTTGTATTTTAACATTATATTCAAATACTGTGCAACCAAGCAACTTGTTTTCTGGAGGACAGGGCTCAGCAAATTGCTTAATGGGGAGAGAAGAGGTGGGGTGGGGAAAGGTGATGGGTGGGGGGCGGGCTGCCGGGGAGGGGGGAGGCTGGGGCCAGCGGCGGATGAATTGCAGACCAGTTGCCAAAACTTTTTTTTTTTTTTTCCTGCTGCTGCTGCTGCGGCTGCCTTTGCTGCTGCCTTTGCTTTGAATGTGGGTAACTAGGAAACAGCAAGCCGTCTGAGAAGACGGAATTTCCAACGTGTAAAATGTTCTTAACGGAACCATTGAGCGAGTGCAATAAGGCGTGAGGGGGAACTAATCTTCCCATTTAAATGTTTGTGGCAATTTTATCTAAATGAATTTTAATGCTAAACGAGGGTAATTCCCCATTTGTAGCGCGTTTACTTCTCTTTCCTGTGCTTCTAAAGCAGTCGAACATCATGCAATGAACAATAACAATAAAAATACTGTCAAGACATATTATTCATTTCGAATGTGTTATAATTACAGCTGATTAAATATGATAGGGTAAAATATTTTTGATTTTTTAAAAAAATATTTAAATCCTGCCTTAAAAAAAAAAAGTCTCACTCAACCAGCGGGCTTCCCCCCCCCCCATAAAATAATAATTTTTTTTTAAAAAGCAGGTACAATTGCGTGCCCTTGTTTAGAGGAGGGCGTTTTGTTTTTGCCTTTTAAGAAACATCAGCAACACCCTCAGCACCTCTGTTCTTTCTTTCTTTCCGTAAGTGTCCTCAATAACGTCGGAGCTGGCTCCGAAATTTGCAGGAGGAAAAGCTAAGAAGGGAGCGGGGACGCCCAGGCCGGGGGAGAAAGGCCGGGAGCATAGTCAGGCCCTCACCAGGCCGCCACGCGGAGCGGGGAACGCAGGGGAAGGACGCAGGGCATCCTACTTTTTTTTTTTTTTTTTTTTTCTAGTTCATTGGACACTAAGGATCTCGAATCTTCATAGTCTCCATATTCCCCGATTCTCCCTCACTGGCGCCCTAGGTCTCCCCCGGCGCCCGCCTCTCCGCCCCCAGCCCCCCAGCCCCCGCCGCTTCCCATATCTCTCTCCTCCTCCTCCTCCTCCTCCTCCTGCTCTCTCCTCCCCTTTCTTTCCCTCCCCCACCCGGGCCGGAGCATCCGTCAAGAATAAAGGCTGAAAATACCCTACTCACCCAGGCCTGGACTGGGGAGGAGGGGCAAAGGGACGGGTTAGTTTATAAAGTTTATTATGAATTTTTAAAGTAAATAAATGGTGGTTCACTGCTAGCAACCAGCCCCCCCAAGAGAGAATTATCTCACTTAAGACGGACTATTTACGTCGCCGAGGAACTGCCAGCGGGTCCGCAGGAGAAATTTAAACAATCCGGCCTAGGGGGTGGGGGTGGGGGTGGGGGCGGGGCGGGGGCGGCCGAGGGTCCAGCTCCGTCCCGGGCCGCGCACCCACGTGTTTAGGGACAAGGCCCAATAAACAAAAGGTGAGAATGCGCGCCGCGCTCCAGCAGGTGAGTCAGTCAATCACACGTCACCTAGTAAACCCAACCCACAGCTGGTTTCTCTTTTCAAATAGAAAATAGAATTGTTCAGGGCGGGTTTATAGGGTGACATGGGCCGGAAAAGTCAGACTGGAGTTGAAGGCGCTCTCCTCTGACCCATCCTTTGTTTACAAAGCAATCACTCCTAAAAGGATGAATTTTTTTTTTTTTTAAACCGAGGATTTGCCTTAATTAAAATATTTGTATATTTCCCTTTAGCTTTGGGAAGCACGTTTTATAGCAGCAATTTTATTTAAATAAAATTATAAGCTAGTCCAGCTTAAACATGTTATTTTGTACCATTTAGCTGGCTGCCATGCAGAAATTCTGTACAGCTGTTCTGGAAAATTGGTTAATAACCAGTTTTATCCAATGAGAACATAGAGCATATTTATAAAAATTAGATTTTGAAGTCTGGTCTCTTCAATTCACAGAGTTAATTCCCTAATAAACATCTACTGCTCATCCTAGGTAACGTTCTCAGTAAAAGACTTACCTCTGTACTTAGGTTTGCCATTACGTGCAAGAATAATTTCACTGATATTAGGTGAGTAATTCTGTTGGATGCAATCTGAGTCTACAGTTAGTTTAGTACCCTCAGGCCTTAAATTTGCTGATATTAGGAGTTCATTAAGTCAGCTTAAAGAAATCAGTGACTATTATCAAATAATTTACTTTGTGGTTAAAATGTTCAAGTACAAATATGTCTTAGGGAGCTAAAATTAATTTTCCTATTTACTGCATTAATCATTAAAAATTTGGGGGGGCAGTAAACAAATTTTTCAAGCAGTGGAGTCAGCATGACAAAAATAATCTTGTTTTTATTTTAGATTCAGATTTCATTACTGCACTCAAACGTTACTACAACTGGGCTTGGCGTTATTATACAATCCAAACTGTTTTCGTCAGAAACGCTAAGACTCAGTGTGCAATGATTGTTATTAATAATTAGCTCCTTGGTTTCTTGATAGAAAAAGGCTATCAACAAGCATTTGTTTATCCACAACAAAAAGTATAATTAGCTTATCCCACTTAGTAAATCTTGTATGCATGCCAACTCATACCAAACTGCTACTTTTACAAAAAAAAAAAAATTGCAATAATACAGTTCATTTTTCCAGTCCTTTTTGCACAAAATTTATTTACAATGTCTACATAAATGCTCCAAGGTGGGACTATGGAAAAATACACACATGACCGATGCTTTGCTCAGAAATAAAGTCAACATATTAAAAATAAATCTTCAGTCTATGTTTTTGAGCTGCATAAAACAGGAAGTGATGTATAAGGTGGTGGTTGTTGCATGGGGACAATGATGCTTGATGTGACAATTAGGCTTCTAAACACACGGCCTTTCGGTTTCCATGCCTCCTCCTACCAGTCTCCTTAAGACACTGCCTGCAACAGCTGATTAATCATTGTTGATGACTGCAGTTTTTCCCATCCTTCCCGATTTACATCTGTTCAGGCCAATTCAAATATGGTGAGTAAATGAATTAGACATGCAAATTCAAGCCCCAGGCTAGAGAGAGGGAGAGAGAGAGGGAAAGAGAGAGAGAGAGAGAGAGAGAGAGAGAGAGAAGGAGAGAGAGAGAGAGAGCGCGCATGGCTGAAATCCTAGGCGAGAAGAAAGATTCTTCTCCTGATAGTTATTTTAATGCTCTAAAAATCCTGCAAATCAGACCTTCCTGTCCCTTGCAGGATAACTGTAAGGCTTTTTAATGTAAGGAGGCTTCTGGAGGAAGTGAAGAGCTATGGAAACAACACACATAGTGTGGAAAAATTTCACATTTTTTTTAAAAAATCTATAAGAAACAACGTAATATGGATAACAGTATAATAGCATTTACAATATTTCACTCTTTGTTCTCTTAATGTCTTATATAGTTATTTAGCATGTCCCCCAAATTGACTTCGGTTGGTATTTCCTGCTTTTTTAAGAGTCCCTATGAAGAATTAGGGATGCTCCTTGGTCCAAAGTAGATGCCAAGAATGGAACTCCACAGTCATTGCAGAAAAAACATGATTGGAAATCAGTCACCATTGCAGACAATGCATATTCCCTTAAGCTACTGAGCATGAATGTCCATGACTTGTCCACTCATTGTTGGGTCTCCTGTATTAAGAACCGTGGGGCTTGATGCTGACATTGGCATTCCAGGGTGGGGCGGTCCTCCATGCATCATCACTGTTGGGTGGTGAGGGTGTCCAGGAATGTACGTATGCATGGGGGGCCCATGACGCAGCTGAGCAGGATGGGGGGGCATCTGGGGTTGGGTATAACTTGGCTGTCCCATACTCACACCCATTGGACCACCCCGAGCTACATACTCCCCTGGCATACTTTGCAGCCCTGTAGAAATTCAAAAGAAAGAAACAAAAAGAAAATATTATGAAAAAGCAGTAGTGTGGCTCTGGCTGTGGCAATCCTAT